>NW_026607487.1:17200000-17885000 GCF_021117445.2 Syzygium oleosum
CCCTCGACCTCCGCCCAGACCTGCCGGACCGCCTGTGGAAACCAGCCCATCCGCTACCCCTTCGGGAGTGGCCCGGGCTGTGGCGACCCCCGCTTCCAGGGCCGCATCACGTGCGACGAGGCGCAGCAGATGCTCACCCTAACCACCCACACGGGGTGCTACCCCATCACCGCCATCGACTACGCCGCGCAGGTCATCTACATCTCCGACCCAACCATGTCCACGTGCGTGTGCTCCCAAAGCAGCCGCGGCTTCGGCCTTGACTGGGATGCCCCCTTCTCCATCCACGAGAACACGATCTTCGCCCTCCTCGACTGCTCCACCTCCGCCTCCCCCATATACAGCCCCGCCGCCCCGGGGAATTCCTCCTTCTCCTCCTCCCCGCTCTGCGACGCTGCGGGCACTTCCATATGCAGCTTCCTCTACTCGTGCCACGCCATAAGCATGATGAACCAGCCTATCTCCACGTGCTGCGTGTACACGCCCGTCGACCTCGGGCCAGCCTATGAGATGGACCTCGGCAAGCTCAAGTGCAGCTCGTACTCGGGGTTCTACAGCTTCGACGGGCAGGAGGTGGACCCCGACCGGTGGAAGTACGGGGTTGCGCTCAAGTACAAGTTCAACGTGTACAACGAGTACCCAAGCTCGTGCGCCAAGTGCGAGAGGAGCGGCGGAGCTTGCGGCTATGGCGGGGCTTATGGCACGTTCGTGTGCAGTTGCCCCGACGGCGGGCTGAACACCACCTCAGATTGCTTCTTCGGCGCGTCCTGGAGTGAAACTTCCGGGCACATTCCTGCTCCGCACACAGGTTAGCGCAGCGCAAACTAAACCTCATCGGAACTTATTTTAGTAAAACGACGGCCGGTCTACTGAACTAATTTACCATGGGATATGGATTAGAGCAAATTTACATGAGGTGATGAGATATATTGAACACCTAAATTGATGGTGACACAATGTTTTATAAATTAACTTTAGTATAGGGGGAATTTTCTCCTCGGAGAAATAGACAAACTGACCTCACACAAAATTTATAAAATGGGTCTCCGCTAGAATGATTCCCTCAAAAAGAGATTGATCGCACTCGTTTGCTAGATGATTATAGTCGATGAGCAATGCTTGGAATCTAAATCTAGTTTACAAAGTTTGTATACTAATGATGTGACAATTCTACAAGTGGTCGATTAAATAAATGGGTCATATTCAACGACTTATAACAGTTTGCTGCTTCGTTCAGAATATGAAATTTTGGAAACCAGACTTAGCAAACGTAGTATTTCTATCCGATCAAAAAAAAAAAACGTAGTATTTCTACAGTATATCTTTTCTTTTTTCGATTCGGCTGTTGTTTAAACAGGTTCTTGATATCTGCTAACTTCGGCTTCAGGAACATGGGCTTCGCTTCGCTCAGTGGTCTCCATTTTGTCGCTGGTCATGATCAGAGCGCCATAAAACCATCGGAGGAGCTCATAATAAGGCATCCGATCTCGGCTTATGCTTCACGTGGAGAAGCTCATGATTCTTCGATCGCAAGAAACTGATGTTTGCTCCCGCGATGAATCGTGTAAAGAAAACCAAGTTAATCGCTCACTGATAAATGAACTATGGAAAGACAAGCGATAGCCTCTCTATTCCCTCTTTTTCTTCTTCCTCCCTACCTACAATGATCTCCGCATGGCCAAGGAGCTGGAAATGGTTTTCTACTTCCATACACGATTCGCAAACCGGAGTCACCTCGGTCGTTGATTTCTACCCTCGAAACGAAAGGAAAACGTAAAGCTTTCCTATCTCATCTCTTTCGAGTCTCGCATCGGCATTGTAACTACAAATTAGTTAGAAGGGGTGGCCCGGGTGGACAACTCCTCGAGGTAGGGTCAAGAATGGGCCCGGAACCGGCGTGGTTGGTATGATCCGATCCGATCCAGTTCGTGAGAGAGCCGATTCGCTTCCCCTTTTCTGAGAGCTTTGGGACTGGCCTCGAATGGTGCCCAGAGACCGGCTCTAACACGGCCGGTTTCGGGGTAAAACCAGCCCGGAATCCAGGACTTCTAGGGGCACTATCGGCCGTTGTTTCAAAGCTGAATTTATTCTAGTTAAAGCTAACCGGCTTCTAAAGCTAGACAGTATCAAAGAATTCTCCTAGGCCACTTAGAGAGAGCAATATGATATCCCATCGAACATGATTCCGGGAATTGGGAGGCGTTACGCTTCATGCCCACTGAAAACGGAATCACTTTCATTCTAGAGGTTCGCCTAGGGCCAAGAAAATAGCATTTTGCCCCATATTAGCTAGCTCTTTCATTGATTAATACCTTGATTACGTGTCGTAGAGAATATCTCTCACATGACCTGGGACGGACCTACATGTTTATTGTGTAGAAGCAGCGACTTTTCTAGAACTTACGAAAAAATCTCAAATTATGTCCATTATAATATATTTATCTTGTACTTTTTTTTTTGTAACATCAAAAATCTCAAATTATGCCCACTGTGACACATTTACCCTAAACTTTTTCTTGTGATATAAAAAACCCCAAATTTGTACCTATGTGATGCATTTATTCTCTGCCAAGGTTCCGTTAGATGATTTTTCTAACCAAAACGTCGTTTTTATTTCACTTAAGTCACATAGATGCCATGTCAACACCGTGTGCTTTCTGGCATTTATGTAGGCAGATTTTTAATGGTCATCATTGACAGAACTTTGACGGAGGATAAATGTATCACACGGGTATTCGTGGAAAAATTACCAAAGCAGTCCTAAACCTATTGTAATTGTTCTAATTCAGTCATAAACATTTTTTTTGTGTCAGTTTAGTCCTAAATATTTTGCATTTGTGCCAATTTAGTCCACCCGGCCAATTTTGGCCAACTGGCACTGACGTGGACGCCGTCTAGCCAATACTGACATGACAACTTTTTAATAGTATTTTTTTTTTTGGAATTTTTTATTAATTTTTCTTTTCTTTTCATTTTCCTTTCCTTTGCTTTTTCCCTTTCTTTTTGTTTTTTCCTTCATCTTTATCTTCAACCTCTGGCCGGTCGTTAGCAAGGCTCGCCGGTCGTTGGCAAGGCTCGACCTCGCCGTCGTTGTGTAAGGCCGAACTTGCCCGATCTGGAGAGGTCGGCCTCGCTGGCCCCTAGCGAGGTTCGACCTCGCCGTTGCCGGGCGAGGCCGACCTCGCCAATTGCCGGCGAGTTCGAGCTCGCCCGATCTGGCGAGGTCGAGTCTCGCCAGCGGCTGGTGGGGTCAACCTCGCTGGCCAGAGGTTGAAGATGAAGATGAAGGAAAAAACAAAAAGAAAGGGAAAAAGCAAAGGAAAGGAAAAAAATAATAATATTAAAAAAATTGCCACGTCAGCGTTGGCTAGACGGCCAACACGGATTAGCCAAAATTGGCCGGATGGACTGAAAATGTTTATGACTGAATTGGCACAATTGCAATAGGTTTAGAACTATTTTGGTAATTTTCCCCGGTATTCGTTGACCAATCGACTCCTACGCGCTAATGAAGAAACTTGTTTATAACAAACGTTCATCTTTGTCTATTATGCGTATTGTCCGTTACGTATAACTCACACGCGAAACCTCGAAAATTCGTTCCGACAAAACTATACTTCATAATTGAATTTCGTCAAACCCTACGGATCCACAACGTCCTAAGCCACTATTTCCACATAACTCCACAACTCAATAACTCCTCAATCGCATGGCCTAATTCCGGAAATCACTCCGATCAGACGAAAAATGGACTCGAATACTAACCAAGCGTCACAAAACGGAGTTGGGTTCGGTTTATCAAGACGTCCAAAACGATCACGCGTGAAATTTTTCCCTTGTTTTCTCCGCTGGCTTCAATGCTTCATCTGTTGAAGAGGAAATAAAAGGGGGTTGGCTTGGGCGGGGCTGGGCCCATTATTACAGCTTGCACTCTCTAAGTCGGGCGATTTCAGCCGTCGCCGGCGGGGGAGCTCGAACATGTGCATCCGCAGTCCGCGAATCGGGTTACACCGATCGTCGGACTCGATCGATTGGGCTGGGTTCACACTTGATAAGGAAGCGCTCGCGCGGCCAATTTACCAGCGGGGGCCGACGATGGAGAGGGACGTTCGAGCCGACAGCGAGGAGGGCATTATGGCAGCAGTTGGCGGTGTTTTAAGTGCGAGAGACGAAAGTTGTCTCCAACGAATAACTACCTTAGTTTTGCCACGTGAAGCTAGGTAATCGATTGGGACTTGGCCTCGGGGAGCCTCCTTGCATGATCCGAGCAACAACTAACACAACACTGGCCCGATCGTCACGATCGTCACCGTCCCCCGTCGACATTCTGGTCGTGCCCACCGATCGGCCCGTATCAGGTACGGCGCCATGGACCCCCCCCCACGAGAAGGTAGGGAAGTTTCCTTTTGGGTTTGCCGGGAGATGTTCCGCATAAATTCACTCGTTTATGAACACGGTCAATCACTCATCTTATTGTTACAGCGCGCGTTTGATTCATGTTAATCTAATGCGTGAGGGTCGTTAGATTCAATGTGATTCGCATGAGACTCCCACGAATTGATTGCTCCTATTTGGAACCGACATGAACTAGGTGCTTGCAAAAAGTATCCCGTTCACTGTACATGAGACATGCTGAATTCATGCTCTTTCTCAAAATGGCCTCGTCTCGATTCGAGTTGCGACGCTTCGTTAAAGCCAATGTTTTCAAAAATCTTGGCGGGTCGAATCGGATTTGATGCCCGACATGTGGTTTGATCCTTCGAAATCGGGCACCGACACTGGATCGGCACGAGGGCTGAAATGGCTCATCCTCAATTCAATGCCTTAAGTAGCAATTGATTTGATAAGTTGAAAGTGGGACAACGTTTTCTTGAGACCACCAATTGATGATGGGAGCTCCGAAGTTGAATTAAAGGCAAAACAGGGGACCTGTGTCAAGGCAAAGGCACAGAAAAATGATGTGAAAAGCTCTGCTTTTTTCGAGCACGACAAAAACCATTTAAGAAAAGGAGGGTTAAAAACCAATACCGCAACTCCCAAACATCAAAACGTAATATTCCCTTTTATGTGAATCATGCATAGAGAAGCAGATGAGAGACATCGCAGAGCTCAAAACAGGACAAGCCACTGGCGATTCCTACAAAGACACTAGATTTGCTCATTACCCTTTTGTTCCTTCTCCTCCATCCTCGGTTACACCATTTTGTTTTGTCCTCAACCATTGGAAATCCCCGCATGTCATTCTTGTCTCAACATACTAAATGTAATTCATAGGCTGTGTCTTCATACATATATATACATTAGCATTCGCACCATTGAACCAGCCCCAAGCAGAGATTAGCATAGAGCCTCGAGGACTTTGGGACTTTGGGGGTCTTTCTTCGGCAATCAATCAATCATGGTGGAGCCTGCGTTCCCGACGGTCGATCGGTGCGCGTCGATCGGGCGCGAGAAGGACACTGTGGTGGCCGACCTGGACGGGACCCTGCTCCGCGGCCGGAGTTCCTTCCCGTACTTCGCCCTCATCGCCTTTGAGGTCGGCGGGGCCCTGAGGCTCCTCCTCCTGCTCCTGGCCTCCCCGCTCGCCGCCCTCCTCTACTACTACTTGTCCGAGTCTGCGGGGATCCAGGTCCTCATCTTCGCGACATTTGCCGGGATGAGGGTGGCCGACATTGAGTCCGTGGCTCGCGCCGTGCTGCCCAAGTTCTATGCTAGCGACCTCCACCCGGAGTCGTGGCGGGTGTTCTCCGCCTGCGGGAGGAGGTGCGTGCTGACTGCGAACCCGAGGATCATGGTCGAGGGGTTCCTCAAGGACTTCTTGGGGGCCGACATGGTTTTGGGGACCGAGATACGGACCTACAAGGGGAGGGCCACGGGGTTCGTGAGCCCGCCGGGAGTGCTCGTGGGGAAGAAGAAGGCGGCCGCTCTTCGCAAAGCGTTCACGGATGAGCAACCAGAGATCGGCCTCGGCGATCGACAAACCGATGTCCCCTTCATGGCCTTGTGCAAGGTCAGTATGATACAGTTAGGGATAGTAGTTATTTTTGGCCAAAACATGCTATAGCAGTGATCATCGTTTTCACCTACCTGAAGGATCTATGGTATCATTAGTCTTCAGAAGCAGTAATAAACAGATTCCTTAGCTTTTTCCCAAGATCATTTCAGAAGCAAAATTGCAATGAGAGAAAGAAATCCACAATCATTCTCGTTGTGGTTTGACGTATCAAAACGAGAGGTAGGAAGCTAGAGACTAAACTTTCAAGGTCCACCCAATTGATCTATAAGCTAGGCACAAGTACTAAAACAGAAAGACAGTATTGGTCACCACAGCTTCAGATAGAAATGGAAATCTCGTTGTTAATTTCATGGCAAAAACACAGACAGAAATTAGTTAAAATGTTTAGATGGCGAAATTGGGGCGGCGAATTATCTGTACTGGCTGCTTCATTAGCCTAATCGAAGATACCTTGCGCGACAAGTCTTGAATACCGATGGAACCAAAAAAAATTGCAGGAAGGATTCATTGTGCCACCCAAGCCGGAGGTCAAGGCTGTGACGAACGACAAGCTTCCGAAGTCAATTGTATTCCACGACGGGCGGCTCGTCCAGAAGCCAACCCCTCTCCTGGCCCTCCTCACCATCCTGTGGATCCCCATCGGCTTCCCCCTTGCCTGCCTGAGGATTGCCGCCGGGTCGCTCCTCCCGATGCCCCTCGTCTACTATGCGTTCTGGGCGCTCGGCGTCCGCGTCACTGTCAAGGGCACGCCTCCACCGCCGGCCAAGAAGTCAACCGGCCAGACGGGCGTGCTGTTCATCTGCTCCCACAGGACGCTCCTCGATCCGATCTTCCTCTCCACGGCACTTGGCCGCCCGATCCCTGCTGTCACCTACTCAGTGTCCAGGCTTTCCGAGGTCATCTCGCCCATCAAGACCGTCAGGCTCAGCCGGGACCGGGCCACCGACGCGGCCATGATCAAGAAGCTCCTGGAGGAAGGCGACCTGGCGCTATGCCCCGAGGGGACCACCTGCCGCGAGCCGTTCCTTCTCAGGTTCTCAGCCTTGTTTGCCGAACTGACCGACCAGCTCGTGCCGGTGGCGATGGTGAACCGGATGAGCATGTTCCACGGGACGACCGCCCGCGGATGGAAAGGGATGGACCCGTTCTACTTCTTCATGAACCCGAGCCCGGCCTATGAGGTGACCTTCTTGAACAAGTTGCCAATTGAGCTGACCTGCACAGCCGGGAAGACCAGCCACGAAGTGGCCAATTACATCCAGAGGACGATCGCCGCGACGCTCTCGTACGAGTGCACCAGCTTCACCCGGAAGGACAAGTACCGCGCGCTCGCCGGCAACGACGGAACGGTCGCCGAGAAGCCGAAGCTCCCTGCGAACAAAGTCATGGGGTGCTGACTTATTACTCTCCCCACTAAGACAATCTCACTTCTGATATCAAAGAGCAAGCAAGGAAACCGATGCATTTCAGCTTTTACCGACCGGGTCACGATGGACCCGTTATTTCTAGTTCGAAGTTTCGATTGCAGTGTTCTGTTTACCCGGAAAGCTTGGAATAAAATGTTAGGGAGAAATCTCCAAAGACATTCTTAGAATTCGAGGCGATTGCGAATATTACTCTTTTTTATCTTTGGTTACATGACAATATATTGCTAATATTTTGCTTTCGATATGTCAGTTGAGATGCTTATTGTTAGTTCTGGATAATGAGGACCTCCGCGTCCGTTCCCTAGCCGGTAAAAAAATTTAAAAAAAAAAAGAACTTATATAAATAGAATGAATTAAAAAATCATATTTTTATTTTAAAAAAAATAAGGTTAATACCATAAAAGAAACTTAAAATTGGTCACCCGTGACAAATTTACCCCGGACTAATTTTTTGACCATCAAAAACCCCAAACCGGTACACCTGTGACGAATTTACCCTCCGTTAGTTTTTGTTAAATTTTACTGTCAAATTGCCGAGCTTGATGGCACGTGACAGTTGACGGATGTATCGATTTAGGGTATTACCCCTCTATTTGTCGCAGGTGTACCGGTCTGGGATTTTTCGTGATATTAATCTAATTTAACGAAATATAACGGAGGGTTAATTTGTCACAAATGTACCGGTTTATGATTTTTGATGGTCCAGAAAATTAGTTTGGGGTAAATTTGCACACGGATTTACTCGTTTGGGAATTTTGGTAATCAAAAAATTTGTCTCGAGTAAATTTATCGCGGATGTATTAATTTGAGATTTTTCATAGTATTAACCTTAAAGAAATATTAAGACTTTTAAGTTTTTTTTTTTTTTGTTCCTCTCTGTTTCAAACTGCATGAAGTACCTGAAATATTCTTCCCATCTCTCCCTCTCCCTCCCCCTCTCCGCGCGCGCACGCCCCCGTCGTCTTCCCCGCGCTTCTCCGCCTCTCTCTCTCTCTCTGCGTTTCGAAAGCTCGATCCAGGACCATCCATGGCGATGACGATCGGGAGAGCACGCCTCCCTCGCCGAGCCATCTGAGAATCCCGACCGCCCGCCCGAGCACCGGAAGGAACGATCCGGCTCCGGGGAAGCGACCATGTCCTCCTCCCTCTCCGCGGCGTCCTTCTCCTCCAGCCGGGGCGGCGACTCGGCGGATTTCGACGCCGACCTGACCCTGAACGACAGGCTCAAGGCCTTCAAGTCCTCGCGCTTCGATCCCCACGCCTACTTCACCTCCAAGTGCCAGACCATGAACGAGAAGGTACCGGTCGCTTTCTTCCCCCCTCCCCGTGCGCGAACGTGTGCGGACCGATCGATCGGCGGCGAAACTTTTGGAGATCGATGTGACGGCGATCTCCGCCGATCGCGAATTTTTTTTTTTGAGCGCCGCGTGCATTGTTTTTTTGTAGGAGATTAGGCATCTGTGCGCTTACCTGGTGGATTTGAAGACGGCATCGGCGGAGGAAATGCGTAAGAGTGTTTATGCTAACTATGCAGATTTCATACGGTTAGTGGAGTTTCGTTTGAATTTGTACGTTCTGAGTTCCATGAGGAAAACGTCGTAACTTAGATGCCGAGAGTCAGCTTTCTCGCTTTTTTTTTTTTTGAAGACGATCTCGCGTTCGTGCTCGCTTGTATTCGGCTTTCCTCTCTGATATTCTGTACGCTAATAACGACTGAAACGCTATGTTTCCTCAGTCATTTACAGTGCATTGTTGCAATCCATGCATCAGAAACTGGAATGTGGTCGTAGTTTGTTGAAAATGAATGGAACGGATATGTTGATGCGGCACGACATGTACCGGAGTTATCATTTTAAGGCATTCGACATTTCATTTGCTTGTTTGATTTCTTCTATATGCAGCACATCCCAGGAGATATCAGACCTTGAGGGGCAGCTCCTGTCCATGAGGAATCTTCTATCCTCTCAAGCAGCTTTAGTCCAGGAATTGGTCGAGGGGGTTCGTGTCGATTCTCTAGACACTGGTTCTGAAGATTCAACTGCAGAGGATATGCACAATTTGGAAGACACGCGACCTTCCAACATGGAGAACTGGTTAATAGATTTTGTGGATACCCTCGAAATTCTATTAGCTGAGAGGAGGGTGGAAGAAGCCTTGGCTGCCGTGAATGAAGGAGAAAGGATCAAAGAAGAAGCTAATAGTAGGAGGACATTGAGTCCAGCTGCACTATTATCGCTGGAGACCGCCATAACAGAACAGAGACAAAAACTAGCTGATCAACTAGCAGAAATGACTTCCCAGCTTTCAACACAAGGAGTTGAACTGCGTTCGACAATTCTGGCTCTGAAAAAACTTGGGGATGGTCCTCGTGCCCATACACTGCTATTGAACTCTCACCAACAGAAAATGCAGTGCAGAATGCAAAGTCTTCGCTCATCTAATGCTCCATACGGAGGAGCTTACACGGCTGCCCTTTCTCAGCTTGTCTTTTCAACCATTGCCCAAGCAGCTAGTGATGCCTCGGTTGTTTTTGGTGAGGAACCTGCATTTGCATCTGAGCTTGTGACTTGGGCTGTCAAGGAAACCGAAGCCATGGCTCTTCTTCTAAAGAGGCATGTCCTTGCCTCATCGGCAGCTGCAGGTGGCTTAAGAGCTGCTGCTGAGTGTGTTAAGATATGTCTGGGTCATTGTTCTGTTTTAGAGGCTCGTGGTCTGGCCCTTTCTCCTGTTCTACTCAGATTCTTTAAGCCTTGTGTCGAACAAGCTTTGAATGCCAACTTGAGAAGAATAGAGCAGAGCAGTGCTGCATTAGCTGCTGCAGATGATTGGTCACTTGATTATTCTCCACTTGGCGGACGGCCGATGCGTGTTTCTTCTTCCACGCTCCTCAGTAGTAGTACAGTCGCAGTGCATCCAAAACTCTCAAGCAGTGCAAACAAATTAAATACAATGGTTCAGGTTAACTCCTCTTTCCATTCAAGTCTAGAGGCTGCTTTCTTTGAAGGCAATTTCCCTGTATTTTTTTATCATCTTGCCATCCCACCGTGCTACACATTTCTAGATTTGCTTGAAAAGCTAAAGGATCTTGTGCTATCTTTTTTCTTCAGCAGCAGATTGTTATTATTGCCTCTCCTTGTAGCATCTCTCGGGAGTTCTGCTTCAATTAGAAAGTGATGAATCAACTCCTTGCATCATAAGTCATCATTGAAGCATTGATTTTTGTCTCCATTACTTAATAAAAATGCCTCCGATGGTCTTGCCTCTACCACACAGGAATTTCTTGAGGATGTCAGTCCACTCGAAAGCTTGCATTTAGAAGGTTCCACGTTGGAAGGTCTGCTACAAGTATTCAACTCGTATGTCCATTTGTTGATAAATGCATTACCAGGGTCAGCAGAACACGAAGAAAACCTTGAACATTCTGGCAGTAGAATTGTGAAAATGGCGGAGACTGAAAGCCAACAGTTAGCTTTGTTGGCCAATGCATCATTATTGGCGGACGAGTTGCTCCCACGTGCTGCCATGAAGCTATTATCCTTGCATAGTACGAACAAACTTGAGGACCATGCAAGAAGAACTCCAGATAAGCAAAGTCGTTATCCTGAACAAAGGGATTGGAAGAGGCGGTTGCAACGTTCAGTTGATAGGTTGCGTGATAGCTTCTGCCGCCAACACGCCCTTGATTTAATTTTTTCAGAAGAAGGCGACATCCGTCTCAATGCACATATGTACATCATGATTGATGACCTTATGGAAGAACCTGAATGGTTTCCTTCTCCAATATATCAGGTAAAGCAGTGCAGTTTGTATCCTTTAGATAGTCGTTTAACTGAAGCAGCAATGCAGTGCAGTTTGCTTCTTATCAGTGTTGTGAAACTGAGGTTTGATGCCCCAGGATGAGTTTGCATTAAACATAATAAGAAAATAACGGACATATCTTGTTTATTGTCTAATGATATCCACTTGGACATGATTTTCAGTGGCTGATTTGATTCAATGAGCATTACTCCATGCCAGACCATTGATATTTCTTTGACACTGAAATATAGTGAACTAGATTTGTATATCAGAAACTGAGGCTCTATTACCTGAAAAACCTAATAAATGAATGCCACCTGTTTGTTTCTGATTTTGCTTTGTGATCTCACTTTGCAACTTTGAAATCTGCTTCATGTAAATGCTTCGTGAAGCAATTGTCTTCGTGCTTTTGTTTATATTTTAAGGTCATGTTTGTATCAAAGCCTTACAGCAGCAATAACATCACCAAGTAAGATCACTACATATGAGTTCTCAGCCTGCGGACATGGCTATCATTACCAACTTCCTTATTGCTATAGTTCTTGTATATTGGTATCTAAGCATCCAGTCCGTTTGATTCGGTGTGTAGCCGATCTGTAATTGATGTTTGAGTGGCCCGTGTTTGATTTTCATCAAAAGTTTCTTTTGCTATGTTCACATGTCTTTTGGTTTTTCCCAATATGTTCAGGAACTTTTTGCGAAACTGACTCGAGTGGCTGGCTTTGCAACCGAAATGTTTGTGGGTCGAGAAAGATTTGCTACTATATTGTTGATGAGACTCACAGAGACAGTCATTTTGTGGCTCTCTGATGATCGGAGCTTTTGGGAAGAGATAGAAGAGGGTCCCAAGACATTGGGTCCTTATGGCCTTCGACAGGTTTGTATAAGAACTACGGTTTCCCGCACCTTAACATTTTGTCCAATTAGTTAAAAGTAACCATGCTCTAGTCATGCAGCTTTATTTGGACATGGAGTTCGTGATTCTGTTTTCATCACAAGGCCGTTATTTATCTCGGAATCTGCATCAAGTTATCAAAAACATAATTGAGAGAGCTATTGACATAGTGGCTTCTACTGGATTAGATCCGTATAGGTAACGCTCTTACTGCAATTAGCGAAGAGTATTTGACAATCAGAACATCGTTGCAATCCATTCCGAGTCATGGAAATGGTTTTCTGACATGTTTTCCGAACATCTTTATGAATTATCCTCTTGATCGCTCTCTCATTAGTTACTGTGATTGTTTTTATAGTGTGCTGCCGGAGGATGAGTGGTTCGCCGACGTCGCTCAGATAGCGATAAAGATGTTGACCGGCAAAGCGAACTTCGCAAACGTGGATCGAGATGTCACTAGCCCCAGCGCATCTGTATCAGCGAAATCAATTTCGTCGATTGTATCTCATGGAAGTAACTAGCTTCTGCAATCTATCAAGGTATCACGCTTTCTTGTTTTGCTTCATCTCCTAATCAAGTGGCCTTGATCACCCATGCATATCAGAGTCTCACGCAATGAGCGGACAAGCGTGTTCCTACAGAGAGAGAGAGAGAAAGAGATCACTTAACAATATCGAATTTGTTCCTCGTAGGGGTAACTCTCAAGTTTGAAGTGGAGAACGAGGTGCGGAGAAGAAACAAGAAGATCGAAGCTTCGAAGTTTTGAGCATTAGGAAGGATGCATGGGCCTCGTCATCGTTTTGGATCTTTTGGCTATTTTATTTTATTTTTTTCACTATCATCGCGAGATTTTCTTTTTCTGCTTCATTTCTGTTCATTTCGTACGGTTTCTTCGAGACTAGCGAATCGAACAATAAGATCCAGCTTAGGAAGTAGTGAAGGATGTACAGAACGGTATTGTTTCGTAGATAAAGCCGAGGAGCCGAACAAGGGGCACGAGACGAGGGGAAAATAAAGAGTTTGTTTTGCGGGCTCGGCACGTTTCCAAGAATTTGCTGCCCGTAAAATGGTCATCGGGAAACAATTTTCTGTAGAGAGCACTAGAAGTTGGAGAGAGGAATGAAAAATACATCAGTAAACAAATAAAGACAATGTGGATGATTGTGTATCATCGGTGGCCTATGACCTCAATCGGTCTTGGCGTTGTTACTTGTGTTTCTCTAAGGTCGTGTTTGCAGGGTAAAGAAGGAAGTTATGAAAAAGGCTACGAGTGCGAAGGCAAATAGTGTCACATGACTCACTGTTTGGATGGTAAAAACCTGTCTAGTCCGCGGCTCATGGCATCACGACCACATAACCTCGCCTTTGTGAGTACTTGCGAACAAATGGGTGAGAGAAAGCTAAGTCCTTGTTGTGAGTTCCTGATGATTGAGAACGCATTGCCGGTCCTTTACCTTCATTCTACCCCATGAACGGAAAGACTCGAGTCTCCCGAGGGGCAAAAAAGCGTTTGTGAACTCGAGATTTCTCGACTTGGACATGGTGTAGATGCGAACACAACACGAGCCACCTCACTCGGGACTTGGTAGCGGGGAGGAAGATTCTCAGACGGTAAACAGGAAAGATTAAGAAAATCAGCTTTTCTTATTAGTTGGAAACTTATGCCGGAGGGACAAGACTTCTGAGAGTCTCGCGACATTCAATAAAATTTATGGGTTAAACGGGATCTTGAATTTGACTTAACCCCAGTCGTTGATAATTCTTGTAGTCAATTCCGTTTAGTCTGACACAGCATAATATCTGCTCTGGCAACTCTTCAGCCTTGTTCCCCTGTTTCAGGACACATAACCGACAGTTTTCAGAAACCCGGAAAGAAATGGAACACATAGTATGAAGGAATAACACAGTAGCGAATTTACTGCAGAGAAATGAACTTGCCTGAATTGTGAGGCCGACGTCCAAGATGCAGAGCTTTAATCTATCTAGGAACGCTTCAAAACCTTTCCTAGAGATATAACTGAACCTATGCATATCCAGATCGATCTCCAAGTAATTTTCTCCCTGTACAATTTCGTTTTGCAGACAGCATGAGAAAGCATCCCAATAGGGAAACATTAGACATCTAAATTCTGTAGAACAGGGACACTAGATTTGCTGTAGAGAGCTTGCCGCGAGATTGCATACACATGGAACTCTCTGGCTTAATTCCTAAGAGCGAGCTTTCAAGAAAGACAGCAAGATGAAAAGTAGTGTACACACAGCCCGGAGAAACCGAGCATGTCAAAAAGAAGAAGTGTAGTTTGAGTCTTCCAGAGTATGCACTTCATTTAGAGGAAAGAGAAAGATAGAAAACTGCAGCTAATAATAAGATGCACGTATACCAATATAAAGTTCAGATAACCTAGACTGCCTTGGATATAATGTGTTACCCGTGACACGCAATAATGCTATCTAACCTTGACCTAAGCTCTGACCTGAGAAGAGGATATAACTAAGGGGAAAGGACATAAAACTTCAGGACAGTTGCTCTACATCAATCAGACAAGAGTGTCTGAAGAAACACACCAACGGTTCCATCTAAATATCAGAATCAGCATAGCTAGTTGCGAAAGGACTTACGGTGTAAAACGCGTGCTGCGGGCGTGAAAGAACTGGTTTTTCATTGTACGCCTGCATAAGCTTCCTCTCAGCTGCACTCAGGTGTAGATCTTCCACATTTGCAACACGACCCAATATCTTTAATCTTTCCCGGAAAGAGACGATAGAATCGACAGGAAAACTTCTGACCTTTTCGTCCTCATTATCTATTAACTTCTACTATGAGGAAATTGGAGATAAGACAAAAAAGAAAATGGTTAAAATCGATTAAACCTTTCAAAAAAGAGAAAGTCAATTGAAGCGTCCAGATGATTTTATCTGAACTTGAATTTAGAATAAATGTCTATACTGCACCAAAAGACTTTCGGGTTAATATACCTCTAATTATGCAGTGAATTTTGTTTTACCCAAAGTACTAGATAAAAGGCAGAAATATATTTTCTTTGCATATATCGCTGAAATAAATGCCTGAGCCAGACTTCAAAGGAAATAATAGTTAGAAACAGATTATACCAGCAAGACCTACTGAGAACAAAGAGCAGGCATGAGTCTCACCATAATACTTTCTTGAAATTGTGGTGAAAGCTCCTTTGCATAGTTATCCGAAAGCTTAAAGTATAACACAAAACTCATTCCTTCCCCATCAGTTTCACTCTGAAAAATTGCGGCTGGGTATAAGGGTATCTGTTTGAAAAAAAAGCTCCGTTACTTCTTTGACAAGAAACAAATGGCTATGCTATGACTGCAGGACAACAATGCAAATATGTGCTCAAAAGGCTCCATTAGTTCTTGCACACGAAAGAAATGGCAATCTCACGACCATAGAACCCAAGATATATTTTCCTAGAGCAAATAGCTCAATGGGTGAAGATGGCCGTGCTACAAAGCATTCCCCAAAGCCTTAACAAGGGGGTAGATATAAGTGACCCTCATGCATATGAAGGGTAGAGGTAATCAAGGGGGTCTAGGGAAAAATTAGCGGGAGTGAGAGCATTCCCTAGGAAAAGGTAAGGATACCTGAACGTTAACAACAAGGATGGGTGGGAGTTTCCCAAAAGAGCTGATAGCAGGGAGTTCCACACATTGAGCTATATGATCTATTTTGCGTTGAGTTAAGAATACATCAACCCCAAATGGATAATAGGCAGCGTGATTTGAAGCAGATTCTTTCTTCTTGTCCCTGCCACACAAGTCATCAATATAAATATAGTTAAATAAACCAAAGATCACCCATTGATCTAAGAAATTTCTTTAGCAATAACTGCATTTGCCTCAACAAGATGATTGCTTGACAGGTTGCTGCACCGCGAGTAGGATGGCATAAAATAACTAACGAAAGTGTCCTCGGGATGATGGTATCCGATACCTTCCACTTCTAAGTCTTACCTTAAATAATTCTCTCCTCGAACTTTAAAGGAACTTGGCTCAATAAGTGACCAACAATCAAGCATTTTCTTTTCAATTGGGCAAAATGGGACCTGGGAACCTGCTATGGGCCTCTGGAGAAGCATCTTTGACGAAACTGAAAACAAAAGAGAAATTGTTATAAGTCGAATAATTTAATTTTTCTCTATATACTAAAGATTACAATAACCACAATTGGTGAAAATAATCAGTGTCAAAAGAGACAAGTAAAACCCATAATCATTACAGCCAAAAAAACGACCTATCGTCACTCTATGGACCACTATAAGCGGAAACGCAAAACCTTTAATAGGAAATTGCAGTTGAAGTAGATTTTTTTAAAATTATATCCGAAAAGCAGGAACTTCAAAAGGGAATAATCTCCACAAAGATGCTAAAGATACTGCGCAGAATGCTTGATTATTTTTTGCTATGTCAAAAGAAGAAGAAGGTATCTGTACTCACAAAGAGTGCCATTATTGTGTGCTTCCTTCCATTTGAAGGAAAGTTTAGATGCAGACTTTTTTCTCGTGCTTGGTGGACTGGAGCTTAGTGATCTTCTTTTTTCAACAGACGGAGCGGTTGAAGCTAAACAAGGAAGACAATTGTTGGGTATGATTCCACAGTTATCCAGGAGTCCTTCCTCCTTTCCAGAATTTTCATCCACAGATGAGATATCGTCGAGAAAAACAGGTTTCTTAGCTTCACTTGGATGTTCACACGATTTATAATGGCTATCAGCATCATCCGAATTTGGGACATGATGTGCAGAGCTCTTAGCAACCTCGCCAACAGAGTTGTGGGCAGAGTTTCCAATTAACATATCGCCTGGTTTATGCACGTGATCTAGAGAAGACGCATGTTGTAAGCTGGTATTACTTTCTCCGTGCATGCATTCCCTTAGTGATACAGTGCTTTGTCTAGATACGCCTTCAAAGCCACTTAGAGACAGTATATCTGCAAAGCACAACGATAGAGCATCGGCCATTGGATGAAAGAACGATGTTGAATGCTACAACACGACTAAAACATGTCCATGCATCATACCATCTGCGACACTCTTGAAGTCTTCATCACAGTCTGACTCAAAAACTGCCACTGAGTCATACCATGCCTCATCAATGCTTCCTGCAGATACCACACAGGTATCATGATAATGATATAAAGGAGAAGACCCAGGAATAATCAAATCCTAAGCCCAAAAAAGGAGAAAAAAAATAACAAATGAATCCTTAAATCTGGGACCGAAATTGCTTCCCCCATAGAAAGGCAGTGAAATCAATATAAAACCAGCATACAAACACTAGACATGCAATCAAAGAGCAGAGAATGTTATAATGAGACATGAAAAGACATAAGATAAGGGACCGATAAAAATATTAGCTCATAAATCAAAACGAACAACGCGAACAAAGTCGCAGTCCACCTGGTGCCCCAGCGTAGAAGAACAAAAATGTAGACAGAGAAGAAGATGAAGAAAAGAAAATGCTCAAATAATAGCTAGGGAAGAAAGTAGTTTAGATGACCCAATAATGGTCCTTCCAAAAATGCTTTGACACTAGGGAAGAAAGGGAAATAAATTCCAAAAGTTCTTTAATACTATGGAAGAAAGTTATATTTGCTTCATACGAAAAGGACTTAAAGGGAAATAAATCAATCCAAAGCATTTTAAATCGTATCCTCTTTCCACATCTTTAGCCTTAAGATCAAGAAATTTCAACATCATGATTTCATGACAAATTTTGTTGTAAGTAGCTTAGACACAGTAAACAACAAAACTGACTACATAATATTCAATGGCGTCATTGATAATGCATTTGCAGATTCACTAGAGAGATAAAACCTAAAATGAGGTATTGCTGGAGATGGAAAAGACAGAGATAATTAAGAGAAAACACAACATTCGAAGTACTATTGAAATGTAAATGTGGAGAAAGACAACACTCATCATTTTCAGATGCAGATCCATGGAACTTCCAATCTCCTTATAATGATTTTTGGACCCACCTCTATCCCCGTCTTGCTTTTATAAGTAGATTGGGATATGCGTAATAGCCAGCAAGTTCTACTAATTCCAGTCATCAACATAGACCTAATTAGAGCAATCCAAAGGATTGATGGGAACATCATCTGTATTTGCTCTTGTTCCCCGTCTCTAAGATCTCACATTGGGAAATTCAAGAATCATTCCTTATTATCTGTCCCCTTTTACTGAAAGATCTCTATTATATTTTTAGTTACCTTTTACAATTGACATCCCACTTTCTTTTGGTCGGAATTCACATCCCACTTGGCATACAAAATATGAACTACAATTTTAGTTTTAGACCGAGACTTCTGCTGCTAGCCTAACAAAGGGCCATGTCTTTCCTTCTGAGTGGAAAACAACTTGCATATAATTCATACCGGTTACCACCCAGTGCTGTGAACTCACCATGACCATTTAATAATTCAAGGTTACGCTTATAACAACCAAAATACTTCGAGTTATGAACCAGTAGTTGTACTTAATTATGCCAGCAAGAGCGCAAGTGGATGGCACTAAAGCATTCCAAGTTTTAGCGAATCGACTCTAGACATTACTTTCATTATAGCAAACTCTTTCAAGAAAGCAGAAGCTCCTGTGCTATTTATGGCATTACAACAAGCGATAGCAAATTCAAGTTCAGGCCAAATAGAAGACTCGACAGGCAGTTTTGACAGAGAGCTGAGAGATCATTCAGATTCGACAGACGAAAGATTTGCAGAAGACGATTGAACTGATCAGTTCTCGGCTAACCTTCAGGCAGAGACTTCGACAATAATTTTTGTGTCATCCTTTTCATTCATGAGCAAGTAAAGACTCTACCAGCCGCTCACTGATATTCTCTTAGGAAAATCCGAGTCCAATTTCACACCATCAGGGGAGAATAATATTCTACAATCAATTAATCCGTGGCTTGATGTCCTACGCTACCAACTTAGCCCATAAACCCATTTTCTTTTTTCATAAAATACAATGTTCGATTGCCCAGAAGTCCTTACCAATTTTCTCCGTTATCATACATGAGAAGACGATGCTTGGAAGTCCCAATTATTGAGAGACAATCCACTCGTGCTTGAACAAATTTTATCCGATAGCTAATCGCCGATTGATTACTAGACTTGCATGCGGATCTAGTCAGGAAAACAAAAACCATCGAATCACTACGACATTCCCACACCAGCAAACCTTCTCCGAGCAAATAGATTTCACTCATGATAATAGGAGCCAATAACGCACTAAACTGGTGCCCGCCGCCCGAATCGCAACTCCCAGAGGCCACTCGCTTACTTTTCACCGCACACACAATTCACGGCGAAACATCGATCGCGTCCTAGCAGCTCCACAAACAGAGCTCAATCAATCCAAACCACTCCTCTTAATCGAGACCGTAAACCCGAACCAAAAATCACTTCCCACTTCAACAAGCCGACCGAAACAAACCGAATCCGGCACGAAAGCGCGAAGCCGATCGCCACAGTCCGGATTTCCAGAGCAATGCCGAACTCGAGAGCTCGCTTGCTCCGGTCAGAAATCACCTCATCTCATCCACATCAAAACTCAAACACTCCAGGAAAAAAAAATAAAAAAAAAGAGGAGAAAGAGAGAGAGAGAGAGAGAGAAACGGGGAGACGAAGACCAACCTTGGAAGCTAGGATTGTTGAAAGAGCGATCGCGAGGCCTGGACCGATCGATCCTGTCCAGCGATCCGTCGGACAGGCGCGTCGGGACTCGCCTCTTGACCTTCGCCCGCCGCACGCGAGCCTTCTTCCTCGACGACCTCGATCGCCCTCCCACGCACTCCTGAGGCGTCGACACGCACGCCCCCATCGTCTTCTCCCCCCGCTGTCTCTCTCCCTCCCTCTGGCGCTCGCGCTGCCGGCGGCGATCACCGCTGCGCGATCACCACATCGAGGCCTAGAGAGAGAAACGAAATGGTTCCGGAGGAGGAGCAGCAGCAGGAGCAGCAGCAGCTGGCGAATAATAATTTTTCTAGAGAGAGGGAGAGGGAGAGGGGGTGTGTTTCGTAACCGGACGAACTACCGTTGGATGGGCGGAGCTTTTTATTCCCGGAGGGGGGGGGGCATTTAACGCCAAGCGGAAGTCAATTTTGACCGAGAGAGAAAGAGGGACTCGCCCACTCGAGGCAGACGCAGTTGTGTCGCGCGGGGGCTCAGCATGGCTCCACACGTGGCGGCGCCTGATTAGCCCCCGCCGCGTGAAGGCTACCCCCGATTCATCATTATGGACGCGCATCATAAGGTAAAAAGAAGAAGTCAACAGTAATTGGTTCATGGGTTACGTGCAAATTCTTTTCCCTCTTCTCGGAATTCTTTAAATGACATTGCCGATCGTTCGTATCCAACGTGGCAGATTTAGGGAATGATTTTAGGGAGAAAGGGGGGGGGGGGGGAGAAGCAAATTCCTTCGGAAGTAAAGAAAATCTGATTTCTTAGTTGTATGAGAAGCAGGTTCACAAATGGACGGTAGCTTATAAGGGGCTTGTTATTGAAAAAAAAAAAAAAGCATCCCGTTCCTTGATTGTGACAGAGCCTATCGGGGCGCCATGCGATGTGACCAACACTGTTTATGTTGATCATCTCAATTCTCGATTGAGAAAACAAAATTCGGGATTATTTTTTTCCTCAATTTTTATGTAGCGCGAGAAGGGAAATTCCGACCTGACGTTATTGGGCCACCTTCTCCATTCCTTCCGCACTCTATTCTCGTTCTCAACAGCTCATATTCTTCCCCCCGCCCCCGTTTTCTTCATTAAACGCAGCGTACGTTTATTTCACGGACAACTCAAGGTTTGAAAAATACTTTTCAAAAAAATAATCATTCGCATCGCGTACAGAATTTAATGAATAAATAATATTTTCATTTCCACGAAAATAGCTAATTATAAATTGTCGTCGAATTTTTCTCGTCGGCTAATATTTCTAATCGATATAATTAACAATAGGCAGAGTTTTGATGCGAATTTTAGTCCTATCACGATGTGGTCGGCCGAAGCTGCACCGTTGGGTCGACTCGGCTTTCCGTGGTCTGCAGGTTCGGAGGTCAAGAGAAGGATCAGACAAATGATACAAGTGGGAAAAGAGAATTCCGGAGATCCGACGAATGGCGAGAGATGCTCCTCCATCGCTGGTCAGCTTTGGATCTCTCGTGTGTGTTGTCTTTTGTTGAATCGAGCGTTGGATGGACGCTGCCGGTCAGTTGTTGCTAAGCCCCCCCTCGAGGCGTGACTATGAAGGAATAGCAGATGGGAATTCGTTTAAACCAGAGGACATTGTCATTGTCATTGGACTTGGAATATTGGGCACTCGACGAATAAGCTTAATGGTCAGATATTTTCGAGCATGGCATTTTAGTATTGAATGGTTCGGCTTCTCGAGCGTGCACGTGGCATCCGTCAATTCTAGACGCGGGGTGTCCACATCGAATCAGGGAACAGAACGGGGGCGTCGGTTCTGAATACGACGAAGGTGTTTAGTAATAACGTGTGGAGAATGATCGCGCGTGGAAGAAAGAGTAAGGAAGGCACGATAAATTATGCGGCTCCAATGTCGTGTTATGAGGTCGAGGAAGAGAACATATGCGAGCGGTCCATTAAAAACTCGTACTTAACGCAACGGGGCGACACCTCCACACTCAACGCCAGATCGAGAACGATTCACATCCAGCTACAGACACTCGGCTTTTTGCAAAGAATAGTCTGGCAATTTTTCCACGTAAATAATTATGACGATCGCCCAGAATTTCAGACATGTTACTAGCCTTCGAGTTCGAGGTATCATGATGCGGTTTTTTTTCCGAATATATACTCGATAAATCAATGGCCTACCAGCTCCTCCATGGCCAGTTGTTGTTATGTCGTTAAAGACTAGAGAGGGTTGTGGGATATGGCCATCTTACCAAACCGTTTGAAAGTTTGAGTCCCTAACCAGTGGCCATGTCCTCCACAAGGCACGAGCCTTTGGCGTTAAGTAAACTAACGCTTAAATTCCGACCAAAAAAAAAACACTAATGCTTAAACGCCACGCCACCATAAGTCTCTTGTTTTGGCACATTGAGGTCCACGAGTTTGGCAAAAAAAGATAGAATCGAGAGATCGAGCCAAAACGCGAGTAAATCCAAAAGGGTCAACCCTTCCAAATCAAATCATACAAGAGCTATTCTTGCTGGGGGGAAAAGATCAGAGCAACTTGTGCAGATTCTTTATCCAAATTCTTGTTCTTTTGGCATCGAATTGTTCGCGGACAAACTTCAACGCGAGTATTATCCATACTTTTTTTCCCGATTTTAGATTTAAGGCGAAGGTTTAAAAGTGGGTTGTAATCCCAACGGGTAAGCAAATTCCAATCACCTTCATCTTGTCAAATCCAAAGTTTTACTTCGAGCGAAGACCATAGACGATAGCAACGATTACCACGTGGTGCACGCGAATTGGAGATTGGGGAACCGTTTCCGAGCCATCTCGTGTGAGAAAAAAGCTTTTTTTTCTCCAAGCCTGTGACGATGATGACGACGAACAAAAAGTTGGTAATTGCACACGCAATGGTCCGTGTGGACAAGTAGCGACGTTGTTGTTGGTGGTGGTAGTGGTGGCGGCTTTTGTTTTGGGTTGCGTGTCGAGCACCATCGTCAAAGGTTTGCCGCACCTTATTATTGGTACTGGTAGGCCCGATCGTGCGTTAGGGGGTTGAAATCGCCTTCCCTCGTGGGGGAATATTTTATTGCATGGATGCGATCCCCCCAACGAATTCGGTGAATTTCAGTGGTTGGGGAATGAGTTCCACGTCATTAGGTATGCAGACTCGAGTGCGCCGAGATTTGTCTCTAATTTGAGCTCGATTCTGATGAAGGCCGGACTCGAATTGATGCGCGGGATGGTTCGAATTGTAAATGCACGAATTCAAAATCGAGATGGGTATTCAAAGCATGGATAGTACCTATGAAAGTATCGAGCAACCTAGCAATGACGGGGCGACCCGTTATGACTAGTTGATCGCCCAATAATGGAGGCGGCCACTCAGCCCGCCATGGGCCTAGTTCAGGTGAGAGCTGAGGATGCATCTTTTCATCCGCGTTTCAAGCCTAACTGTAGCTCTAAGTCACAACCATTTGCGAATGCAATTCAATAAGGCTTTGTTTATTAGAAAATCAGCTAATCTTAAGAAAAAAAGTTTTAAAGACTCGTATATTACTTTAGTAGCATTAGGCCAAAACACGAAGAGTGCCTTTTTGGGTTTGCACGCTTGGTTTGATTTTAAGCCAATCAAAAACCCCATTTTGATTTGTTGTCTTATTTAAACAAAGTATCTTAACGTTAAAAACTGCGAGCAAGATTTGAGCTGGCTTTAAATGTCGTTCTCTACATATCTGGACATAGTCGAAATATACAACACAACAAAAGTTTGATTATCAATTCTAAAAAGCTATTATTTCGTTGGAAAATTTAAAGAAAAATCAAGAAACAAAAGCAAAAATCGCACCAAACGTTGAAAGATACAAAGAGAAGGGGACAAAAAAAGAAAGAGGGGGTCGTCCTCGCGCGAAGGAAAAGACGGCCCAGTGCCAAAAGCCAGCTGTTCCATGCCATAGCTCGTCTATGTTGGTCCTTTTCATTGTTCTCAATAAAGAAGAGAGTACAGTACAGCACTGTTTCCCCAACCACTCCCGCCATTAGTTCTCTGTCCTTGTTTCATCGTCTACATTGGTCCCTCCAAATAATTTGTAACGTCCGAAGTTGAAGCAGGTGTTGCTTTCTGTCCATTAGGCGTGTCGGATTGTCGGATTGCCCTGTGAAAATTGGTTGCTCAAAGCAAAGTGGGCTCCCTAATAGTGCTTGCCCCGTCCCCCAATTTCCCACGAATAAAGTTTGTGGAGTAGCGCCGAAAATCTTCTAATATCGCATAGTACTTTATCGGTGAATCTTACAAAGAAAGGCATCCATGTCTCGCACTAGGAGATTCACGCTTGAGTTTCAACACAACGAAGCGCACAAATTTCATTTGGTTTATTAACCTCATGCTCCACGTTAATGTTGCACTAAGGTGTGGGGTGGATAGAAAGTCCTTTTCCCCAATTGACCAATGCATTCGTCGCATCCCAATGCTGAGTTGCCAGCTACCCAGCCATTATGCTTTTCGGCCACCGGCGAAATACGCCAGCGGACAGTTCGATGGTATAAAATTTTCAAAATACTGATCACAGATATTTTGCTAAGTACAACTGATAGTAATTTAATAAGCGCCGTACGCATTAATGAAATCCAATAGAAAATTGAGTATGAAAAAGTAGAGTTCGATTTGCGAGGAGCTGCTTCCATTACTCCGGGAGGCGGGAGAATCGTCCGCTCAATAAAGACGGCCTTATTTAACTCCGATCGATGCGCTTTCTTCTTTTTCTTTTTGTGAAATCTAATCGATGCGCGGTAAAGACTTGGTCGCGAGGACCCAGGTGCCGAAGTTGCTATTAATTGTCCTGGCTTTAAATGAATTAATTCACCCCATTAAATTGTTTGACATCGCATCTATCACGGAATCACAGACCTCCCTCCATGAGTCGTTGTCTCAATTTCAGTCTCGGTTCCTTTTAGACTTGTGAGCCTCGCATCGCCTTGTGGACGACCCCACCACTTCCACACTTCCAATAGCATCTCCCTTTTATACGGAGACTCCTGCAAGATCGGGTTGAGAGTGAAAAAAAAGTAACGAGAGGACTGTTTCTGCCCCTTTCACGACCAACCCCACTTAATTCTTACTGGATAGATAAAACCGCCATCGATGGTTTCTATAATTGCACAATTTCGTTCAAATTTCGTATTTTCACCGATTGCTCTTATAGCAATTCATCCATTCTTTATCACTCCTGCCTATAAGGCTCGCTTCCATGGTGAATTTGTTATTTAATTAGTCTTGGAAAAAAAAATCTCTTTAAGAATAAAAAAAAAAATTTTCTATCAACACTTTTACCTGAAGCATGTAAGAAATTATAAGAGTATCTAAAAGTGAACCGAAAACAACAGCATAAATATTGAGACATCTTGATATATCTCTTTTCCATAAAAACCTATGAATGACACTGATTTATGTCAATCCAAAATGAATGATATTTGATTGTCATTTTAATTTTTTTAATTCATGCAAAGCTTTGATTTAATAAATTTTCATTTTTTAAAAGTTTCGCAATACGGAATATAATTGCGATTTTATTTTGACAAATCTTTTAAGAATTTTTTTTTTCTTATTTCATCTTATCATTCCATTATGTGTATATAAAAGACAATTGATAACAAAGAACTTGACAATGATATGCATGACCAAAATAAAATTTCACAAATATTTAACTGTGTCAAAAAGTCGTTTATGTTTACTTTTTTCTGAATTCTTCTTAATAATTAATCCATAAATTTGCTTGATAACGTGAAAAAGGACTAGTTTATTCTTAAAATTCTCTCTTAGGGAAAGCTAAAACCGCACCATAAAATCTATAAGAAAAATAAATAAAAAAAATTTGCTTTTATTATGCACGATAGCAACCCACTTAGAAATTATTGAAAAAAAAAAGAATATGTGATATTCTTAACTATTGCAAGTAGATCATACATAGAAATGGAAAAATCTAACAAAAAAAAAGGAGAAAGTGGTTAAATTTGGAGCCCACGACTTCATGACAAAATGTCTACTACTTTATTCGGATCTGAGAATCCTGCCGTGTCTTGTGCGCTTTTCTTGTGAAAAATGGACCATCAGATAAGCAACATCCACGCATATTCTGACCCTACTTAGGAAATTGCGCCTCTACCTGTTTCCCCTATAGGAAGTTTCAGTGAAGTTAAGGCTACACTGCTCGCAAGCTGAACTTCGAGCAAAGTAAAGAAAAAATTGCACGCGGGCTTCCATTTTCCACCGGTCGCGGTTCCCCGAAGGCGTTCTGAACGCGTCAAAGCTTTGCTCCTGAAATTCGGTACACTTCCATTACTCAGCAGACCGCCGATTGCATTGAGTAATAGAAAACGAAAAACGAGGAGGTAACCTTCTGAGGCTTCTGCTTGGGTTGTCGAGCACTCTGACTCCAAGAGGTGCGAAAACGTTCTATGGTTGTCCTACATTAAAGTTACGAAGTGAGCAAAGAGCCTTAGTAGTGGGGGGTTTTGAGATTCGCTTGGCCCAAGTTTTCTTGAATTGTTATACAACAACGTAAATAACTAAGCCTATTTTTTAGCCCAATTGGCTAAATGGATCCTTGGGCACCATTTCACTTTTCATTCTGTCATTTTTCACAAAATCCATGCATGTTTAGTTACCTAATTCAGCAAAATAAGTCACTCTCCTAACGCGGCGAGGCGGAAGAAATTGCATTATAATAGCCGCGCCCCTTAGAGCATCTCGCTGGTGTGTCAAATATGAGAATGCCATACCTTCTCATCATGGGTAGACATATTTCGAGCGTGATCCGCTGATTGAGGTCCCGAGCAGGCTGACTTTGTTGGAGAACAGGCAAACTGTCAGTAACATATCCAGATGACAGTTAGAAATTCATCTTTTGAAAGAAAAATGATAGGCTTGTCAACTCCCAAGCTATTTGCAATATATTACTTGCCTCAGAGGTGCGGGAGTTCAAGTGATTATCCTCCTGCAAGAGGTTCCGATATGAGTTATGCTTTTGACAACATGAGGATTCTGCATTCGGAGTAAACGTGAATATGTGGCAGCTGCCCATGGATTGAGGAATGACACACTCGACGCACATGCACACAAACATGTGGACCCACTTGCGCGTGTGCCCGCATAGAGCATGTAATGTACGCATGTTCCTTCACAGTAATTCAGACAGACCAAATAATTGAAAACACAAGGTTCATCTCCCGAAAATGCAACAGTTCTTTCATGAGAAATGTCACTGCTAATTGTTTGAAAGTTTCCCCATGGAGAAAACACACAAGCTTGATCACACCATGTGACTGGATTCTTTTATGCAGTAGACTAATGCCACCAACAAGAATGTCCAAATCAAAATGTTTTTTACCAATAAAAAAGGGATGCAGAAAGATACATCTCAAAGGATTTTATTTAAACATATCCAACCTAAATAGAAGGTGTTCGTGAAGGGAATAATTGAGTTTATCTCAGAAGACCATGAAAATTTGTAACACTTCGTTACCTACTACCTGGCTGCGGGTTACCCAATCTCGTACATTTCCTACACTCTTGTTATACTTCTCCGTCTAAATCTTGTCACTATCTTAGTACACGAGGAGCCAATGTAGAAAGGGGCACAGTGAACCTGAATTTGCCGCAGCACCTTCTCGACAACCCTCAATTGCAGATCTTGAATCAGTCATTTGAACATCTTCCTCAGTCCTAATATATAAAGATTAAATGTACAGCATAATGAAAATCTCTATCAGGAAAAAAAGAGCTAATGGAGCATCGTTGATTCGGACGCATCTCCTGCAGCCACTACTCAATCAATCCTACACCCCATTCCGGACACAATGTTTAAAGTACGAAAATCACTTCTTTGATATTAGGTCATTTGTAGCTATCTTTAACCCCCCCCTAATAGGGATGCATATTACATAAATCAGCATTGTTGCCAGATGCATAAAGAGAGAGGTAAGCGAGAGAAAATGGTGATGGGAGAACCAGAATGTCAAAACTACGTTACAGGCGAAATCAGCAAAGAGAAGAAGCACCTGATTACATATGCTCTGTAGACTATTCTTCTATGCATAAAGTAGCAGTAATTGGAATAAATATAAAGAGTGGTCAGTCTCCTCAGTCAATAGTTCTCAATCATCTCATGACTGATTGTATAGATTAAATCCTGCATCTATCAAGCCACAAACATCTACACTACTTGCTTATATTATTCTTGGCGAGTTAGTGCCTTTAGCAATATGGTCTCCAGATATTTCATCATTCGACGTGTGGAGATGTTCCTCTTACAACTAAAGACTTCTACAAGCTAAGAAAGATGCTACTATTAATTGTCATCCAGCTTTCTAAGCAATTAGATTCAAACCGAGGAACATGGGTTTTGATTGTAATAGCAATTTATTCTGGGAAAATATACCACAGAGAAAGCTGCCCTTGAAAACGAATGAAACTCCAGCGGAAATGTCAAGAGTCCGTAGATCTTACCCAGTGTTTTCATTTGGCGTAACCATATCAAAACTTTCTTTGTGTTCCGAAATTGATGAAAATCTGTTCTTGTCCTGGTAAATAGCCATTTCCATTCACAAAAAGGACAATACGAAATGAGTATAAATGTCGTTGAAATTTTGCAAGAATAGGAATACAGTAGTGTTCAGTAGCTAATCTATCAGAAGATTCTAAAGGCATGACAATGTGCTCTAGAGAGTAACACCAAAACTTCAACACAATAATAAACAAAGTTACTTGACTGATCAAGCATATCGACTACTTTCCCAAACATACTCCTTACTTTAAAGTTTAAACACCGTTGAGCCAAAATAATCACTCTGTTCACATTTTCTTGGTAAGTTCCATCTACTCATTGAGAAGAGAGAATTTGTGCAATTTTATGAGGTTCAGCTGCAAGATAAACATTCATAACGGCAGACATTGTGATCACGTGAGCATAGATGTATACGTCAGTTCAACTTTAAATAATAGACATATGAGATATAGTTGAGAACTCATGAGCAGCATTGGCAGAAAATGGACACAAATTAAGAAGTCAGTTTCCGGTATCTGACCTCCTCATTCATAATTTGAAAGGTGTCCTGAATCTTCTGCAGCACATTGGCCAAACTTCCTACTTCCAAGAGCAGTCCCTTTGATTTAGTATGTCAAGGAGGTCAGTACTAACAGGTAAAAATCAGAAACAACAATCAGCAGCTAAAGAAAATACCTTTTTCTCAGTAACCAAGTTTTGGATGACCACATCCTTCTCGAACAGGGCCTTTTGTAGGTAAGAAGATCAAATGAAAACAACCGTAACAAATACCTTCAGATGAAGGAACAATTTGAACCCTAGCAGATATCTTAATATAAATGAACAAATTAAATTCTGCGATGAATGAAACAGACAGATAGTGGATATCTCTTCCATCTGAGTCTGGTGACCGTTGCTAATTTTTGCAGCTTCCAATTGTTCTTCAAGCTGGGCAATGACTCCATCTTTCCTCTTCAGCTCCTCCTTGTCATTTTTAACCTTGTCTTCCAGATAATTAATCTTTTCTGTAAATCATGAAATATATTTCTTACAACAAACTGCTGAATCATGCTTTAGGATCATAGTTTCAATAAACAAGTAGTTAGTATTGCCATAGTTACATAAGGTCAATATTACTAGAATTCGTAGAGATAATAATGCCATAGCTTAAGAACCCGCTGCTGTACTTATTACAACTCTAAATATCTCTTACACTACCTTTGATTGTCTATAGATTGACACTTGGCTTTTGAAGCCAGCTTCCTTTAATAACCAGCATTGAAATATTCAACGTGTTTGGTGAATCAAAGAGCAGAAACTACCTATAAACAACTTCTCATAAGCACAGACCTCATTGACTTTGCTCTTCAAGCTGGATACTGTATGTAGCAAACAAATTTAGGATGGAAGAAAACGATGCTCGTGGAATGATAAGTTTTACAGTACTTAATAGATGGCCCTAAAGCAGTTAATATTCAGAAATACACGTGCCTAATTCCTCTTTGTGACTGATAAGGCCCTTCACACTATCCATCACTTGCTTGATGGAAAGTGCCTCCTTTTCTATCGAATCAAATAACATAATGTGAGAATTTAACTTCTCTGATAGCAGAGAAAGCTTTCTATCCCTGGTTTCTACGGAATGCCTCATTTCACAAGTTGACTCCTGCATATTGATGAATCAAACAAACTTCAGGATAAGTCAATTTTTGGTAAATCGGTCCAAGAGATTGAGAAGTAAACTTACGGAAATTGTTGAAGTCACTTATATAAATTACAAAAATCACCCGGAACTTCCATTCTGGCCATGGCATCATTTAGATAATCAGCCTAGACATTGCACCCTCAACATAGCAAGCCCAAATCAAAGTTCGCATTACCAATTTGGATTCAGATTATGAAATCCACTTGTTCCAGACGTTTCAATTAGCAGAATTACAACCTTATAACAGGACCACCCTGACTCACGTAATTATTGCATTTCACGCCGACTGTGTTCTATGGCTCAACTAGAAACTTCACATTCCCTAGAGTTGCAGAGAGTAGTCAAAGTGAAAGTCTGGGTGGTTTCTGCGTGATCTTCACCAATTAACGTACAACCAAAACCATATGTCTTGCTAACGTTGCCCCTAAAGACATGAACATGACGGCCAATGAGAGACTAAAAACCATTCTGAAAAATGCCATTTACAATTCCTAGCGATAGTTTCACGTACAAATCAATCGCATATTACCGCATATCAACCAGCTCTGCTTCTTAAAGCTCAGTCGCATTCACCCGGAAACTCATTATCAGCGTCAGAGTTGCAATCTTTTGCAAGGAAGGAAGCTTTGACAGGAAAAGAAAATGATACAAAAGTGCGGCCGACGGAATCAAACCCGGTAGGCATTTATGAAATCATCTCTCGACTGGAGTAGGTTCTGTATGGTCGCCTTGAGCTCTTTTTGCCTGTTCTCGAGCAAGGCGTTGTCGTCCCGGAGACGATTCATCTGCAGAGAATCACTTAAGCCGATGAACATTAGTTTTCCCGAGAGAAATCAACCGCGAAAAGGCTCTGGAAGAGAGATCGATCCACCTCCCGTTCGATCTTCTGGCGCATCTCGGCGGACGAAGCCAACTCGACCTGCAATTCCTGCAGCTTCCGACCGTGATCCTCGTCATTCTGCTTCTGTTTCTGCATTGTCGGAGCATCGAGATGAAATGTCAGACGGCGACCGGCGAATCGATTCGAAGGCTGGAGTTACGGTCGGACCTGAATCAGCGCGTGAAGTTGCTCGGTGGCCGATTGCTCCCGGTCCTGTAGATGTTCGAAGCGATTCGAGTCAGAGAGAGAGAGAGAGAGAGATGAAGATGAAGATGAAGATGATCGGAAGAAACTACAAATTTTACCCTGAGATCGCGAGCTTCGGTGACTAGGGCTCGCAGCTGGAGCTTGAACTTGGACAGTTTAAGCACCTCCATTTTCCCTCCAAAACTGTCGACCAAACAACACGAGGGAAGGGAGGCTGGAACTAGAAGAAGCGATGCGAGAACTCGACTCCAAAACGACCTCGTTCTTGGAGGGGCCTTCTCTATGCTTTCGTGGTTTGATACAAGGGCAAGATTTCCGAATATGACGCGGCTTGAGTACGTCTTGACTCGTGTATTCATTTGAAATAACGTAGTAAACGGGAATTAATATGAATTACAAACAAGAATAGGACAACCGCTAACACGAATTGTTCACTATTTACTTAAAATCCACCAATTTGATCTATACAATGTCAAATCTGCATTGGTAAAATTCGCCATTGTGGCAGTTCAATGGCGATGAGGAATACTTTTTAAAAGGTAAAAGAACGCTTTTTAAAAAAAATACGTAAACCACCAATGACATTATCCTATGTGGAAATGCTCTAATTGGGATTTTAAGCCTACGGCAATTCTTGATCGTGTGATATATTCTCAATAACTCGATTTGGGCTAACTTCAATTATACGATAGCACCTCCTCACTCTACCAAGTAGCATAATCCCCGATCTTTGTTCTCAACGGCAAGATTCAAGGAAATGACACGAGCTTTTTTTCTGGTCAGAAAAATGACACGGAATTTCACGGTTAAGAAAACCATAACTTGCGCATTTATCGGTTACTTTTGATTTTCACTTAATTTTTCTTCCTAATTTAAAAATCAACAATCGATTTTACTTAAAGGTTTTAAGTATGAATACAAGTTAAAGTGTGACTTTCGCGAAATTTACAAAAAATTCAGAGGTAACTCGGTTTAGACAAGTATGTTGCCGTTTTGTAATAGGCATTAGAATTTTCGACGTATGAAGTTGCATGAGCAAATTCAGGACAAATTCATTTTGCTGTTGAACAACGATTTTAGTGTTTCAAGCACCTTGTCCAAATTTTTTTCAAAATTGTTTCTAGCGAGAAAAGTGATGATTCTCATGGGAATATTTTCTTCTTCCATTTCGATATTTCGAGTTTCAACTCTTCTTTATATTTTATTTGTAATTTAGAGGCATGAGCGCATAGGCTCGGCTTGCTGAAGGTTATGCAAAACACTGCAGGCCCTAACTTCTCCATGACTAGATGGCGTTTTGAATTAGCTATTGTGTAGGGGTGTCAATGGATCAGGTTGGGTCGGGTCGGGCTTTCATGGTACCCTACTCAACCCGAAATCTACATAGTCGTGCTTGACCCCCCCGAGACCCTGTTCAGCATACACCCCTAAGAGAGGGTCGGGTCGAGCCGGGCCGGGCCAGGTTTTATTTATTTTTCAGCGAGAGAGAGAGAGAGTCGTCTTCGTCTCTCTCGGTTTTTCGCTTCTTCATTTTGACCCTCTCTCATCGGCTTCCACCTCGAGCCTCCGATGGCATCCTCTGTCTCCGGCATCTGCTCGTCTTCCCCATCCCTAAAGCCGAAGGCGACAGCAGCGAAGCCGTTGGTCTCTGGCCGGAGAGAGGCGGTCGTCTTGTTCTCGAGCGACGCTGCCAAGCTCGCTGTCGACCGGGCATCGTCTCTGTCGCTGCTGGCGGCGGTGTCACCTCGCTCTGTTGCGAGGGAGATACCGGCAAACTTGTCAACAATGAAGAGCAAAACCACTATTTATTACAGAAAAAAAGGCAAAAGAAAAACTAAGTCGAGCGAGTAGAACATCGATTTAATGTCCTACCATTGAGAGGAAGTGAAAGCGAAGTTGACCCGCCCACACTCGTCACCCTCCCACTTCAAGACCTGGCCATCGACGACGCCAGCGTACATGCCCCCACCGCTCGGGTCGAAGGCGAGGCTCTCGAGCCCGAAAGCTTCGAGGACTGGAACCACCTTGGAAGTGTGGAGGCGGTTGCGGGCTCCCGGGACGGGAGGTGAGTGGGGGAGATGATGGGTCGGCGGATTTAGAGCTAGGACGACGGCCGCGATTGATTGTGTCGTCGTGGCTTCTCCGAGCTTCAATGCCATGGCGCCTCTTTGCTTAGGTCTACCCTACCCTAATAATACCCGCATCTAAAAGCCCTATCAAAAAAAGACTAAGCCCAACCCCAAAATATTCCAAATTTTAGGGTCGGGTAGGGCCAATGTAGGCTTTTTTGACAACCCTACTATTGTGTGTCGGGTCAAGTCTACCGCTTTCGGTCCTTTCAAAATGGCTTGACATCAATTAGGAGACCCGAATGGTTGGACCATACAAAAGTCGACTTAGGGTACTTTTGGTAACCATTCTGTTCTCGGAAATAATTTCTACTGAAAAATAATTTTTTTTTATTCCATTCTTGGAAATAATTTCTAAGCATTTGAAGGCGTTTGGTAACTGTCCAAAATTTCTATTCCTGAAATAAAAAAAGAACATAAATGCATTTGGTAATAGTACAAAATTTCTTTTTATTACTAATATTTTGAATTATTTAATATTTCTTTATTTTTTTCCTTTTTTTCTTCTTCTCCTTCCTTGGCCCATGGCCAGGTTGCCGGCGCCGGCCACAGGCCAGGGCTGGCAAGGGCGAGGGCTGGACCCTCGTGGCCTGGGCGAGGGCGGTTCACTACTTGGGCCAAGGCTACTTTTGCAGCCTGGGCGAGGGTTGCTCTCGTCGGATCCGGCGAGGGCGGCTCGCGGCTTGCGGCTTGGGCGAGGGCAGCCCTTGCCCTCGCCGACCACAAGCTAGGAATGAAGAAAAAGAAAAAAAAATTCTTTTCCATTTCTGATTCTTGTTCCCATAATCAATAATAAATTTTTTTTTATTTTTAATTTTATTCCAAAACTGATTCTGGTAACAAATTTGTACCTGGAAACAAAAAATTTACCAAACGGATTTCTGTTCTTTTTTTGTTCCCGGGAATAAAATAATAGAATTAGGCACTGTTTGGCTGGTTATGACGCATTTGGTAATCATTTTGTTCTCGGAAATAATTTCCGCTCAGAAATGATTTTTTTTATTCCATTACCAGAAACAATTTCTAAACATTTGAAAGCGTTTGGTAACTGCCCAAAATTTCTATTCTTGGAATAGAAAAAGAACAGAAATGCGTTTGGTAACTACACAAATTTCTTTTTATTAATAATATTTTTAATTATTTAATATTTCTTTCTTTTTTTGCCCTTTTTTCTTTTCTTTTTTTCTTCTTCTCCTTCCTTGGCCCATGGCCAAGTTGCCAGGGCTGGCAAGGGCGTCACGGCCCTCGCTAGCGAAGGCGAGGGCGAGGGTGAGGGCGAGGGCTAGACCCTCGTGGCCTGGGCGAGGGCGGCTCACGGCTTGGGCGAAGGCTGCCCTTGTAGCCTGGGGGAGGGTCGCCCTCGTCGAATCCGGCAAGGGTCCAACGAGGGCGGCTCACGGCGTCGCCGACCACAAGCCAGGAAAGAAGAAGAAGAAAAAATTATTTTCCATTTTTGATTCTTTTTTCCAGAATCAAGGATCCACTTTTTTTTTTACTCTCGATTATGTTCCAAAATTGGTTCTCGGAACAAATTTGTGCCCGGAAACAAAAAATTTACCAAACGGATTTCTGTTATTTTTTTATTCTCGAGAATAAAAGAATATAAATGGGTACTGTTTGGCCGGTTACCAAACAGCCCCTTACCAAACAGGCCCTTAGAATCTCACGCCTCTTGGGGATTAAGATTCAGTCGTTTCACCACTCGAACGGCTCGTAAAATTATTAGGTTGAATTTTTAACTTCTACGTTTGAGTAGAGGTCGCTCAACTGACAGAGAAAAACGTCGCGGTGATGTAACTTCTCCAATGCATTCACGAGTGCAAAGAGCGCTGTCTTCGCCGATTGGTCACGTGGGGAGCTACACAATGAATGGCATGATCATCGAGCTTAATTATACGTTACATCGAATGGTCCTGGAAGAGACAGTGCGATGTGTCAATCTTGTTTTTTCCATCGGACAATGTTAACAGCTCATCTTTCGACAAAAAGCATAGAAGAGAAGATTCCGGATCTGGGATGGGGCAAGTCCTGCCGATACCGAGTGTCTGAGATCGTCGCATGATTGGTTTCTTGGAGGGTCCGCTGCGTAGATAAGATTGGAGCGCGGCTGCTGATTCCGCTCGTTGCATGCGCCCCCACCGGACGAGTTTTTACTCGAACTCTTTCATCATATGAGGCGGCAAAAAGTCAAATAATTTGATACGGAGTCTTCACCTATTTCGATTAATGACAAGTCAATTTTAAACTTTCTTAACATATATAGCATTTTTCAATTAAATTTGGACAACCCATGTGATTACTTAAATGAGAGTCTATGTAAGGCTTAAAAAGTTATACTACGTACGTAGCGAGTGATGAAATAAATCACACGAGCATGACTCGTGCACTCTGCTCTAATTACTGTTTGTGGTGATCCGTCTCGATTCACATGGATTAAATCCGGGAAAATTGTCCAAAAGGTCTTAAATCTATTGTACGAATGCCAATTCAGTCTTAAACCTTTCAATTCTGCTAATTTAGTCATAAACTTTTTGACAATTTGTCAATTTAATCTTAAACCTTCAATTGTATTAATTTGTCCTAAACTTTTTGAAGATTTGACAATTTAGTTCTAAATCTATTATTTAGATATTTGGCCGGAATGACTACACCGGCAAATCGTTAAAAGGTTTATGACTAAATTTGGTATTTTTGCATTCTCAGTCTGGTTTGGCTTGATTTTTCAATTTAGGTCGGTTTCGACACCTATGACTGCTCGGGTACGATTGGTCTGGTCAGGTTTTAGGATTTACTCTGGATCGGTGCCCACTCTTCACTCTTGGCATGACTGCGTAAAGTGAACAATATGCTTAAGCTTAATCAAAACTTGACGTCGTTAGAACTTCAATTTGACTAATACAAAAGATACGATTCTTGTAACATTCGAAATTATATCCGTAAGACAGATCAATTTGTGCTTTCAAAAAGCAAATTCAATTGCTCAGCAACATTTTGTACTTGCTCCACCCAAAACATATGGCAAGATCCACCTCGACTCGTGCCAAAACTCGATCGAACTCAATGACGACCGCTTCTGATGGGACAAAGTCCCGCGTGCAAATTGAGGGAAGGCAAGTTAAATTAGCAATTACCATTTCAAGCAATTCTCCACGTGCCACTTTAAAGTGATGTTTTAATGATGACAGAGAAATGGCCTCAAGTTACACATTTTACACGTGAAGAAATGCGAGGTTTCCAAGACGATGCCGATGTTCGAGGTCGTGACACCAACACGAGCACATGCTCCACGAGCTTCGTCTTCTCCATTGAATTGTACAAAATGGATTTTTCCAAGAGGACGCAAATGGTTTCTTTTCCATACACAAATGGACTGAATCCCGAAAGTCTATGAATTCAATGGGGATTATCAAAAACGGAATTGGTAAAGGAACGTAAAGTTGCATTCCCTTTATTTGACTAGACAATAGAGTTCTACTTTCTCCTTTTTTCTTGTGAGCGGTTTTCCATAGGCAAGATTCTAGTAAGTGTACATATTTTATTGGTAAAAAAAAGAAACCAATACAGACCAAAAAAAAAAAAAAGAAACCAATAATCTTTTTCAGTAACTTATTGATAACTCACAACACTTTTATGAAACCACTAACTATTTTGATAATTTGCAAATTATCAAATTTTACACTAATGCCAATTTTCATGTACATACATACTAACGCTTCGAATTTACTCACGCTTATATGAAATTAATTTTTCTTTTTTTTGCACTAATACAAAAGGTTTAGGACTTTTTTGGCACTTTTCCCCTAATTTAAATAAGCATAACTCACCCACTATTTTCCCCTTAAGTTATCATGTAGTATTGGTTTACTGACTCCTTTTCAAATTATATAGCAACGTCTATTTTATTTTTTAAATTTATCAACTTTTCTTATTATTTACAAATGTTTATTTGTGTTTCTTAGTAAGGTCTTGAATTTACTACATCCTTAATTACAATGACTTACCACTATCTATATGATGAAGTTACTAACTAGCTTTGGTCACCACCTCTCATTTTAGTTACTTACCAAAATTAATTTTCTTTTAATAATCAATTTTTTCTTATTTTTAACCAAAATTTATGAACACCGTTCAATTCCAACTTAAATTTACCTAACTCAAATATGAAACTCCCAACATTCAATTGTGCTATTAGATTTTCTCTGATTAAGTTATCAATTAGTTGGCTACTAACTGTCATTTAAATTACTTACCCACGCATATTTGTTTTTTTTTTTTTAATTTACGAACTTTTCTTTTTGAGGGGTGAGAGAAATTGGGCGATTGATAATTTTTTTTTACCAACATTTTTTTGACACTTACCAGCTCTTTCACAAATCTATCAGCACGGAAAAACTCAATTTTTTAGAAGGGCACAGCAGAACTTCAATCAAAAGCTAATAGAGTACCATTTAGATGGTTGGTTTAATGCTAAAGCGTTACCTATACTTTACGAGGTCATTAGACAGACTTGCCAACCTTCGGATTTTTGAATTAAGGCGGTGCAAAGTGGTAATGACTCAAACCGAACATTTCGTAGCAGAAATAAAACTTTATGATAACTTTTAGAGGAGATTGTTAGTGCAGGTCGCCTTTCCTCACCCTTTTAATTATCAAAACGGAAAGAAAAAAAAAACCTGGTAGATGTCTTATGACGCTTGAACTTCGCTAGCAAAAATGAATACGCTCGCGCTAGAATGAGGTGATTAAACCTTCTTTTAGGTTCTTCTTTTGGACAATTGTCTCGGCTGCGTTTAACTTTTCTGCTTTTCTAGATGATTCCTTAGCCGCCAGTCGACGCACGAAGCATGTACAAAACAACTTGCATAAAGTTGCAAAGAATATGAAATTTGGAAGCCTCTCACATATTGTATGCACAAGAAAATCCCATTAACCTCTTGAAAAAACACAAATTAACCCTTGTCAGATCGTAATCAACTGGGATATTAATTACATCGATCGACCATGATATTGATTGCCTGAAACAGCTAACAGGAGCCCGCCACCGCCAGCGAACTCACGGTGCACATCAAGGTGCATACAATATGGCCGTTGGACGTCGACGGCGCAAAACGATACAAGATGGAAATCGAATCGGAGCTGCCGTGAAGGCACGGCATGATGAAATTCGTTGCGGATGGATTGATTCCATTTTCGAATTCGTGCACGAGCCCAACGTGGAGTTACCCTGCGGAGCAAGGAGCAACTGTGGTCTTTCACGGCGACTCGGTACTTTGCCTAACCAAAACCGGACTTCCCAATTGGCAAACGGAACAGACAAAAGTCGAGGCCTCCATCACCGATCGTGACAAACAGACACTCATAGCAACTGCATTCATCGCTGCGGGGATCTTGGGTAGGGGCCCAGATCTCGTCCCCGACCTGGGTCCGTACGGATCGGGTCGATAGGATCCGTTTGATCGCGTGATCTGTGAAAGTTGAAGGCTGGGATTGCATCGCACGTCAGTGGCCCAGGGGAGGGTTTCTATTCGCAGTTGTGGGGGTTCTCTTCCGATTAGGCGACTGTCCTTCCCGCTCTTTACTTTCTTTCTGACCATGATGGAGATTGGGAAGGGACCGGATTTGGCATTGCCAGCTACGTATGCTTTTTTCTGGTTGATGGTTCAGGGAATGAAAAGTAGGAGACAGAGATGGAAATGGAATTGACATTGCGAAGAAGTGGGGTTGTCCAAGTCGGGACTTGGTCCGGACGGCGTCATAGTTCCGTGATGCCAATACGCGTGAGTACGAGTTGTCTTAGACGTTAAATCATGTGAGTTTCATCCGGATTTTCATGGAATACATCTCATCCTATGATATATGTGAGTTTAAAGTGCAACCAAGAGTATTTCTTAAAATAGGAAAAAAGAAATCTTACATGGCGTCTGGTCTATTGAACCGGGCTTATCTTGATCGTTGATCATTTGGGCTGCAAATAACCATTTAGATGAACCCATTTGGACTTGGGCATCCAAGTTCTTTTGCTTGAGTAATAATTTTAGACACTGCATGTGAATATCAATTCAAAATTTTATTAAAATAGGCAAACAATCCAAAGGTAGATGACTTCAATATAGAAACTCACTAGGATCGAATTTGGATGAGAAGAGTTCCGTGTATTCTTCGAATGTCATTGCTCGAGGCTATTTGCTCCAGCCACTAGTAAGTCATTCGATCAAATCGTGATCTATTTGAAAATTAGGATTACTAGGAAATTTGTGATTGTCTAGCTTTTACTCAGGCACCGGTGAGAATTCCCAAGGTTGGTAGCTAGTTACGAACACGCGAAGTAGAAAGACGAAGGTTCTTGATCATAGCAGGAAGAGATATGATGTGTTTTACGCGCCAACAACATTGGACTCTAGCGTGGGCTCGAGAGTTGAGACCGCTGAGACTCTGGACCAAAAAGCATGTAATGGAAAAGAAAAATAAAACTACTAATTCTTATCCAGCTCAAGCTCAACAAAAGGTAACCTCATCGTTCCAATGTCATGACAAGTTGACAACAATGGTGGACCTCAAGATATCAAGTCAATCCGCAAAGACAAATCTCAGTCCGCCGATCTCTATCGAAAATCCAGTGGACCGTCTTGTGATTATCGACTCTAGAGAAATAAATGAGAATCACGTAATCATAATCAGAACAATCATTGACCATCGAGACCTCGTGCCAAACCTCGAAAGCCGTTGCTAATTGGCAACATTAAGATCCGCCCAAAAATTCTCACGAGACGACAAAATGGAGCTCTCGTCGTCCAGCACGTCTTCCTTTTTTGGTACGTGGGCTACGCGTACTTGCCGCAGCTCGCGAGAGGTGCGGAGGGGGCCCCCCTGTGCTCGCAGGACTCAACAACAACGACGGATCTTAAAATTGCCGTTGTCGACCGCATCACATCCCGTCGGCATGCGCCCATCGGACGGTCCAGGAGTGAGGCAGTCGGTATTCCCTCGCACCACAAGAGGTTTTCATTGGCTATAGAATTTTTCATGAGAGGGTGAACAAACAGAAAATAATTTCACTGTTTGCAAAAACATTTAAAGATATAATTATTGTCAATAACAAAATATTTTTAATTGATCGATTATTTCGAGCGATACACGCGATCACTTTCAGGAAAATATTTTCCCAGTCGTTCATTTTCCACGAAATAAACAAAGCTTGGGTTTTAATCATTGACAATTTAAATGTTCGAGTTGCGGGCATTTACATGTGAGCAAAAACCACCGTCCTTATTTCGTGTTATTATGCAGTGTAAAAAATGCACGAAAACCTTGAAGTTTTGTAAGACTCGATACGAGCCAACCAATTTTCGAGATGTGAATATCTTAATTCCGCAGAATAAGATTTCATGTAATGTCCGAAATCATCGAACGGTAACGATGCCATGTACTACTTCCGTTAAAACGTGCCTCAACACGTGTATTTGCCAACCCGATATAAAATTCCAGCGCCAATAAATCTCAAAACTACCATAAAATACGAAGATATTGTACAGTTGTAAAGTATTAATTAAGCATGTTGAAATATCCGATTTCATATTTTTAAGTAAGTTTTGTTACCTTCAAAATAATGAACATGGATATTACGAATATCACGCGAACAATCGATAAAATCTTTTTCCGAAACACCATTTATTTATTTATTTTTGCATCACATTAATCCGTGCAGGAAAGTAAGGGCCGAAGTGCTCTCATTTGAGAAAATCGTGGCTATTCATGTCCGTAGTTGGAATTTTCTCCGAAAAGCATACCGTTTCCATCGCGAAAATGAGGGAGCCTAGGGAAATTTTTTTTTTTTTTGACGTCTCCGTCACCACCGTCAGCGTCAACGTCAACGTCAACGTCAACGTCAACGTCGCTCTCTCGCGTTGGCGCGATGGGACCCTCCGAGAAAGCCTCGCCGTGGGAAGTGACTTGCGCGGGACTCCCGAGGCACCTGTCCCTTCAACAGTACCGCTACTAATACCACACCATCCCCCGAGCGTCCAGCCATACACACACAAAAGGCACAGAACATCTCGCACCAGCCAAACGCCGAGAGTAGCAAAAACACCCCCAATGCGCTCCGCCGTGCACCGATCCCCACCGTCCGAGGAGATCACCTCCCTATTCCCACTCACTCTCTCACTTCGCTGACCAACCCGTCCACTCTCTCTCTCTCTCTCATTTGCGTCGTAGCTTCGCTCGGTCGCGTCCTCTACTGTCGGTTCTGTACTGCGAACGTATCTGAGGCCAGTCGCGTTGCGATATTACAAGATTCACTGATGGCGGTCGAGCTCGCTCGGGCTTGAGCTTTTGAACGAGGGTTGCGCTCCTCCTTCCGTCGCGCCATGGATCCACCCGCGGCGATGATCAACGGCGGGGCGTTCCCCGGCGGCGACACGGCGCCGTACAACCTGCCGGACTTCTGGCAGCTGCCGGCCGGCGGGGGACTGGGGCTCGGGCGGCCTCCGGTGGCGCGGGGCGTCGGCCAGTTCCTGTGCGGCGGCGGCGAGAATCTCGAGGCCTCCGGTGGTGATCCGGTGAGTGCGGAGGCCAGGTATGGCGGCGGCGGCGGTTCTGGAAAGCGGCGGGACGCGGAGGACGAATCGGCGGCCAGGAGCGTCTCGACCAGCAATGGCGTGGTATTCACTCAATCTGGAGGCTTTATTAGTTTCTATCGATCTATACCGGCGTTGACACGTAGTACACAGCTGGTTTCTGATTTGTTCAATTGCATTGACTTTCTTTCCACTGTGGTCGTAATCATCATGTGCTAATTTGCATCATGAAAAATGAGGGACTGTTGAGGGTGTTATAATTTCTTTGATTGCATCCAGTTTTGAATCGTTAAACAAATATGTTACTGTAGCAACTGTGATCTAGCTGTGCAATCGTCAGGGAAAACAGAGAGCGTGACTGAGAGAGGCTTGTTGATTTTGTGTCACTCACAAGGCGAAACTACTGATTAGAACATAGCTTCGTGAATTCCAATCGAAATTGTACAACCTCGGATTGGCAAAAGCTAAAAAAAGTTAAGTCTAAATCAGTTTCTTGACGTGACTACTCACTGTTCTTATGTTCTATGAACGCAGCCGAACTGTGCTGATGGCAGTAAACGGCTTAAAACTTCCGGATGCAAAGACGACAGTGGAGATGCCGAAGCAGAAGGAGAGCCCAGCTCAGCCAGACCTTCGGAAGAAAGTAAGCCGCAGCCAGAGCATCCCAAGCAAGACTACATCCACGTGCGAGCCCGGAGAGGCCAAGCCACGGATAGCCACAGCTTAGCCGAAAGAGTAACGTCTTTTCCCCTAAGATAACCCGTTATTATGTAGTCGTGAAGTTGGAGATTATGCGATTGAAATGACGAAAAATTATTTATTTTTGTGTATGCGATTATGTAGAGATGCATGTTATATTGGTAAAATATGCAGTGGACACAATCGACTAGATATTTTACTGATTGAAGCAAGTGATGGTGGACAGGCCAGAAGAGAAAAGATAAGCGACAGAATGAAAATTCTTCAGGATCTAGTGCCTGGATGTAACAAGGTATGGATTTTGCAATCCTTCTATATAAATTATAGCCAATCTTGTGCGGCCTAACTTACTGAAGTCTAAATGTGATGCGCGGTCTCTATTGATGCTTTCTTGGGTGAACATCTGTTAGGTAATTGGCAAAGCGCTGGTTCTTGATGAGATTATCAATTACATCCAATCGCTACAACGTCAGGTCGAGGTATGTTTTTTTTGCTTTATTACTGGCCCGTTGTATGGCAGATCAATTTCCTTCTAATATGGACTTGAGTGCTGCAAAAATTACTGATATTGCAGTTCCTGTCAATGAAACTCGAGGCGGTTAATTCAAGAATAACTCCCCCGATCGAAGTATTTTCTTCTAAAGAAGTAAGTCCAAGTCATTTTGCTCTTCTAAAGCACTTTTTAAATGCACTTCAGAGTGCTTCTAGTTGTGGCTCCGCTGGGAAACTTTCTGTAGGGAAATCTGCAAAGTTAAGCCACGGTAATCCAATAAAGAAAAAGTCTTCTTGTCGTAGCTTGCAGAACTGGACTTGTCACTATATTCGTATCTAACCCGCTTAGCAAGATCCGGAGATGATAAATAGTAGCTGCTCATCCTTAGCTTTTTCATTAAATCAAACGGACTCAGTTTTCCTTTCTATCTCTCGGAAAGAACTCTAATGGTTCTCACGGTACTAGGGTCTGTTTTCTCATACATACTGATACTGCCCAACTTTCATTTGACTATTTGTTTGGTGTTGACACATGCTTCTGCTGTCGATGAACTACTGAATCGGCTTTAGTTGCCACTGAAATCAAAAGACTTCTTAGTTCCTCATTGATGATCTTTCGAATGGGAAATTTTACTAAATAGTAGACGTCAGTTCATTAACAATAGGTGCTCAGTTTAGGAGAAGGGGATATACTTGAAACAAGTCAATTTAATTAGATATTGGCTTTATGCTGTTTTTCAATTCTCATATAATCTTACGTGCTTTCAGTTTGGTCAACAGCCATATGATACTGGCGGTGTGCCTTTCGGTTCACAAGCTCCCAGAGTATATGGTCGTGGTTCCTCGCCAGAATGGTTACATATGCAGGTTGGCGGTGGCTTCGACAGGACAATTTGATCTGCTGTATCCATGTCTACTAGGAATAAGAGTATAAGAAGCAAAGCTTCATCTCAATTCTTCGTTAGGTTGAAAAATATATCTCCCATGTGTCGATGGGTAGAAAAAGACGGTAGATCTCCATTTTCAAAATCGCCCCTTTAGCTGTGAAGCCTGTGATTGCTGTCTAGCAAGACTGATGAAGTTAGTATTCTTAGCACCGGCATTGATCTTCTAAATTAATTCTTTTTATCCAGCTTTTTTAGGCTTCCAATTCTCCCACCACACTAATGTGCAAATGGGCTGCCTGTAATGAATATCCTTCACTATATTGACATTCCTACTGTTTTACATCTTATTAGAACCCCTCCTATAGCAATTTTTCCATGAAGTGAGTGAAGCTTTGTTACAAGATCGAATCTCTCAAGTGCCTGCATGCTGTTAAATCCCAACACAATTTTCGGATCGGTGAGTGAAGTGAATTTTGTCTACTCTTGGCAATGAGCTGCACTATATGTCAAGTTGACAACATCAGCTAGAGTCTGGATTCCCAATTTTGTGAAACTTGGCAATGAGCTTCACTATATTGGCAACTCCCTTGCCACTGCCTGGGAAGTTTACACGGCAGTCCTTAAAACTTGAGCTTCCAGAGTGCTTAAAATCCTTGCCCTGGAGTGCGGGTTGTCTGTTTGGCTGAAATCTAATGCTAAAATGTGGTCGTGTCATCTCCGATTCCATCGTAAATGATTAAATGGCGATTCCCGAATGAAATCAGCTCATAGAATGGCTCAGAAGGGCAAAATCCATGGCTTGCGCACTCATGGAAAGCTGCAAACCAAGCACCCTCCGAAAGGGACTCGGATATAGAGAGCTCTAACCGTCTGTTAATGCGACAAATCTTCAGGGTTTACGCAAGAACAAATCTCACGTGCTTATTTTTGGAGCGATGCGACCTTTATTTTCCACGCCTACAATCTTGCTGTGCTCCAAGGAATGCTCTGGAAATGCCAATGAGGTGTATGAATTGAAACCACTTCTCTTTGCCAAGTGTAACGTATGTTAGTTTCTCCAACTCCAGTCCGAGCGTGCTCCGCACAGCGGATCTTGGCCCGAGACTCAGAGTGCGATGCTAACAGTGAGGATCCTAAAACAAAGAAGGACCACAGGCAGGTGAGAAGGGGACGCAACTCAAGTACACTATATTTCTCTTCTGTGAATGCGAAACATCGTCGTGCAATCTCTTGTCCGACATGCATTAAACGACAATCGAATCGCTATACCACCGCGAGGTGGTCCTATAAATCCGACTTTAATGAATGGGACTTTTCGACTTGAAGCTTTCGGGCCACCGGGCGTTGGGGTCCAGATGGGATGGGGAGTTGCGGGTAGGGATCGTAAGTCCGGGGTTGATCTAGGGGGAATAAGGAAATTAAAGCTTTGGGCAAATTCAAGATCGGTTCTACGCTCATGCAGAATCGTTTGCATAAAATCGTTTGGTCTTGAAATGCTGCTGCGATGACCACCTGGGGTGAGTGGAAGGGCTGGGGTCAGATCGCGGTTAAACCCTCCGTGGGGTTTAGGAGGTTCTTTCGACTTGTTCGAGGTCCGGCTAATGGACCCGTGCTACCGGGCCTGTCGACCCGTCCTTGCTAGTCTCTCCACCCATTAACGACAACTGGGCGACGCCATTTCAGACCGGGCCTTAGTCACCTTTTGAGGCAAAATCACTGACGTGGGCCGAGCCCCACTCTCTTAGGGTTCTCTTTTCACCAAATGCTCGTTGTCAGTCAAAATACCCCGCTCTTGCTCGAACCCAGCTCCGCTTGCTTTCATAAAAAACGACAGAAGGAGGGAGGAAGCCCGTGGAAACGACGACGTCGTTTCTTCAGCATTAATTCCAACGGAGAAGAACAGAAGAAGAAGAAGAAGAGTCTTCTTTGACGCCTTTTTGGGATTTGGGCCGTTAACAGCGAAATTCCCCTTCAACGCCCCAAACACCAACCGCCGCACGACCCCACCCGCCACGTCGCCCCTCGCGCGCGCCCGCCGCACCCGACCCGACGTTTCTCGTCGCACGCGCGCTGGCGGGCGCGTGAACAGCAACCTGCCCAGCTCTCGGAAAACGAAAAGGGGGAGGGCAAAAACAGCACAAGTAACCAAATTAACAATTACGCGGTTTTTAGGATTTGGGAAGGGGAAACCGAATCGAATTAAGGAATTTAATGGGGGGGCGAGGCAAGATACTAAAATCGACGAGAAAGGAATAATTTTGAGAGGGCTCTAACAAAAACAGCGAAATCGTGGGAGAGAGTCGAGAAAGGGCAAAAAGGACAAGAAAAATCAAGTCAAATCGGAACAGGCGAGAGAGAGAGAGAGAGCTAGTTGAATTTATTTATTTTATTTCGCGTGCGCGTATATGCCCGCTGCATTCCTCTGTTTCATCGTCGTCGCGAGTTTGTGTTGGGAGGGGGCAGGAGCTCTGATTCGGCCGGTCGCTTGGATTTCCGCGGGCGCTTCGTGGATCGGGCGCGATTCGGTTGGAGGCGGGGAGAGGAAGATGAACGGATGGGAGAGGGTGAAGTCGTCCAAATCCAGATTCGGCCGCTACTCGCACTTCGGCAGCGACGACCGCGCGCCGTTGTCGCGGACGGTCCGGCTCGGCCACGTCCAGCCCCAGGCGCCGACCCACCGCACCATCTTCTGCAACGATCGCGACGCCAATCTGCCGGTGAAATTCAAGGTCGGTCGCGTTTCGTTCCGTTTCGATTCGTTCCTGTCCGATCCGGTCTGTGTTAGGTCGCGAGATTTGTGAGGTGAAAGCGTGAGCCGGGGCAAATTCGTTTGGTGGAGAGGCGGCGGGAGCGGCTCGGAAACGGAGCTCGAGGGTACTGAGTTTGACGCGTTCGATAGTTTTGTTTTTGTCTCCTTTTCTCTTTGTCCCAATATCGCGGAGCGCGCATGAGTCGGCCAGTCATGGATTGAAGCTGTGCTGTGGATTTTGTCCTGTTGTGATGGGAAACTAGGCTTTTCTGAGTTTTTGGTGATGAGTAATTTGGTTTCTCTCGAGGTGGAGATGAGTCTTTTCTACGCTTAATACTGTAGAGTATGATTTCGTGAGAGTTGGTGCTATTGTATGTTGTACCGGTGAATGGTGTAGATTAAGCCATTGGTGTAGCTGTTGAACTATAATGTGATTTTGCTGGACTCACGATAAGGGAATTATCGAGGGAAGCAAGTCATCTGTTGATATGCACCTGCAGTTTGAGCCATGTGAATTTTAATCTTTCTGCCAGGGAAAAAAATTAAATCTTCTTTATGTCGATTTGTGATGAGTGTCATCTGAGAAAGAGTCATTTAACAAACTTGAAAAGTTGTTCACCGGTTTGCTTTAATGTACTTGTCGTTTCTCGAACTTTGTTTCTGTTATCCATGATTGTTAGCAAGCCTTCTGTTGTCTTTCTTTTTGGTCAGTAGCCTTCTATTGTTTGAGAAGATGGACAATCAGTGAGTCTGTTTTTAATTTAATTTTTATTTTTGATGAAAGAGTAGACAAGTAATATGCATGATGTTTACTAGTTCATCCTGCTAGAGGCCTTGTTGCCTGACTGCATATTATGTGCATGTTCAGTCATTTGGCAGTAGAGGGAACCCTCTATATTTCCATGCCTGCCTGCACAAACATGTAATGTTAGGAAATTATGAGCTTTTACAATGGTCTTGATGGTTCCCATCCTTGTTGAAGCTGTTGGAATTCTCATCAGTAACCTAAACTGCATTTTTATTGGTTTTTTATACCCAAATGATTGCATCACCTTAACTGCATTTTTGTGGGCCTCTTATGAGCTGAGAAACGCCACACAGTTTGATGATCCCACTTGTAATCGATTGCCTTTTAAATCCAATTTGTCTTCCTTCTTTTTCTTTTGTCCTTCCTTTTTTCCCCTGTAGAATGCATTTGAAAGCTCAGAAAGCTTACAAACTCATATGTACCAATGATTTCCTTTCATTACTTAAGTAAACTCTTATTTTGAAAATATTTCACTTGATGATGCTTCTTTTACTGTAGATTAGCTCAATCGCTTGTCTCTTCCCATGGAAGATTAATTTTCTCGGTGATTTCACATTGGACCCAAATATAGAAGCTGTATTTCGATGAACAAGTTGTTACTTTATTTTCGCTATATAGAAGAACTGAAACCTGCTCTAGCTTTTTTTTTATGGCTATCAAAGTTTTTGGACCTTATTAAGTTTCTTTGAGATGGACAAGAGCCCTTTTCAAGATAATTGTTCTGCTAATTGATTCATTGAAAGGGTTCTATGAGAATTTATCTAGAGGCTATGGTCCTATCTTGCTCTCTTGCTGCATTTATGTTTATCTTAGATCCAACTGGCGACACTAATATTTGAGCTTGGACTCTCCAACTTGACCAGAATCTTTATGTTATATCCAATCTATTGTAATAGAATTTCCATAAGTTTTGATACATGAATGAGATTATCTGCAGTTTTCATTTCATTCTATAATTTATGGAGCTTCCAAGGGTTCTTGCTCTCTTGTTTTGTCTTTAACCGCCATGTTTTCAATGTTAAGGGAAACTCAATATCGACAACCAAGTACAACTTCTTCACGTTTATACCTAAAGGGTTGTTCGAACAGGTAAATCAGTGTGAAATCTTTTGTGCCATAGAGTTTATGGTATCTTATATCCATTGCTCATTTCGTAAACGTCGTTTTGTGTTGGTGCATTACTGGCCATGTGTCATTTCACTTGTGTAGATGTCTGACATCATATATTTCATCAAATTGACAGTTCAGGCGGGTTGCTAACCTGTACTTTCTCATGATATCAATTTTGTCGGCGACACCTTTCAGGTATGTTAAAATATTCTTAGAACGTACTGGCCAGGCTGATTGTATGAGTGAGCATTGAGACTAGCGTACTCTTGGGTACCATCATTTTAGAGCTTTGCATCTGATTTCCAATCATGTCTAAAGCTGTCATTTGGTATTTTCTTTGTCATAACTATGATGGTCTTGTGGTGTTCATTCACTTTCAATTGCACTTATTTGCAATTACGTACTCCATATATTACACATTCATAGCCTGTTTCTAATATTCTGTACATTGTGTAACCTGGTAGTTATTTTCTTATGGTACTATGGTCTATGCCAATTCATGCCAAAAAGTGAATATGAGGAGCAGAAAATGAAGAACCTGGCTGGTGATAGATAGAATGGAGTGGACGTGCCTTTCCTTTTTTCCGAGCAACACACTTGAGAGATTGAACTTCAATTTGGAATTAATGTTATGTCATAAAAAAAATCTTGGAAGCTCAATCTCTTATGGATTCTCTTTCAATTCTGGTTTCTTGCATTTGGTAGAAACTTTGCGCAGAACCAATGTTGTGACTTCAAATATCCTATCATGCTTCAGCATACAGGTTTCCAATTGCTCAATATGTGATTGAAATGTTTCTGTATGTTTTCATGATTATATGTGCTCGTAAACTACGGAAAGTTCTGGAAAGAATGCCTGCTCTGATATGATCAACTTATTACTTGTTTCCATGTCGGACCCTCTGTAGACACGTGTAATTATGTGCCTTCTTGGGCTTTTCAATCATGGCTTTGCCATATAGATAGATGTATGAAGTTCGGGACCTTTGTTGTGTTTGTATTAACCCTTGCTTTTTTATTGTGCTTCAAAGATGATATTTTGCTGTAACAAACTGCTTTTGCTATGTCAGTCCTGTGAGCCCTGTAACAAACATGGTCCCCCTCAGTTTGGTTCTTCTTGTATCTCTTTGTAAAGAGGCATATGAGGACTGGGTAAGTAAAATATCTCATGCGTAATTCGTCTTAATTTGCTTGCTGTCGAGTTTTCTTTTTCTTTCTTTCTTTTTTATTCGGTAATTTTTTTTCTTGTGATGCTATTTGGTGCTTCCAAAGGGTTGGTTTTGTTTCCTATGTACTGAGTCATGTAATTGCGTAAGAGGAGATACTAGAATATGCTTAACCTGTTTTTTCCTTCTATTTTTGCGTAACAGAAACGATTTCAAAATGACATGGCAATAAATAACACTCTTGTGGAAGTGTTACAAGATCAACGGTGGGAGCCCATCCCCTGGAAAAAGTTACAAGTCGGAGATATTGTGAAAGTGAGTAGTGTTTATGTTTTTGGACTGAATTTTTTTGTATGATTTGTCATGTGATTGTGTTTCTTCCGGTGAAAAGCCTTGTATTTTATTGAAGTAAATCATTTGTGTGTGGAAGGGTGTCATCCTTGGGGTGCTACCTTTATGTTGGAGTTGGCAATATCATGCATCACAGTTTTTATCATTTTGCGTTAGTTCTCTGATTATATATTGGGTGATTATTGTTAATTGAGCTATTATAACCATGCCATGTTCACTGTTTATTCCACAAATGATAAATATATCTCTCTCTCCGACGTCCATGCTTGTCTTCTGCGTTTGAGACTTTACTATGTTCGAGAGATTTTGGTGCTTGGAAGAAGCCATTTTCTCTTCTAATTCTGGACTATTACATGCTCAATAATATTAAGTTAGTATCGTAGTTTTTGTTCTTTAATTTCAAAGATAGATAGGCTAGCATGCTTGAAAAGATTAAGGTATTTTTGCTTATCTTGTTACATTTTACTGCTCCATATGGTTTCATCACATTCTGGGGAATGGTGATTCAGCATCGTGTGGCTCCAATTAAGGATAAGGTGAGAGAAGTTTGTTTGAGATGATTTGGTAACGTTGAACAAATGTTTGAGATGCTCCAATGAGGAGAGGTAATCTGGGTATGAAGACTCGGGTTAGAAGGGGGAAGGGAAGACCTAAAAGACATGGATACAGATGACAAAGAAAGATGTGGACCACATAGAGGTCACATAAGTAGACATGATGTGTATAGCTGGCTTCACTTAGAGGGATAAGGCTCTTCTTGTTGTCGTTGTAGACATCCCCGTATTTGGGAAAGTGTAGCTTTTTAAAATTGGACCTTTGCAACTGAGAGGGACCTGTTATGAGAACCTCTATTGTACAAGTGTAGCTTTTCATAGATGTGCTACAATGCTGCATTCTGTTGGCTGTACTCTTCATAATCTTGCATTTGGCTGTTGTCCCTGGTATAAAAAAAAGTCATTAATTTGGCAATGGCTGATTCATATTCTGATTTTCTTTTACTCTGGTGAAATTGTTTCTTGCACCCGTTGCAGGTTAAACAGGATGGCTTCTTTCCTGCAGATTTGCTTTTTCTCGCTAGTACAAATGCTGACGGAGTCTGCTACACTGAGGTTTAAGAACAATCATTCTCGAATCTTGATATGCCGGTTGCATTCTGTTGCTGTAATTTATCTTTGTCACGTTTGGCTTTGCTTTTTCAAATTTTCAGACTGCAAATTTGGATGGTGAAACAAATTTAAAGATCCGGAAGGCGTTGGAGAGGACATGGGATTATTTTACCCCAGAGAAAGCATCGGAATTCAAAGGTGAAGTTTTCTTTTGATCTCCTGTACTGTCTTCTTGTCTTTCTATGGACTCCATGCCCATTCTTTTCCTTTGTTTTTTTCTTGGCGGGGGGGTTGCAATATTAATATTTCCGTATGACTATCAAATTTTATTGGTGACAAAATGGACATGTTTGATTTATATGCTCTAGGAGGGAAGTGTTGAAAGATTCTTATAATTATTAGTATAGGTTTATACTCGGTTTATGGTGTACAGTGGGATATCTATAATTACTATATTGAATAATATGAATAGTTAGGGAGACCAACCCCAATTTCAATCAGAAAATTCCTCTCTTGGAATTTATTTTTACATTCGTTTATATTCTTTGCGACCAACTTTTAAGCAACATGTTTGTTGTTTTGTGCTATTATTACGCTATTAAACTTTCAATGATAAGATCATGTTATTTGTTAAAAATACTTGGGAGTCTGAGATTACTAGACAAACATTCAACTTAAGTCAGTTGTTCACCGCGCATTATCCAATGCGGACTGGTTGCAAATGTCATTTTGCCGTATAGCTTCTTGCATACCACACTTTAAGAGCTCTTATTAGCGCAACTTCAGGCTAGTAAAAAAGGCTTTACTGTTTCATGGGAGTGAAACTTTTCGACTCTACTCTCCCTCTCTCACACATGGCAAATCTCACTTCTCCTCTCTCAAAGTTTTCCATACCTCTTGCTTTAATAGATTGGGTCGGAAATGATATTCTTTTTACCTTTGATCATGTTGGTAAAAGGTGCTTTATCTCTTATCTGATGAATACTAACATCACATGAGGATAAGATAGGAGGAAAGCCCTATGTATGCATGATAGAAAAACTCTGGATGCAAATCAAGGCAACTAGTAGAGAATCTGAAAATAAAAAGGAACTTAGTCACTGTCTTACAAGAGATTCGTTGTTTGGATATCCAAGAGCTTAAAGGTTGAGCTCTTAAATAAGTGCCACAGGTTTCTTATACCCTTCAGTTTGTTTGTTTGGGAAGCTAAACTATGCCACTTGGTGTAGGTTCCCTATATTCGTCTGAATTAATAAGCTCATCCATTTCATGTGCAAGACCGTGTGCTCGCAGATCAAGTGGATGAATTCTCTTTTGTTGATTCATAATGTTACTTTGTGTTGTTCATCGTCTTCAATATTTCTAATATAGCTGTGGGAAGATGAGATTACTTCCTTCTTTTTGCTGAACAGTTTCTGGTGGACATAGCTTTTTCATCGTCTTCAATTTTGTAATATAGTAGTGGGAAGATGAGATTACTTTATTCTTTTTGCCGAACAGTTTATGGTGGACATAGCTTCTAGCATTTACATGTCCTTGTTTTGGAAATTTGCAGCAAGAAGAATCTTAAATAAGCATATCTCTACTTTTCTTTCCTTTGCTTGCCTTTTACAACTTCCTGTTATTCTGATTGATATCTCCATAAGATGAGCTCTAGGATCATTGATGGCTGTTGGGGATCTTCCTAATGGTGGTGTATATTTATGAATGAAACATGAAGATGTGAATGACCTCTCTAACCCATCCTTTGATGTGCTGTACATGGACATGTCTCATTCATTGTTATTTGCACGATTGGTTGATTTTCTTATGCCAATAAATCTTACACGAAAAGCCAATTTTATTTGATCTTTATTCTTCCCAGAATCCTTTTGAAGCCAACAAAAACAGCCTTCATACTACTTTCAGTTAGTTCTGCTTTTTGAACCCATGCAAGTTCCCAAACATGTTGGTGTTCTTGTTGATGGGTTGGCATGCCTAGAATATTCTTCGAAGTACTATATGTATTTTGTTACTTATGAAGCATGAGATCTGGAACTTTTACCTACAGATGTGCTTGTAGCTCCAATGCTGGAATGCTGATGGATCCAAATTATGGATTTTATAACTAGTTTTGAAATATTTGTCGTAAAGCATTCTTTTACTTGCGCTATAGTAGATTAAACCTCAAGCATTTGCCCTCCAGTTGGCTTTTTGTGAGGCCTAAGCAGCTATTGTCTTCTCTGCTTCTGTGAACTAAAAGTAACGTGTGCTCTGTTTACGCGCTTGCACCACGAACATAAACAATGGCTTTCTAGCATGCACTAAGCAACCATCTTGTTCTATCGTTTCTGCCTTACAAATCTCGCAGACTTACCTTCCAACAGAAAAAAAAATCATGAATTTTTTTTCCAATTGCAGGCGAAGTGCAGTGTGAGCAACCAAACAATTCGTTGTACACGTTCACTGGCAATCTTATACATCAAAAGCAAACTTTACCTCTCACCCCAAACCAAATTCTGTTGCGGGTATGGTTGCTTTTCTGCTTGTTTATTGTCCTTTATTTAGTTTGTAGGTCTTCATTTTGAATTCATTGGGTTGCTATAATGTTTTTTGATGCATGAACCTCTTACTCGAGTTCTCTACATCTCCTGTGGATATATGCTGTAGAAATACATTAGATCATTCAAGGAATGTGGTTTTAAGCTATTCTTCTGCTTCTAGATGTTATTTATTTTTATGTGGATTCTTCACTCACTGTTTTGTGGCACTGTGGCATAACATGTTCTCAGGGATGCAGTCTTAGGAACACTGAATACATTGTTGGTGCTGTCATTTTTACTGGTCATGAGACTAAGGTATGCTTCCAGAAATCTATTCAGACCCCTGTTTTGGTCCTTTGTCACTTTCCTTAGTAACGGAGATCTCTGATATGACAAACAGATTTAATTCTGCTGATGTGAAAATGGTACCTTTGTAATACAAATATGGCCCGAATTGTGGGAGGCATTCTCCATCTATCTCGAGAACACTGATTTTATAAGGTCCATCCTTTGTTGGCGCAAATACTTGCAGGTTATGATGAATGCCATGAATGTTCCTTCCAAGAGGAGTACATTAGAGAGAAAACTGGACAAACTTATACTCACCCTTCTTGCTACTCTCTTTGTCATGTGTATGATTGGAGCCATTGGCAGGTGCGGCGATCTCCTGCCATGGATTTCTCAAATATGCTACTATCATTACATGAAATCACTTAAACAAAAAAAGAAAGAATTTGCATCTCCACTATTGCTATATTTTCTCGTCATTATCTTCACATGATCTCATACATGGAGTTATGCAGTGCTACTTTTATAAATCGCAAGTATTATTACTTGGGTCTGGGGAAGGGAGTGGAAGCTCAGTTTAACCCTGACAACAGACTAGTGGTACTTTATAGTCGTGACTCTCTCTCTCTCTCTCTCTCTCTCTCTCTCTCTCCCTCTCTCTCTCTCTCTCTCACACACACACACACGCACAGGGGCACACACTCACGTACACGCACCTTCATGTCTTTTGCACCATAATTTTGTTTTTTTTTTTTTCAGGTATTTGCGGCAACAATGCTCACCCTTGTTACCCTTTTCTCAACTATTATCCCAATTTCTCTGTACGTATCCATTGAGGTTAGTCTTCCAGGCTTGTGGCCTATACAGATGCACAAGTTGTCTTGATCCACAACAGAATTTACTTATCTAAATATAATTCTTTTGCCTACACATTCATTTTGTGTTTGTCCTCTTGTGCAAATTTCAGATGATCAAAATTTTTCAGTCCACGCAATTTATCAACAAGGATTTGCGCATGTACCATGCTGAGACCAATACCCCCGCACTAGCTAGGACTTCCAATTTAAACGAAGAACTCGGACAGGTAGATGGGTGTTATGGTTAAATTGTTGGCAATGAGGTCATTCTCATAACAATGCTTCATAACCGTAACTATAACAGTGTACATAAATGACCTTGTTATACTTTATAGAAAAGACAGAGCTGTTAAAGAGGTTCTTTGTCACTTGCTATTATTATTTTACTATCGCCATGTCAGGAAATTGCTTTTCGAACTATTAATTATGGAAGTTGCTGTTTGTACAGGTGGAATATATATTTTCGGATAAAACTGGAACTTTAACTAGAAATATGATGGAGTTTTTCAAGTGTTCAATTGGTGGAGAGGTTTATGGAACAGGCATGACTGAAATAGAGATGGGTTGGGCGCAACGGACTGGCAAGAGAGTGGAGGTATAGTTGGACATTTCACATGAAAATTTATGATGCATCTGTATCAGTCAATAACTTTGTGTGGCATCATCATGCAGATGCACAAGTCAGCCAATGCGGTCCATGAGAAGGGTTTTAATTTTGATGATGCAAGGCTCATGCGTGGAGCTTGGAGGAATGAGCCAAATCCTGATATGTGCAAGGTTGGTGTTACATTATAAGGAAAATTGCCCATCAGCTTTTCTCATTTGGTGAAGGTTTAACTATCAAAGTATGCTGACATTTAGGATACATTTTGATTGATATAGTTGTTGATTTTTAGGAGCTAGTTTTTTGCCCCTACATGCTATAGAAAGTAAGATTAGAAAAATGTTTATAGTTTAGCTCTCGCATGTGGATGTTTGAGTGTGCACATAGGTGGATGGGTGGTTTTCGGGCCCACATACGAATGCACAAGTTTAGACATCTCCTTAAATGTTTGAGTTATCTCTAGTGTCTTTTTAGATGCACCATGTCCAAAGTTATGCTAAAGAAGGCTTGGATATCTTCCTTTACGAGCATTGTGTGATTTGTGATCCTACTAGATTCAAAGATGTTGATTGATATGTTAAAGTTTGAAAGATCAATTGTACACTTTGTATATAAATTGCAAATAAACCAATGGAAGACCTTAAGAAGCAATATAGGCCAGGTAGTTTAATTTCTTGAAATGTTATGCATTTGGGAATATGCTTTTAGATATAACCAGCTATTCAAGAGATGCTCACCTAGATCTAATTTTTGTTCGTCTCCTTTTATTAATCCACCTTGTATGTAACCACCATATTTAGCATGATGAAATGCTGGCAACCTTTTAGTTTATGCTTTATATGGTTCTATTGATTGAGTAAACAAAAACATTCGTGATATTGGATCTCTAACCCTCTTCTCTTTTAATGAATGCTGATTTGTTCTTAATTTGCAGGAGTTTTTCAGGTGCCTCGCTATATGTCATACTGTATTACCTGAAGGAGATGAGTCTCCAGAAAAGATAAGATATCAAGCTGCATCACCTGATGAAGCTGCACTGGTGATTGCTGCAAAGAACTTTGGCTTCTTCTTCTATAGGTTTGCCCTTATTACATCTGCACATGAAGAATTTCTTCTTTAATTTTATAGCTTTCCTTGGCTACTAATGAGGAAGTTCATCTTCCATATAACTGAAAATATGCGGTTGATATAGCACAAATGCTTCATTATAATGTTAGGCAATATTCTTACCTAATAAGTTGTTGTTTGACCAAGTACAGTCTTTGTAATGTCAATTCAAATTATAAAGCATGCCACGGTAATGGTTCTCATGTTTGTCTAAGTCATTTGTAATCTTACTCAGCCAAAAGACTGTTCTATTTGCAGGCGTACACCTACTATGATATATGTCCGAGAATCCCATGTGGAAAAGATGGGTAAAATTGACGATTTTGCCTATGAGATTCTCAATGTCCTTGAGTTTAACAGGTGGTCAATTTTTCCTTTTATACTCGTGCATATATTTTTTCATCAGGTGAAACTCACTTTTTTGTTGTCTTTGTTGAATATCCAGTACAAGGAAGCGTCAGTCTGTTGTGTGCCGTTATCCAGATGGCAGGCTCGTTTTGTACTGCAAAGTAATAAGATCTAACCTTTTTTTCCTCCCTTTTATGGATGAGATTGCCAAATGCTGCTCAGAATCAAATTTGACTTTCTGAGGAACGTACTTTCTGCAGGGAGCTGATTCTGTGATCTATGAAAGGTTAGCTCAGGGACAAAATGACTTGAAAAGAGTAACCAGGGAAAACTTGGAACAATACGGATCTGCTGGATTACGTACCCTTTGCTTGGCCTATAGAGATTTGAGTCCTGAGATATATGAAGGGTGGAATGAGAAGTTCATCCAGGCTAAATCATCACTAAGAGACCGCGAGAAGAAATTGGACGAGGTACATGGCATCCTAACACATCAATGTTACACTAATAGAATAAGCATAGAGTAAATATGCCTTTTTTCACTCTTTCCCCTTCATGTTTCTCCTGATCTATATGGAACATAAAAGATTTAGCCTTCTGAATCTCAATGTGCATCTATGGTTGAGAACAACTGTAACCAACCTTTGCGGAGTCTTGTGACTTATGTTCAAGACCTCTCGACATCCCTCTCTCCCATTCTCAATATCTGGTCTTTTACGTTAAAAAATACTGGATAACCTAAAATTTGTCTCAGGATTCCTTTGTTAAAATGCTATGTCAATTTTAATTTTAATTTGCAAGTATGAAGAATAGATTTTTCTTTTTAGAGGACATAATGAAAACTACACTTGATATTTTGGAATATGAAAAGTCATGATTGTATTTTCAGTGATAAGATCCACGTAGCTGACTCCATGAAGTTGTCATCACTGCTGTTCTGTCAGTGAAGATGAATATGATTGATTAAAGGGGTCAATTACATGGCTTGTCATGGTTTTTCTTGTATGCTTCAATCAGTAGTATTCAAATTGTGATTCTTATGTAGGTTGCAGAACTAATAGAAAAGGAGCTTATATTGATTGGATGCACTGCAATTGAAGACAAACTTCAGGAAGGAGTACCCAATTGTATAGAGACTCTTTCGAAAGCTGGGATTAAGATTTGGGTGCTAACAGGGGACAAGTTGGAAACGGCTATCAACATAGCTTATGGTGTGTGACCTATCACAGAACGGCTTGTTATATGTAATTACCTTGATGTGACTGAAAAATAAAGCCTTTTTTGCTGCAGCATGCAAGTTGATTGATAATGATATGAAACAGTTTATCATTAGTTCGGAGACAGATGTGATTAGAGAAGTTGAAGAAAGGGTGAGAGGAACTACTTGCTTCAGCCGTTTGTGCTGTGAAATTTACAAGATCCATTCATATAACTATGTATTTGCTGGCCAGGGTGACCCAGTTGAGCTTGCACGTGTAATGAAGGAAGAAGTCAGAAAAGAGCTGAGTAAAAGTCTTGAGGAAGCACAACACTATTTTCGCACTATATCTGGTCCAAAACTCGCTCTTGTGATTGATGGAAAGTGCTTAATGTATGCGTTGGACCCAAATTTGCGTACAATGCTGCTGAATTTGAGCTTGAACTGTACTTCAGTTGTTTGCTGCCGTGTCTCTCCTTTACAGAAAGCGCAGGTAGCCTCTGATGACTGTTAATATTGCATATTACAAGAGCTCGAAGTAGATTCATGCTAATTGATTATGTATCACACAATTACAGAAATATCAGCTCCCCAATATTGGAAATTGGTGCTGGCTGACATTTTTACTTGTTTTGTCACTGGTTTCATTTCTTTTGAAGATAAGTGGTGCTTCTGATAACATTTACGACATGACTCTTTGTGCAAGTGATCCTGCAACTGGGTCATAAAAACTATCATATGCTATATACTAATATTCGTTTTTGAAACTTAAAATCGGTGCCATTTTTCATCAAGCGAGTGTATGAAGAACTTTCCCTCCATTATTTGATTTACTGATCAAAGAAGAAGTGGAGGAAGAACATTTAAAATGGAACAACGAGCAAACTAAGCGCTAAACCACTTAGTTTGAGTCGGCTATCAGAATCCTTTAAGACCATAGGATTGTAACTATATCAAGTCTTCTGTAAGCTGTGAATACTGCATGCCTTTATTTATCATCTCCTTTCACGTATTTTAGGAAATATATCGAGCACTTATAGCTTACAGAAGATTTGGTACAGAATAGAGGACAATAGCTTATTAAGATGTTATATAGCTGACTCGACTTATGGCTATGTGGTAAAGGTTTCATTTTTTTCTGGTGTCTTGAGTTTCCTCCCTTCATTTCAATGCCAACATGTATTTAATGGGATGTATGGAAGGAGTTTCATGAAGCTTATAAAATTTCAACTCTCAGTTATTATTTTTTGCGTGGGTGATTTCTTTGATAAAGTTATGCATAGACTTCCTGGCTGGACATTTTCTGGAGCTTAGTCTACATCAAGTGTAAATTATTGAGGGATTACGCGGTTTTAATATTCAGTTTGAGGTAATATCTTTAGAGTTTCTGTACCTCTTTATAGGTGACAAGTCTGGTGAAGAAAGGAGCTCGCAAGATAACGCTTAGCATTGGTGATGGTGCCAATGATGTAAGCATGATTCAAGCGGCTCATGTTGGTGTCGGCATTAGTGGGCTGGAAGGAATGCAAGCTGTGATGGCTAGTGATTTTGCAATTGCACAGTTCCGGTTTCTTTCAGATTTACTTCTTGTGCATGGACGGTGGTCATATCTCAGAATATGCAAGGTCAAGCATATGTCGTGGCACTTATTATTTTGTCACATAAGATAGTTGGCCTGATAAACAGCTTTCTGTCTCTGCAGGTCGTAACTTACTTCTTCTACAAGAACCTTACATTCACCTTGACTCAATTTTGGTTCACCTTTCAAGCTGGATTTTCTGGTCAAAGATTCTATGATGATTGGTTCCAGTCATTGTATAATGTCATGTTTACTTCTCTTCCGGTGATCATTTTTGGGCTTTTTGAGAAGGTAAGTTCCATTTATTAAATATACCACATCTAATTTCCCTAGAAGGATAAAAGTGATTCAACTATTCTTTTTTTACTCAATGAGTGCATGAGATCTTGCATTTGGGTTGATAAAATCTGTTAGTTGCACTGTCTAGTTTCAAATTGTAAATCTTCTATGATCTTTAAGAGAGAGGAAGAGAGAATCAATAAATATTACATCTTTACTAAATACCAATATAAAAGAGTACATAGATGGCTCTATTTGTAGATTATGAGAGATGCTAACAAAATCCAAATTTCCTTATTTGTCACCACCCACTAACTATTGACTAATCTTCTTAAACATACTTCAACACTCCCCCTCAAATGGGTGCATCCAGCTTACATATGACAGGTACAACTTTCTCCCAAAGTTTGTGACCAAAGTGCTATTTTAGCCGGATCATACGCTAGATAATGGATGTCGATACATTGGTTTTAAGACAAGGACAATTGCGTAAGCCAGACCTTACACAAAAAATTAAATGCAATCCACACGAACACCAGATTTGAAGAGAAGCTGTGAGGAAACACAAAGTTGATACCTCTTTCTCAACAACCGGGTCGAAACGTGTGAGAACTCGACTTCTGAATTGCGCAAACTAAACTGCATCACCCCCATGTAGCTTGACTCTTGCTGTTCGACAGAGGTGTGCTTGACTCTGGTGCTCATAGCTGCCCGGAAACTTGACAGCGACTTCACTCATCAACGATGTTATGTAGTCGAAGATGATTCTCATGGATGACATCCACGTTAGAGAATGTAGATATTTCAGAGAAGTGGAATTGGGAAATTTGCTGAAGAAAATGACCTATAGGCTTGCAGTTGACAGGGAAACATACTAGGAGTGAACAAGCTGACACACATGAAGGACCGGAAAATAGTAGAGAGCATAGTTGGACTTGATGAAGCATAAGACTTAGCTTGATGAACACGAATTGGAAATGATGGAGATTGACGTGAAGAAACAAAGACAGTGACTTGGGCAACACCTGACGGAATCCTAGATCGGATAACATAGGGACTCAACTGGTGGTGTTCTCTGACCATGAAGAAAGAGACGAGGACAGAGTTGGCTGGGCGAGAGCGAAGTGGACAGATCCACAGTGGAGAGAGCTCACGTTTGATGGATGAAGGTCAACTAACGAACTGATGAAGATGAGCAATGAAGATGGCTCACGATTGACGATGGACAATGAAAGAAGAGGGAGACTGACGAGCAGCAGTGAACAGCGAGACTCCCCTATGCAATAAGCAATGATGACGATGACAAGTGGAAGAGGTCGTGGCTGGAGACAAGCTTGACTCGTGACTGTATGGAGTCAATGACAACACTTGCTTGAATATCCAAGGCTGAGAACAGATGACAAGCTTTAATTGACAACATAGATGGATGCTTCAACAAGGACTGTCACCGTAGACAAAATGATGTGGACGAACACGGAGAGATTGCTCAGATGGAGTTAACTGAACAGTGACGGCTAGGGTTTTTTTACTGAAAGGCAAGAGGAAAGATAAAGTTGGGGTTTTGATTTAGGTCCCTCTCTCTTGGTGGCCCTTATACCATGGAAATATTTCTATGATCTGCAAGAGAGGGAGAGAGAGAGAATCAACAAATACTACATCTTTACTCAATAGCCGAATAAAAGAGTACATAGTAGTTCCATTTATAAAGCATGAGAGAAACTAACAAAGCTTTGATTTCTTTATTTGTGATTACCTGCTAACTACTTACTAATATTCATAAATATGCTTCAACATGAATCACAATAGGAGCAAATACTTGACGGTGTTATTGAATGTTTTTCCAGGATGTTAGTGCGTCACTTTCCAAGAAGTATCCACAACTGTATAAGGAGGGAATACGGAATTCATACTTCAAGTGGAGAGTTGTGGCAATCTGGGCCTTTTCTGCATTCTACCAGTCGCTCGTCTTTTATCACTTTGTGACAGCTTCTAGTTCTACTGGTCTAAATTCATCGGGAAAAATGTTCGGCCTCTGGGATGTCAGCACAATGGCATTTACCTGTGTTGTTGTCACTGTCAACTTACGCCTTCTTTTGATGTGTAATTCAATTACAAGATGGCATCATATCGCTATCGGTGGAAGCATCCTTGCTTGGTTTGTTTTTGTTTTCATATATTCACTTATAAGGGTGAGTCTTTTCCCTTTCTGGGGGTTCTTTCCTTCCCTTTACCTCAGCTAGTCCTATTGGATAGCAATTATTCTAATATCTGTCTTATTTTATGTATGTGCAGGAGAATCTCTCTTATGTCATCTATGTCATAATGAGTACAGTCTACTTCTACCTAACATTTCTTCTGGTTCCAATTGTTGCGCTGCTTGGTGACTTCTTATGGCAAGGGTAAGGTTTTGGACTTTTATCTCGCCAAAAAAAAAAAGCTCAAGCTTTTTTATTCTTAGGCATATTTCTTTCTCCCTGTACAATAGTCCTTAAGTAAATTTGCTCATGAATACTGATTGCAAATCTGCATCTTGGCTTTTCTAAAAGTAACGATGGATGTTTGTCGTGGACAATATAGTGGAGGACCTCCTTTCTCTCTCTCTCTCTACCCTCTTCCTCCTCTCTGGGCTGAACATATTCCTATTTCTGGAATGCGGTTACAGGATAAATCCATATATTAACCCTTAATTGGTATAAGTTTTTATTGGCTTGTGGGAACTTGATAGCTCGCCCGTCTCAAGTGATCATATGCCTATTTCTGGAATGCAGTTACAGGATAAATCCATATATGAACCCTTAATTGGTATAAGTTTTTGTTGGCTTGTGGGAACTTGATAGCTCGCTTGTCTCAAGTGATTGTTTTGTGGATTTACCATATTCTATTTTGCGGAATTCTGTTTTCTAGCAATGAATGTTTTCTTCAAGTAATTGCAATGGATACTTCCTCTAATTAGTTTCTTTTTTTCCCCACTAATTTTTCATGCACCTGGTTACAGGATTCAAAGGTGGTTCTTCCCATATGATTATCAAATAGTACAGGAAATTCACAGGTACGAGCCCGATGATTACACTGGGGCAGGGACCTTGGAAATCCGGAACCAGCTCACACCGGATCAACAGAGGAGCTTTGCTATTTCTCTACTTCCACGCGAGACATCTAAGTACACTGGGTTCGCTTTTGACTCACCTGGGTATGAGTCATTTTTCGCTTCACAACAAGGTGTCTATGCCCCGCAAAAGGCTTGGGATGTCATAAGAAGAGCCAGCATGAGGACAAAGCCGAAGACATTGCCCAAGAAATGAATTTCAAGTACTACACTTAGATTTTGATAGTGAGCCGTATAGATTCAAAGTTGTAAAGTTAGCTGTACCATAGTCTTAGCTTTTTTCTTATATCTTTTATTTATGGACGTTATAGTTGCTCTCCATGCTTCATACCTGACACAGTTTTAGAGGGGCCACAGTGGCTAGTGCTTACATAGTTACTATAGCTCGGATGTACATGTATATGTTTCATACTACCGCGAAATGAAATTTGTAGACTCTGAGTTTCTCTACTATTATCAGAATCGCAAACATATGATCTTTGGGATTCTCCCTTCCGAAATTGCCCTTCTCCACAAAGGGTCGTACTCATCCCTGAATGGAAGGAAATGGAGGGATGCGATGATACCAGACTTCCGGACTCCTTCCAGATGCCGAGAGTATCACTCATTTCAGAGCAGTAGGAATGCTGCTTATGCTCATTCTGTACGTGAGTGATGCGTCTCATGGGCTAAGTTCAAGCCAAACTGGCTTGAAGTCTTGCGTGCCTTTGTGGAAATATCTTGTCATGTCCTGTTCATTATTTCTTGTCAAAGCTTTCTTCATAGTGGCGGCTCACCTTTTGTTCACAACCGGTTCACTGCTCATTCATTTCCTGCATTGCGACTACTTGGCTGGCGGCAATAAGGAGTTTCTTTGCCTATTATATTTCATTAATTCTCTGGTCGCTTTTTCTCTGGATGAAGTGGGAAATCTGTTAGGTTATTTTGGGTGCTACTTTGGAAGCCATCGCTAGTTGCATCCCTTAGTTGTTTGAGGATGACAAACCAATCGAGCCTCAGTCAAAAAAGTCGGGGGTGGTTATTTGGAATTGCCAAAAGTGGGATTGTGGAAAGTATCTCATTTGTTAAAGAAAGAAGAAACATCTCCACGGATTTTCAAAACTGATTCAACTTCTAAGTTCTTATCCTATGATCTCCTTCCAACACGAATCAATATATGTACTGGTTACTTGGTCCTTGTGTGTAAGTACTAGCGGCTCTGTGCTTAATCCTTCGGTCTTACGCAGGAGAAAGGCCGAGGATATCTGTCGGAGCAGTATCCTATTCTACTCTGTAAGCAAAAGCCGTTTGCAAGAAAACGTGTATCATCACCTCACATACACAATTCCTCTTACTCTTGGAATGAATCCTGGACCAAATATTCCCGAAAGTGGCATGTTGTGAAGTGGTAGAGTGACTAAAGAGTTTCTGAAGTAGAAGTTTAGAGTAGCTTTTTGTCACTTCATTGTGAGGATAAAGAAAAAACATTTCACAAGGAGCTGAGGAACTTGGCCAGTTTCTGAGACACTGACTGTTGGGATTCATCCAAGCATTCTTCATTACCATCATAATCATCATCATTCTCAAAAACCAGGTATATCCCGCGCTTTTTCAGTGAGAGCCCAGGAAAGTAGGGCGGTTCTTGCAGCACTATATCTATCCTGTCTCCTTCTTTTAACATCCGAACCATTGGCTTGAATTCTGGAAATCTAATCAAGTAAAGCTGGTCTTCACTTTTGTCAGGGACCCCCATCAGTTTTAATGTCGTGGTATGTATTGGATCTTCAAGCCTGAGAAGTCTTCCTTTAATGTCCACGATTGCTGGTAGTGGAATGTTGCCCCGGTTTACACTGTCCAAAGAGATAACAACAACGAATATTATTGCTCTAATCTTGCGGTTCTTCGGAGCAGCAAAATGAGAAACTTCCTGAGAAAACCATTGTGGAATCTCACACCCAGGAACACTCAAGTTGTACAAATGCTTTAGAGCAACCTGCATTTTCCATCAAAAACACATTTAAGGTCAAACTTTTTGCATTCATAATTGAAGATATTAAACAAAGGGGGAAATAACTGAGAACTGATCTTCATCCATCTTTTAGCTACAGTAGAACAGTTTTCTTAAAGTGGGAGCTATGAGTTATCTTTTTACCTTTTCAATTCTTCTTTTCACTGCTGGGAAGCATGCCTTGCAACCACCCAAGAATAAACATCTTAAGGACTTCAATACCTGGAGACCGGGGATGTCAACTAAATTGCTGCAATTAGTAAAATTTAGCTCCTTTAAACCCTCCACATTTGTCAAGTCATATATATGCTCCAATGCAGTACAGTTCGCCATATTCAACTCAAGCAAGCTCGAGGGAAGTGGAGGCAGTGATGTGAGCTTGTTACAATGAGACAAGTTGAGTTTTTTCAAAAGCACAAGGCCCCTCAGACTGGATGGCAAGCTAGAAAAGTCGTTATGACCCAAATTCAAGTCCTCCAAGGATGACAACCTTTCAATATTATTGGAGATTCTTCCCGAAAATCCCCAAGCATGAGCATCCATCTCTTTCAATGAACAGAGATTTGCAAAGGACTCTGGAAGAACGATATGTTTTAGGGCATTGGATTGATTGGGTTCTGCCAGTTCCGGATTGTCTTCCACATTTAGAGGCTGTCCTCTATTCCGCTCTTTTCTCATTTTCAATGATGTCAGGCTTGTGAGCATCCCAAATTCCTGCGGTAATTCTGTGACACAAGTTCCCGGCATTACTAAGTAAACCAGTCTTTTCAACTTCCCAAGTGAAGCAGGTAGTTGCCGGAGTTGTGTGCATTGACTTAGTCTTAAGGTGTGAAGACTTTCAAGCATTCCCATGGACTTTGGCAGTGTTGTTATCATGGTGTTATCCAAGAACAGATCGGTAAGGCTTGACATATTTCCAATGGACTCTGGTAATGTTTTAAGCGAACCACACCATCTCATGTCAAGTTTTTCGAGCATGTTCAAGGCCCCAACCTGACTAGGAACTTCTTCAATTGCTGTACCCCGTAAATCTAACCAAATCAAAGATGATAAGCCACCAATTGTGTCGGGCAATTGGCTTAGATGTTTACAAAGATCGACTGACAGGTACTTTAACTGGGATAATTGACCCACAGAAGCAGGTAACTGTATCAGCGAACTGGATCCAAGTAAAAGATGTGTCAATGATCTGAGATTCCCAATCGTATCAGGAAGTGTTGTGAGCGATGTGCACCAAACAAGACTTAATTTCTCAAGTTCTGTCCAAGACCCTATTGAACTAGGAAGTTCTTTGATAAGTGAACCATCAAGAGCGATGTTCTTTAGAGACCTCAGTTCTCCTATGCAATCAGGAAGTTGTTCCAGAGCTCTGCATCTTTTTAAACTGAACTTCTCTAATTTTGTTAGACGGAAGATTGACTGAGGAAGTTGCGCTATCGCTGTGTTATCAATGTAAAGTTCCTTCAAAGATCTCATGCCGCTAAGGTCTGTTGGCAGTTCCTTCAGCTTTGAACAACCAGAGAGGACAAGCGTTTCAAGGCATTTCAATCCAGAGACATCACTTGGAAATTCCAAAAGATTGGAGCAGTCACTGAGGTTCAAATATATTAACTTGGTCAGGTCACCGACTGACTTAGGAATCTTCAGAAGTCCTTTGCAACGCACAAGAATCAATTTCTCCAAGATATCAAACCCAGATAAATCGGGGATATCAGTAAGGTAGTAGCAATCACAGAGATCCATGACCAACAATTTCTTAGCCAACTGTTCACAAGAGTATTTTAGAAGCAAAATAATTATGGTAGAATATATTGAGGAAATGATAGACTGGAAAAAAATGAAAGGGTGAAGATGGAAAGCAGAGAATAATACACAAATTACTCATGTAAAAGTGCAAGATAAGGATCAGGAAGCAAACGGTAGAGGCATCTTATAGATGAAAAGGCCAAGCTCACTTATGGAATTTAAGGAGTAATTCGGTTTTTTCAGCGAGTAAACATAATGGGTTTCTTAAAGCCAGTCAAAGAAGAAAGATGGGATAAGAAGCGCTACCCTGTGTTAAAGGGTTTGCTACATTCTCAACCTATTCTACAAAGAATAAAAAACAAGGAAAAAGTCTCTGAGTTCAGCCCAAACAATATAACCCTTTAACCGATTATGATGAACTACATACTCTCATCCCATCAAAATAGTTTACTGCTACTAAGGTCTAGGCTGCACTAAGAAAAAAATGTAGAATCATCTACCTGGTGTTAAAATTTTCATATAGCATACCTGTTTCTTAGGATGCCCCCGCTCCCACATGCTAGTGATTTTGCTTTCCGAGAGGTCGAGGACTCCAAGATCCTCGAGGCAACTGTCAAAAGGAAATGTCTTCAGAGGGCACCCTTTCCATTGAAGCCACTTCAATTTAGCTGGTATATACTTGAAATCTCCGTCAAGTGCCACATAATTAATTTGAAGCAGCCTAAGGTCAACCATTGGTTTAAAACAATCAGTTTGCAGAGTCAACGCCTTCTCATTTTCTTGCTTCAAAGGAAAACAGTTCTTGCACATTTCCCTGAAGTATGCAAATGCTGACCGAAAGAAGCTGTGGATGAAGTTATGTCTTAACCCATCTGTAATGCTTATCTCCTGCCTTTTTCCCATGTCCAATGTAATTCCCTGAATATTTCTTGTTCCCTGTGACCATTTGACATAAAAGAATTTCAGACATGAAATCAAATTAAGTTCACAAAAAGGGAAGGCCGAAATGCAGATTTTAATTTGTGAATAAGATGTGACCCAAGTACCTGGTAGATATAACAAGCTTACAACGTTATCTGGTGAGAAATTTCAACAAAATTTTCATCACTGCCAACCTCTCCACTCCAAATTACTTGTAGTGTGTTTGTTGGACAAGTAAGCAACATATGTATTAGAAGAGACGACTATCCAACAGAGGCTGCATCAGTTATCGATCTATTTTGAGAAGCTTTATAGATCAACCACAACAGAAGTTTGTGGCAGATAAATGTTACCAAGGTTTAAGAGATTCATTTGTACTAGTCAAGACCGAAAAAAACTCTTCCCTACCTTCTTGTTCTTCAGAACCGTGAGGATTTCATTGCGGTCCCATAATCTGCTGCGCATACCAGGGAATTCATAGTTTTCTCGCTGAACGATCTCTCTTCCCATGTCTCTTATTTGGTCATGCATCCACAAGATGTCATCCTCAATGATTTTAACGAGGGATTTTGCTGTTAGGACCTTGATTGTCATCTCAGGATTTAGATCACAACCCCTCAATATGTATATAGCATCTTCTCTTGTCATCTTCATCTGAATGAAGAAGCATGCAATATCGAGGAAAACGCACTTCTCTTGGTCATCGAGCTTATTAAAGCTTATCCCGAGAACATCTTGCAAACACCCAGGTCGAATCCATCTCACCTTCTGCAATGCATCTTGCCATTCCTCTGTCCTCCTCTTGTCATACAAGAAGGATCCAAATACTTCCAGAGCCAGCGGGAGTCCCCCTGTGAGAGACACAATTTGCTCTGCCATGCCCTTTAAATTTTTATTTGGTTGGTCCCTTCCAAAGGCATGGAAACTGAATAGTTGAAGTGCCTCAGGGAAAATCAACTCCTTCACCTCGTAAAACACATTCACTATGCACTCCGGGAGGACCTCTTTGTCTCGTGTGGTCACAATGATTCGAGTTCCTTCGAAGAACCAGTCTCTACTACCGGCCAATGCCTTAAGTTGCCTTATGTCATTCACATCATCAAGCAAAATGAGCACCGGTTCCTCGTATACTAGCCGTTTGATCAGATTGATGCCGGTGCTAATGTCTTCGATTTGTCGTCCTGACTCTTTACTAGAGGAAAGATCACTGATCAGTTTGGCTTGGAGAGATTCTAAGCCACCTTCCATCTGTGAAGCCTCTCTTATCTTTGGAACAAAGCTGCAACGTGGGAAGTGAACCACAAGTTTATTGTGAAGAGCCTTGGCAAGGGTTGTCTTGCCAACTCCTCCCATTCCATAGAACCCTAAGATCAGGACTCCATTCAAATTAACATCCATAATCCTCTTCAGCTCTTCAAGGCGACAATCAAGTCCAACAGGATACTTGGCCACTCCCAAGGGTGTGTTCTTCAACTTAGTCAAAATTCTCTTCACTAAAGATTGGATTAGCTCTGGTTCATCCCTGTCATAAATGTGATCACAATGTAAGTGGAGTCAAGAGTTAACTTAAAAAGGGGTTTGGACAATGGAATTATGGCAAATTTCCTGTACTTTGGCTGGCTTATTTAAATACTCACTCGTGATTTGCACTTTGTGAAATAATCTCTTAAAGCGATTTTTGAATTCCCAGCATTAATTTAGAAATTTCAAACATAATTGCCAACTTCTGTATCAAGGATGGCATAGTCATCGATGATCCATGGCAAGGTCAGGTTCCATTTTCGAAACCTCACGATATAGAACACGTTCATCTGAATACTGGGAAAGAGACGTCTTCTTTTATATGAGTCTCGAGTGATTAACCATATGCAGTTCCAACTACTTCCTAAAAGGCCAATATTTTTCCCCAATCTTGCGGCGAGAAAATTTTCCTCCAACTGTTTACAAATTGTAGACATCACTTATATGTAAAATTAATTTAACATTAATATGGTTGATGTTCATATGGTTATAATCCACCTATAAGAGGGGTAATTGAAAGAAAAAGCGGCCCTTACTAAAGTAGACACGAAGCACTTTTAGTTTGTGTTTTGTCCCAAAAAATTGATAGATTAATATTTCAATCCAATTTTTCGGTTCTTTTTGCCGTTACTAGCTTGGAGCTTATGCATTTTTTCATTACATTGGTACGACATATCTCTGCATGCAAAAGCAGTTATCAGTTATAACACGTACTCGTGGCAACTAATGTGGTCTGTGAACTAACAAACAAGAACCCACTTTTCAGAAGGTTCGATGAGGACGGAGGCTCTGGAATTCATTACAGATTTCTTAAATAGATCGAATCTCTTTGAGCTTGGAATAAAGCTTGACAAGATAATCAGAAATTAATAATTGACCAAAAAAATTTAAAAATAACTGTCATTCTTTTGATCCGGGAAAAAGAACCATGTCATTATTGTCAACCCACCTTTAAAACTAGTGATAAAACGCAAATACATGTACACTACGCAACCTTTGTGTACCTAGCTCGAAGAAAGACCGGTGCAGAACTCATATAGGTAGTTCACATGTGCTAACCTCAGATGAATCGAATCGAATACAGATAAAAAGTTTCTTTTCAAATTCGCATCATCCACGATAACCGTGTGAGATATTTCTAATGGAAACCGATATTCGACACCATCATAAGCCAGTGGAGGATTTCATATCAAACACATATTATTTTATTTTTCTCGAATATCTTCATTTGGTAACTTTACGTTGGCACAAAACTTTATGTAGTAACTTTTTTTAAGGGAAAATTCCCAATAATGGCCATTATTTGAAACTTTCGTGGCTAGGAGCGTGCAACACCGACCGCCCAAACCGGGAATTGCCCGGACCGGACCGGACAGTTTGGTCTAGTTTCCGTGAGTGTCGGTCCTGTTCCTAAAAGTAAAAATTGATTAGCGACTGTTCTTCCGATTCTTCATCCGAATTCCCCCAATTCCAACTGCCCCAAAATTCAGATGTGAAATGTATTTTCCATCGTCTTCTGATTCTAACCGTACTCAACTTGAACTTTCAGAGCAAGAAACGAAGGAGAGAATCGCGCGGTTATGAATTTACTCACCAGGACTTCGACTCCCAGCCGGAGATTCCGCCGGCCTTCTCCATGGCGGTCCTCCACCGGCGGACCTTCTCCGCCCCGTACCTCGCCTCGTGCTCCCGAAACCCCTGCTCGAACGGGCCTCCCTGCCTCCGCACGTGCGAGGGGCTCACGTCGTAGAACACCGGGAGCAACAGCTTCCCGCGCTCGACGGCCCTCGCGAGCTCCTCCAGGCACCGCCTCGAGGCGGCGTAGTTCTCGGAGATGACGGCCACGGCGGCGGCCGAGTCGTCGATCGCCTCCAGGAGGCCCGGCGCTGTCTCCTCCCCTCGCTCGAGGCCTTCCTCGTCCGCGCCGCGGAAGGCGCGGACGCCGCTGAGCACGAGCTCGCGGTGGAGGCGATCGACGATGCCGTGGCAGGTGTCGGCGCCGCGGAAGCTGAGGAAGACGTCGTAGCGGAAGCGAGAAGAGAGCATGGCGTCGTCCTCTTGGGGATCGTCCATCGGCATCGTCGTCTTCTGGCTTCTTGACCGGCCTTACTTTGGAGTCGCTGGTCTTTTTGACAGAGCAGGTCGTCACCGACGGATTCGATGCTCACTCAGCTGTGAAATGTGCTCTGTCTTAATTTTTAACGGGATAAATGTCCTAAATGTCCTCAAATTTTACCACGAAAATATAATTGAATCCTAAAACTTTCACAAAATACGATCAAATCGTACAATTTATCGTGAAAGTGCAATCGAGTTCTAAAACTTTCAAAAAGTATAATCCAATCCTAAAATTTGTGAGGAAAATGCAATCGAGTTCTACAATTTTCAAAAAGTGCAATCGATAGAAGGACTTAATTGTTTCAAATTAACAAGTTTTAGGACTTGTTTAGTTTGAGGACTCAATAACACTTTTGTGATAAATTTTAGGGCTCAATTGCACTTTTTGAAAGTTTTAAAAGTATATTACACTTTCGTGACAAGTTTTAGGACTTTCAAAAAATGCAATCAAGTCTTATAACTTGTCACGAAAGTGCAATCGAATCCAAAAATTTTTAAAAAGTGCAATCAAATCTTAAAACTTGTTACGAAAGTACAATTGAGTCCTAAAATTTTCAAAATGTGCAATCAATAGAACGACTTAATTGTTTCAAATTAACAAGTTTTAGGATTTGTTTAGTTTTAGGACTTAATAGCACTTTTGTGACAGATTTTAGGGCTTAATTGCACTTTTTGAAAGTTTTAAGAGTAAATTGCATCTTCGTAACAAGTTTTAGGACTTTCGATGCACTTACCATTTTTAATCAATAAATCATCGCATTCACATTAATTAACAACTTAAAAAACAAATTTCAAAGGTAGCTCTAATTTTTTCAACATGTTGTCTTCCTTTTCCGAGATCTATTTTTCAAGATTTCCACGTTCACGCGTTTATTAGAATTACTCGATTTGTTTGAGACCGCCTACATAATTATGACTAATGGAGTGTTCGAAAAATATGTCGATCGCGTTCGATAAAAACTTCTACCACCCATAACACCATACATCATAGCGGTATCTAGACTTGCCCAAGCAAAACATAAAGTTTAGGTTATGATTCCATGATTCCTCTGTTCCGTAATTTCGAATCGAGGGATTCTCATTAGCCAAATCTGTAAGATATGTATGAGAAATTTGGAGTTGAAAGATTGTCTCGCGAGAAAAATTATGACCTAGGACCAATCTGCTAGCCTAGTGATGCTAAGGAAAAGGATTAAAATGCTAGTTGCGGTGTTTCGAGCTTAATGATGCCAGTCATGTCACACCCCAAAACCTATCATGATGAGGGGTGACACGGCCGTCCTTCCACCCGAAGGACGCAGCCTCAAACCACAAGGAATCCAACTCCCAAAATAGTCCCAACGACATCGCTCTCGCTCTATTGGCTACTAACCAAGAAACCTGAAAGATTAGGAAAAGAGAGGGGTGAGCAACTACAGCTCAGTAAGTAGTGCGTATCTCTTCTAAGCAGATCGAGCAACCACTATGCATACATAAAGCAATGCCAAAAACTCATAATTTAAAATCCACAATATCATATACATATCATATCAAATATGAGTTATTTTCCTTTCACAAAACTTGATACAAACCAAAAAAAATACTCATTTGATACACCATCACAATTCAATCATCAATGGTCAAGTCCATTGATTAATCTCGTCAAATCACACTTCAATGGTCTATTCCATTGACTAATCTCATTATAGAAAGCCTCGTTCGGGTAGGGGCGCACCGCACCGCCATCCCTCAACCCGACCCGATATTATCCTTTTGAGCCGCAGCCGCACCGCCATCGCTCTCAAGGATTTGCCCCGGCACGCAGTAAAACACATCGATGGTCTATCCATCGACCAATCTATTGCTCAATATCAAACCATGATCACGCATCTCGCCCCGTGATAAGGCAACCAAGATTCCCCCCTTGGCAAGGTCTCCACCTACTATAAGCCGGTGGCTCGGCCCACAAGGATATCCTAGACTAGTATGCGCATACCCACAAGCCCCACATTGGGCTCATAGTGATATTGAGCACCAACACAAACTCACAACAATACTCTTTACAATTCACAAAGCCAATCCAGAACAAATATCACATTTTGATTTTACAAACCACAGCATTTAATCTTCACAATACATTTCACATGGCATTTCTCAAGCTCTTTCAGAACCCTTCATAAACCAGTTCGTAAAACAGTTCATATATATAACTTTCTCAATACCTTTCATAATTCGTTTCTCAAATCATTCTCAAATGCAAAATGGTAGTAATTGCTCGATCTTGATTTTTATGCACAAAACATGCTTATTAACTCATACAATACTCAAATCTTTATCACTTCCAAGACATGAATTTATAAATTCATAGAAGAGATAGCACCACTCACCTGGAATCTCCAAAAATCAAGCAATGACGCTCGTTCGAATCGACGATCTCGTAATCCTAATAATTAAACAAGGATCAACGTTAAAACCAACTAAAATGCTACGATAACTACGAAACGGCTAAACGACGCTTAAATGTTAATAGAACAACTCAAAGGCGCCCACAAATTGTTCATCCAAAGCGATTATCCAAACCGTCCGCAATGCGGAGCTTGAGCGCGAAACTTGGTTGCGTCATAACTTTCTCCACTAAACTCCGTTCCAAGCGAGCTTATAGTCAAAAGAAAGCTCATTTAGAGCACTACAAGAACCCCAACTTTGCCGTCCCAAAATCGGGCCTAAATCCGACGAAAATCGGCCTAAAAGCCGCTGCTCGCGCACTGTTCACCTTGTGCGGCCAACTTCGAAAATTCATATCCGGCAAACCAAAAGTGCAAATCGAGTTCCGTAAAATCTCATGTCCTCACGGCACCCTAAACTACCAATTCTATATATATTCACAGCTCAACGACTCAAAAATTGGATTTCGCCGCTCAAATAACACAACTCCGAAATTCGTCCCGGACGAACCATACTACAAAATAGCCACTCGACAAACCCCACCACTCTACAACACCATAAACCATCATTCCACACAAAATCACAGCTTAATAACTCCTCGATCGAGCCTCGCGATTCAAAATCGATATTCCTTTAAATTTGTGCCCTAATTTCCGAAATCAATTCGATTAGACGAACAATTGGCTCGAATACTTACCAGGCGTTGCGATTCATAGTTGATTCGGCTAGTTGGAGTGTCCGGGTCGGCTATGCGTGTCAATTTCGCTCTCCTCTCTTCTTTCCCTCTTTCCTTCTTCACGGTCGTGCGTCTTCTCCTGCTCTCTTCGTTTACTCTGCTGGCTTCTGCGCTTCATTTGTTGAAGCAGAAATAAATTGGCTGGGCTTGGGCTTTTAAGAGACATGGCTGGGTTTTTATGGGCCCAAATATTACAAGTCACATAGTCAATTCCTAAAAGAATCAGTTTAATGTAACATCCGCACTTGCAAAAGACCAAAGTCCCAACTACATAAGATGCTTCATGCACTCCCGTGTACGTGCGTTATATATGGGATTTAACTATGCATTCTCTGTCCATAAGCATGTTTTGGCATGTGCGACTCTTCATGCTGCGTTTGGTTGTCCGGATTCGAATTGGGATAAGATGGGATAAGGTAGGATTAGAAATCCTCCGAATATCCTCTGGATTATAAAATATTATATCATATGTTTGGTGCAATCCAAAATATAATTAAAAATATTTGAAAATCTTTGAAAATCTCATTTGTCCAATGCAATCCCCGTGATATCCAGATTTTTCCTCTTGAGCTTCATCACTAGCTTGTTAAACCCATTCTCTTCAACTCCCTCCGATTTGTCTCCTTTGCCGCCGGCTTCCCCAAATCCACCGCCATCTCCACCTCCAGGCCGTACTCGTCGCTCAACTTCACTTTGTCGGAGGCAATTCGGACGCCAGCCAATCGAGTCACCGATGGCGTCACGGAGCGACCAAGGGAGGTGCTGGGTGCGACCAATCTCATAGACGAGGTAGGAGTGGACAATGCAAAGGTGAAGGGTAGCAATGGGGTGGTGGACGCCGCCTGCGAAGCTCGAACGCCACTTAACGTCAGAGCCGATCCAAGGGTAGTGGGGGCACCAAAAATCTCGAAAATTCTTGATTATTGATCTGAAATTTATATTTGGTTTTAATGAATGGGATTGCAGACTGGTACGAGATTGTTTGGCAAGTTGGGGTCTAGATATAATGCAATTATAGTCATTCCTTGGCGGAGACAAGAAGTCGCCATTATTGCACCTATGGCGAGATAATCAATGGCAGCGAACGGTTCCTTGTTGTAATCCGTGGTGACCAATCTATCTAATAGAGGCGATATTATTTTTGTCTTTTTATGGGCGGACACGCATTGTGGAAGACGATGGCCAATTACTTCTCCTTTTTCACCTTAGTTGTCGGAACAAGATCGGCCGGCTGACGATGATGATCGGTGGCTGTCGGAGGCGACGACAACGACAACGATCGGCGGCTGTCGGAGGCGACGACGACGATCGATTGTCGTGGAGGTGGTCCTTGTGCGGTAGCCGGCAAAACCAAATGCTTTACTTCATCGTTGGAAGATTAGTGTTAAGTTATTTTTTAATTTTTTTATCCAATCCGGGTTTATCCCACCCTCTAGCCCGGATTTTTTATCCGGCATTTTATCCGAATATATCCAGTCTGAAAGACGTTGCCAAACATTGGATGGGATATTTTGTTATCCTATCCGAACTACCAAACGCTCATGTCGATCAGCACACACGGAACAGCCAAAACAAAATGACCAGCACGTAAAATACATAACAGTCCAAGGGCAGACTGAAACAGTAGGTAAACGCATGGAGCTTGGCTATGAAATTTTATCCCAAAGATGGACCCAGCAATTCAATCCAGCAGAATCTGCTAGAAAGCCAACGTCTAAGCACACTGGGTTCGCTTTCGACTCACCTGGGTACGAGCCATTTTTCGCTTCACGACAAGGTGTCTCCGCCCCCTGCAAAACGCTGGGCACGTCATAAGAAGAGCCAGCATGAGGACGAAGCCGAAGACATTGCCCGAGGGATGAATTTTAAGTACTACACTTAGATTTTGGTAATGAGCCGTGTCGATTCAAAGTAGTATAGTTAGCTGTATCATGGTCGTAGCTTTTTTATAGGGAAAATTTCAATTTGGTACCTAAAGTAAGGTCATTTTCTAAAAAATGGATCTAAAGTGGACAAAATGTCAAATAAGGACTTGAAGTGCCCAATCAGTCTCAAATAGGGACTCAAAGTGCCCAATTAGTCTCAAGTAAGGGCTTGGGTTCGCCGGCCAGTTAAATGTTCACCGGCCGGCGAGCACGTCACTGTTCCAGCAATCGGAACAGAGGCAATTTCGTCTTTTACTCTTTTCCTTTTCTTCTTCTTTTTATTTTCTCTTTTCCGGCCTTCCTCAGGCGGAGGCCGCCCTCGCTGACGTCGGGCGAGGGCTGCCCAGCCCAGGCGAGGGCCAACCCTGGGTTTCCCTCGCCGGCGTCGGATGAGGGAAACCTAGGGTCGGCCCTTGCCAGCGTCGGGCGAGGGTGGCCCTCGCCTGGGCTGGGCGGGCGAGGGCGACTCTCGCCCGCCTAGCCCAGGCAAGGGTAGCCCTCGCACGACGTCAGCGAGGGCGGCCTCCACCTGAGGAGGGCCGGAAAAGAGAAAAGAAGAAGAAGAAGAAAAGGAAAAGAAAAAGAAAAAAAAGAGAGTAAAAGATGAAATTGCCCCTGTTCCGATTGCCGGAACAGTGACGTGCTCATCGGCCGGTGAGCATTTGACCGGCTGGCGAACCCAGGCCCTTACTTGAGACTAATTGAGCACTTCGGGCTCCTATTTGAGACTGATTGAGCACTTCATGCCCTTATTTGACACTTTAGACCCCTTTTTGAGAAAATGACCTCACTTTGAGTACCAAATTGAAATTTTTCCTTTTTTATATATTTCTTTTATACATAGACGTTATAGTTGCTCTTCATGCTTCAAACCCGATTCACTCTTAGAGGAGCTACACTGGCTAGTGCTTACCAAGTCACCGGCTCGGATGTACATGTATATGTTTCTTACTACTGTGAAATGAAATTTTTAGACTGTTTGAGTTTCTCTATTCTTATCAGAATCCCAAACATACGATCTTTGGGATTCTCCCTTCCGCAATTGTCCTTCTCGACAAAGGGTTTTACACATCCGTGAACAGGAGGAAAGGGAGGGATGCGATGTACTAGATTTCCGGACTCCTTCCAGATGCCAAGAGTATCACCCGTTTCAGAGCGGTAGGAATGCTGCTTACGTTCATTCTGCACATGCGACGTCTTGTGGGCTAGTTCTAGCCAAACGGCGAAGTCTTGCATGCTTTTATTGAAACGACTTGTTTTGTCTTCCTCTTTATTGTTTCTTGTCAAAGCTTTCATCTTAACGGTGGCTCACCTTTTATTCACAACCGGTTCACTGCTCATTTCTTGCATTGCGACTGCTTGGTTGGCGGCAATGAGGAGTTCCTTTGCCTGTTCTATTTCATGAATTCTCTGGTCGATTTTTCTCTGGGTGTGTGGGAAATCTGTTAGGTTATTTTGGGTGCTAGTCTGGGAGCCATCGCCAGTTGAATCGCTAAGTTGTTCGAGGGTGACACAAACCAACCAAACCTCCGTCAAAAGTCAGTATTCGTCATCAGGAATTGCTCAACATGAGATTGTTGGATGTACCTCGTTACTCGAAGAATGAAGAAACATTTTCTCGGATTTTCAAAACTGATTCAACTTCTAAGTTGTCCTATGACCCCCTTCCAACAAAGAAGGAATTATGGACTAGTTACTTGGTCCTTGACACCTCGCATAAGTACTAGCAGCTCTGTGCTTAATCATTCGATCTTATGCAGGAGAAAGGCAGAGGGTATCTGTCGGAGCAGTATCCTATTCTATTCTCTAAGCAAAAGCTGCTTGCAAGAAAACGTGTACGATCAACTTACATACGCAATTCTTTTTACTCTTGGAATGAACCCTGGACCAAATATTGCCGAAAGAGGAATGTTCTGAAGTGGAAGAGGGACAAACGAATTTCTAAAATAGAAGTTTAGAGTTGCTTTTTGTCACTAAATTGCGAGGATAAAGAAACAATATTTCACAAGGAGCTGATGAACTTGGCCAGTTTCTGTGACACTGACTGCTGGGATTCGTCCAACCATTCTTCATTATCATCATAATCATCATCATTCTCAAAAACCAGATATATCCCACGCTTTTTCAGTGAGACCCCAGGAAAGCAGGGCGGGTCTCGGAGCACTATATCTATCCCGTCTCCTTCTTTTAACATCTGAACCATTGACTTGAATTCTGGAAATCTAATCAAGTAAAGCTGGTCTTCACTTGTGTCGGGGACCCCCATCAGGTTTAATACCGTGGTATGTATTGGATCTTCAATCCTGAGAAGCCTTCCTTTAATGTCCACGATTGCTGGTAGTGGAATGTTTCCCCGGTTTACACTGTCCAGAGAGACAACAACAGCGAAAATTATTCCTCTGATCTCGCGGTTCTTCGGTGCAGCAAAATGAGAAACTTCCTGAGAAAACCATCGGGGAATCTCACTCCCAGGGACACACAAGTTGTACAAATGCTTTAAAGCAACCTGCATTTTCCATTAAAAACACATTTAAGGTCAAACTTCCTGCATTCATGATTGAAGATATTAAACAAAGGGGAAAATAACTGATTTTCATCAATCTTTTAGTTACAGTCGAATAGTTTTCTCAAAGTGGGAGCTATGAGTTATCTTTTTACCTTTTCAATTCTTTTCTTCACTGCTGGGAAGCATGCCTTGCAACCACCCAAGAATAAACGTCTTAGAGACTTCAATACCTGGAGACCGGGGATGTCAACTAAATTGCTGCAATTAGTAACATTCAGCTCCTCTAAATCCTCCACTTTTGTCAAGTCATATATACTCTCCAATGCAGTACAGTTCGCCATATTCAACTCACGCAAGGTCGACGGAAGTGGAGGCAGATATGTGAGCTTGTTACAATGAGACAAGTTGAGTTTTTTCAGAAGCACAAGGCCGCTCAGACTGGATGGCAAGCTAGAAAAGTCGTTACGACCCAAATTCAAATCCTCCAAGGACGACAACCTTTCAAAATTATTGGAGATGCTTCCCGAAAATCCCCAAGCGTGAGCATCCATCTCTTTCAATGAACATAAATTTGCAAAGGACTCTGGAAGAACAATATGTTTTAGGGCATTGGATTGATTGGGTTCTGCCAGTTCTGGATTGTCTTCCACATTTAGAGGCTGTCCTCTATTCAGCTCTTTTCTCATTTTCAATGATGTCAGGCTTGTGAGCATCCCAAATTCCTGCGGTAATTCTGTGACACAAGTTCCTGGCATTACTAAGTAAACCAGACTTTTCAACTTCCCAAGTGAAGTAGGTAGTTGCCGGAGTTGCGCGCATTGACTTAGTCTTAAGGTGCGAAGCCTTTCAAGCATTCCTATGGACTCTGGCAGTGTTGTTATCATGGTGTTATCCAAGAACAGATCGGTGAGGCTCGACATATTTCCTATGGACTCTGGTAATGTTTTAAGCAAATGACAATATCTCATGTCAAGTTTTTCGAGCATGTTCAAGGCCCCAACCTGACTAGGAACTTCTTCAATTGCTGTCCCCACTAAATCTAACCAAACCAAAGATGATAAGCCACCAAGAGGAGCATATACTTGAATTGCCCATGTAAAAGTGCAAGAAAAGAGTCAAGAAGCAAGCAGTAGAAGCAATTGGTATCTGTATGGATGCAAAGGCCAAGCTGACAGATGGAATTTAAGGAGCATAATTCAGTTTTTTTTTTCCGGTGAGTAAACTTATTGGATTTCTTGAAGCCATTCAAAGAAGGAAGACAGGATAAGAAGCGCACCGTGTCAAAGGGTTTGTCGCATTCTGTACCTATTCTACAAACAGTAATAAACCAGGAAAAAGTCTTAAGTTCAGCCCAAACAATATAACGTTTTAATCGATTATCCACGAATCTTGTATAGAAGGTACTTTGGTATTCATTATTACAAGGCCAGATGTCGACTCCAGTGCCTACATACTCTCATCACATCAAAATAGTTGACTGCTACTAAGGTCTAGGCAGCACGGAGAAAAGAATGTAGAATCATCTACATGTTATGAGATTTTTGTATAGTATACCTGTTTCTTAGAATGTCTCTGCTTCTGCATACTAGTGATTTTGCTTTCCGAGAGGTCGAGGACTCCAAGATCCTGGGGGCAACTGTCGAAAGGAAATGTCTTCATAGGGCACCCTTTCCACCGAAGCCACTTCAATTCTGCTGGTATATGCTGGAAACCTCCGTCCAGTGCCACATAATTAATTTGAAGCAGCCTAAGGTCGACCATTGGTGTAAAACAAGTAGTTTGCAGAGTCACCACCTTCTCATTGTCTTGCTTCCCGGGAAACCATGTCTTGCACATTTCCCTGAAGTATGCAAATGCCGACTGAAAAGAGCGGTGGATCATGAAGTTATGTCTTAATCCAGCCGTAGTGCTTATCTCCTCCCTTTTTCCCATGTCCAATGCAATTCCCTGAATATTTCTTGTTCCCTGTGAGCATTCAACATAAAGGAATTTCAGACATGAAATCAAATCAAGTTCACAAAAAGGGAAGGCCGAAATGCATATATTAATTTGTGAATAAGGAGCGACGCAAGTACCTGATAGATATAAAAGCTTAAAAACCTCATCTTGTGAGAAATTAGAAGAAAATTTTTGTCGCTGCCAACCTCTCGACTCAAATTACTTGTAGCGTGTTTGTTGGACAAGTAACATACGTATGAGAAAAAACAAGTATCGAACTGAGGCTGCATCAGTTATCAATCTCCTTCAAGAAGATTTTTGGATCAGCCACAATAGAAGTTTGTGACAGATAAATGCTCCTAAGGATTAAGCAATTTTTTTTTTTTGGTAAAGAAGGATTAAGCAATTCATTTGTACAAGATTGGAAAACGGTCTTCCCTACCTTCTTGTTCTTCAGAACCGTGAGGATTTCATTGCGGTCCCATAATCTGCTGCGCATACTAGGGCGTTCATAGTTTTCTCTCTGAACGATCTCTCTTCCCATGTCTCTTATTTGGTCATGCATCCACAAGATGCCATCCTCAATGATTTTAACGAGGGATTTCGCCGTTAGGACCTTGATTGTTATCTCGGGATTTAGACCACAACCCCTCAATACGTATACAGCATCTTCTCTTGTTATCTTCATCTGAACGAAGAAGCATGCAATATCGAGGAAAACACACTTCTCTTGGTCATCGAGCGCATTAAAGCTTATCGCCAGAACATCTTGCAAATGCCCAGGTCGAATCCGACTCAGCTTCTGCAATGCATCTTGCCATTCCTCTGCCCTCCTCTTGTCATACAAGAAGGATCCAAATACTTCCAGAGCCAGCGGGAGTCCCCCCGTGAGAGACACAATTTGTTCTGCCACGCCCTTCAAATTTTTATTCGGTTGGTCCCTCCCAAAGGCATGGCAACTGAATAGTTGAAGTGCCTCGGGGAAAATCAACTCCTTCACCTCATAAAACTCATTCACTATGCTCTCCGGGAGGACCTCTTTGTCTCGTGTGGTCACGATGATTTGAGTTCCATCGTAAAACCAGTCTCTACTACCGGCCAGTGCCTTAAGTTGCCTTATATCGTTCACATCATCAAGCACAATGAGTACCGGTTCCTCGTACACTAGCTGTTTGATCTCATTGATGCCAGAGCTAATGTCTTCGATTCGCCGTCCCGACTCTTTACTTGAGGAAAGATCACCGATCAGTTTCGCTTGGAGAGATTCTAAGCCACCTTCCACCTGTGAAGCCTCTCTTATCTTCGGAACAAAGCTGCGACGTTGGAAGCGAACCACGAGCTTATTGTAAAGAGCCTTGGCGAGGGTTGTCTTGCCAACTCCTCCCATTCCATGGAACCCCAAGATCAGGACACCATTCGAATTAACGTCCATAATCCTCTTCAGCTCTTCAAAGCGACGATCAAGTCCAATGGGATACTTGGCCACTCCCAAGGGTGTGTTCTTCAACTTAGTCAAGATTCTCTTCACTAAAGATTGGATTAGCTCCGGTTCATCCCTGCCATAAATGTGATCACAATGTAAGTGGGGTCGAGGATTAGCTCCGGTTCATCCCTGTCATAAATGTGATCACATGTTTCTTTCTTGGCAGAATACAGAGTGAATTTCTCAGCAGCGGGAGGTGCAGTGTTCAGCGCGAGAAAAGCGAAGAAGTCAATGGAAGTCGCGAGCTCGAATAATGAGCTCAAGGTGAAGGCTAAAGAGACAGAGGAGTACTTTCGATGAATACGTTAGATTGCATGTTCCTCAGCACAACATGCGCCTATGCTGCTCTATTTGTCTGTATCGGAGTTCTTTTTTTTTTGGTCTATGACCTTCCGGTATCCGGGGTATCCCCGACTAAATAATTTTCCGGAAGCGAGCACTGTCGGACCCAAAAGGGGGTGGCTCTCCCAGCGCCGTTTGCTCCATACACAAGGCTCGAACTCGAGACCTTGCTTAAGGGAACCCAGGCTCCTTACCACCTGGGCCAACGGACGTTGGTATATCGGAGTTCTTTAAACCACCATGTCCAACGCACTATTTCCCACGCCCCCCCTCATAAAGCGCAACTGTAAAGCAAGGTACCCTTTGGCAGCTTGTTTTACAAAGCAACTTCTTTGTTTTACTCTTTCATCGTACGTCCCTTTTCAGAACTTTTACGTCGAGTTTGGATCCTCTCTTTGAACACACACAAGAGACTACTCGGAGTCGCCCTTTCCGGAGCACCCGATAAAGGACGGGGGCTTTGAAATTCATTACGGATTTTTTTACATAGATCGACCTAATTCATGATACATTACCCAATAAGGCTCTCAGCAATCAACGCCTTGATTTTTCAGTTTTGTGATACGACGATATCCGGCAAGTGTTTGAAGGATGCTCGTTAGCAAAACAGCAGAGTGTTTTCATAACACTTGTGAGCTTGTTTGCTAACTACATCAACCTTTAATGACGATTCAATTTAAAGAGAGAAAACCTTCCTGACCCCAAATTTTTCCAACGTCTTTTTTTCTGCCTTTCCTTTTTAATTCAATTTATTGTCCGTTACTGAAAATTAATCTCTCGAAATCATTTTGGTAAAGAGTTGTTAACGCCAATTGTTAGTTCACAACAACTGCAGCACAGTTTCTGATCAGAAGCAACCGATCGAAGATCGAAGAAGAAGGTTTATGTTCAATCAACTGCTGCTTCTAAACCGTAATCAACATGAGCTTTCAGAGTAGGTAAGATGGAGACGATCGCGCGGTTATAATTACTCACCTGACCTTCGAATCCCAGCCGGAGATATTACCAGCCTTCTCCATGGCGGTCCTCCACCGGTTGACCACCTCCGCCCCGTACCTCTCCTCGTGCTTCCGAAACCCCTGCTCGAACGGGCCTGCCTGCCTCCGCACGTGCCAGGGTTCCACCTTGTAGAACACCGGGAGCAACAGCTTCCGGCGCTCGACGATCCGCGCGAGCTCCTCCAGGCACCACCTCGAGGTGGCGTAGTTCTCGGAGATGATGGCCACGGCGGCCGCGGAGTCGTCGATCGCATCCAGGAGGCTCGAGTCTATCTCCTCCCCTCCCTCGAGGCCTTCTTCGTCGCGGAAGGTGCGGACGCCGTTGAGCACGAGCTCGTGGTAGAGGCGCTCGGTGATGCCGTGGCGGGTGTCGACGCCGCGGAAGCTGAGGAAGACGTCGTAGCGGTAGCGAGAGGAGGACAGAGCGTCGTCCTCTTCGGGATCGTCCATCACCACCGTCGTTGTTTTCGCTTCGCGAGGTCTCTTGACGGAGTAGGTGATTGCAGAGGCTACTGGCCAGCTTTAGTATCAGTCTCAACCGCTTCGTGCGATGACCAAGGAGCAATGAGCACTACTGACGGGTTCCTGTTCCCATTGGTGCGTATCGTGGCGAGCAAAGCGATTTCTACGGTGCACGGATGCTACTTCTAAATTTCTTACGGGTGGTTCTACCTTGAACCCGAAACCTATTTTCAGATATAAGTTTCTTATTTTTTAAAATCTGAAATTTACCCATCAAAATCTGGAACCTACCCTATCACGGATTTTAGGATCTAACATGATCTTTTTTTTTAATTTCATTTTTAGTTAAATAAAACGAAAATGAACGTAAAAATACTGAACAAGCTTGTCATTTACCAAAGAGAATACAAAATATTAGTTTTTCCTGATGATAAGTCACTGCGTTAATCGATACGAGGGGTGAGCGGTTCCATGTTCCGTGTAGTTCCACTCGGAACATACCCATGAGAATAGGTTCCTCGTCTTTTGGAATCTAGAACCTACTTTATCACAGGTTCTAGGGTCTATTTCAAAGTCTACCCAGGTTTCACCTATATTATTAATTGAACAATTACAGTGAATTATCACCTTTAATGACCACCGCTTGCTACTATAATCTCTTGACCATAACTTATATTTAGACACACGAAAAATATAAAACATTAACAAGTCATAAAATGAAAACTCAGACTAGTGGTTCCAGATTATACACTCATCATCTAATGTCATGAAACATCGCAGGATCACACGAACACATAAACCTAGAAAAAACAAAAAAAAAACTTATTTAGATTTTAGGTTCCAGGTTCTAGGTTCCACTACCTAGAACCTGGAACCTACCCGTCAAAACAGGTTCCCCAATTTTTGAAACCTGGAACCTACCCTGCATACCTTGGAACCTGCAGGTTCTTACCGGTCGGGTTCTCAGATTCTAGGTTTTACCCTGGAATCATGCTCACCCCTACTACCTCGGACGCGAAATATGTGGTCTGTCTTGACTTTTCATTGAAAACTCTTCACGTCCACATCAATTAACAACTTAGGAAATACATACCCGGAGGGATGCTTGAACATTTTCGTCTTCTTTGTTCAAGATCTATATTTCAATATTTCCACATTTGCGCATTCATCTGTAGCCACTTTAAAAATATGTGTGTGTGTGTCTCTTTTGCATTTATTTGATCCGTTTATAATTGGCAGACGGCCTACAATTTCTCTAATCTCGTGATTTCGAATGAAGGATTTATTAGAGAAAGTTTGTAAAGTTTGTATGAGAAACTTGGAGCTAAATATTATCTCGCGCGAAATATTATGAACTTTACTAGCATATCAGTCTTTTGGCCACTGTAAGAGTAACAAAATTCTTGAAAGAGTGAATCCCACTGTAATTTTTAATTATTTATTATTTAGTTTTTTGTAATCCAGAATATACTGTAAATCTCACAATAGGATGAATTCCCTAAAAAATCATAAACTTTAGGTTAAGTCCAAAATCTGCCCCGAATTTTTTTTTTGTCTCGGAAAAAACCCTAAACTTTAGGTTCAGCCCCAAATCTGTCCCAAACTTTCTTTTATTTCAGAAAAAACCCCAATCTTTAAATTCAATCCCAAATTTGCCCCAAATTTTGTTTTGTGTAAAAAAAATCATCAATTTTTAATTTATTTTCAAAAATATACCCCCATGATCCAGTCCCAACTTGACGTGGCACTTCCACGTTTATAACAAATCCACATCAGCAAAGTAATGGGACGATAGGTACAGATCGATGTCACATTTTCATTTTGATAACAAATCCAACCCAATAAAATTAAAACCGTTCTAGTATATGAAAGTTAGGGATGATAACAAATCCACCCCAAATTTTTTTTAATTTTAAAAAAAACCCAATTTTTAGGTTCAGTTCAAATTTGCCCCAAACTTTTTTTTGTCTAAAAAAAAGCCATATTACTTTGTTGATGTGGATTTGTTATCGACATGGAAGTGCTATGTCAAGTTGGGACTGGATTATAAGGTATATTTTTTTAAAATAAATTGAATTTTGGTGATTTTTTTATACAAAACAAAATTCGAGGCAGATTTGAGATTAGACTTAAAGTTTCGTGTTTTTTCTGAGACAAAAAAAAAATCGGGGCAGATTTGGGACTTGACCTAAAGTTATGGGGTTTTTAGGGAATTAAGTCCTCACAATAAATTAAAGACTATTACTTAATCATTTTTCTTTCCCCTAATATACTTTCTAGGTTTATACATTAGATTGTTTAATGGTAAGTTCAACAAAGGTGGGTTTCGTACCTTTCTTTTTTCCTAATGGGTAACTCCATCGACCGAATTTATGACAACCATTCATTTGATGAGACCCAACTATAGGCACGGGTGAGATGCGCAAAATCAACGGTGGACGCGAGCTCAGATTCAGAGAAGAGATTCTCCAAACTACCAAGAAAAATAATAATAAGAAAACTACCGTTCGCTTTCCTCTTTCACTTGTTTTTCTACACATGTTCCTTTCTTGTCTGCTTTGCTTCTCCACTTATCATATCTTTTTTCCTAGGTGGGGCTCGTAACCTAGTTATTCTATTCTCATAATGCACTTACCTTTTAATTTACGGCTCCGTTTATTTCGTAAAAAATAAATAATTTAAAAAATATTTTTCTAAAAATGATCTCTTATATTTTTTATAAAAATAAATGAACGAAATTTTTTTTATCATCTGCATAAATATTTAGATATATATATTATTGGTGATAATGAAAATATTTTTCTTTAACTAATTATTTTAAACGATATAAGAGATCATTTTAAAAAAATATATTTATCTAGGACATTATAAACGAATATTTCTTGGTGTACTTATTAAGTAATCAAAAGTTTTCAATTTCCTAGGACTTTTTTGGCTGTGTTGTGATTAGTGTTTTAAAATCTCTATTTTTCTAAGTAAGCAAGCGAATTTTCTCGATGATAAATCTGGGAACCTAGTGCAAACGAAAAAATTACTCAATCAATCATAAACTTATTGTACTGATACCAATTCAGATCTTTTCAATTGTGCCACTTTAGTCATGAAAATTTATGTGAAATTCCAATGTAATCCTTCCAGTAAATTTTTGCCGAAGATCACCGGACTAGCCGTCCTACGTGGCACATCAAGCTATCTTAAAAGCTATTCGAGCAATAGCTTTCCCTTTCAATGATTATACCTTTATTCAAAAGGTTAAGCCAATGAGTTAACTACTTTGTACCGCATTAACAACTATCGGCTTTGATACCATTTGTTGGGAGCACGCAGCAAAAACCCAATACCTTCATCTAAGGAGATAGCAAAGAAGGAGCCCGAGTCCAAGCCCATCAACATATCCAATTGACTCACCTTCACTTTAAAGCTTAAGCCAATGAGTTATGGGCCAATTAGGATATATTGATTGCTCTATACCACGTCAATTTTTCAATGTGAGACTTTTTTAACGTAACTCATACGTGTATCTCAACATATTATTTCTTTATTCTAGTTTTATTCGTACTTTGAAATATTTTCTAAAGCCAACACATTTTTTCCTCCAACAAAGTTCGAGAGGTGTTTGGGTAATTCGCACAATTTATATCGAGCGAAACAAATCGCAGTTTCAGCTAAAATTGGTGATAGTTCGTTTTTATTGTAATTAAGTAATTGTTATTTATCACTATAAATTACTACGAAAGGCAAACGAACTACTAAGAAAAAGTAGGGCCGGACTGTGATTCAACAGGCCGAACCCCCGTTGAAATTCAATAGGGCTGGGCCGGTTGACTGGCATGGCCGTTACTGCTGTTTTCTCTTTGCAACACAATTCGATTTTACTGAAACAATTCTTTTGACAAATAAATGAAAACCTACGATGCTCTTTGTTTAGGTTTAGAAATTTAGTCCAGCTAATTTTGATGATTTTGGACATCTAGTCTTGTAGACTATTAAATGAGTTGGATCATAACGTCTCTTGTTCACCGACGCAATTAGATAATTATTTATGTAACGATGAATTAATTTCATGCTTGAAACGATATTTATGTGATTAGCGAAAACACGAATAGTCTATTGTCTCAATTATAATATCTTTATATGCATAAATATGGTTTTATGTGGTTATAATTAGTTCGAATTGTTAGAGACAAATTGATGCCGAATTGATTTTTTTCTATATCCTCCCATGATTAATGGCGCTTCTAAGCGATTTCTTTGTAGGTAAATTTTCTATTCAAGTACTTCGCTCGTTTAATTTCACAACAAATATTTGATAAAATCAATCATTCATTGATGATATTTCATTATTATAGGTGTCTGGCTTTCACGTGATTAAAATACTTATCTTAGAGAATATATAAAATGTGAACGACACAAAAGTTCTTGCGCAATTATCATAATCCTTCGTTCACACTTTTTATGCGTTGCCATTACTTCATCAAGTATAATTTTGTCTATGTTCTTTTCCTATTTTGTTCCAGTTTTAGCAATATATGTTCTGATATTATTTTTATTGTTTTCACATTGTCAATAGTCACTTACATATTATTTTAGTATAAATTTTTATTTATTTCTTTCTCCCTGATCCCACCTCTCTGGACGCCCAGTCCCTCTTCCTACTCACGTGATCTGGCACACTCCTAATCTCTCTCCAACGAGAAAATATTCAGTAACATCGTAGTACTACTCAGCAGCTGACGCGGCAAAAACCTTTTTTGCTCATGTTCATTTACAAATTGACACATATCATTAACTTAGAATCTAATAAAATAATTAAAAATCTAAATTTTCTCTCTCTTCCTACTCCATCCACAGCCACCGTCCCATTCGGCCATCCATTCAACTTAGTCGTCTTGAAGTCGCCGTGACCTCCATCCTCGACACCCATCCCCAATATGTGATCGCCGCACCCAACTGCAAGTTCCCTCCCTCCGCCTCTTTTGCCGCACCACGTTGTACCGTACCCTTCTCTTTCTAAACTTGCTATTGTCTATGTCCCAGCCGACGTCGCCGTTGAGCTTTGTTGCCAGTGACAAAGCTTGATGCTGCGTCGAGCTCCATGTTGGCTAGCGACGCCACCAGTCGAGATTTGAAGTCGTGCCTCCAGATCTGGCCTAATCGAACTTCTGGATCTAGAGACATTGTCGCGACCTTACCTCAAGGTGCACCACCTAGGGATTCGGCTAATTGATTATGAAGTCTAAACTTAACTCGGCTGTTCAAAACCCATGGCAATTCACAACTTATGGTTCAAGTTCTTAACATGCAAATGATTTTCAATTGGAAGTCACTATTAATCTATTTACGGTGAATTGATTACACACCCAAGTAAAGTATCGAAATGTATACTTTACTCCTATGAACCAGATATTATGAGTACGGAGATTTGATTACGTTAGATTACTCTAATGTCCTTTAGGTACCTTTTCTTTCCATGAAAATATTTGAGCTTGCTGTTTGAATCAATTTTATTACTTCTTAACATGTGCAGTGATCATGCAGGTGCGCAAACCACCAAAGTAATACCCTATAATCAAAGCGATCAATAAATTGCAAGATAGGGAGGATATACTTATCTGCAATGTTAGTTAAAAAATCACATAATTATCCCTAATGTGATTTCTAATTAACATGCAATTCCACTCAATGTATTTTTTTTTGTTTTCTCTTGAATATATGAAAACTAACCTATATGTAATAACGTACAAAATTTGACATGCAATTTCTAATTAAATGCCCTAACATGCAATTTCTAAATGGTGTGCAATTTTATGATCGTAAGACTATATGACATGCATATGATGTATTTTTATATTTTTTTATTAAAATTCGTAATTGAAAATGCCTATTATCTAAACATGTAATTTTAAACTTAGGAAAGAAAATTAACCTATTCTAGGGTATTGTTTTTGGTATTTTCTTATTAGAATTCGGAATAAATAAATAATCTATATTAAACATGCAATCTATTCTAGAAAGGTAATTTAACTTATTCTATAATGATTTCTTTTTTTGGGATTTTTCATGGAAGTTCGTAATTAAAAATTGCCCTAAATAAACTATCAAGCTTAGGATAATATCTAAGTTAAACTAGGAAATAAATTATTCTAAATCCTAATTTAAATTGGAAGCTATCCTATCTTTCCAGAATATATTCAAAAGTGAATCTAAACTATCCTATTCTATTTAAGGAAACGATTTAGATATATCCTAAACATGCAATCCTATCTACCAGAATCAACATCTAATCTTTTTGGTATTTTTCTTTAGCAAAACAATCAAACAAAGATAGACATCATATCCCATACACGCAATCCACAAAGTTTATTTTATCTGGTTAAATTTGGAAATAGAATAAACCGACGATCATATCCAAGTGGTTATGGATATTGATGGAAGGGTTTTCGTTTAAATTTGAAAACGGGATAAATCAACTATCGTATCCAAATGGTTATAGATAGGATGAGAGATTTTCCGTTTAAATTTGAAAATAGGATAAATCAATGATCGTATCCAAATGGTTATGGATATGATGGAAGATTTTCCTTGCCACCGAGATCGTATCTTGTGGTTTGAGATCGGATTGCCATCCAAGTACGTTGTTAAGTTATGAAAATTTCCTAACTTTGGAGGATTCTTTTGATATTTAGTAACATGCATCATCACATGAATATTGAATAACTGTGATATCCACAAAATAGGTAGTAAAAGATTCAAATCAATTTAAGATCAGATAATTACCTAGTTTTGCAGATAACTTTCCAAATTTAAACAACGGAATTGGATCGGGATTGCGACGGCAAGACTCAACGGGGGGCTCAAACGATGAACGGCATGCCGGTGCTCAGCTCAGTGTAGGCGGAGCAAGGAGGACGTCGGCATCGCGGCGGGGCAGCAACTGGTCCGACATGGGCTTGAGGGTCACAGGACAGCACGACGATGTTACGGGCAGCTGCTGCGTCGTAGTGGGAGCATCACGCCTTGGCTAAATGGTGGTGGAGCAGCTCGTCGCAGGGAAATCAGGGCAGTAGTTGGCGTCGATCACGGGGCAACAAGCGGTAGCGTCACAACGCGAGGAAGGAGGCAGTAGGGCATCGTCGTCGTCCTGAAGAGAGCGACAGCGGGCTAGGCGTTGCAGTAGCTTGGCGGATCAGGGAGCAACTACGGCAGCGATGTCGTTGTGGGGTGACCGACACGGGACAGCAGCAACGGCGCAACAAGAACTCCGGTGAGGCTCCTCAGCTCGGTGCAGGCGTGGCGGGACTTCACGGGGCAACTGGCTTCGCGGCCAAGAGGGAGGGGTCGCGGCCGTGGGAGTTGGCCGTGATCTCTCTCTCTCTCTTCCATACGTGCTTCGCTCTCGTGTATTATGAATAATGAATTGACGTACTCTCAAATGAGAGGCATAACTATCTATATATAATGTTAACCTAGGTTTATTTCACTATTGCGGGCTTACGCCTTTCTGATGTGAAGGGCTCTAATAACCTAAGTTCAAATTATAATTAAACTTTAACGGGCTGAAATGTGATCAAATTAAGCTCAATTAGGCCGTTCTTATCTAATCAGAAGCAACCGATCGAGAATCGAAGATGAAAGGTGCACATTTAAAATCGATTAGTGACTGTTCTTCCAATCCTTCGCCCCAATTCCGTAAATTTCAACTCCCCCAAATTCAGATGTGAAATGTATTTCCCATCGTCTTCTGATTCTAACCGTATTCAACTTGAACTTTCAGAGCAAGAAACGAAGGAGAGAATCGCACGGTTATAAATTACTCATCAAGACTTCGAATCCCAGCCGGAGATTCCGCCGGCCTTCTCCGTGGCAAAGGAGGCCGTTACTGACGGATTCGATGCTGACTCAGATGTGAAATGTGCCGTGTCTTAATTTTTAATCCACAAATCATCGCATTCACATTAATTAACAACTTAAAAAAACAAATTTCAAAGGTAGATCTAATTCATTCGATATGTTCGTCGTCCTTATTCGAGATCTATATTTCAATATTCCCACATTTGCACATTCATTTCGAGCCACTTTAAAAATATATATCCGGTTGTCTCTTAGAATTACTCGATTTGTTTGAGACCGCCAACATAATTGTGATTAATGGAGTGCTCGAAAAATATGTTGATCGTGTTCGATAAAAATATCTACCATCCATAACACCACATATCGGAGCGATATCTAGACTTGCCCCAGAAAAATATTAAGTTTAGGTTGTGATTTTGTGATTTCGTGATTCTTCTATCCCATAATCTCGAATCAGGGAATTATCATTAGACAAAGTTTGTAAGATATGTATGAGAAATTTGGAGTTGAAGATTGTCTCATGAGAAAAATTGTGACCTAAGACCACTCTACTAGCCTAGTGATCCTAAGGAAAAGGATTAACATCTGAAAGATGGAAATGAGGTCATGCAGAAGAGGAATGAAAAGCACAAATGATGCCGAAACGCGATAGAAAGATTGACTGAACAAGAACATTCGACAGAAGAACAATTCGTCCTCCAAGTATGATTATCAAATCAAAATATCCAAAGTCTGCTCAAACGAAACCCTAAAACAAGCTTATATATCCCCAAACCTAACCCTACTAGGATTAATAAACATAAAAACGCAAAATTACGAAACTGCCCTTTACTAAATTAACCCATAAAAAAATACTAAAATAATAGAGAAACCCATCTAAACGACCCCGAATCGCGAAAATCCATCGTTAGTCACAACCAACGGTAGTGTGTATTGATCATCACGCCGTTTCGCTTCAGCCGACCAAATTTGAGCTCAATCCGAGATCGTTCACTTCGAGCCCGTCGATTCGTCTAGTCGCATAACGGGTCCGCCGGTCCCCTAGGTGCATCATCCTACCCTGCTAGAGAAAGATTCGTCCTCAAATCTGCTTCGTCTTCATTGTCGTCAATCTCTTTAGGATCTTCTTCCTCTTCAGCGTAGTAAGGTGACAAATGTGCTACATTAAAAGTTCCGGATACATTATACTTACTCGGCAAAACGATCTTGTAAGAATTGTCACTAATTCGCTCCAAAACTCTGAAGGGTTCATCAGCTTTAGGTTGAAGCTTGCCAAATCTACCCGCTGGAAATCGTTCTTTCCTAAGGTGAATCCAAACTAGATCACCTTCCTTGAAGACGACTCTTTTCCTGTGTATATCCACGCGCTGCTTATACTTCATGTTCTGCCTGTTGATATGATTATGGACCTGAGAATGCAGCTCTTTGATATGCTTTGCATGTTCTTCAATAATAATAGATTCCCTCAAAGAACATTGAGGAACGAATAATCTGTTACCTTTAAATAAGTAACCCTCCACGATCTGAAATTGATGAAAAGGCTCCGTTTTGCTCTTCCTCCATATATCCAAAAAATGAGGATCAACAACATATAAATCTTTAAAAGTATCCAAGCCTAGAACTTTTACTTGCATCGTAGACAGCAAAGAGTGTTTTCTGCTCAATGCATCTGCCACACTATTTAGCACTTCCGCTTTATGCTTGATGGAAAAACTGAAAACTTGAAGGAACTCCACCCACTTCGCATGCCTTGCGTTCAATTTGTGTTGCCCATTGATGTATTTCAAGGCTTCATGATCAGAAAATAAGATAAACTCTTTCGAAATAAGATAGTGCCTCCAATGCTCCAAACTCCTCACAATAGCATAAAATTCTTTATCATAAGTTGAATACTTCCTTTTCGCCTCATTCAACTTTTCACTAAAGAATGCTACATGTTTACATTTTTGACTCAGGACACCCCCAATACCAACACATGAAGCATCACAATGAACCTCAAAAATCTCATTAAAGTCAGGAAGCACGAGAACAGGTGCTTCAGTCACCTTCTTTTTTAATAATTGAAAGGCAGCTTCTGCCTCCTTAGTCCACACAAATTTACTTCCTTTCAGACAATCCGTCAGAGGTGCAATAATAGTACTGAAATCCCGAACAAATCTCCGATAAAAAGACGCAAGCCCATGAAAGCTACGTACCTCATGAATATTTTTCGGAATCTCCCAATTTGTAATAGCCTCAACCTTAGCTAGGTCCATCTGAATGCCTTCCTTGGTTACTATATATCCCAAAAATGTCACACGATCAGTTAGGAAGTGACACTTCTTGGTATTAGCATATAATTTCTGTTCCCTCAATGTCTCGAACACCCTTCTCAAATGCTGCAAGTGTTGATCAGTCGATGCACTATAAACCAAAATATCATCGAAATATACGATAACAAACTGGCCAATAAAAGGACGAAACACCTGATTTATTAGTCTCATAAAGGTGCTCGGCGCATTAGATAACCCGAAAGGCATCACCATCCACTCATACAGACCTTCTCGAGTTTTAAAAGCGGTCTTCCACTCATCTCCAGGACGCACCCTAATCTGATAATATCCACTCCTCAAGTCTATCTTCGAAAAGATAGTCACTCCATACAGCTGATCAATTAAATCATCAAATCTCGGGATAGGAAAGCGATACATGATCGTGATTTTGTTGACAGCTCTGCTATCCACGCACATTCTCCACGACCCATCTTTCTTAGAAACCAACAAAGCTGGCATTGCACAAGGGCTCATGCTCTCTCGAATTGCACCCTTTTCTAATAGTTCTTGCACTTGCCTCTGCATCTCCTCATGCTCCTTAGGATTCATTCTGTAAGCTACCTTATTAGGAATAGCAGCTCTTGGAACGAGATCTATACAATGCTGAATATCCTCCATGGGTGGCAATCCAGGTGGCAATTCCTCTGGTACGACATTAGCAAACTCCTCAAGTATAGGCAGAACTTTTGTTGAAATTTCTGGACTATCAAGATTCTGCTCCATGACTACAACAGCAAAAAGCTTTGGGGCATTCACCACCTCCTCCTGGAACTCTGATTTGGAAAGCAGATTACTTTTCCCTTCTTTTCTCAAATCTGAAGGACCTAGAGTAATGGTCCGACCATCCTTCTTGAAGATGTACGTATTTTTGAATCCGTCGTGCTGTGTTTTCCTGTCAAACTGCCAAGGTCTTCCTAACAGAATATGACAAGCATCCATTGGAACTACGTCACCCCACACTTCATCAGTATATTTCTTCCCAATCGAGAACTGCACTAAACACCTCTTGCTCACGTTTACCTCATTCCCTTTCCTAAGCCATGACAGCTTATATGGTTGAGGATGTTCGACAGTTTTTAACCCCAACTTTTCTACCATAGTGGTAGATATCACATTCTCGCAATTTCCCCCGTCAATTATCATGCTACACACCTTTCCCTCACTAGTGCACTTAGTATGAAAGATATTATGCCTGAACCACGATTCATCATCTACCTCAGCAATATTTAAAACCCGACGCACAACTAAAGACTCACCAGAATCGGCATAGACAATGTCCTCCTGATCTGGATCCGCATCTTCTTGCTCTTCATCAGATTCATCCTAAGTTGGGTTTTCATCAAAAGTTGGATTATCTACAAGTGTCACAAACTGTCGGTTCGGACAATCAGCAGCAAAATGCCCAAGTCCTTGACACTTGAAACATCGCTTGCCTGCAGCTTCTCCCCTGCTAGATCCAGCACTACCCTGCTCTCCTTTTATTGCAGATTTTGAACCAGTGCCCTTAACTGCCGCCGGGGCTAAAGAACTCCCTGCTTTCCCTCAAGACTCTTTATCTGACCACTTGGAATTGCTGCTTGACCACTTAAAACCGCTGCTAGACCACTTGGACTTACTGCTCTTTCTTTTAAACTGCCCCTCCACCTTTAGGGCTAGTCTGCACACATCCTCATATGTCCAATACTGCTGTAATTGGACAACATTAGAGATCTCATATCGCAGCCCTGCCAGATATCGAGCAATTGTCTGTTCGTCTTCCTCCGCCACATCACAATGCATCCGCAATCGATCAAATTCCTCTGTAAATTCCTCAACTGTTTTATCACCTTGCTTGACGTTATGATACTCGATAAACGCCTCTTGCCTATAATGGGTAGCCAAAAAAAAAAATTTGCAACAACTTTTTCATCTTCTCCCAGCGATCCACCTTCGGCTTCCCCTCTCTAGCGCGTTGCTTTTTCATGTATTCCCACCAAATCGAAGCATGTTTTCGCAGCCTAATAGCCACTAACTTCACTTTTTGCCCCTCGGTTAGGTCTTTAAGATCAAAAATCCGTTCTACCGTATGTAACCAATCAATAAACTCATCAGGATGAGCCTTACCATTAAACTCGGGAATCTCGATCTTCATCCCGAAATTTTGAGAAGAGCGCGATTTCCGTGTCGTACTCCTCGATTCCGCCCGGTTCGAACCCCGAAAGGGTTTACGTCCTCCTCTTCATCATCGGATGGATCCTCGATTCTGCTTCTTCTTCGGATTGAGCGTCAAGCCCCGCCTCCGCAAGACGTCGCTCCAAATCCTGGATTCGCCTTCTCTGTTCCTGAATTTCTATATCTCACAGGTCTCTCAGACGTAGCTGTTCATCTGCATCAGGAACGACTCCATGCCTGTCACGCCCCGGACCCCAATGGGCTCGCGATACCCCTTCAACGGTCGTATTGAACGCGACGTCCCAGGATGCGTCGCCGACCCAAACGAAACACCCAACGATAAAGGCAAGCGGAAGCGAATTTAAAACAACCCAGACAATAAGATATGACAAAGGGATAGCACAAAACAATAATTCCAAATACGCAACATCAAAAGGGAATAGTGGTGGGTTATCCTACTTCGCTATACAAAAAAAGGGCACACAAAATATGGGGTAACTTGACCCGTCCTCCATCCCCGAGATACCCTGGTGGCGTCTTCAATCAATCACGGTCGCAAATCTGAAAATGGTTATATAATAATCGTGAGAACGAGTCTCAATAAGCAACCCCCTATACCCCACATAGGCCAATGCGTACCCAGACAAGTTGTAACATGCAATCTAACCGATAACTTATATATAATTCACATCAATGGACTTACCTCGCCATCCAATCACATGCCCACACTGTACATTAGTCAAATCACATTAGTGCATCCAGCAGCGCTCATATTCAGATCACACAAGGAAATTTTCCATGCATCATACAATAACACTCGCGCGTGTCTCGATTATAAGGTAAAACCACTTGGGCACGTCTCATACCATGCCTAGCAGTATTCAGCTCATAATCAAATACTATGCAACATGCGTGGTCCAGCCAACTTTCTCACGACCTCCCAGGTCCTTTCACACTGCCCGCGCCACTGCGCCTCAGGCCCATTCTCACGACCCGCGCTACTGCGCCTCAGGTCAGCCCTCAGATCAAGCCGGACTCCGTCCCTCACTGGACATTTCACACTTTCCCACGACCCGCGCTACTGCGCCTCAGGTCAGCCCTCAGATCAAGCCGGGTTCCGTCCCTCACTGGACATTTCACACTTTCCCACGACCCGCGCTACCGCACTCGTGCCGCCCTCGGATCAAGCTCGGCCCGTCCCTCACCGGACATTTCACACTTTCCCACGACCGCGCCATCGCGTGCTCGTGCCGCCCTCGATCAAGCCGGGCTTCGTCCCGCGTAACTACGCCTCAGGACATTTTTCCCTTTCCAATGACCCGCGTAACCTACGCCTCAGGTCTAACTCACCTTTCACAGCCCGCGTAAACACGCCTCAGGCTCAGCCCTCCGATCGATCCGGGCTTTTCTCATGCACATGCACCACAATACAAAATTCACCATGCTCTTAGTCATATAAATCAATTTCAATCACCACCCTTTTACCAATGTCAATCTAGCACGCCACATCAGTCAACTCAATTCATGCTCCCTACATCGGCCCACCGACCCGACATTCAAGTCAACACATTCAATTGATTCCAATTCACCCACAAGCGCCACGACAATTCAGTCATGCTATTTACCTCAGTCAATCACTAAATTAGCCACACAATTATCGCCACAATAATTCATAAATTGGGCACACTCAATCTAATTAGCCCACGCCTAAATTAATTCCTAACCCGATACTAATCACATCCTAAACAAGTCTAAAAATACCCAAAGTACTAGGTAGGGTTTAGGAAGTCACTTACCTAAGTTTGGCCCGGGAAAAGTTGGCTCGGGCCCAAAATGGCCCCTATGGAAGCACGACCGATCGGGCGGGCGCGGCCAACAGCGCGGTGGCCGGTCAACGCGGCACAATGGCCGATCGGCGTGCTCGGCGCGCTGGCACGATGGCCGTGCGGCGTGCCGGGGCGCACGGGCGAACGGACGGGCGACGCGCCCTGGTCGGACGGGCGACGCGCTGGTCGGACCGCACGGCCGGGGCGAGCTCGGCCACGGCCCGGCCGGCCTCGGGCCGCTGCTACGGCCCGGGCGGCCGGCCGGGCCGGGCCGGGCGGCGACCGGCGGCGGCGGCGACTATGCGGATGCGATGGCCGCGGTGGTAGCGAGCGGCGACGACGAGCCGCAGGGAGGGTGGAGGTCGGTCGGGGGGGGGGCGAGAGGGAGAGAGAGAGAGGCTCGGGCCGAGGGGGCGGCGGACCGGCGGCGACGCGGCGGGCAACGAGGCGACAGCAGCGGCAACAAGGACGCGACGAGCCGGGAGGAGAGATGGAGGTCGGCCCTGGGCGGTGAGGGCGTGGGAGAGAGAAGCCGGGGCCGAGGGGGGCGGCGGCGGCGAGCCGGCCGGACGAGCCGGGCGACGGCGAGTCAGCCGGCTGCGAGCAGCCGACGACGGGGCGGCGAGGCGACGCGGCGGCGACTGCGGCAGCGGGAACGGCGGCGAGCCGAGCTCACGCGCTCGGGAGGAGGAGAAGGCAGAGTCGGGCGGGGCTACCGGGCGACACGGCGGCACGACGACGGCGCGGGGAGGACGTCGGCTGGTGGGGCGGCGTCGGGCGGAGGCTGAACGGCGGTCGAACGGCAGTCGGCGAGCAGGGCACGGCGGAGCAGAACCAGTCGGGGGGAAAAGAAGCCAACGAAGAAGAAGAAGAGGAGGAGGAGAAGGGAGAGAGAGAGAGAGAGAAAGGAAAAGAAAAGAAAAAGAAAGAGGAGAGAGAGAGTTGCATGGGGAAGGGGGGAGGGAGACGTGCACGCAAGGGGGGGCAGACGCGGCGCGCAGAAAGGAGAGAGGAGAGAGAGAGAGACTCAAAGTCAAACCTCTCACTCGAGTGCGATCCAACGGACACGGTTCAAACCCGAAAACGATCTAACGGTCCCCAATAATCCTAATTAATAATATAGGAAAATGGCCAAAATAAAATATGCCAAAAAACACCACGAGGGCGGTCTACCAGTCCAAATCCGCACCCAGTCAAAAATCCACTTTTCACATACTCTGGGTAATACCGACGCTGGCCGCAATAATATCGACACCGTCCAATTAAATTCATCCCAGAACTCCGAGAAATTCGACATCAAAGTTTGGGCTCTAAATAACGGCCAAATTCGATCGAGTGCGATTCTAGCGAAATCTCTATTTTAAAAACGAGAACCCGAGAGTGATCAGTTCCCGGGCGAGATTCCATTATAAGCGCACTGACGGATTACACGTTTTATAAATCCCAAAAATGGGCCGAAATTCGGGATGTCACAACTCTTCCCCCTTACAAAAATTTCGTCCTCGAAATTTACAATCCAACCCAACTATTCAAACAATTGGGGGTATTGGTGTCGCATCAACTCTTCGCTTTCCCACGTCGCACCTTCAGTTCCCTGGTGCTCCCAAATCACCTTGACCATCGGAATTTTCTTGTTCCGCAGCATTCTTTCTATTCTGTCCTCGGTCCGAACTGACTTTTCCACATACGACACTCTGTCGTCCATGTCTATCTCTTCGTAGTTCAACACGTGGGTCGGGTCCGGTTCATACTTTCTTAACATTGACACGTGGAATACGTTGTGCACTTGAGACAAATTTGGTGGTAGCGCGAGACGATAGGCCAAGGTACCAATTCTCTCTAAGACCTCGAATGGGCCCACGTACCTCGGGCTCAACTTCCCTTTCTTGCCAAACCGAGATAATTCTCTCATAGGCGATACCTTGAGGAAAACGTGGTCCCCCTACTTGAAATTCCAAAGGCCCACGTCTCCGGTCCGCATAATTCTTTTGGCGGCTCTGAGCGGTCTTAAGCCTATCCCGAATTACCTTGACTGTTTCGACTGATTGCTGAACCAACTCGAGACCTGTGATGCTCCTCTCACCAACTTCATCCCAACAAACCGGTGTTCTCGCAAGCCCCGCCATAGAGTGCCTCGAATGGTGCCATTCGATACTTTCTTTGGTAGCTATTGTTGTAGGCGAATTCCACCAAATGTAGCTGTTCCTCCCAACCACCCTTAAAATCCAAAACACATGCTCGCAGCATGTCTTCCAAGGTCTGAATCGTCTTTTCAGACTGGCCATCCGTCTGGGGATGATAGGCCGTGCTAAACTGTAACTTCGTTCCTAATGCCGCATGAAAACTTTTCCAAAAGGCGGCAGTAAATTTAGGATCCCGGTCTGAAGTGAATGTCACTGGCACTCCGTGCAGACGGACTATTTGTCGCACGTAAATCTCGGCATACCTTTCCAAGGCGAATTCCTTTCGTACTGGTAGAAAATGCGCTGACTTTGTCAATCGGTCGACTATCACCCAAATCGAATCATGACCCCTTTGGCTTCTCGGTAATCCCATTATAAAGTCCATCGTGATGTGTTCCCATTTCCACTCGGGAATTTCCAATGGCTGCAACATTCCACCCGGCTTACAATGTTGTGCCTTCACTTGCTGACATGTTAAACACTTGGCCACGTGCTTGGCTACGTCCACTTTCATGCCGTTCCACCAATAATGCTGTCGAAGGTTCTGGTACATCTTCGTGCTGCCCGGATGAATGCTATAATTGCTCATATGAGCTTCCGATAAAATCTCTTCCTTAAGCTCCAAATCATCGGGCACGCACAAACGTCCTCGAAACTTAAGAATTCCGTCCTCGGACACTTGGAAGTCCGGTTTCCTCTTAGTGCCATACATCTCCAGAATTTTCTGAATCTCAGGGTCCGTAGACTGCAACGCCTTAATCTTGGTTTGCACTTCCGGTTCAATCCTTAACGTTGCCACCAGACTGGAGAGGCGTTCTACCTCGAACTTCAATTCTGAGTCTCGCGCTCCTTCCAATAAAATCCACTCTTTGACTAATAATTGCGCGATGCTCGATTTCCGGCTTAAGGCATCCGCTACCCGGTTGGCTTTTCCGGGATTATACAAAATATCACAGTCATAGTCCTTCAGAAGCTCCATCCAACGCCTTTGCCTCTTATTCAATTCTTTCTGCGAAAACAAATACTTGAGGCTCTGATGGTCCGTATAAATGTGGAATCTTTCTCATATAAATAGTGCCTCCAAATCTTAAGTGCGAAAACGATTGCTGCCAATTCCAAGTCGTGAGTTGGGTAGTTCATCTCATGAGGCCTTAACTGACGCGATGCATAAACAACCACCCTTCCATGTTGCATTAGCACGCATCCCAATCCCTTGAGCGAAGCATCGCTATAAATCTCATATCTTCCCGGTCCTGAAGGGATCGTTAGCACTGGCGCAGTTGTCAATCTCTGCTTCAACTCCCGAAAGCTCTCTTCGCACTTTTCCGTCCATTCAAACTTAGTCTCCTTCTTAAGCAACCTTGTCAATGGAGTGGCTATTGCCGAGAATCTTTTCACAAATCGTCTATAGTAACCTGCCAGTCCTAAGAAGCTTCGAACCTCAGTAACTGTCGTCGGTCTCGACCAATCCATCACTGCCTCAATCTTTGCCGGATCCACGGAGATTCCTTCTCCGGAAATTATGTGCCCAAGAAACGCTACATGGTTCAGTCAAAACTCGCACTTGCTAAACTTAGCATACGGTGCATGCTCCCTTAACGTCCATAAAACTCTTTCCAAATGTACCTCATGTTCCTCGGAACTCTTTGAATATACTAGAATATCATCGATGAAGACAATGACGAACTGGTCTAAGAATTCCTTGAATACCCGATTCATTAAGTCCATGAAAGCAGCGGGGGCATTAGTTAGTCCAAATGGCATTACTGTAAACTCATTGTGCCCATATCTCGTCCTAAATGCCGTTTTCGGTATATCCTCCTTCTTAATCCTCAATTGGTGGTAATCCGTCCTCAAGTCGATCTTTGAAAATATCGATGCACCTTGCAACTGATCAAACAGGTCATCTATCCTTGGTAGTGGGTACTTATTCTTAATGGTCACCTGATTCAACTGCCTGTAGTTGATGCACAACCTCAAGGACCCGTCCTTTTTCCTCACGAACAACACTGGCGCTCCCCATGGAGACGCACTCAGGCAAATAAAACATTTATCCAATAACTCCTGCATTTGAACCTTCAATTCTTTCAATTCTAACAGCGACATCCTATAGGGCGCTTTCGAAATTGGTTCCGTCCCTAGGGCCAACTCAACCACAAACTCCACTTCACTATCAGGTAGCAATCCCGGCAATTTCTGAGAAAAGACATCGGGAAGGTTACACATCTCGACTATTTCCTTGAGCCTTGGTTCCTCAACCAACTAGTCAACCACAAAATAATCATCTTTCTATACCTTAAAGACAAAGCTCAATCCATCCAATTTCAATCCAACGGTCTCCCAAAACCAATCACATCGATTCTTTACAAAATCTGAAATTTCTAAGCAACACTCATCCTTCCAAACTAGTCCAAAAATGTCATCAGTAATTCAGAAATCCTCAAAATGATTGCACCTATTCACCATAAGTGATTATAAGTCTTACATGACCATTCAAGTTATAATTTCAAAATCCTCTCTTATTGCATCCACTATCATCACATAACGCATCCAGACTTTCAAGACAAATCCTCTGATTCCTTCCCAACCACCGCGTACATCTTTCCTTGTGCCTGTGGATAATCTGGTTATTACGCGAGGTAGCTCTCGCTTAATGTCCTACTTGCGGTTGTTGTTGCCGTATTAACGATCTAGCTTATCCGTTCTGGTAGTTTCTCACTTGGTGACCATGTTGGCCACATCCAAAATACACTCCAGGTCCACCTGGGCAGGGGCCATTCCCGTGCCTCTTTCCACAAGACCGACATGCGGTATTGGAGTAGTAACTCGGCTTCCCAAAGTCCTTTCTTACTAGAGGGACAAATCTCCGATTCTCTGTCATAGACTTCATTCCAAAGTTCCTATTGTCCCTAGCCGGCGCGTACCGCGATCCATATACGGTAACCCTCTCATTCATATCCCTTTCAACCGTTTAAGCCTTGTCATACACTACTCATTACAATCCCTTAAGTTCATTAACATCAATCGATCGCGGAGGTTCGGTTTCATCCATCCCGAACCTCCTTGTCCTATCCACACGATCATTAACTATCCTTGGTGCGTACTTAAACAACCTTACCAACTCTACCTCGTACTGATCGACTGACATTCAATGTTAGTGAAGCCGAAAAAACTCTGTCATTTTCTGTCCTCACGCGCTCTCTGAAAGTACCTCCCATTGAAGGCCTCGATAACGACACCCCAGCTTGGAAATATGCCCTATGAAATATCCCACTTCGGGGGCCCTCTTACCAATCATTTACATTTCCTTGAAGTTGATATATAGCCAGGGTCACTTTCTCCTCACTAGTGCACCCGAATACCTCCGAAGCAATGTAGCCTCAGGGTCACCTTTACCATCGAACTTCAGAGGTTTCAATTTCAAATATTTTCCAACCAGCTGACGCATCTATCTGATTGCATTAACTTGCCCTTGACCTTGATTCCCAATATTTCCATTAACGGCGACAATAATGGCCTCAGCATCAGTGGCATTAGTAGCAACAATAGCATTTCGCTCCTCAGTTTGCCTTCCCATTAAAATTCCAACTCCCTCGAGTGCCCTCAAAATCTCATCCCATTTGGAATCCTCTGCAACTCTAGCTTACGGACCTACACGACCTCGACCTCGACCTCGACCTCAACTGCTCAAACTCACAAGGTCACACCACTCACTTACCTGCTATAATTTCCCCTCGGGAATTAAAGACCTAGGCCAACTATACCAGTCTAAGCCCTAGGCAGTGAATCACAACAACAATTCACTAAGCAGGCAACCAATTACAAACAGCAACCAATTACAAACAACACCAAATCACAACCAATAAAGTTCGTGCACTTACCTCAAGTCCTGACGCACCTTCACCTCACATAATATTGAATAGAAACCACTCAGCAATCGCAATCATTCAATCTGGGGTACGCATGGCACACAAGACTCCTTAACTGACTACCCCAAAGTCATCGCTCCTTATCACTCCAGTTTCGACCATCTTGGTTCGAGCTAACCTTGCTCTGATACCAAATCAACAGGGATGTCACGCCCCGGACCCCAACGGGCTCGCGATACCCCTTCAACGGTCGTATTGATCGCAACGTCCCAGGACGCGTCGCTGACCCAAACGAAACACCCAACGATAAAGGCAAGCGGAAGCGAATTTAAAACAACCCAGACAATAAAATATGACAAAGGGATAGCACAAAACAATAATTCCAAATACACAACATCAAAAGGGAATAGTGGTGGGTTATCCTACTTCGCTATACAAAAGAGGGGCACACAAAATATGGGGTAACTTGACCCGTCCTCCATCCTCGAGATACCCTGGTGGCGTCTCCAATCAATCACGGTCGCAAATCTGAAAATGGTTATATAATAATCGTGAGAACGAGTCTCAATAAGCAACCCCCTATACCCCACATAGGCCAATGCGTACCCAGACAAGTTGTAACATGCAATCTAACCGATAACTTATATATAATTCACATCAATGGACTTACCTCGCCATCCAATCACATGCCCACACTGTACATTAGTCAAATCACATTAGTGCATCCAGCAGCGCTCATATTCAGATCACACAAGGAAATTTTCCATGCATCATACAATAACACTCGCGCGTGTCTCGATTATAAGGTAAAACCACTTGGGCACGTCCCATACCATGCCTAGCAGTATTTACCTCATAATCAAACACTATGCAACATGCGTGGTCCAGCCAACTTTCTCACGACCTCCCAGGTCCTTTCACACTGCCCGCGCCACTGCGCCTCAGGCCCATTCTCACGACCCGCGCTACTGCGCCTCAGGTCAGCCCTCAGATCAAGTCGGGTTCCGTCCCTCACTGGACATTTTACACTTTTCCACGACCCGCACTACTGCGCCTCAAGTCAGCCCTCAGATCAAGCCGGGCTCCGTCCCTCAATGGACATTTCACACTTTCCCAAAACCCGCGCTACTGCGCCTCAGGTCAGCCCTCAGATCAAGCCGGGCTTCGTCCCGCGTAACCACGCCTCAGGACATTTTTCCCTTTCCAATGACCCGCGTAACCTACGCCTCAGGTCTAACTCACCTTTCACAGCTCGCGTAAACACGCCTCAGGCTCAGCCCTCCGATCGATCCGGGCTTTTCTCATGCACATGCACCACAATACAAAATTCACCATGCTCTTAGTCATATAAATCAATTTCAATCACCACCCTTTTACCAATGTCAATCTAGCACGCCACATCAGTCAACTCAATTCATGCTCCCCACATCGGCCCACCGACCCGACATTCAAGTCAACACATTCAATTGATTCCAATTCACCCACAAGCGCCACGACAATTCAGTCATGCTATTTACCTCAGTCAATCACTAAATTAGCCACACAATTATCACCACAATAATTCATAAATTGGGCACACTCAATCTAATTAGCCCACGCCTAAATTAATTCTTAACCCGATACTAATCACATCCTAAACAAGTCTAAAAATACCTAAAGTACTAGGTAGGGTTTAGGAAGTCACTTACCTAAGTTTGGCCCGGGAAAAGTCGGCTCGGGCCCAAAATGGCCCGGGTGAACAGTACCGGACTGGGCGCGGGCGCGGGTCAATGTGCGCGGTGGCCGGCCAACGCGGGCACAATGGCCGATCGGGCGTGCACAGGCGCGCCGCGCGATGGCCGTGCGGCGGGCGTGCCTGTGGGGCGCACGGCGAAAACGGACGGCGACAGCTTCCTGGTCGGACGGGCACGGCGCCTGACGCAGCTCGGGCCACGGGCCCGGCCGGCCCCGGCTTTGGCTACGGCTGGAAGGCCTGACCGGAGCTGGCTACGGCCCGGGCCGGGCCGGGGCCGGGCCGGGCAGGCTGGTCTGGGGGGCGGCGACTGCGGCGGCGCAAGGGATTACGGCGACCGGCGGTGGCGGCGACTACGGCGACGGCGGCGGCGGCGGCGCGACTGCGGGGCGACGGCGACGGCCGTAGCGGTGGTGGCGAGCGGCGACGACGAGCCGCACGGGAGGGTGCATGAGGTCGGTCGGGGGTGGGGGCGAGAGGGAGAGAGAGAGAGAGAGGCTGGGGCGAGATGAGGGGGTGGCGGACCGCGGCGGCGACGCGGCGGTACAGCGGGCTGACGGCGGCAATGGTAGGCATGGATTACACGGCACGCGGCGGCGACGAGCCTGGAGGGAGAGATGGAGGTCGGCTACGGGCGGTGAGGGCGAGGAGAGAGAAGCCGGGGCCGAGAAGGGGCGGCGGCGGCGAGCCGGCCTGACGAGCCGGGCAACCGGGCGAGCTAGCCGTGGCGAGCGCCGACGATCGGGGAGACTAGCGACGCGGCGGCGACTCGCCAGCGGGAACGGCGGCGAGCCGAGCTCACGCGCTCGGGAGGAGGAGAAGGCGTAGTCGGGCGGAAGCGGGGCTACCGGCGACACGGCTGCGCGACGACGGCGCAGGGAGGACGGCGACATCGGCGGCTGGTGGGGCGGCGTCGGACGGAGGCGGAACGGCGGTCGAACGGCGGTCGGCAAGCAGGGCACGGTGGAACAGAACCAGTCGGGGGGAAAAGAAGCCAACGAAGAAGAAGAGGAGAAGAGAGAGAGAGAGAGAGAGAGAGAGAGAGAGAAAGGAAAAGAAAAGAAAAAGAAAGAGGAGAGAGAGAGTTGCATGGGGAAGGGGGGAGGGAGACGTGCGCGCAAGGGGGGGGGGAGACGCGGCGCGCAGAGGAGAAAGGAGAGAGGAGAGAGAGAGACTCAAAGTCAAACCTCTCACTCGAGTGCGATCCAACGGATACGGTTCAAACCCGAAAACGATCTAACGGTCCCCAATAATCCTAATTAATAATATAGGAAAATGGCCAAAATAAAATATGCCAAAACACACCACGAGGGAGGTCTACCAGTCCAAATCCGCACTCTGTCAAAAATCCACTTTTCACATACTCCGGGTAATACCGACGCTGGCCGCAATAATATCGACACCGTCCAATGAAATTCGTCCCAGAACTCCGAGAAATTCGACACCAAAGTTTGGGCTCTAAATAACGGCCAAATTCGATCGAGTGCGATTCTAGCGAAATCTCTATTTTAAAAACGAGAACCCGAGAGTGATCAGTTCCCGGGCAAGATTCCATTATAAGCGCACTGACGGATTACACGTTTTATAAATCCCAAAAATGGGCTGAAATTCGGGATGTCATAATGCCCCCGGCCTCCACGAGCACGTTTTCTTCGACCACCTCGATTCTGTTTAGCCATTGATTCAAGTAACCTATGCTCTGATATCAATTGATGCTGAAGCGCGATAGAAAGATTGACTAAACAAGAAAATTCGACAGAAGAACAATTCGTCCTCCAAGTATGATTATCAAATCAAAATATCCAAAGTCTGCTCAAACGAAACCCTAAAACAAGCTTATATATCCCCAAACCTAACCCTACTAAGATTAATAAACATAAAAACGCAAAATTACGAAACTGCCCTTTACTAAATTAACCCATAAAAAATACTAAAATAATAAAAAAACCCATCTAAACGACCCCGAATCGCGAAAATCCATCGTTAGTCACAACCAACGGTAATGTGTATTGATCAGCACGCCGTTTCGCTTCAGCCGACCAAATTTGAGCTCAATCCGAGATCGTTCACTTCGAGCCCGTCGGTTCGTCTAGTTGCATAACGGGTCCGCCGGTCCACTAGGTGCATCGACAAAGTTAAGATGCTAGTTGCTGTGTTCGAGCTGAATACCAGTCACGTAGTCAATTCCAAAAAGAATCGGTTTAATTTAATGTAACACCCGCACTTGTAAACGACCAAAAGTCCCAACTACATCAGATGTTTCATGCACTCCCGAGTACGTGCGTTATATATGGAATTTAACTATTCCTGCTCTGTCCATAAGCATGTTTTGGCTTGTGCGACTCTTCCGTGTATGAACCACGATTATCCACTTGGCTCTGTGCCCAAATGCCCATGTCGATCAGCACACAGGGAGCAGCCAAAACAAAATGACCAGCACAAGAAATACATAACAGTCCAAGGGCAGACTGAAACAGTAGGCAAAACGCATGGAGCTTTTGGCTATGAAATTTTATCGCAAAGATAGACCCAGGAATTCAATCCTACATAATCTGCTAGAAAGCCAACGTCTAAGCACACTGGGTTCGCTTACGACTCACCTGGGTATGAGTCACTTTTCGCTTCACGACAAGGTGTCTACGTCCTGCAAAAGGCTTGGCAGGTCATAAGAAGAGCCAGCATGAGGACGAAGCCGAAGACATTGCCCAAGAAATGAATTTTAAGTACTGCACTTAGATTTTGGTAGTGAGCCGTATAGATTCAAAGTTGTATAGTTAGCTGTATCTGTAATATTTGCCTCTTCTTTTGACCAGGTCAAAAGACTTAGGCTGAAGGAAAAAAAAAAAAGAAAAGAAAAGAAAAGAAAAGTCAAAAAGTGAAGATAAAAGGAAGAAGCAACGGCTGGTCGGGAAAACAGAAGAGAAAAACAGAGGAGAAGAAAAGGAAAAAGGAGAGGAGAAAGGGAAGAAGAGAAAGGGAGGGTTTGTGCGCGCGGGTCCTCGCCGAGCCATTCCGACTAAGTAACGCAACGACTAGTAAGTACTCGCAACCCTCGTTAGTCCTATCGGAATAATTTTTCGATTAGGGCTCGGAAATAAGAGTTATGTGGATTTGAGCTGCGTAGTCCAATTTTTGGGTTGTCAAGTCTTAAATATCCATGAAAATGAAAGATTATGGTGTTGTGGGGCTGTGCGTTTTGACGGATATCGATTCGGAGTTACGGTTTGTCCGGAATCAAATTTTGAAGTTGAGAGCATAATCTGAAATTTCGTGAACAGTACTTTCCAGGGCTTTGATTGTTGTTTTTGGGCTGTTGTTTGGGTTGGCTGTGTTGGGACATCCATAGTATGCTGGATGGGTTTCGTTTTGACTATAAGAGCGCGCAAAACGGAGTCCGGTGGAGGAAGTTATGGCGCGTGGAAATTTGGCGCGCGAGTTGTTCGTTGTGGTTGGCATTAGATTTTTTCCATTGAGCAAGCCATCGTAGGCTCGTGGGTGTCGGATTATTGGCTAGTTAGCCTTAGCTTATTCGAGTCGCGCGTTAGGGGTAAGTATTACTCGGTTTTGATTCGTTTTTCCGTATGTTTGATAGGATTTTGGAACCGTCGGCTCAAGTATCACATATGGGTTAGTTGTGGATTACCAGGTGAGGGACATTATATCTTCTATGAATTTACAAATTCATATTTTGATAATGAGATATAATTTTTAATACAGTGGAGCATGTTTTCTGCATAAATTGGATCGATCATTTACTACCTTTTGTCGATTGTGAAATGAGTTGAAAAGTCTGATGACGTTATTGAAATGAAGCTTTTGTGAATGCTTATATTAAAGGTTTTGTGAAGAGGATTAGCCGCGGGCTATTCTTGTTGTGAAATGTTTTGTGAAATGGATTTATTGGTGTTGATTATGGATTTCTAGATTGAGTTATAAGTTCTTCTGCTCGTATTACTATGTTGAGAACCCGTTGAGGGGAGTATGCATCTTGTCGGGATATCCTTCCGGGCCGAACCGCCGGCTTATAATAAGTGGTAGACCTTGCCAAGAGGGTTAAACTTGGTCGCCTTTGTCACGGCGTTAAACTTGACCATAGTTTGATTACGAGCATGAGATTGGTTGATGGATTGACCATCAACGTGTTATGTGATGAGACTAGTCAATGGATAGACCATTGATGATTGGCTATTGTTGTTAAGTGAGTTTTTATTGAGAAATCTGATACGAATGACTTTTATTGAAAAGTTATTATACCTTTGAGATATTTTTGGTTATATTGTACATTGAGTTTGAGTTATGAGCTGTGATATTTTTATGCTATTGCACAAGTAATTGTTCGACCCACTTAGAAGAAATATGTTACTCATCGAGCCGTGGTAGCTCACCCCTTATCTTACATACCTTTCGGGTTCTTCGCGGCCGCAAGTAGGGCGTGAGCGGGCGTTAGTCGGAGGATTTCTTTTTGATTGTGGGATTTTGGGTACGTTGTACATATTGACGTTGAGCTATTGGAATAGTTTTTTTGTTGGATTTGTATATATCCTTTTGATGGTTTTAGAAAGCTCTGATGTTTTCGAGTCTTGTTTAAGTTTAGGCTGCGTCCTTTGGGTGAAAGGACGGCCGTGTTACGATCCCGTTTTGGTTGTATTCGGGGTGTGACATTTGTTGGTATCAGAGCAATAGGTTATGATTTTTGGGTGGGACGTTGTGAGATTATGTGATAGACTTTAATGCGTTAGTTTTAGATACTAAGGTGTATTCTTGATTCTGGATTTAGGTAATCATGAGTTCCGACTCGGAGCCGCTCATCTCTTTTCGTAAGAATAAGGGAAAGAGAGCCATCACCTTTGACTCGAGAGATGTGCCTCGAGGTCCGAGAGTAAGGTCTCCGACAAGAAGGCGAGATGACGTAGGAGCAGACTCGCAAGAAATAAGAGGCGAAAGTCAACAGCCAAGGGCCCAAGACGTTGTAGTTGAAGCTGGTGAACCTGGGAGTGGCAGAGGCTACACCTTTGCCCAGTTTAGAAAGTCAAAGCCGCCCACTTATGACGGGAAAACTGATCCTCTTGTAGCTGAGCGATGGATTAGGAAGATAGAGGGAATATTCAGAGTTGAAGAAGTTTCGAATGATAAGAAGGTGGACTTTGCCACCCAATATTTGGAAGGTGAAGCTGAGTATTGGTGGGAAGGAAAGAGGTCCACTCTTGGAGATGAAGATGCTACTATTTCTTGGAAGTACTTCAAGGAAGCGTTCAATGCCCAGTTCTTTCCAAAATCCTTCCAAGCAAAGATGAAGGGCGATTTTTTCGCATATATCGCAAGGTGATTCTTCTGTTTTAGACTATGCGGGTCGCTTCAATCAGATGAGCAGGTTTGCGGGGCATTTTATGGCAAATGAGAAGGAGAAAGCTGAACATTTTTTTAGAGGACTTCGACCTGAGATTCGTTTTACACTCGCATCTCTTTTACTCACCACTTATGAGGATGTCCTGGAGCGAGCAATTAAGATTGAACAAGAGATCATGGAGAGTGGCACCCAGGGTATTCCTCAGCCCAAGAGGCCGAAGTTCACTAATTTCCAAGAGATTCGTATTCGTGACAACAACAAGCAAAGAAGCACTAGTAGGTTTGAAAGGGGGAAGAGTCAAACTGTTCAGGGTGCTTGCGTTACTTGTGGGAAATATCATAGTGGCCAATGCTATTGGAAGCGGGGAACTTGTTTTCTATGTGGGAAGATAGGACACATGCGGCAGAATTGTCCAATGCAGAGAGATACTCCAGCAGGTAGTAGATTATGCTTCGTTTGTGGACAGCCTGGTCATATAGCTCGCTTTTGTTCCATGAGGAAGGACGTTCCCTCAGTTGGTAGGCCCCAAGAGAATCAGCCAAGACAGAGGGCGACAGGGAAGGTTTATGCGATGACGGAAGAGGATGCGGCAGCATCTAACACAGTAGTTGCCGGTAATATCTCAATTACCTCACAATATGCTTATGCATTGTTTGACCCTGGTGCTACGCATTCTTTCATTTCAACTGAATTCGCAAAGAAACTTGATATGCTACCTGATCCTCTTGAATATGAATTGCGTATTGAGACTCCTACGGGTGACTTCGTTATGGTGGACCGTGTATTTAAGCAATGTATGCTTTTGGTCGATAATGTTCAAATGCCTGGAGATTTGATGTTGTTGAATATTCGAGATTTTGATGTTATTTTAGGGATGGATTGGCTATCAACATATCATGCTACTGTTGATTGTCATTCAAAGAAAGTTACCTTTCGACTCCCAAATGAGCCCGAATTTTCTTTTTCGGGAAGTTGTAAGGGTACTTTTCCAAGATTAATATCGGCAGTGCAAGCGAGGAAGCTTCTAAGGAAAGGTGGTTATGGATATCTAGCTTGCGTAAAAGACACCAGTAAAGAAGTTGTGAAACTGGAAAATGTTCCAGTTGTTAGAGAATTTCCTGATGTGTTTCCTGAGGATTTGCCCGGCTTGCCACCCGATAGAGAGATTGAGTTCTCTATTGATCTGATGCCTGGTACAGGACCTATCTCGAAGGCACCATATCGGATGGCACCATCTGAATTGAAAGAATTGAAAACACAGCTACAGGAATTATTGGATAAGGGCTTTATTAGGCCCAGCGTCTCGCCTTGGGGAGCTCCAGTCCTATTTGTGAAAAAGAAGGACAGTAGCATGCGGCTTTGTATAGATTACCGTGAACTCAACAAGGTAACGATCAAGAATAAATATCCTTTGCCACGGATTGATGATTTGTTTGATCAACTTCAGGGAGCTCGGGTATTTTCTAAGATCGACCTTCGGTCTGGATATCATCAATTGAAAATTAAAGCAGATGATGTATCTAAAACTGCTTTCAGAACGAGGTATGGGCATTACGAATTTCTTGTCATGCCTTTTGGATTGACAAATGCGCCTGCTGCTTTTATGGATTTGATGAACAGGATATTCAAACATTACCTCGACAAATTCATTGTGGTGTTCATTGATGATATCCTGGTGTACTCGAGGAGTTTGGAGGAGCACGAACAACACTTGAAGCTTGTCTTGCAGACCTTGCGTGAGCAGAAATTGTTTGCTAAATTCAGTAAGTGCGCTTTCTGGCTTGATCATATTGAGTTCTTGGGTCATGTTATCTCGAAGAATGGCATCGCAGTTGACCCAAAGAAAGTTGAAGCGGTTGTTCAGTGGAATCGCCCTACCAATGTAACAGAAGTGAAAAGTTTTCTTGGACTAGCTGGCTATTACAGGAGATTTGTGGAGGGATTCTCCAAAATAGCTGGTCCACTTACTCGCCTAACTCAAAAGGGAGTTAAGTTTGTATGGTCTGATCAGTGTGAGCGCAGTTTTCAAGAATTGAAAAGGCGGTTAGTGACGGCTCCCATATTAACCTTACCTTCAGGAACCAGTGGCTTCACAATTTATTGTGACGCATCTAAAGAAGGTTTAGGGTGCGTTCTTATGCAGGACGATAAAGTGGTGGCCTATGCTTCTAGACAGTTGAAGACACATGAAAGGAACTACCCCACTCATGATCTTGAATTGGCAGCAGTTGTATTTGCTTTGAAAATATGGCGACACTTCTTGTATGGTGAGAAATGTGAGGTCTTTACTGATCACAAGAGTTTGAAGTACATCTTTACTCAGAAAGAATTGAACATGAGGCAGAGGAGATGGTTAGAACTCTTGAAGGATTATGACTTATCCATCAATTATCACCCAGGTAAGGCAAATGTAGTAGCGGATGCCTTAAGTCGTAAATTTTCTGGAAACATGGCAATGTTGCTCACTTCTCAGCAACCTATCCTTGAGGATATGAGGAAGCTAGATTTGGAGGTGTTTGTGCATCAATTAGGTGCTCAGATAGCTAATCTTCGAGTACAACCGACATTGATCGACAAAATTAAGGCTAAACAGAATGATGATTCTCAGTTGGGAAAGATCAAAGAAGGCGTGGAAACTGGGAGACAGTCGGATTTTAGTATTCATGTAGATGGGTCATTGAGGTTTCGTGGTCGGCTATGTATTCCTGATGATCCTGAGTTGAAAAAGGAAATATTGCAGGAAGCTCACAGCACTAAATACTCGATTCATCCAGGAAGTACTAAGATGTATAGAGATTTGAGAGGACATTTCTGGTGGGTCAACATGAAGAAAGACATTGTAAAGTTTGTCGATCAATGCCTGGTTTGTCAGCAAGTAAAGATTGAACATCAGAAACCAGGTGGACAACTACATCCACTTGAGATACCTAAGTGGAAATGGGAGCATATTACCATGGACTTCATCGTCGGTTTACCGAGAACGCCAAGCGGTAAGAATGCTATATGGGTGATTGTCGACCGGTTGACTAAATCGGCACACTTTTTATCGTATCGATTTGGCCTTTCACTTGAAGACATGGCTAAGCGATACGTCAATGAGATAGTGAGACTTCATGGGGTTCCAGTGAGCATAGTTTCTGATCGAGATCCTAGGTTTGTATCCAACTTCTGGAAGAGCTTGCAAGGGGCGTTGGGTACTAAACTCAACTTCAGTACGGCTTTTCATCCACAGACAGACGGGCAATCGGAGAGAACGATTCAGACGTTAGAGGATATGCTACGATCTTGTGCTATTAACTTTGGTGGTTCATGGGATGACCATCTGCACTTGGCAGAATTCTCCTATAATAACAGCTACCATTCCAGTATTAAGATGGCACCTTTTGAAGCAATGTATGGTCGAAAATGCAGAAGTCCGGTTTGTTGGGACGATGTTGGTGAGAAGAGGTTGACTGGCCCTGAGTTTATACAACAATCAGAAGAAAAAGTCAGGTTGATTCGAGAGCGACTGAAAACAGCTCAAAGCCGTCAGAAAAGCTATGCAGACCTTAAAAGGCGCAAGATAGAATTTGATGTGGGAGATCACGTGTTTCTAAAGGTTTCACCTATGAAGGGTGTTATGAGATTTGGCACTCGCGGGAAACTAAGTCCAAGATATGTGGGACCGTTCTTGATATTGGAGAAGATTGGTGAAGTTGCTTATAAACTGGCCTTGCCACCAGCGTTATCTGGAGTTCATAATGTATTCCATGTATCTTTATTGCGAAAATATGTGCCAAATCCTGAACACGTATTGGATTTCACTCCTTTGAGGTTAAGAGAAAACCTGACATATGAAGAACAGCCTATTCGCATTGTGGATAAAAAAGAGCAAGTGCTGCGGCGACGTATAATCCCTTATGTGAAAATTCAATGGCAAAATCATACTGAGAGAGAAGCCACATGGGAGCTTGAGGAAGAAGCAAGAAACAAATACCCTCATTTGTTTGAAAGTTAAGGTAAGGCTAAATTTCGAGGACGAAATTTTTTAAGGAGGGTAGAATGTAATATTTGCCTCTTCTTTTGACCAGGTCAAAAGACTTAGGCTGAAGGAAAAAAAAAAAAGAAAAGAAAAGAAAAGAAAAGTCAAAAAGTAAAGATAAAAGGAAGAAGCAACGGCTGGTCGGGAAAAACAGAAGAGAAAAACAGAGGAGAAGAAAAGGAAAAAGGAGAGGAGAAAGGGAAGAAGAGAAAGGGAGGGTTTGTGCGCGCGGGTCCTCGCCGAGCCATTCCGACTAAGTAACGCAACGACTAGTAAGTACTCGCAACCCTCGTTAGTCCTATCGGAATAATTTTTCGATTAGGGCTCGGAAATAAGAGTTATGTGGATTTGAGCTGCGTAGTCCAATTTTTGGGTTGTCAAGTCTTAAATATCCATGAAAATGAAAGATTATGGTGTTGTGGGGCTGTGCGTTTTGACGGATATCGATTCGGAGTTACGGTTTGTCCGGAATCAAATTTTGAAGTTGAGAGCATAATCTGAAATTTCGTGAACAGTACTTTCCAGGGCTTTGATTGTTGTTTTTGGGCTGTTGTTTGGGTTGGCTGTGTTGGGACATCCATAGTATGCTGGATGGGTTTCGTTTTGACTATAAGAGCGCGCAAAACGGAGTCCGGTGGAGGAAGTTATGGCGCGTGGAAATTTGGCGCGCGAGTTGTTCGTTGTGGTTGGCATTAGATTTTTTCCATTGAGCAAGCCATCGTAGGCTCGTGGGTGTCGGATTATTGGCTAGTTAGCCTTAGCTTATTCGAGTCGCGCGTTAGGGGTAAGTATTACTCGGTTTTGATTCGTTTTTCCGTATGTTTGATAGGATTTTGGAACCGTCGGCTCAAGTATCACATATGGGTTAGTTGTGGATTACCAGGTGAGGGACATTATATCTTCTATGAATTTACAAATTCATATTTTGATAATGAGATATAATTTTTAATACAGTGGAGCATGTTTTCTGCATAAATTGGATCGATCATTTACTACCTTTTGTCGATTGTGAAATGAGTTGAAAAGTCTGATGACGTTATTGAAATGAAGCTTTTGTGAATGCTTATATTAAAGGTTTTGTGAAGAGGATTAGCCGCGGGCTATTCTTGTTGTGAAATGTTTTGTGAAATGGATTTATTGGTGTTGATTATGGATTTCTAGATTGAGTTATAAGTTGCTGCTGCTCGTATTACTATGTTGAGAACCCGTTGAGGGGGGAGTATGCATACTGTCAGGATATCCTTCTGGGCCGAACCGCCGGCTTATAATAAGTGGTAGACCTTGCCAAGAGGGTTAAACTTGGTCGCCTTTGTCACGGCGTTAAACTTGACCATAGTTTGATTACGAGCATGAGATTGGTTGATGGATTGACCATCAACGTGTTATGTGATGAGACTAGTCAATGGATAGACCATTGATGATTGGCTATTGTTGTTAAGTGAGTTTTTATTGAGAAATCTGATACGAATGACTTTTATTGAAAAGTTATTATACCTTTGAGATATTTTTGGTTATATTGTACATTGAGTTTGAGTTATGAGCTGTGATATTTTTATGCTATTGCACAGTAATTGTTCGACCCACTTAGAAGAAATATGTTACTCACTGAGCCGTGGTAGCTCACCCCTTATCTTACATACCTTTCAGGTTCTTCTGCTGGCCGCAAGTAGGGCGTGAGCGGGCGTTAGTCGGAGGATTTCTTTTTGATTGTGGGATTTTGGGTACGTTGTACATATTGACGTTGAGCTATTGGAATAGTTTTTTTGTTGGATTTGTATATATCCTTTTGATGGTTTTAGAAAGCTCTATGTTTTCGAGTCTTGTTTAAGTTTAGGCTGCGTCCTTTGGGTGAAAGGACGGCCGTGTTACGATCCCGTTTTGGTTGTATTCGGGGTGTGACAGTATCATAGTCGTAGCTTTTTTTTATATATTTCTTTTATACATAGACATTATAATAGTTGCTCTCCGTGCTTCAAACCTGATTCACTCTCTTAGAGGAGTTACAGTGGCTAGTGCTTCCCAAGTCATTGGCTCGGATGTACATGTATATGTTTCTTACTACTGTGAAATGAAATTTTTAGACTGTTTGAGTTTCTCTATTCTTATTAGAATCGCAAACATACGATCTTAGGGATTCTCCCTTCCGCAATTGCCCTTCTCGACAAAAGGGTGTACACATCCCTGAACAGAAGGAAAGGGAGGGATGCGATGTACCAGACTTCTGGACTCCTTCCAGATGCCAAGAGTATCACTCGTTTCAGAGCGGTAGGAATGCTGCTTACGTTCATTCTGTACATGCGTCTTGGGGCCTAGTTCCAGCCAAACTGCGAAGTTTTGCATGCTTTTCTAGAAACGTCTTGTTATGTCTTCCTGTTCTTTGTTTCTTGTCAAAGCTTTCTTCTTAATGGTGGCTCACCTTTTATTCACAACCGGTTCACTGCTCATTTCTTGCATACTGCTTGGTTGGCGGCAATAAGGAGTTCCTTTGCCTATTCTCTTTCATGAATTCTCTGATCGTTTTTTCTCTGGATGAGTGGGAAATCTGTTAGGTTATTTTGGGTGCTACTCTGAGAGCTACCGCCAGTTGAATCGCTGAGTTGTTCGAGGGTGACACAAGCCAACCGAACCTCCGTCAAAAGTCAGTGGTGGTTATCAGGAATTGCTCAACATGAGATTGCTGAATGTACCTCATTACTTGAAGAATGAAGAAACATTTTCTCGGATTTTCAAAACTGATTCAACTTCTAAGTTATCCTATGACCCCCTTCCAACAAGATCTGTCAAACAGATGGGTCGGGTCGGGTTTGGATTGGGTCGGAAAATGGTCCGACCCAAATAGACCAATTTAACCTATTTTGATCAATTTCCATGTAATGCAAATATAATTACCCATACCCGACCCAATCGAAATTGCTAATATATTTCAATATTTAACTCAATCTAGGAAAACTCATACCCAAATTGAGATGATAGTGCAAAATGAGTGAGCATAAGATTGAGTGAAAGCATGAGTTGAATTTCAACAAGTTGTAAAATCATTTATGACTCATTTAACATACATATTATGATTACACCACTCATTTACTGAATATAACTAACACATTTATAACCCATTTAATGATATATGGATTAAGAAATGGGTTTATGACCCATTTTGACAGGTCTACTTCCAACAAAGAAGGAATTATGGATTTTTTGTTTTGCTAAAGAAGGAATTATGGACTTGTTACTTGGTCCTTGACACCTTGCATAAGTACTAGCGGCTCTGTGCTTAATCATTCGGTCAAATGCAGGAGAAAGGCAGAGGGTATCTGTCGGAGCAATATCCTATTCTATTCTCTAAGCACAAGCTGCTTGCAAGAAAATGGGTACGATATGTTAGAAATTTAACTATAGCGAAAGACTGAAAATTCCGATTATTCATGTATAAACTATAACCATGCATAATCATAATCGAGTGCGGAAACGTTAAAAAATCTGTACTGACATTCAGCCATTAATGAAATCGAGAACCTGATATGCGGAGCTTTGACGATCATCGATAGGTACTTCTAGCCAATTGCCTTCTCAACGTCGATGTTGTGTTTTCCGATAGCTCAAATCAATGAATGAGAGATCGATCTTCTTGTTATGAGAGGGTTTGACTTAAATAACCTATTTATATCTCAATTCATACTCTTATAGATAACTTCTCCCATCAAGATAGTTATCTTAATATTGGGCGATCATAGTTATCACGTATTTTAATGCGCTCAATATACGTTGACGAAATTAATCAATGTGGGCAATAATAAACTAAATGTGGGATCACATTATAGATATAATAATTATAACATTCTCCCACTTGATCCCAACATTTCACCAAATGAAATATTGAACCAAACACAAAAACTTCATGTTGAAAATAAAACACATGAATCATGGCAATAAGTCCTCTTAGAACGAGTAATATCTTCCATGTATCACAATGCGTCTTATCTGCCCATATGTGATAACATAACTTAATGAATAAACCTTATGTTTATTCTAGGTCAAAAAATGATTGTTATTCTCAGAATAACTGAATGTATACACCAGAATTGAGAATAACATCACAATTGAGTAACAGTTTCACCAATTCGTCCATATGACGAAAATTTACATGATAAGACCAATTCCTATCCTAAACACATGATCCTTGTAACTCATTAGTGGCATGCCTTTAGTTAAAGGATCAGTTAACATCAAATTAGTTCTAACGTGTTCAATGACCACTTTATTTTTTTTAACACGTTCCCTTATAGCTAAATACTTAATGTCGATGTGCTTGCTTCGACTACCACTTTTGTGGTTTTTAGCGATGAAAACAGCAGCTGAATTGTCACAAAATATCCTTAATGGCTTAATAATGGAATCAACAACTCTAAGCCTTGATATGAAACTCTTCAACTACACACCATATGAGGTAGCCTCAAAACAGGAAATGAACTCAACCTCCATAGTGGAAGTAGCAACCAAAGTCTGCTTCGCACTCCTCCAAGATACGGCTCCGCTAGCTAACATAAAAATATATCCAGATGTTGATTTTCGAGAATCAACGCAACCAGCGAAATCCGAATCCGAATAACCAACTACCTCCAGGTTGTCAGTTTGTCTATACATAAGCATCTAATCTTTTGTACCTTAAAGGTACCTCATCATCTTTTTTGCAGCTCTCCAGTGGTCCATTCCTAGATTACTATGATATTTTTCCAACATTTCCACAGCAAAAGCAATGTCAGGTCGAGTGCAAACCTGAGCATATATCAAGCTTCCAACAGCAGAAGCATATGTGATGTTATTCATCCGTTCCCTTTTCTAAATCATTCCTCGGGCATTGGTTCAAATCACACTAAGGCGGTTGGACCGCTCCCATTGTTCAAAAAGGGCTATTTCAGCTACAGTGCTCGTGTCAAAAGGAGCAAGCGATTCGTCTTTCCGTATAATATAGTCAATATCCATGCACCCCAATTGAAGAAGGATTAACTCCTTCCAAACTTTATAGTTTTCACCATTCAGCACAGGAATATCATTCTTAAATTCAAAGAAATTCACAGATTGTATAACTGCATATCAAACATACATGCTCATGTCACCAATTTGAGGCGTATCAAACATATATCATGCTTTACTAATGTAAAACATGTCACAAATATGAATCACATAACGTAAAAATTGCTTGTAGGCTAAGTTTTTAATTTAAATAGATTCATAATTACTTTATGAAGAAACTACCATATTATATTCCTTTTCTTAATCCCTGTAGGTAAATTAAGAAAAATAATATGATATTTCATCATAATTAATCATATTAATACAATGAAAATTCCTGTGTGACAAAATTCATTATATTCATACGATTAATTACAATCAATGTCCTTTTCTAAATGTGATCCGGATGCTCTTAATATATAATTTTAACTAATTAAAGATACTGTGGCTACTTTCTAATTAATTAAAACTATATGGATCACTAGACATTTAATTACATGCATAAAAATCACCAAATTGCATGCAAGGGCAAAACTGTAAAAATCACGCGGACAAGGGAAGAACAGTAAAATCTAGTGGCCAAAGCGGCAAAACAGGAATTTTTTTTTAACGAAGAGGGGCAAAATAGTAAAATCGAACGGGAAGGGCAGAATAGTAATTAAGCATTGGGACCCCGTATGGGCGCGTGTGCTACATGCACCCAAGCCACCACGCTACCGCGTGAACAACACGCACGGGATCCACTGTGCAGGCGCGTGGATCACACGTGCCTGGCCTTCGCACGGGCACGTGTGTCACACACGCCTGCCTAGCCGCGCGATCCTTCCTCCGCCGTGCCTTCCTCCGCCCGATTCTCCTCTGGCAAGCCACCATGGACCAAAATAATTGGTGAGTTTTCGAGATCATGTTGGCACAACCGCATAGGTCCAAGAATTGGTGAAAACGGTCAAGAAATTGCCCCGAATCAATCAAAATTTAGCCAAACTGCAAACCCTAACCACCACGACTTTCGCCGCCTAATTCACGTCCAACGAACATCATAATGCCGAATTAACTTAGGGCTTTTGTTGCTCATGGCGGTGCGACTGTGCTGGTCCAAAGTCGGGTGATGGGTTGTCCAAATTTGGCCGGAATCGCCAATTTCTCTTTTGCTCATAAATTGCCTCGATTTTTAATTTATTCAAAACTCATGAAAAATCATCAAGGTAGAGATATAAACATGCTCTGATACCAATTGTTAGAAATTTAACTATAGCGGAAGACTGAAGATTTCAATTATTCATGTATAAACTATAATCATGCATAATCATAATCGAGTGCGGAAATGTTGAAAAATTTGTACTAACCTCCAGCTATTGATGAAATCGAGAACCTGATACGCAGAGCTTTGACGATCGTCGATAGGTACTTCTAGCCAATTGCTCTCTCAACGTCGATGGTGTGTTTTTCGATATCTCAGATCAATTAATGAGAGATTGATCTTCTTGTTATGAGAGAGTTTGGCTTAGATGACCTATTTATATCCTAATTCATACTCTTATAGATAACTTCTCCCATCACGATAATTATCTTAATATTGGGTGATCATAGTTATCACGTATTTTAATGCGCTCAATAAACGTTGACGAAATTAATTACTGTGAGCAATAATAAACTAAATGTGGGATCACATTATAGATAATATAATTATAACACAATCACCTTACATACACAATTCTTATTCCAAGTCTTGGGATGAACCCTGGACCAAATATTGCCGGAAGAGGCATGTTATGAAGTGGTGGAGGGACAAACGAATTTCTAAAATAGAAGTTTAGAGTAGCTTTTTTGTCACTAAATTGTGAGGATAAAGAAAAAATATTTCACAAGGAGCTGATGAACTTGGCCAGTTTATGAGACACTGACTGCTGGGATTCGTCCAACCATTCTTCATTATCAACATAATCATCATCATTCTCAAAAACCAGATATATCCCGCGCTTTTTCAGTGAGAGCCCAGGAAAGTAGGGCGGGTCTCGCAGCACTATATCTATCCTGTCTCCTTCTTTTAACATCCGAACCATTGGCCTGAATTCTGGAAATCTAATTAAGTAAAGCTGGTCTTCACTTGTGTCAGGGACCCCCATCAGGTTTAATACCGTGGTGTGTATTGGATCTTCAATCCTGAGAAGCCTTCCTTTAATGTCCACGATTGCTGGTAGTGAAATGTTTCCCCGGTTTACACTGTCCAGAGAGACAACAACAGCGAAAATTATTCCTCTAATCTCGCGGTTCTTCGGAGCAATAAAATGAGAAACTTCTTGACGAAACCATCGGGGAATCTCGCTCCCAGGGACACACAAGTTGTACAAATGCTTTAAAGCAACCTGCATTTTCCATTAAAAACACATTTAAGGTCAAACTTTCTGCATTCATGATTGAAGATATTAAACGAAGGAGGAAATAACTGAAAACTGATCTTCATCCATCTTTTAGCTACAGTAGAATAGTTTTCTCAAAGTGGGAGCTATGAGTCATGTTATTACCTTTTCAATTCTTCTCTTCACTGCTGGGAAGCATGCCTTGCAACCACCCAAGAATAAACGTCTTAGAGACTTCAATGCCTGGAGACCGGGGATGTCAACTAAATTGCTGCAATTAGTAAAATTCAGCTCCTTTAAATCCTCCACATTTGTCAAGTCATATATACTCTCCAATGCAGTACAGTTCGCCATAATCAACTCAAGCAAGCTCGAGGGAAGTGGAGGCAGATATGTGAGCTTGTTACAATGAGACAAGTTGAGTTTTTTCAGAAGCACAAGGCCCCTCAGACTGGATGGCAAGCTAGAAAAATCGTTACGACCCAAATTCAAATCCTCCAAAGACAACAGCCTATCAAAATTATTGGAGATGCTTCCCGAAAATCCCCAAGCATGAGCATCCATCTCTTTCAATGAACAGAGATTTGCAAAGGACTCTGGAAGAACGATATGTTTTAGGGCATTGGCCAGTTCTGGATTGTCTTCCACATTTAGAGGCTGTCCTCTATTCGGCTCTTTTCTCATTTTCAATGATGTCAGGCTTGTGAGCATCCCAAATTCCTGCGGTAATTCTGTGACACAAGTTCCTGGCATTACTAAGTAAACCAGACTTTTCAACTTCCCAAGTGAAGCAGGTAGTTGCCGGAGTTGCGTGCATTGACTTAGTCTTAAGGTGCGAAGCCTTTCAAGCATTCCTATGGACTCTGGCAGTGATGTTATCATGGTGTTATCCAAGAACAGATCGATGAGGCTCGACATATTTCCAATGGACTTGGGTAAAGTTTTAAGCGAACGACACGATCTCATCTCAAGCTTTTCGAGCATGTTCAAAGCCCCAACCTGACTCGGAACTTCTTCAATTCCTGTCCCCTCTAAATCTAACCAAACCAAAGATGATAAGCCATCAATTGTGTCAGGCAATTTGCTTAGATGTCTACAAAGATTGAGGGATAGGCATTTTAGCCGGGATAATTGACCCACAGAAGCAGGTAGCTGTGTCAGCGAACTGCAACCAAGGAAAAGATGTGTCAATGATCTGAGATTCCCAATAGTATCAGGAAGTGCCGTGAGCGATTTGCACAACACGAGACTTAATTTCTCAAGTTCTGTCCAGGACTTTATTGAACTAGGAAGTTCTTTGATTGCTGAACCATCAAGAGCAATGTCCTTTAGAGAACTCAGTTCTCCTATGCAATCAGGAAGTTGTTCCAGTGCACTGCATCTTTTCAAACTGAAATTCTCTAATTTTTTTAGACGAAAGATTGACTGAGGAAGTTGCGCTATCGCTGTGTAATCAATGAAAAGCTCCTTCAAAGATCTCATGCTGCTAAGGTCTGTCGGCAGTTCCTTCAGCTTTGAACAACCAGAGAGGACAAGCGTTTCAAGGCATTTCAATCCAGAGACATCACTTGGAAATTCCAAAAGATTGGAGCAGTCACTGAGGTTCAAATATATTAACTTGGTCAGGTCACCGACTGACTCATGAATCTTCAGAAGTCCTTTGCAACGCACAAGAATCAGTTTCTCCAAGATATCAAACCCAGATAAATCGGGGATATCAGTAAGGCCGTAGCAATCACGGAGATCCATGACCAACAATTTCTTAGCCAACTGCCCACAAGAGTATTTTGGAAGCAAAATAATTATGGTAGAAAATTTTGAGGGAAACAGACTATTGAAAAAAATAGAGGGCACAAATGGAAAGTAGAGGAGCATATACATAAATTGCCCATGTAAGAAAAGAGCCAAGAAGCAAGCGGTAGAAGCAATTGGTATCTGTATGGATGCAAAGGCCAAGCTGACAGATGGAATATAAGGAGCATAATTCAGTTTTTTTTTTTTTTCCGGCGAGTAAACTTAATGGATTTCTTGAAGCCATTCAAAGAAGGAAGACAGGATAAGAAGCGCACCCGTGTCAAAGGGTTTGTCGCATTCTGTACCTATTCTACAAACAGTAATAAACCAGGAAAAAGTCTTAAGTTCAGCCCAAACAATATAACGTTTTAATCGATTATACACAAATCTTGTCTAGAAGGTACTTTAGTATTCATTATCACGAGGCCAGATGTCGACTCCAGTGCTACATACTCTCATCACATCAAAATAGTTGACTGCTACTAAGGTCTAGGCAGCACGGAGAAAAGAATGTAGAATCATCTTACATGTTATGAGATTTTTGTATAGCATACCTGTTTCTTAGAATGTCTCCGCTTCTGCATACTATTGATTTTGCTTTCCGAGAGGTCAAGGACTCCAAGATCCTGGGGGCAACTGTCGAAAGGAAATGTCTTCATAGGGCACCCTTTCCACTGAAGCCACTTCAATTCTGCTGGTATATGCTCGAAACCTCCGTCCAGTGCCACATAATTAATTTGAAGCAGCCTAAGGTCGACCATTGGCGTAAAACAAGCAGTTTGCAGAGTCACCACCTTCTCATTGTCTTGCTTCCGTGGAAACCATGTCTTGCACATTTCCCTGAAGTATGCAAATCCCGACTGAAAAGAGCGGTGGATCATGAAGTTATGTCTTAATCCAGCTGTAGTGCTTATCTCCTCCCTTTTTCCCATGTCCAATGCAATTCCCTGAATATTTCTTGTTCCCTGTGACCATTCGACAAAAAGGAATTTCAGACAAGAAATCAAATCAAGTTCACAAAAAGGGAAGGCCGAAATTGATATATTAATTTGTGAAAAGGAGTGACGCAAGTACCTGATAGATATAAAAGCTTAAAAACCTCATCTTGTGAGAAATTAGAAGAAAATTGTCGTCACTGCCAACCTCTTGACTCAAAATTACTTGTAGCGTGTTTGTTGGACAAGTAAGCAACATATGTATGAGAAAAAACAAGTATCGAACTAAGCCTGCATCAGTTATCAATCTACTTCAAGAAGATTTTCGGATCAGCCACTATAGAAGTTTGTGAGAGATAAATGCTCCTAAGGTTTAAGCAATTCATTTGTACAAGTCAAGATTGAAAAATGGTCTTCCCTACCTTCTTGTTCTTGAGAACCTTGAGGATTTCATTGCGGTCCCATAATCTGCTGCGCATACTAGGGTGTTCATAGTTTTCTCTCTGAACGATCTCTCTTCCCATGTCTCTTATTTGGTCATGCATCCACAAGACGCCATCCTCAATGATTTTAAGGAGCGATTTCGCTGTTAGGACCTTGATTGTTATCTCGGGATTTAGACCACAACCCCTCAATACGTATATAGCATCTTCTCTTGTCATCTTCATCTGAACGAAGAAGCATGCAATATCGAGGAAAACGCACTTCTCTTGGTCATCGAGCGCATGAAAGCTTATCTCAAGAACATCTTGCAAATGCCCAGGTCGAATCCGACTCAGCTTCTGCAATGCATCTTGCCATTCCTCTGCCCTCCTCTTGTCATACAAGAAGGATCCAAAAACTTCCAGAGCCAGCGGGAGTCTCCCCGTGAGAAGCACAATTTGCTCTGCCACGCCCTTTAAATTTTTATTCGGTTGGTCCCTTCCAAAGGCATGGTAACTGAAGAGTTGAAGTGCCTCGGGGAAAGTCAACTCCTTCACCTCATAAAACTCATTCACAATGCTCTCCGGGAGGACCTCTTTGTCTCGTGTGGTCACGATGATTCGAGTTCCATCGTAGAACCAGTCTCTACTACCCGCCAGTGCCTTAAGTTGCCTTATGTCGTTCACGTCATCAAGCACAATGAGCACCGGTTCCTCGTACACTAGCTGTTTGATCTGATTGATGCCAGCGCTAATGTCTTCGATTTGCCGTCCCGACTCTTTACTTGAGGAAAGATCACCGATCAGTTTGGCTTGGAGAGATTCTAAGCCACCTTCCACCTGTGAAGACTCTCTTATCTTTGGAACAAAGCTGCGACGTTGGAAGCGAGCCACGAGCTTATTGTAAAGAGCCTTGGCGAGGGTTGTCTTGCCAACTCCGCCCATTCCATGGAACCCCAAGATCAGGACACCATTCAAATTAACGTCCATAATCCTCTTCAGCTCTTCAAAGCGACGATCGAGTCCAACGGGATACTTGGCCACACCCAAGGGTGTGTTCTTCAATTTAGTCAAGATTCTCTTCACTAGAGATTGGATTATATCCGCTTCATTTCTGTCATAAATGTGATCACCATGTAAGTGAGGTCGAGAGTCAACTTAAAAGCGGGGTTCTAGAGAATGGAATTGTGGCACGCTTATTTAAACATTCAATCACAGTCCGCACTTAATGAAATAAGAGAAATGCTTATGTAACTGTCCTGAATCTATTATGAGAATAACAGTTTGTTTTGGACAACTAAAAAATAAATAACAGATAATTAGAAATTGTTGTACGGTCCACTTCTTCAAGAATTTAAGGCTCACAACATGCTATTTTTCTAATAGTAGCTAAAAAACTGTTACACTAGCAAAGTTCATGAAATAATATTCTAAAACGATTTTTGAATTCCCAGCATTAATTTAGAAATTGAATACATAGCTGCAAGTTACGCAAAAATTGGTATGCAAAATTAGTATATACTGAGTATTGTGTGAATTATAATGATGCATTTGAATGAAAGTTCGTTATATAAAATCAAATAAAAACGGGGCTAATACCATCAAAAACCTCAAACCCATACATCCGTATAACAGTTACCCCAAATTAATTTTGTGTCGCAAAAAATCTCAAATGGATATACCCGTGCCACATTTACTCTAAATTGATGCACCTATGCCACATTTAACCACCAAAAAAATCTCAAATTTACCACAATTTTGGATAAATGTATGTCCACTTAGGAACTGGTTGTTGCTCTTCCGAACTTCTCTCCCATAAGGAACTCAGACAAGCAACGTTTGTGTACCTTAGCTCACATAATATGAGTCGGATGCACCTAAAAGCTTCTTTTCGTAGACACATCGTCTGTGCCCGGAAATACTCACACATAAGATAATGGCAAACGGTATTAACATTACCATAAACTAAGGATGGATTTCATATTAAACACATTTTACTGATTTTCCTCAAATTTCTTCATGAGTAGCTTTACGTGCTTTTAAGCAATGAGTTCATTGTAATTTTCAAATAGAAAATACGAATAGCCAAACTTAATTCCCCCACGGTAAAAAGTACATGTGTCCTTTATCCGACCTAATTCATGATACAATACCCAATAAGGCTCCTAGTAACCCATGCATTGATTTTCAGTTTTGTGATACGACGATATCCGGCAAGTGTTTGAATGATACTCGTTAGCAAAATAGCAAAGTGTTCTCCATAACGCTTGCGAGCCCGTTTGATGACGACATCAACTTTTTAATGGTGATCCAATTTAAAGAAAGAAAACCTTCTTGACCCCTAAATTTTTCCAACATCTTATTTCTGTCTTTGCTTTTTATTCACCATATTCAATTTATTGTCCTGTTCGGTAACCAGGAGTACTGGTTGGCATGTTGGTTTCCAAACACTGTGCGAAGTACAGGCAAACCAACAGGAGCCGAAACTCCCCACTCATCATTCCAGGTGCGGATAACCACTATATTATCCTGTCCGGCGATAAACAATCGAAGCTGACGTGAAAGAAAGCTTATGGGAAGATCCCTCCACCGTATCGGGAAATTTCTTTTCTTGTTTCCCCTTGAGCCTTTTAAAGACTTGCTCGGGTCCAACTATATTCAATTTATTTTCCGTTACTGAAAATTAATCTTTCAAAATCATTTTTGGTAAGAGTTGTTAATGCCAATTGTTAGTTCACAACAACCGCAGCACAGTTTCCGAGTTCTGATCAGAAGCAACTGATGAAAGATCGAAGAAGAAGGTATGAGTTCAATCGACTGCTGATTCTAAACCGTTTTCAACATGAACTTTCAGAGTAGGTAAGATGTAGACGATCGCGCGGTTATAATTATTAATTACTCACCTGACCTTCGAATCCCAGCCGGAGATATTACCAGCCTTCTCCATGGCGGTCTTCCACCGGTTGACCTTCTCCGACTCGTACCTCTTCTCGTGCTTCTCAAACCCCTCCTTGAACGGGCCTGCCTGCCTCCGCACTTGCCAGGGTTCCACGTTGTAGAACACCGGGAGCAACAGCTTCCGGCGCTCGACGATCCGCGCGAGCTCCTCCAGGCACCACCTCGAGGTGGCGTAGTTCTCGGAGATGATGGCCACGGCGGCCGCGGAGTCGTCGATTGCATCCAGGAGGCTCGAGTCTATCTCCTCCCCTCCCTCGAGGCCTTCTTCGTCGCGGAAGGCGCGGACGCCGTTGAGCACGAGCTCGCGGTAGAGGCGCTCGGTGATGCCATGGCGGGTGTCGACGCCGCGGAAGCTGAGGAAGACGTCGTAGCGGTAGCGAGAGGAGGACAGAGCGTCGTCCTCTTCAGGATCGTCCAGCACCATCGTCGTTGTTTTCGCTTCGCGAGGTCTCTTTGACGACGGAGGCGGCGATCGCAGAGACTAATGGCCAGCTTTAATAACAGCCTAAAGCGCTTCGTGACGATGACTAAAGGAGCAATGAGCATCAACGTACTGACGGGTTCCTGTTTCGGTTCCCTTCGTTGCGTGTCGCGGCGAGCAAAGCGATTTCTACAATGCACCGATGCTACCTCGTACGTGAAATGTGTGGTCTGTCTTAACTTTTCATCGAAAACTCTTCACGTCCTCATGAATTAACAACTTAAGAAATACATACCCGAAGGGTTGCTCGAACATGTTGGTCTTCTTTGTTTAAGATCTATTATTCAATATTTTCACATTTGCACATTCATCTCGAGCCACTTTAAAACTATGTGTGTGTGTGTCTTTTGCATTTATTAGATTCGTTTATAAATTGTAGACGGACTGCAATTCGTCTAATCTCGTGATTTCGAATCAATGATTCATCAGACAAAATTTATATGAGAAATTTGAAAATAAATATTGTCTCGTGAGAAATTTTATTGGCCAAGACCAATCTACTACGAGGATTGATAACGGAATTCATATAAGATTTCATGAAACCACAAATTTTCCCTACTATACTTTCTAGGTTTATACATTAGATTGTTTAATGGAAAGTTTCAATAAAGGTGGGTTTCGCACCTTCTTTTTTTTTTTTTTTCTCTAATGGTAGCTCCATCGACCGAATTCATGACAATCATTCATTTGATGGGACCCAACAATAGGCAAGGGTTAGGCGCACAAAATCAACTATGTACTCAAGCTCGGATTCGAAGAAGCGATTCTCCAAACTATCAAGGAAAATAATAATACCATTCGTTTCTCTCTTTTGCTTGCTTTTCTTCTCATGTGCCTTTCTTGCCTGCTTTGCTTCTCCTATTATGCCTTTCCTTTTTTCGTAGGTGGGGGGTCGTAACCTGGATATTCTTTTCTCACAATGCACTCGCCTTTCAAATTACATCTCTCCTTTTCTTTGTTAACTTCACCAATCAAAGAATCCTATGTTTCTTAACAACATGTCTGGTACGATTTTACTCGTATACAATCTTTTAAGTGACTTTGATCATGAATTATCTAGGATGTTATAAACGAATATTTCTCAGTATACTCATTAAATAGAGAGAAATCCACAAAAAATCCCAAACAATGCTCATTGTGACACATTTACCCTAAAATTTTTTGTGTGATACAAAAAAACTTCAAATTTGTTCCGGCATGACACATTTACCCAAACGTTTTTTGTGATATCAGAAATCCTAAAATTTTTACCAGTGTGACACATTTACTCTAACATTTGTTTCCGTGACACCAAAAATCCCTCATTGTCGCCGCCCTCACCGTTGCCATTGCCATTGCCATCGCCATCGCCACCATCCTCATTGTCGCCAAACAAAGGAAGTAAACAAAGGAGAAAGAAAAAAAAAGGAAAAGGAAAATGAGAAAAAAACATACAATGAGTTGAGGGTAAATATGTTGTATGGGTACACATTTGAGATTTTTTGTATCATAAAAAAGTTTAGGATAAATGTATCACATGATAAGGGTTATTGGTGTCACAAAAAAAAAAGTTAGGGATAAATGTGTAATGACCCGGTCCGACGAGGCGGGGAGTGGTCGCCGGGGTTCAAGGACCTGGACAAGGAGCGGCTCCTGGCAGGCTTCTAGAATGGCAAGGGGGCATCTCTCTGTCCCACATCGCTTAGGGGGAGAGTCCTGGGGTTGCTTATAAGACCTGGGTGGCCTATCCTGTGTAACGCGTTTCACACAAGCTTCCGTTGTGCTGAGAACAAAGCCTTGAGGGGTGGGTCTGGCCTGTGGGCTTGCGCCCCAAAGAGGACAATATTGGGCTTGGGAGAGGAAGGGCCAGAGAGCGCCTCTGCCCAAGACAACGCGTTTTAAAGCCGTGAGGGTCAGTGGGCCCAAAGCGGACAATATAACACAGTGTAGACCCCGGGTTGTTACAAATGGTATCAAAGCCGACTCCCGACCGCGTGTGGGGCCACAGCAAGGACGCTGTGCTCGAAGGAGGGGAGAATGTAACGACCCGGTCCGACGAGGGCGGGGAGTGGTCGCCGGGGCCAGAGGGCCTGGACAAGGAGCGGCTCCTGGCAGGCTTCTAGGATGGCAAGGGGGCATCTCTCTGTCCCACATCGCTTAGGGGTACGCGTTTCACACAAGCTTCCGCTGTGCTGAGAACAAAGCCTTGAGGGGTAGATCTGGCCTGTGGGCTTGCGCCCCAAAGAGGACAATATTGGGCTTGGGAGAGGAAGGGCCAGAGAGCGCCTCTGCCCAAGACAACGCGTTTTAAAGCTGTGAGGGTCAGTGGGCCCAAAGCGGATAATATTACACAGTGTAGACCCCGGGTTGTTACAAATGTGTCACGATTGACATAATTTGGGAATCTTTGTGGCTAAGGACAAATTTGTTTTGCGGGTGTTTTCTTATGGAACGGTTCTTGACCAGGGCAAATAAAAATGACACCTTGTGTTGGTTTAGGAAAATTTTGGTGGAAGTCCATCCCACCAATAGAATATTCATAGTTAGATTTAATCAAATATCTATTTTTATCATCCCTAAAATCTAATTTCTTATTTTAGTCCATCATCTTATTATAGCAAAATAATTTGACAATACGTGATATTCAATCACAATAAGTAAAAAATGACCAACTTATATATTGGTCGCAAAAGAAATATTTCATTATTGGCAAGCTCTTGAGAAACCCATACAGGGAGTGTCTAGACAAAGAAGAGCCTATAGGGCTTGAAGAGGGGCAACAAGCCAATTTTGTGGAAGACGAACTAATCTCTGCGATTTCACAATCCAATTGACAACTAAATTATAGGGGTGTGCAAAATGGACCGCCCAAATCGGAAATCACCAGGACGGGCCGGTTTGGTCCGGTTCCTGGGAGTGTCAATCCGATTCCCGATTCCTAAAACTGGAACCGGACCGACTACACACACACATATATTTTTTTAAAAAAAAAATTTCAAAAAAATTAATAAAATGTGAATTAAACCTTAAGTGAAGTACGTTTTTTGGTTCGTCTTTTCAATTTGAGGATCATTACTAATATTTGATCATTCATGGTTGCAAAATAATCCTTATCTCTCGATGATTGGTGGGTTTATTTCTTGTTTTCTATCTGCGATTTATAATAAATCTGTTTTTTTTTTTTAAAAAAAATTTTGTCTATTGTAGAAGATATATGAGCACATAGTAGGGTCCTTTTACTCATATCTATTTTCTAAAAAAGTAGTGGAGAATACGAAGAGATGACGTCAAGTAGTAGTGGGAAAGAAAAAGTGACCGGTTCCATCGGACCGGAACTGATCACCCCCTGCTAAATTGGACTCCTTCGGACAATGGGCTGGGCTGGACGAATGCGCAGGTGGGGCCGAAATAAGCTCCAAACAATCCGCGAAAAGGACCCTACTGTGTGCTCATATATAGTAGGAACCGGTGACTACAAAAGGTCCCATTCCATCGACTCCGCCAAGCGCAAAGGTCGTCGTCTAGTCTTCTCGACGCCGCCATGTCCACCTGCTCCATCCTCCAGCCCCACACGACTTCGCCCTGAGGGACGTGCAGAGCAGGCTGCCCTGCCCTCATCCCCCCTCCGACGACACCATCTCCAGGCTCAGGCTCAGGCTCAGGTTCAGGCTCAGTCTGTTTCTTGGAAAGCTGAGGTAGATCAACTCCTTTTTGTGTGAGATTTCCAAAGCCGCAGCCGCCGATTGCCGCCATTACGCCTTCGCCTCTACCCCGGTGCCATTGAGCCCGAGCCGCCGCTTCTTCAACTCTATTAAGCCTCTCTCCATATGGATACTGACATATCGGAACGGCTTTTGGATCCGCGCTCTCAGATATCCCAACAGCGCGAGAGCATCGATGACGACAGCGAGAAGGAGAGGATTCCCAATTGGAGGGACCAGATCACGGTCCGAGCGCTTGCCGTGAGCGCTGTCCTGGGGAGCTTGTTCTGCATCATCACCCACAAGCTCAGCCTGACTGTCGGCATGATACCGTCCCTGAACATTGCCTCCGGGCTGCTAGGGTTTTTCTTTGTCAAGTCATGGACGGGGTTCCTGTCGCGGCTGGGCCTCTCGGTCATGCCCTTCACTTGCCAGGAAAATACGGTGATCCAGACCTGCGTGGTCGCGTGCTATGGTCTCGCTTTGGGTGGTCAGTTTTTCTTTTTTGGCATAGTCAGATTCGGCATCATGTGTGGTTTTCTGTTGTTGCTGTTACCCTCAGCTGCATTAAGCAATCAAATGGTTGATAAAAAGCTTAATTTCACTGTCGGAATAGCTATGCGTTTCTGTCCAGTCAACATTGGTTGCTGCTATCGCTGGCAATATTATGAAACTAAAGTTCTGTTGTGTGATTTCTTTTAGGTTAATACCACGAAAAACCCTAAACTGGTACACTTGTGACACATTTACCTCAAATTATTTTTTTGACCATAAAAAACCCCAAACTGGTACACCTGTGACAATTTTACCCCGAACTATTTTTTTGACCATCAAAAACCCCAAACTGGTACATCTGTGACAATTTTATCCTGAACTTACCACAAAAAACCCCAAACTGATACATATGTGACAATTTTACCCTGAATTAAAATTTTAATATTATTTTTTTTATTTTTTTTCGAACTTTTATTTATTTTTTTATTTTTTTCCTTTTATTTTTTTTTTCTTTATCTTCAACCTCTGGCCGGTCGCCGGACCGGCCAGCCGGCGGAAGCAGGCGAGGGTCGCCCTCGCCGGCGTTGAGCGAGGGCCGCCCTCGCCGGCGTCGGACGAGGCCGTCCTCCCCAGATCCGGCGAGGGCGACCTCGCCGTATCGGCGAGGGCGCCCTCGCTGCGTCGGCGAGCCGCCCTCGCCGGCGTCGGGCGAGGGCGTCCTCACGGCCCAGGGGCAAGGCGATCCTCGCCCGGCTTGGCGAGGCTACCCTCGCCGGATCGCGAGGCGACCCTCGCCTATGTCGGGCGAGGGTTGCCCTCGCCGGCGTCGGGCGAGGGCCGTCCTCGCCCGCCCGGGCAAGGGCGACCCTCGCCCGACTTAGGCGAGGCGACCCTCGCTGCGTCGGCGAGGCGGCCCCTCGCTGGCGGGCAAGGACGGCCCTCGCTCGAGTCGGGCGAGGGCGGCCCTCGTCGGCGTCCGAGCGAGGACGGCCCTCGCCCGACGTCGGCGAGGGCCGCCCTCGCTAGATCCGGCGAGGGTCGCCCTTGCCGAGTCGAGCGAGGCGGCCCTCGCGTCGGGCCGCCCTTGCCGAGTCGAGCGAGGGCGGCCCGACGCCGGCGAGGGCCGCCCTCGCTAGATCCGGCGAGGGTCGCCCTTGCCGAGTCGAGCGAGGGCGGCCCTCGCCAGCGGCTGCCGAGGGCGGCCCTCGCCGGCTTCCGCCTATGGCCGGTCGCCGGACCGGCCAGAGGTTGAAGTGAAGAAAAAAGAAAAAGAAAAAATTCAAAAAAATAAAAAATTAATATTAAAAATTAGTTAGGGTAAAATTGTCACATGTGTACCAGTTTGGGATTTTTTGTGGTATGTTCGGGGTAAAATTGTCACAGGTGTACCAGTTTGGGGTTTTTTATGGTCAAAAAAATAGTTTGGGGTAAATGTGTCACAAGTGTACCAGTTTAGGGTTTTTCATGGTATTAACCCTTTCTTTTATCCACTTTATGACCGTCGAGCCTTTAATGTTGCTGATGATTTCTGGCGGTGAGTCTATTCGGATAATCTTCCTTCTAATCAAAAGGAAAGTAAGGGCGCGTTTGATAATGCTTCTGTTTCTCTATTTTTCTGTTCTTCTGTTCCCTAGAACAAAAAAAGAACAGAAATCCGTTTGGTAACGCATTTTATTTTTCTATTTCCTGGAATAGAAAAGTGGCCAAGAAATAGATTTGGAGTAGAAATAAGAAGTAGAAAAAATCTACTTCTTAGTTCCTAGAAATAGAAATAGAAAGGTCCGGTCCTCAAGCCGCGATCTCAGCTCCTCCTCCATCCTCCGTCGTCTGCAAATCATCTCAAAGCACCGGTCCATCCTCGGCGGAAATAATAAAAAAAATTATAAAAAATTAATTAAATAAAAAAAATTCAAAAAATTCAAAAAAATCAAAAAAATTCTTAGAAAATCCATAAAAATCAGAAAAACTCAGAAAATCCATAAAAATTTGCAAAATTTCGAAATTAAAAAAAATTCATAAAAAGCTTTCTGGAAAATAAAAAGAGACAAATTTCGGGAAAGTAAAAAGTTTTAATAAACTTTTCCCCAAAAAAAATCAAAAATAAAAAATTCACATAATGGCTTAGAATAAATTAAAAAATTCCGAAAATTCATAAAAATTAGAAAAATTTCAGAAAAATCCCATAAAAAATTAGAAAATTAAAAAATTCCCGAAATTCATATAAATCAGAAAAATTCTCAGAAAATCCACAAAAATCAGAAAAACTCAAAAACCCTTAAATATTTGCAAAATTCCGAAATTGAAAAAATTAAACAAATTTCATAAAAAAATTTCGGAAAAATAAAAAGAAACAGATTTAGGGAAAGTAAAAAATTTTAATAAATTTTACCCCAAAAAATATAAAAAAATTAACATAATGGCTTAGAATACCTGTGGCCACCCACTTTGAGTGAAATTTAAATTTTTGAGATGCCCAAGTGGTATTTTTGAAGATTCCTTAGTTTAGGGATTAAAAGGGGTTTTATACCCCTGAAAAGGATTAGACAAACCAATAAATCATGCTTATTGATTTTTTTCACTTATAACTTGTACTTATAGTTAAATAAAAGATATAGATTTGAATGCAAAAAATTGAGAATAGAAATTTTGTGCAGTTACCAAACGCATTTCTGTTCTTTTTCTATTCCAGGAATAGAAATTTTGTGCAGTTACCAAACACATTTCTGTTCTAGAAATAGAAATTTTGTGCAGTTACCAAACGCATTATTTTGCTCAGAAACTCTTCCGGGAAATAGAAATAGAAAAAACTATTTCTGAAAAGAAATTGTTCCCAGAAATAGAAACGTTACCATACGCACCCTAAGTTTCCTGCTTAGAATAGTAAAACACGAGGCTCCATACTTGAGATTGTTAGAAGAGTATATCTGCTAATGCATGTAGATGGATGGCATCGGGTTCGCATTGATGACTGTTGCATGACTCTGATGTTTGGTTAGGTCATCGAGTAGATACAGATGCTTGATTGGTGAACTGGTCCAAGCAACTTCACATTTGGAACATCTTCTTAGCATTCCCCCTAAATTTTGATAATCACAACTTTTTTTTTTGGGGTTTAACTTCCCGTTTGATTATTGACAGGTGGAGGTTCATACTTGATTGCAATGGATGAAAAGATATATCAGCGCATTGGTGCTGATTATCCTGGTAATCGGGCAGAAGATGTTAAAAACCTAGGCTTGGGATGGATGATCGGGTTCTCGTTTGTTGTCAGCTTTGTGGGAGTCTTTAGCCTTGTTCCTCTTCAAAAGGTCGGTGAATGCACATACTTGATTTGTAGGTTTACAATGCTAAAATCTGAAGTATACTGCTGTAAATATATATATTTGCAAGTATCACGACCAGCAGCGCATGTCATCCTTTTCTAATCTTCTCTTTTTCTGTCCAATTATCACAGGTTATGATCATGGATTATAAGCTTGCTTATCCAAGTGGTACTGCAACAGCTACGCTAATAAACAGCTTTCACACAAACAGCAGAGCTGAACTTGCTGGGTAAGCGAGGCTGAGGGAAACCATATGCTTTATAGAGCTTCAAGCTTGCAGCTATGAAGCTCAGATGATTGGGATTTTATTAAAATGATGGAGGTGGAAAACATTTCCCATCTGTAGTCTGCGTTCGCCAGATTTAGTCTTGAAGGGTTAAAAGGTTCCTTATACAAACTGTTAAAAAATTACTAATCAGGAAAGTAGTGTGAACAGCTAACGTAACTTTAGTCTTTCGACTCTGTACAATTCTTTTCTTCACTTTGGATATCTCTCTTAACTAGTTATGCGACTGCTGTGTTGATTTCCCAGCAAGCAAGTTGGTTGCCTCGGAAAATGGTTGAGCATAAGTCTGTTATGGAGCTGCTTCAAGTGGTTCTTCAGTGGTATTGGCAATTCATGTGGATTTGATCATTTTCCCAGCCTTGGCTTGACTCTGTTTAAGAACACGTAACTCTTTCTCTCTCTCTCTCTCTCTCTCTCTCTCTCTCTCTCTCTCTCTCTCTCTCTCTCTCTCTCTCTCTCTCTCTCTCTCTCTCTCTCTCTCTCTCTCTCATACACACATGCTTACCTGCCTCTCAATGTCATTTGCATGTTTTACTTCTGGCACTCACTCATTAAACTGCTTTCCGAGGAGTTTGTGCCATGTACTATCATAGGTAGAGTCAAATGGATATGCTTGCTAGTTTTCTAACGTCTAGCACATGCATTTTCGTTCAATAAAATAGATATATTTGCTAGTCGTTTATCTCTAGTATTTGGTTTTCTCTTACATGCTAAGATTGCTAATATGTGTATCTTCCTTGCTGATCACGCATCATGCTCTTTATGCAGGTTCTATTTTGACTTTAGCCCAACTTATGTTGGATGTGGTCTCATCTGTCCCCACATAGTTAACTGTTCGGTTCTACTTGGGGCAATTATATCATGGGGTTTCCTCTGCCCTTTCATTTCAAAACATGCTGGGGATTGGTATCCAGCTGATCTTGGCAGCAATGACTTCAAAGGTCTCTACGGGTATCAGGTACTGCACGAGAACATTTATGTTATTCACAACAAACACTTCAAGTGTGCTTGCTTGCAAAATGTTGTTTTGTGTGATGAAGATGAGTACTGGCCCACATCAAGGTAAAAAGGGAGAAAGATCTCCATTAGATGGAGACATCCCACCAGCAAATACTTAGGGTGAGCCTGTGCGGCCACAGGGAGATGGCACATTTTTGTGAAATTTTCTCTTTGCTTTACTGACTTTGAAGCAACTTTCCTCTCTGTTTCCTTTCTGTTTCAGGTTTTCATAGCTATTTCACTTATTCTCGGGGACGGTCTCTACAATTTGATCAAGGTAATAAGAATAACTGTTAAAGAGATGTTCAACAAAGGCAGTGAGACTAGCAACCTGCCGATCATCATGGAGTCTCTTGGTAAGGACATAAACTATGTTGCTTATTTATAATTGAAGCTAGTGGATGAGAACTTAGCCTACTTATATCTATTTCACGATGGTACGGCTTTCTCTTCTATTATCTAGGATGATTGCTCAGATAATGAATTCTTAAAAATCAACATCTGAAAGCTATATTTGAGCTAAAAGGTTTATTAAAGTGGTAAAAGTTGCTAAGAAATTCTTCCTATAATTAATGTGGCCAATCGGTTGCATATTCTAGTGGGCACCCCGTATTATACCTGCTGCCTCTTGGAGTCACTATTGTTCAGCATGCATGAATGAATCTGTATCGCTGTGCATCAAATATTAGATGTTTCATCTGATTGCTGAATTGATCTTGAGATCAGGTTATCTAATCAGAACTGACCAAAAAAGATATAAATCTCAAGCTTCTATTATGGATTCTGGGTACCTGCTCGGGATGGTAGTATACTCTGAATGCATCTGTTATCTTCGTCCGGTTGTTTTGGACATCTTTAGTTCCACTTTCTCGAAAATGAGCATTCATTATTTAGTTGTACTGTAACATGCACGCATCTTCTCTATTAGTGCGATAGTCATTTCATTTCACTTTTATTTAGTGCCTGTGGAAGAACGTTGTCGTTGATCATCTATGCATAGGCTCTCTTTTTTCCCCTTAGATAGCCCTTGTGTACTGTTTGATTCTTGTGATTTTTGCAGATGACGAGAGTTCCAGGATAGTGATGGAGCAATGGAAAAGAGATCAGATATTTTTGAAAGACCGAATGCCCTTCTGGTTTGCAGCATCTGGTTATGTGGGCCTTGTCGCAATATCCACAGTGACGGTACCGATGATCTTTCCACCTCTTCGGTGGTATTTGGTTCTAGGTTCGTACATCATTGCTCCTGCCCTTGCCTTCTGCAATTCTTATGGTACTGGGCTAACAGACTGTAACTTGGGCTCGATTTATGGAAAGATTGGACTCTTCATCATTGCATCTTTGGTTGGGTCTAATGGGGGCGTGATAGCTGGTTTAGCAGCATGTGGGGTTATGATGTCCATTGTCACGACAGCCGCTGATCTTATGCAAGATTTCAAGACCGGTTATCTAACTTTATCATCTGCAAGATCAATGTTCGTGAGTCAGCTAGTAGGAATTGCCATGGGTTGTATCGTCGGCCCACTCACATTTTGGTTGTTTTGGACTGCTTTTGATATCGGTTCATCGGACGGACCATACAAAGCACCAAATGCCATAATATACAGGGAAATGGCAATCTTGGGCAGTGAGGGCTTCTCTGAGCTTCCCAAGAACTGTCTCGCCATGTGCCTAGGGTTTTTCGTGGCAGCTCTGGTTATTAACCTCCTGAGGGACATGACACCCAAGAAGGTCTCGCAGTTCATCCCGATTCCAATGGCTATGGCTTTCCCATTCTACATTGGAGCCTACTTTGCAATCGATATGTTTGTGGGAACCGTAATATTGTTCATCTGGGAGAGAATTAATAAGAAGGACGCAGGGGACTATGGAGGAGCTGTTGCTTCAGGTCTAATATGCGGTGATGGTATATGGACCATTCCTTCGTCAATACTTTCTATCTTTAGGATCAGCCCCCCTATCTGCATGTACTTTCGGCCTTCCTCGAGTGGCTGAGTGCTAAATCCCTGGACCTTCATTATAATTATGCTCTCTGCAGACTTGCAACTCTCTTGGAGTTTTGAAACACTCTTTCTAATATTTAATACAGTCCAGTTTTTGGCATTTATCACCTAATAGCTGCCGCACATGGGTCTAACAAATATCATTAAGTTCTGATCCGTAATAAAGATGCAGGAATGGTTATGTAATGTGTTCTCCCTTTATTAAATATTATGCTTATGCCTAGAGAATCTCTAGCTTATAGAACTCTCAGTAGCAATTGCAAGCACTATCAGACATGTTCAGCCCAATACGCTTGTGCCCTTTCGTGGTATGATACAAGACATGTTTGGGAATGAATTCTATGCTGGTGCTTACAAGGTAAATATGCGGAACCTTGTGAGGATGTGGTTGCGGCATTCTTTGCATACATAATATAATGCAACTAACATAATGTGTTGAATTCTGCGTAGGATGGCTCATTATGGAGAACAAACTGGTATAGGGATGTTTCTCAGTTCCCTATGGGTTCTTCACCTGATATGCTTATCTGGGAACGCCACTTGCTACTCTATCCAGGTGAGTTTCATCATAAACATCCCAAAACTTCTGTCTCTTCTTCCTTGCCTTGCTCTGAAGCATTGGTTACCCGTGGTTTTGGCTGCTATCGACCAATTATTTCCTGTTTAGCTTCTGAGAAACATCTTATCATTAGCAAATGACAGAGCTTGTATTTCTCCATAAATAGATATTTGACAATGTATCTCTCAGTAAAATATCTCTCTGAAGTGAATTGAGTTGCACTTTGTTTACAGTTTCTACAGCTAAGAGACTGTCCTGATAAGCAGTAACTTTGTATTGATAAAGAAATTTATCAGCAGCTGTTCCTCATCATACTAGCACTACTGGTTTACTTCCGGTTCCTCATCATTCCTCTGCGGCAGCTTGTGTTTCAACTTCTCAAAGGCAAACTCTAGGTTCTTTAGTTGCATTACAAAAATTTCTTTTCATTAATGAGCTCAGTTAAAATGTAAATTCCTTCTTCAAAAGTAGGATCAAACTGAAACTTGAGATGTATCATTTCCGAGTGAAATGCATCAGCTCCGTACCTGCTGCGCAAACCTGTTGTGGATGTATAACCCACTGAACGGATCAAAACTATTGCTCTCTGTGTTCTTTCCTCTGCGGTTATGTAAACTATCAGCATGTCGTATCAAAAGTCTTATGGTATTTTATTGCCAGAGCTAACAGAGAAAAAAGAAGACTTGGAATTACGAAAATCCAAACTTCGCTTTTTCACACCCTGCTGCTCTCATTTTTTGTCTTCTACTTCCTTACACATGATGCACTTTTATGATAGGTCCATTTGAAAAGACACGAAAATAAGAAAAACCAACAACGACGACAATACACCAAAAATGGAGAATTTGCTAGTTGACATTACCAGCTGAACAAGAGCTTTGAAACCCTTTGTATCTATAGGTGTTTATTCGATGTCTATTTCTGACAAGATTCTATCCAAGTACGGAAATATCAGTTCTTATTGTAAGATAATCAGTTTGTTGGCGGTTGGAAATAATCTTGTCAGATAATTAGTCAGCTGGGAATGGGAAATACCTGCCAATAGCGTGGGTGATAAATTGACTCTTAGCAGCCAGGTCATCATGTTTTGTGCAAGACATTTGAAGCATCCTACATACCTGACATTCATAAAGAGTGGTTGTTCACTTTGTAATTGGAAGATATGCCTCACGTTGGTCTGCCGAAATAGCGATCGATGGCAATCGGCAAGGGTTGAGCATGCGATAGAGTTTGTTGAGTTGTTTAGTTTTATTAACTATCAAGTACACCACTTATTTTTTATTTAAATGGATTCTCAGTTCACCCAGAGAAAGTCTGGCTGAGGATCTGCACATGGAATCTATGACCAATTTGTATCAGGTTCTAGACATTGATGACCCTTTCACTAAATATCTATCCAGGACCAATCTAAATGGATTATGAGGTCTTGAAAGATTGCATAGTTCTTTTATGCAGAAACTTGTGGTAAGTAACCTTGTCTTACCTGTTTTACCTGAAAAGCAAAAAAGTAAAATTAAGAAAAATTAAGGTTCGGGGCTGCAATCTTGGCTTTTGACCTCGAATATGCTGGTTGGGCAGTATGAAAGACACACGGCAGAGCATAAACTTAGCTCTCTATTAATCTATCTCACTGAAGTGTATTGTCGGTAAGTGTATTTCATAGTTAGATTGTGAAGGAAATGATAAAATGTTTGAAATCTTCTTATTCACGCGGAAGTACGAGGCTAGCCGAGGATATGCTTTAGAGGGTACCTCGATTTCGAAAATCTTGAGGAAGCTTGTGCATGTTTTCTCGTCCCTCACTCGAACTCTCTTATACATGAAGTTAAGATCTCCACCCATGTTTACCACTCTCTGGCCCAAACATCGGGTGAGTGCACATCACATCTGAATCTTCTGGAAGTACCGACAGATTGCAGTTTTTTAATTGAGTACGGTGATCTGTACGGATATTTGGTGTTTTTACACAGGAATTCGTCGTGTATGAATAGGCATGTCCAATGTGTAGGGTATCTCTTATACTTGTAAGAGAGTGTCTCTTGCATGCTTTTTGATTGACGGTACATCAACGAATAGCGATGGCTGCTTCAGTGAATGGAACGGCATCGACTTTAGAACTTGGGAGAGAATTCATATCGATGTTCATATCATTATCACATCATTATCTGCTCCAAGAAATGCAGCCACATCGCTACAATAAGACACTCATTCATTGGGCATTTGCATATCTGCAGAAAACTGAAAACTCGCATGCGTATGTATTCGTGTATGTTTGCGAATCGTCAAAACCAATATCGAACATAAGCATATATGTGACATTCTGAAATCCGAACCACTTGGGATTTATGAAATAGATGATTTTATGGACGTGCTTGTAGTTTGATCTCGCCCGGAACTGATCACTCCTGGGATACTAACCATTAGGGAATGGCTAATTAGGGATTTAAATTCGCGCGACCAAAGAAACTCGATCGTGAACCGACTTTTGACCACAAAAATTGTCGAGATGACATTTTGAGCCAATGTAGGCCGATCCAAGGATAGTTAGGGATCAATTCGTCGTTGTCATACGAGTGGACCGCGGGTGATTCCGCTTGACCACGAGATGAATTGACGAATGACCCTAAACCTATACCAAACGATCGCGCCCGTCGGAACTAGCGATCGATCCTTGCGATTACGTTACCACCGAGCTCGTCACGACTCGAGTGAACTTAAACGTGGCTTGATTCAGTATCAGTCACGGGTCGAATATGCGAATTTCCCGAAAGCCACCCGTTAGTTCGAGATACGCTCAAGTTACGTCATTTAAATTTAGTCATTAATTAGAGACCAAGTTTGGGCATTGAAAATTTCGAAAGTCACGACAGGATAATTGGACGACGTTGTCATTAGCACGGTCAGCCTCCGATTCGTCCGGATTCTTCAGAAAATTCGAATTTTGGCAAGAAATGAAAAATGACCGTTTTACCCCTGGGACTTTGTTAAGGCCAAGTATAATGTGAGAGGGGCATTTTGGTCATTTCACACCAACTTTAGAGATAAAAATTTTTGGACAATTTTGCCCTTGGAAATTTTGTGAAATTCCAATTTTGCCCTTGGATATTTTTGGTAAGAGTTAATCTTGGCCGTCGATCTTAGGATAAGGTGTAATTGTGGCCGTTGATTGGAAAATAGAGAGGAGGGTAGGATGGTCTTTTCCTAGGGGGTTAGACATCAATTATTGGTGTAAATTAGACTATTTCTCTCATTTTCTCTCTCTCCCTCTCATTCTCTCACTCTCGGCAATCTCTCTCTCCCTCACCCCTCTCTCTCGGCCGACCTCCCCCTTTCCCTCTCTCCCACCGTGAAGTGGCCAGCCGGCCACACCCTTCGCCGCCGTTCAACCGCCGTGCTGGATAGCCGCCGTTCGGTCGTTCCCGACGCCGCGGCCTCGCCACCACCACCTCACCGTCTCTCTCTCTCTTTTCCCACCGTAAAACACCATCACCAGCCACCCTTTTTCAGCCAAGAACAGCCGAGAAAGCCAGCAGCCAATCGCCGCCGTTCGCCGCCGCTCGTGACCGCCGGTGAGTCGCCGATAAACCTTACCGCTTGTCGCCGCCGCCGCTGCTGTTTGCTCTCTGTCCAGCCACCGTTGAGGCCTCGATTTCGCGTAGGATCACAAGTAAGTGATATCCTAACTCTCGCCTAGGATAACGGGTATTTTCGGATTAGTTCGGGCCCGTTTTAGCAAGTTTTAGGGGTTAATCGTAGAGGAATGGTTGGACTGCTTTGGCTGAGTTGTTGGGAGGAAATTGTGATGATTTTTTAGGTGGATTGGAGATTAGAATTGATTGATTTTGTGATTGGAATGATTGCGAGTGATTATGGTGGCTTATTACGTGAAAAACGGGCCTAAATGTGCCGTTATAGTGATTTTCTGTGGTGGCCGAATCACTGTTCATTCTGTGGCCGAATTGATATATATTGGTGATTAAGATATAGTACATGTTGGTTTGGGGTTGTCGGTAGGAGTACGACGCCCGTGAATGGTGAAATTTGGCTTAAATTGCAAAAATTTGAGTTAAATTGTGCACGAGCGAACTGGATTGGATTGGCTGGAAATTGGGCTTGTTCGTGTGCCAATTGAGCATGTGAAATGCGTGAGGTTCGATGCGTGCATGGGTTGAATTGGATCGGTTGGTAATTTGGCATGTTGGCGTGTCAATTGAGCATGTTCGTATGTTGTTCGAGCGAGTGAATGGGTGAAAAATTTATGTGATATGTCGTGCGTGTGGTCACGAAAATCCTTGAGGCGTGTAGTGTAACGCGGGGAATTGAGCCGTCCTGAGGCGTGTACTTTAACGCGGGACGATGTCCGGTATTACCAGAAGACCGCCAACCTGAGGCGTGTACTGTAACGCGGGTTGTGCCGTAAGTGGAGGATGTTGAGCCTGAGGCGTGTACTATAACGCGGGCAAGAGACATAACCTGAGGCGTGTACTGTAACGCGGGCTAAGGAATGTTGTGAATTTGAGACGGTCGTATGCGAACCGTGGATTGAAAGTGGACCTGAGGCGTAGTTACGCGGGTCGTTGACAAGTTTAATGAGAATAGTGTGGTGAGACGTGAACGAGTATGTGTAATGCGGAATTGGAAATGCCATACGTTTGACTTTTGTCTCTGGACATGAAAATTTATTTGGAATGTGCATGTGGTTGGAATTTGTGTAATTGAGACTAACATGCAGATTGTGCGCATTAAAAGCCCAGATAAGTGCAATTGTGTGCCTGTTATGTGGTTGTTGAGTGTTATTGTGTTTAGACTTGTCTGGAGGTACGTGTTAGCCTAGGTGGGATTTAGGGTGTTTACTTGCTGATATGTGTCTCATGGTTGTTTAACCAAATAATTTCAGAACCCCGGCCTGGACCATGAATCTTCCACCGCCACCGCCTCAGCGTTTTGGTATACCAATGTACACCGATCATGACGTGGTAGAGTACCCGATAGATGATAATATGGCATGGATCAAGCATACTATAGTAGTCTAGGTAGATATAGGACAACCCCTTTGGCAAGCCCACACTTATACAGCCCGGTGTTTCCGGGATGGTCTGGACAAGTTCAGTCCCGTTTGAGGTTTTGATGTCCATTTTGACGGAGTGGGAGATTAGGATCCGTCAGCCATACCCCCTCCTGATGGCGAGATGACTAGTCTTGACACCAGCCTCGCACAGTCAGGACATCAGCATGTACCTGCAGCACCCGAATCCACAGTGGCTGAGCCTGATCCGGAGCCGGAAGAATCACAAGCAGGGTTCGACCCGATGGATGTGGATCTAGGTGCAGTGCCAGAGGAGGAACCCGAAGAAGAAGAGCCAGAGGAGGCACCAGAGGAAGAACCAGAAGATGAGCCAGAGGTAGAACCAGAGGATGAGCCAGAGGATGAGCCAGAAGAGGAGTCTGAAGAGGAGGAGCGGATTGAGGTTTCGCTAGAGTCAGGTGATGAGGATAACCCGATTGAGATCGAGGCGGATTCTGAGTCCTCAGAGGAGCAAGTGGCTCAGGAGGATTCAGACTCGAGTTCTGGGAAGTCTGACTCGGAGTGGACGCCGTCTAGAGGGCGTAGGGGCTAGTTTAGGGGTAGGGTGAACCTTTTTGAAGTGTCCCATTTTTGGAGTTAGGGTATACCCAGGCTACTGATCCTTTTTTTATATCGGTGGTGTAAAGTCTAGAAACTCGGTGTGCATGTATATTATGTGGATTATAAGTGATGTATTGTATAAGTTTGAATTGGGAATGGATGTGTATTCTTCCTTTTACCCCTAGTTAAATATTGTCTGGGTGTTTGTGGCTTTCGCTAGTGCTTTATCTCTGATGTGTTGGTTTGGGTCGGCGGCGTTTCCTGGGACGTCGCACTAATTCGACCAAAGAAGGATGCCACGAGCTCGATGGGGTTCGGGGCGTGACAATATACCTGAAAAACGCGATGCCCAAATCAGCACATAGCTGAGAATAATCAGTCCTCGAAGTCGCTCTAGGGGAGAGTGACCTTGTCTAATCATGGTCTTCGCCAGGAACCGCGCAAAAGTGCCAAAGCCTGCGATTCCTATTTTTAGGTTTCTAGAAGATGAGACAGAAGTAAGTATGTAAGTGAATTTTCTCAACAATAAATCTGGGAACCTAGTGCAAACGGAAAAATTACCCAATCAATCTTAAACTTATTATACGGATTCTAATTTAGATTTTTTCAATTTTGCCAATTTAATTATAAAAATTTGTGTGAAATTCCAATGCAGTCATTCCAGTCAATTTTCGTCGGAGATCGCTGACGTGGCGGTCTAATCATCAACGGGCATCTTACGTGTTACACTGCCATGTCAACGATTTCCGACAAGATTGACTGGAAGAACTGCATTGGAGTTTCGCGAGAAGGTTAACTAAATTAGCAAAATAAGAAAGTTTAGGATTAAATAACTTTCGTAAAATAGGTTTAAAACTGATTTGAACAAACTAAGAATTGTCCCACTGCTACAATTCAAACAGAAGCAGCACTCGACTCGACAGCATCCATCTTCTACAAATTTCTCCACATCGAGCTTTTGCATGATACAGCTACTAATGCGCATACTACCGATCCTGTACAAAACATCGCACCGCATTCCAGAGAAAATGGCACAATTAGAAACATTTAATCATTAGCATGCAACCTCTTATGCAACACCCAAGATCTACACTGTGTAATATTGTCCGCTTTGGGCCCACTGACCCTCACGGCTTTGAAACGTGTTGTCTAGGGTAGAGGCACAGCCACACTGCCATCCCTCATCCCAGCCCATTATTGTCCTCTTTAGGCCTCCCGCACTAGCATGGATGCACTGCCATCCCAGCTACGGAGCCTCCCTCAAGTCTTTGTTCTCAACACAGCGGAAGCTTGTGTGAAACGCATTTTAAAAGCCGTGAGGATCAATTGGCCCAAAACGGATAATATTACACAGTGTAGATACATGGTGTTACAGGTGGTATTAGAGCCGACTCCTGACCGCATCGGACATGCGCAGGGAAGAAAGGGGGAGCCCCTCTTATCCCACATCCCCTAAGGGGGAGTGATAGACTGGCTTATAAAGCCTGGAGTTCTATATTTGTGTAACGCGTTTTAAAGCCGTGAGAGTCAGTGAGCCCAAAGCGGATAATATTACACAGTGTAAACCTATCACTTGTAACGCCCAGGGGTCCATCACTGTACACATATTGTCCGCTTTGGGCCTCACTGGGCCCTCATGGTTTTGTTCCTTTGGATCTTGCCCAAAAAACGCGTATGTATAGATAGAGAACTCCAAACTTTATAATCTAGTCCAGGACTCCCCCTAGGCGATATGGGACAAGAGAGGCTCCCCCCGTCCCTGGGCACATCCGAGGGTCGAGGCGCGGACGCACCGCCATCCCTCCTCCCCGCACACTGCCGCCTGGGTCGTCACACTCTCCACCCTTTACGGGCACAACGGCTTCGTTGTGGGCCCACACGCGGTAGGGAGTCGACTTTGATACCACCCGTAACTTCCTGTGTCTACATTGTATAATATTGTCCTTTTTTGGCCCATTGACCCTCACGGCTTTAAAGCACGTTACACGGATATAGAATTTCAGGCCTTATAAGCCAATCTAGGACTCCCTCCTAGACAATGTGGGACAAGAGAGGCTCCCGCTCCCTTCCCTGCGCACGTCTGAGGACTGAGGCGTGGATGCACTGCCATCCCTCCTCCCCGCAAACCGCCGCCTAGGCCGTCACATACCACCTATAACACCCTGGGTCTACACTGTGTAATATTGTCCGCTTTAGGGTGCAGGACTCACTTGCCTTATCCCCTCAAGGCTTTGTTCTCAGCACAGCGGAAGTTAGTGTGAAACGCGTTTTAAAGCCGTGAGGGTTAGTGGATCAAAAGCGGATAATATTACACAGTATAGACCCGAGATGTTACAAGTAGTATTAGAGCCGATATGCGGACACAGCGAGGGCACTGTGCTCGTAAGGGGTGGAGAGTGTGACGGCCCAGGCGGCAGTGCGCGAGAAGGAGAAATGGCGATGCGTCCGCGCCTCAGTCCTCGGACGTGCGTAAAGAAGGGAAGGGGAGCCTCTTTTGTCCTACATCACCTAGGGGGAGTCCTGGATTAGCTTATAATACTTAGTATTCTATATCTGTGTAACATGTTTTAAAAATCATGAGGATCAGTGGGCCCAAAATGAACAATATTACACAGTGTAAATCTGAGGTGTTACGTATTATGTGCTAGCAAATCAGATGTGATAGATGGCGGCACACCAAGCTATCTTAAAAGCTGCACGAGCCATAGCTTTCCCTTTCGATAATTATGTTTGACAAGTGCCTCAAAACATCCTCGTATGACCCAATCGTAAAGTTTATATCACGAAAAACTCCAAACTGATACACTTGTAATAAATTTATCCCAAATTAATAACCACAAACTAATATATCAGTGAAGAATTTACCCTATGTTAGTTTCCGTTTAATTTTACCGTTAAATTATTGAGTGAGATGACACATGACAGTTGAAGAGTGTACCAATTTGGGGTTCTACCCCTCTGTTTGTCACAGGTTTACCAATTTGTAGCTTTTCATGGTATTAATCCAATTTAACGGAGAGTAAATTTTTCACAAGTGTACCAGTTTGGAATTTTTGATGATCAAAAGTTTAGTTTTTGGTAAATTTATCATAAGTGTATCAGTTTGGGGTTTTTTGTAGTTAAAAAATTAGTTTTTGGTAAATTTGTCACAGATATATCAATTTAGGATTTTTCATGGTATGAACTCTCCAATCGTATAAGCACGCATGCTTAGCTGATCAATAATGGTGTTTCGCTCGAGAACGTGAACAACTAAAGTCTTTAAAAAAACGCCGATCAAATTCATGTGACGTGATTGTTTCTGTGTTCTAAGTTTCTTCGTACTTTGGAATATTTTCTAAGGCCAACCCATTTTTTCTTTCGACAAAGTTGGGGAGGTGTTTGCGTAATTCGCACAACTTATATCAAGCGAAACAAATCGCAGTTTCAGCTAAAATTGGTGATAGTTCCTTTTTATTGTAATTAGGTAATAGTTATTTATCACTATAAATTACTACGGAAGGCGAACGAATTACTAAGAAAAAGTAGGGCCGGACTGCAATTCAACAGGCCAAACCCCCCTTGAAATTCAATAGGGCTGGGCCGGTTGAATGGCATGGCCATTACTGCTTTTTTCTCTTTGCAACACAATTATATTTTGCTGAAACAATTTTTTGACAAATAGATGAAAACCTATGATGCTCTTTGTTTAGGTTTAGAAAATTAGTCTAGCAAAATTTGATGATTTTGGGCATCTATTCTTGTGGACTATTAAATGAGTTGGATCATAACGTATCTTTGTCGCGGACACAATTAGAATAATTATTTATGTACCTAGGAATTAATTTCATGCTCATGTGATCCGACACACTCCTAATCTCTCTCCATCCAGAAAATATTTAGTAACATTGTTAGATAATTAAATATTAAATCACGCTTCCATCTATTAGTTTGAACTTTTAAAATAATTGACAGTGATTTCATTAAATCTCACATGGTATAAGAGCAAGGAGATTATGAGTTTAAATCTTTTCATACATTGGCATTGGAGCTCCTGAGTTCGAATCTTTCCAAATCCTTATTTGTCCTCCCCAATTGCACACGTTAGGCTTAGCCAAAGTCTAACCTACGCGTGAGGAGGAGTGTTATAATATTTAAAAAATAAATCACGCATTAATCTTGCAACTTAAACTTTTAGAATAGTTGGTATTCTCCAACTACATTTTACAAACATCATAGTACTACTCAATAGTTGATGCGGTAAAAACCGAATTACTCATGTCCATCTGCGAATGGTCACATATCATTAACTTAAAATCAAACAAAAAATTTAAAATCTAAATTTTCTCTCTCTTTCTCCTCCATTCATAGCCACCGTCCCGTCCGACCATCCATTGACTTGAGAATCCAACTTGGTTGCCCTGATGTGACTGCTGCACCGAGCAGCGAGTTCCCTCTCTCCGGCTCTTTTGCCGCACCACCATGTACCATCCCCCTCTCTTTCAAAACTCGCTATTGTTTATATGTTCTAGTTGACGTCATCGTTGAGCTTTGTTGCCAGTGACGAAGATTGATGCCGCGTCAAGCTCCACTTTGGCTAACGACGCCACTAGTCTAGATTTGAAGTTGTGCCTCTCACCTGAACGAACTTCTAGATCTAGAGACATGGCTCCAGGTCTGGCGACGCTGGCTAGTCCATGGCTACGAGCCTTGAAGGCAAGGTCAAGATCCCGATGGCCATGGAAGAGCTGCTGCGACGGACAATGATTGCGAGCTCAAATAGCAAAACAAAAAATAGAGAAACAGAGGTGATGCTAAGGAAGATGGAGCCAACCATGAAGACAATGGAAGGGCTGGCTCGGCTTGGACGCGCAGCATGGGTCGGCCTAGCAACAGCGGCGACGTTGGGGAAGGTGCGGAGATTGGGCTCAGAGGTGCTGTGGATGGAGAAGGAAGAGAGAGAAAAATCAGATATTAATTTTTTTTTTGTTTGATTCCAAGTTAATGGACATACCTCAAGTGGATCTGAGTAAAATAGATGTTTGCCACATCAACTACTAACGTAGAATTGTGATGCCTCTAAATATTTTCTCAGATGAGATCGAGATTTTTTTTTTTGATAGAGATATTTGAGCATCTCATATTCGCGTCACTACCCAGTAAAATTGAATTAAGCCAAAAGATCATCTTATCAAATCGATCTGTATTGATTTTTTCTTTTTATGTCAACGACTATCATTCAACATGTCTTTTATTCTTATAAAAAAACGAAATCCAACAAGATGAAAAATGATTTTCTTGTCAACTTTTCAACCAAAAGAAGAAATCCTCCTCCTCCTCTTTCTCCTATTTTGAGAAAGATACCGTCCTTAGATAGTCAACGAGGCGTATGCAATCAAAACTCCTCTGCAAGTGTACAGCGCGGGTTGTCTTAGTTAAAAATAAAGTAAAGGATCCTGTGACTCGACAAATGATTAAGTCGGATCAGCAAATAACATGTTGATAATATATGTTCCATTTTCAACGTTATAAATATGTTTTGATGGAACCTTTACTTTTGTTGTTATAACTCGATTTGAATTGGTCCGGCAAAAACAAGAGAGAGAGAGAAAGAAAGAAAGAAGGATAGAAGAAAACTCAAGTCGAATTGAACTGCGAATGAGTAAAACGTCAAGATTCGATCTTTGAAGAAATACTGGCAAGCATCGGAAGCTGCGCGAACCCGTCCAAAAAGGAGGCAGCTCCAGCTCCAGCTCCACTTATTGGACGAGCATCGCTTTCTTTCGGCCACGGGAGTTTTGACCCCGAGGGAGCCATTGGGCCACCTGGCGGGAAACCATTGAAAAGTCTCGGTTCTTTCGATGTTTTGACTCGGACATTTTCTAATAAGAGACAGGCTCTCGGGCCACGTCGGCTTTCCATTTGCTTCTTCTTACATGTCGTGCCGCCCCATTGTCCCGTCACCGTTCGCCGAAAGGACGGTTGAATTTTAATCGATGTGATTTGTTTATAAGAAGAAATAGTGAAGTTCAACCCATCGGATGATTAAAGTTAAAGCTTAACAATCCACTAAAGTTTATAGTGATTATTGGGAATTTTCCTGTCTCAAAACAATATAGATCGTAACTCGCAGCTTAAAACTCGCCATGGACAAAAATTGAGAAACTCTTTAGTTTATTTTTATATGCCATCTGATGACGACTGAATTACACATATTTTCTTTTTTATTTGCGGATTCTTTTTTCTATCCATCCACTTATAGTTATGAAAATTGGAGACATTTCGATATTTTCAATATGGATAACGATATTTCAATTTATATATTACTAAATTACAATTACTTTAATCAAGAAAAGTTTCAATACTATTCTAGAAGTTAAAAAATTAATACCGGAAATTAAAGCAAACGGGTGTCCGTGCATTGCATAGGCCCCAAATCTAGTACTCAAGAAATTCTTATTTATAAGGGCGCGAATGGTAACCATTCTGCTCCAGAAATCAAATTCTTGCCAGAAATTGATTTTCGAAATTCTTGCCAGAAATTGATTTTTAGAGGAGAAATCTGTTTGATAAAACATGACTAATTCTGCTCCAGAAATTAATTTCTGGAACAGAAATCTATTTTGATTTGTTTCAAAGGTATTCTAAGTCATTTTGTGAAGTTTTGAAATTTTTGATTTTTTGATTTTTTTGGCACCTCAAAAATATTAAATTTCGCTCAAAGTGGGTGCCCAAAGGTATTCTAAGCCATTCTGTGAAATTTTGAAATTTTTGATTTTTTTATATTTTTTGAAAAAAATTCACTAAATTTCCTATTTTCCCGAAATCTGACTTTTTTTTATTTTCTGGAAATTTTTATGAATTTTTCTGGAATTTTTCAATTTTTATGCATTTTCTGAAAAAAAAAATTAGTGAGATCTCAAAATGTGTTGTAAAGGCCACGAAAAAGAGAGAAAATAGGGAGAATGCATTCTGGAAGAGAGAAGCTACAAAAAGTAACTTCTCTTTTTTTTGCCCAAAACTCATTCTGGAATAAAAAATGCATTCTGGAATCAAGAATGCATTCTGGAATCAAGTATTTTTAACAAACGGATTTTTATTCCAGAATGCAAAAATTGTTCCAGAATGCATTCCAGAAATTTTTTAACAAACGCATTTCTGTTCCAGAATGCATTCTGGAGCAGAATTTCTACTCCAGAATGGATTCCATGCGCGCCCTAAGTGTCCAGGAGACGCCCAATAGACATAATCTGTAAGGGATGCATGTGCTAGAGTGTTACGCAAAAGAAGTCTCATGCTGAGGATATCATATTTGATCCATGACTCATTAACTTGAACTTGTTGGGTTGGCCTGGATGTATTGATAAAGTTAGACTTGCGCTTCCCTGCTAAAGGTATTGGGTTTCTAGTACACATTTCAACATGTGGTGTCGAAATTAATTTTTTGGACAGGCTGGGTCCAAAAATGCATGGCTCGACATTTGATGATTATCTCAAGGGATAGAATTTCAGAAGTGACTCCCTAATCGAAGGTTACGAACAGCGTCCCTTGTTTTCCATTGAACATAGCCGGACTACGGCGATGATGTCTCTAATTTCCCGATGAAGGTATTATTAGGTTTTTATCGTGCATCCCAACATGTGGTATCGAAATTAATTGTTTGGATATGCCGGGTCCAAACATGTGTGGCTCGGCATTTGATATATAATTTAATTTCTTTTTTTTTTATCATTAACCAGTATTGAAAAATGTGTTGGTTAACAAAATTCCTGGAGAAAAATATGTTACTATTTCAATCACAGGTGAAAAGAGAGGATGATAACCAGGAGAGAAAATGAGTAAAATAGAGAGCAATGCTGGAAGCCTCGGAGAGATCTTTTAAAACTCGCTTCGCACCTTCGAACGCCGCGTTTTGGCCCGTCTCCCTCCTCTCCGTCATCAAACCCTAGTTTCGGAGCTCCCCACGGAGCTTCTGTTCGATTCGGTTGACCGCGACGACGGAGAGCCGAGCGAGCCCCCACCCGACCGACCGACCGACCGATCGATCCGCCGCCGGCTCCTCCTGTCCGTCCGCGATCCAGCGCTTGAACGATGCCGTCGCACGCGGATCTGGACCGTCAGATCGAGCAGCTGATGGAGTGCAAGCCGCTCTCGGAGGCGGAGGTCAAGACGCTCTGCGATCAGGCGAGGGCGATCCTGGTCGAGGAGTGGAACGTCCAGCCGGTGAAGTGCCCCGTCACCGTCTGCGGCGACATCCACGGCCAGTTCTACGATCTGATCGAGCTGTTCAGGATAGGAGGCAACGCGCCCGACACCAATTATCTCTTCATGGGCGATTATGTAGGTCAGTTTCAGCTTGATCTTTGTTGTAGTCGACGGGCTTTCCATTTTTGTCCATGTGGAACGAATTCGGTAGTTCTTTGCGTCGATGAAGTGGAATCTGCGGCTAGGATTGGCGAGGTTGCTGTGTTGCGAATTGCAATTCGTGTCTTTGGAGCCTCGGCGGACATGCTAATTTTTGTGTATTTGGGATTTTTGCTGAAACTATTGGAGCTTTTAGTGTTTTCTATTCCAATACTAGATTAAGGTGCACGGAGCTTATGGTGGTAGCATGAAATGAAGCTCCTCGTGTGATGGAAATGGCATGGCTTAGGTTTGAAATTATGGAGTTCTGCGTGTTCCCCCTCGAGATGTCTTTAGAGTACCGATTTGGTGGCATCAATGATGCACTTGTTATCTCCATTGAAAGACTTTACTCACTTTGAGAATGATCGTGGACGTTTTTTTGGGAAGCTGTTAGCAAGTGGACAAGATGTTCCTCTATCGATCGATGCTTTGGTCTACTTCGGTCTACTGCAAGAAGCACTGGCACCATCTCAGTTCAGCGAAGCAATAGATAATGATCCCTGGAAACCGAGACAGAAGACTCTCTTAGAGTAATATCCAAGGTTTCCTATGTACCGGATGATGTACAATCTAGAATGATACTCCAAACTGTCTTTTCATATTATGAAAGCACATCGAAGATCCAATAATCTCTCTCCACCTCCCTCGTTCACATGTTCTAAACGCCTTTTTCTCTCTTTTCTGTGTTCTTTCATATCCATGTGTCATAAAAGTATTTTTTTGCCTTGCAATTTCTGGCTTGAATTTGTCAACTATTGCATATTTGGGATCGACAAGTCAATTTGGGGAGCAAGAGAAAATAGGAACTCTTAAACACGCAGAGAATACGGTATTGGTTTGGGCTTAGTAGCATGAAAGTTTTTCTAGAGTATGTTGATTTTTTTTTGGTAATCAGTAGCCTTGAGTGATCTTGATCGTCAGTGTTTTTCTCTTAGACTTGTAAGATTATTTTTTAAGGGGTCAAATTCATGTTTTATCTCATCAGGATTAATGCTGTAAAGTGCATCATCTAATTCTGTTGATTACATTAATGCAGATCGAGGGTACTACTCAGTGGAGACTGTCACTCTTTTAGTTGCTCTGAAAGTTCGTTATAGAGATAGAATCACAATCCTTAGAGGAAATCATGAGAGCCGGCAAATAACTCAAGTGTAAGACTGTAGTTTTGAGTGCATCTTTTGTATCATGACATTAAGAACTTAACATTTGCCTCGAAAGAAGCACAGGGAAGTTGACTTTTTGAATAGTAACCTGCTTACCGTTCTGCATATAGTGTTTCCTGATCAATATGTGTGCTTATTTTGAGAAAGAAAAGTATATTGCTTAACGTAAACTCTGAAGACATTTTTCCCAGTGGGATGATAGTTAATAAGTGGCCCAGTAAATTGTGGGCAACTGTAATATGATCAAGTGTTTGGTTCGTACTTGATGCTTAAACTTTGCCTATTAAGACTTGATATAGAATCGAGAGCAATGGCATAACGGGATTCATATGGTCGATCACACTTATTACCGGTCACATGTTTAGGGCTTAAGTAGTTTATGGCTGTGTCTGGGTATATTCATTGGTCAAGATAGATGTTACTTTCCTATGATTTGATTTTAGAGGAAGCATACTCCCGTGACATATGAAAAGTGGAAAAATATAAAACATGCTGTAATCAACTCAACCTTTGATTTCTCTTTCTTATGTATCTCTTATTGCCAATTTCAGGTATGGTTTCTATGATGAATGTTTAAGAAAATACGGAAATGCGAATGTGTGGAAGTACTTCACTGATTTATTTGATTATCTTCCCCTCACCGCCCTCATTGAGAGTCAGGTATTGGATACACCTCCAGATTACTTTGTAACATTATCATTGATGCTACAAGCAAAAAATATATATCAATAATGTGGATTCTGAATGATCATGCTTCTTCTTGTGTTGTAGATCTTTTGTTTGCATGGAGGTCTATCGCCTTCTTTGGATACTTTAGATAACATTCGAGCTTTGGACCGCATACAAGAGGTATGTTTTGGACCACTGTCCTACGTCAGCATAAACCTGCAATTCTTCTCTTTTATGCCCATGTTTGAGAGAATAGAGGAAGCTACTGTTTTGGACTTGTAGTCTGACAAGGGTCTTATGCGCCTGGAATTTGGAGTTTGTCAGTGCAATTGCCGAGTTACTTTCCTTAACTTCTGACTGATTTCGAAATACAAAACAGTAATTATCATTCTGATTGGTGGTTTGACTGTTGGTTGTGGGCACCAGCAGAAACATCTTTTATTTTCGTGAAGTTACTGTCCTCATCATAAAATCTACGTCCAAGGTGTTCTTTTTGAATAATGTGGAGCATTTTAAAAGGTTTATCTGATGTGGTGAGCCGCCACCTGACTCAGTTGTGCGTGGAGTGTAGGTTCCGCATGAAGGGCCAATGTGTGACCTCTTGTGGTCTGATCCAGACGATCGCTGCGGGTGGGGCATATCTCCTCGAGGTGCTGGCTATACATTTGGACAGGATATCGCGGCTAATTTCAATCATACTAATGGTCTCACTCTGATATCAAGAGCCCACCAGCTTGTCATGGAAGGATACAATTGGTGTCAGGTCTGTGAACTAGGGCACAACTCCTATCCTTTTTTGTTGAAATCCAGGACAATCCAGGGATGTTCATCTCAAGTTTTGGATTTTTTTTTTCCATCCAGGAGAAGAATGTGGTGACTGTATTCAGCGCCCCGAACTACTGTTACCGATGTGGTAATATGGCTGCAATATTGGAAATTGGAGAGAACATGGACCAGAATTTCCTACAGTTTGACCCTGCTCCACGTCAGATTGAACCTGACACCACACGCAAGACTCCTGATTATTTTTTGTAATTTCAACATATTTGCGAGTTTGTAATCCTTGTTCACAGCCATATCAGTGTAGATGTGTTTTAAGAAAGAGGAGTTTGTTATTTAAATTGAGGGTGATTGTCAATTTCATTCTTTCGTTTTGAGTATGCTCTGCTGTCTTGTTGACACTCAGGAAGAACAGAGAGAAGGCACTAATTGCCTTACTATTTCCTTGTATATTTAGTGAGAGTAGGAAGCAGCAATAACACAATACCTTGTGATGTGTTGGATGATTTGAAGGTAGAAAGCAAAATTTTGAGGTCTTTTGGTTTCCACACGTGTTCTTTACTAGTTCCGGGTTTGGGTTCTCCAGATTGGCCGAGGAGATGGCTTTTTAATGGCCGGGGACTCTTCAACAAAACTTTTCGTCTGCTGCTATCTTTTGCAATTTGTGGATCCGAATGTATCTATACAGCAGATGAGCAGATCTACCTTTATAATGCATTTAATGATTCACTGGTTGTTAGATTACTCCAGTTCCCATATCTGGACTTGCAGTGCAGATAGAGTTTGATATCAGGTTACAGTTAGAACGTTAGAAGACCATCCACTGATCTTCAGAAGCCGATGCATGCCTTTCTCAATGATGACGAATCTTCTTGTGTGCGAGTAATGACTCATCGTCATTGCCATCCTCCAAGCTCCCTATGAGTTTATCCAGCTCAGGGGATGTTCCCCACTCTGATCACTACTTAGAATTCTGGTTTATCCGTTAGTTTACATGAGAGAGATTGATGAAATTGAATCACAAAATCACTAAGCCTTGGGTCAATTCTTTCTTCCTTTTAGACAGTTCAGTTTAAAAGGGGTTTTCCAACCGTCCGGTGAATTGTTCCTTTACACCAGCGATCTTGAGCAGGTGCATGCTAGATGGTTATGTTTAACGTGAAATTGAGCAAGCGGAAGGAAATGGTTTCGCACTCGGTGTTTTTCGGATAAATCAAATTAAAACCTGTAGCCGTGATGCCATGTGACGTATCACATCTGTCCCATCGAACGTATATCTCCATCCGCCACCCAAGTGAGGGTTTGAGTTACAAGAATGAAGAGAAACGGAAGTTACAACTCTGAAAAAGAATAGGCAGCAAAAAATTCATCTCAACAAGTCAGGTTTGTAGTATTCCAGGTCCAAACCACAAATGCATATGCAATCGAGCACTTCTCATCTTTACAAGGGTTTACACCGTAGAAACTGAAGCTGGAAGAACTTACAGAAAACTGGAGAGAAAACGTAAAATTGCCCCAAAACACTATTATATCATTCTGTTTGGCTAGCCTACTGTCTCCTCATTCTCAAAAGACTGGACGAAATCTGAAAGAATGACCGCTTGCAATATGTTCCAGTTGAATCATTCGCAGATCACGCACAGACCTGCCATCAGCGATTCCAAGTGCATGCAAAAATCACAAGCAACTTGCATGCACTTTTTGACATGTCAGTTATTTATGAGACACGCCTCAAGATGCCACCAACTATGCGACCTAAAATCTAGAATTCGTTGCGATCCTTACTGCTGCAACCCCTGGCATTGTAGTGACAGACCGTTTTTTCCTGAGGTAGATAAATGAGCCACTCGCGAGTAATAGACATAATAGGATGACCTGTCAAAGAAGTACAATGGATATGCATCAAAACTAAGGTTGCTCGAGAAAATCCTGTCTCTTATTCTTATGTTCTTTTATGCATATGTACCGAATGCTACACATTTACATGCACCTGAAAATTCGGACCTAATCAATCTATAACTCCTTTAAGCCTCAAAATGCATCACGTGGTAATGCCGATGTATGATATTACGAATTACATGCAACTTGTACGATGTGAAGAACAAACTTTATTGGACTTGGTTGCAGCTACAGGAAGTCAAAATGGAAACTCATCACACTTCGTGTTGCAACACAATGTACATGGCAAAGGCTTGAGCAGGAATTTCTCTTAGATGACATTTATCGGAAGACGTGCAACAAGCAACCATAATGACAAGAGAAAAGGATCACAAAATCACGTACCTCAAACCCAATGACTGACAACTTCTCCTCGTTTAAAGGTGGTATACAGCTTCTGAAAGTGATGTATTCTCCCTGCCTATCTTTTGATTTGGATGAGTCATCCAGTAAAGCTCTGACACTCATCGACTTAGTAGGCTCAGCATCTTCATGGAGCATATCAAGTCCCTTTACTTTCTTATGAAAGGTATCCATCACCAGGCGGCCCTTTTGAGTTTTGCCATTAACAACCTTACTATTCCCTATCTTTACACATTTCAAAGGGATACGATAGCCGGTCTCACTGCAGTGGTATTTTTCATCTTTCTACAAGAAAATAATGCCGATTAAAAAATGGCTAGAACTTTACCACGAAATGACAAAAGACAAGAGGCAAGCTAAGGTAATTCATTAATTTTAGAGATGTGCTGGTACCAGAAGCTTACTCCTTATCCAACTCTTAAAATAGTGGTTCACTGCCAAGACCTTTCAATCCAAAAGAAGCTAAACTATATATGCAATGATTTGACAATTTTACCAGCCAGAATCTGAAAAAAAGAACTTGGACCTGCTGAAAGTTCTGAATGTTTAAACAGAGTAGGTGCTTACATCAAATTCCATAATCTGCTTCTGCAGCTCATATACACTTACATAAAAACCTCTTTCGCCCCATCAAACAAGCAAAATCTCACTCAGAAATTTTAATAACAGCAGGATGAAAAGAATAGGATATTGGCTTAGTAAGAAGAACCAAAATTTAAGAAGCTTGTAAGGACCTCTGTTGGTGTATGCTGAAGGTTAATCATTGATTTCACAGATAAGGAGTAAAAATGCAATTTTTGAAGCAGCAAATTGCTTTTAACTAATAAGTCGAAGCATAGACACCAAGATCCATAGCCATTTCTCTATTGAACACCCATCAATGTCTCTTCCAGTCTTTAAGGAATTTCAAGTCATTGATTTCCTAAATTGGCAATGGCAATCCAATGTCCTGTGCTGTCAAATTTCAACCAAAAGACATCAAGCAAATCTAGGTAGACAGTTTAATCTGTAAATAGGTGTTTTAACAACCCTAAGCCTTTTTCTTCACTGCAAGTAACAAGTATGCATTTTTATGGTGCCAACCAATTGAAGAAACCAAAATCGAAAGTAGCTAATCATATGTGTCTTCATTAGTCGTTTAGTAGACCATACTAGATATAAAGGCAGATTGTTATGCGCACCGAATACTCATTGAATGAATGGTTCTTATGTTAAACAAAGATTATTTTCTCTACTCATTCTTGCACCCATACCACACTTTTAAATCTACTATTTCGGTGTCTAACACCCTTCAGAACACTTAAACTGTTAGTTGTTGCGTATCATGCCGTCTACCTGACTGAATGGAAGCTACGGTTCCACAAGACACCGCCTTGGCTTGTTACATTATCTTTCCTGGGCAACTAATTCTGGTCCTTATGCTAAAAAGATTTTGCCAGCACTCCACCATCAGCAAGAACCAAAACAAGAGCAAAGTACAACGGGTCTTGTCAATGAGTGTCCCAAGACACTCATTCGCTTTTCAAAGCTTCGACTCCACATATCACAAGAACCATAAATTTCCCGGATTTGAAATATTTAACGAGTCCGTACACTTGGTGATGAAATCCAAATAAGTTCAGGCAATGTGACTATTGAGATTCATACCTAAAATAACAAGGCACACATAAGAAGACGTCGCCCGATTCTCACTCGCGAATTTACCAATAAACACAATCCAGGGAACTTTGTTCGCAAGGCTTAACATCATAGCAGTTCAGGAACAAATTAAGCTATTTCAATTCAACAAGAAATCATAAAGCATACCATAAAAGAAACGTTTTCACTGAAAAAACAAAGGAAATGATGCCAAAAAGAAGAAGAAGAGAGAAACCTTCTCGGAATAAAGGCAGGGAACGCAAGCCCCAGAAGGAGAGCAATCGAAGGAGCTGTTGCTACCCTTTGGAGTCTCCCTGAAGCTGAGGAGAGCCCGACCCTCGACGATTGATCTACCAGAACAAAGGGAAAGAAAAATCGGGTCTTCAGCAACTACTCCACAACTCAATTGCCCCCGATTCTCCTGCAACAAACGGGTACGAACCACGCAGACACACGATCCAAAAGGATTCGGAGCTTGGGGCTTTACCTGCGTCGCCCTGGAGATCGCTGAGAAGACGCCGGAACGTGAAGCGACGTGAAGATTAAGCAGGAGAGGCACGACAGGAGCAGTGTAGATTTCCAAGACTTCTTCATGGATCTCTCCCTTGCGTTTTCCTCTGTATTCTCTCTGCTCCCCTGTTCTGTTCTGTTCTGTTCTTCCAGCCATATATGTTCTTTTCCTTGACGAAAAGGCCCAGCAATTTCGGCCCACGATGGATTGCAAAAGCCCATATCCATTTCATTTTATTTTTATTCCCCCTTTTTTTTTCTTTTCTTAAAAATATTTCATCAGCTCCAACCAAAAAAAAAGAAAAAAAGAAGCTTTCCTTCCTGTCCATGGAAGCGGGAACCGCTCTCCTCCGCGGCTTCCTTCCCTCCGACCCCCGCCGCCTCCGCCTCCGCCTCCGCCTCCGCCTCCTCCGCCGTCGTCCGAGCCCTTCTTTCCCGCGCTCCGTCAGGGCCTCCTCATCTCCGCCGGTAGAGGCGCTTGCGCGTCGCTTCGCTTGTGCGCAGGATCCTTTCGATTCGCGCTCGTTATTCACGTGCTTCGTGTGTTCGTTTTTTCGAGCGCAGGGACAGTACAGAGGGCCGCAGCCGAAGAGGGATCTCATCGCCGACTGGGTCCCGAACAACGACGGTCTCGTCCGGAGCTTGCCTATCTACGTCGGCGGCGCGTCCCTGTTGGCCGTCCTCTTCAATCGCACCGTCTCCGGCATCGCCCCCGTGGCCGACGCGAGCAGCTCGCAGTCGAGAGCGGATTTGTTGACGCTCGGGATCGCCGTCACCAATATACTGGCCGGACTCGTCTGGCTGTCTATTAGGCCGAAATCTGTATCTGCGGTGAGCTATCTTCCATTCTGTAAGCTGTCTCGCCTCTTTCCGTCAGCTAATTCAGTTCGTTTCTGTGATGTACGTGACATTTACATATCTAGCAGTGAGTTTTGAGCTTGATTTCAGGTGGAACCGCTGGGTGCGGAATGTCGGAGAATACGGTCGGACTTGCCTGAATCAGTAGTGTCCGAGTTGTTGTGGTGAATACTTTACTCATTGGTGCTTTGTCGAATATCCATAGCTCTTGTGGATGTGAACTTATATTTATCATTACCAGCTGCTCTCTCTCGGTATCGGCCTGCCATGGTTGCTTCCTGTATTGCTGACTTTAACTAGAACTCTCACCAATCACTGCCACATCATGCATTCGATGTTCTTGCATTCGGGTGGCGTGGCGCTTTCTCAATTTGTATGAATGTCGAGCGAATTGCTTGGTGCTCGTGCAGAATCTCTCTCTCTAAGTATGAAGGTGAATAGGGAAAATTGAACTATAAACTGAATGAACCGCCTGGTTTCTCATTGCTGTTGCGGTGTTGTTAGAAAGGATCGATCGGGAACTTGTGTTACATGACCAAATGCTGCAGGAGACGGTGGTTGTATATAGGTTTTGCATCCGATCCAATAAAGTTTCAGGTTCTCTGAAGAAAGAAGTTGCTGATCCAAATTGTTCGAGAGCTTATCCTAGGGATCTCAAGTTTAAGAGCCACATCACTAACTGATGGCATCTTAATTTGGGTTCATTAGTTGCATTCATCATCATTATAATTTTCTCATACGAGTATGTGCCTTCATGCAGTATTCTTGTGGGTGGCATTTTCTGCTTCTTTGAACTTTGCTTGTGCCAAATGTCTTTTAAATGCCAGCATTGTCTCTATATCATCATGTTTGGTTTTATATATGAATGGGCTGTGAAGTTGGATTTGAAAGAGATTAATGGTGACCTGAGTAGAGTAATAAATTGTTCCTCTTGCTTCATTAGATTTTCTGTTTTGTCTTAAACTGTTCCTTCTCAGGGTGTGGGAATCTCTGTCTACGGTGACCTGCTGCAGGTCTTTGGCCATTATATATGATGGCCATTGCATCATGCAAATTGGCATGGGAGCTAAATCATCTGCTAATGATGGTCAAGCAGAGGACGTGGATGCAAATAAACTGATGCAAGGATCTCTTTATCAAGGCATTATAAATTCGAGAGCACGTAAGTAATTTTCGGGGACGGTTCTTGTTTAATCAGCTGTCCGACTCTTATTTTACTACAATTTCAATAAGAGAAGCATTCTATCGAATGCATAGAAAAAGCTGACTGTTGTTTTACTATAATTTTCAGAGAGTTACCTGGCCAACCTATCTCTTTATCCTGGGAGGTCTGAGCTGCCATTTCTTCCCACAAACACTCAGGTGAATGTAATAGATTTATATGAGCACATGATTTTTTCTTCTTGGATATCTTTCTCATGATAAACTTTAGCATTTGGACTAGTGGAGACAGCGAAAGTATTGTCTGTTTGTCGCATTTAAAAGTGAATCAAATTTTGACTTAACCAGGCAGTTATCTTGCAACCACTTGGAGACAAAGGCATTGCAGTAATTGGGGGTGACACAATCAGGGGCTTCACTACGTCTGATCAGGTATCCACTTCATCTCTAAATTTCTTGTCCATCTGTTTTATGATGAACAGATGCCCAATGCTCATCTGTGCTTTAGTAACTTATATATCTGGGACATTCACAAGTCATTAACGCGGCCTTGAAATACAATGTTATCTCTCATCTTTTTTTTTTTTTGGCACAAGATGCCTCATGTGATATATTTGCATGAACTCGAAGTCTATATTTCTCTTCATTCAATTTATTTCTGGAGCGAGGCTTTTAATTATCTGTTAGCAGAGCCCTTCTGTTTATCCCCATATAATGTCTTTGGTTGAAGCATTTGACTGCCCTTTCGTTAGATTAAATGACCTTGGGTTAGGCAAACCTAAATTCGAGGGTTTGCCCAGGCAAGCTTAGTTGTCTAATTACAACTTATTTACCTCCTCATCCTTTTCTTTGACACCCTATATTGATAACAACAGGGTCGAACAATTCATAATGTTAATTCATGTGGTCAGAAGTGGCCTGAAGTTTGCATTCATGTTCTTGCTTTGAGACCAAAGGACCCTCAGATTTTAACCTTTTTAAAGTATATCTAGACATAATAATGTAGTGGTCCTATTTCTGCCCTCTGATTATACTTTGCCACTTTCAGACATGGATAACATATATTGGCGAGAAGCTGGATGCGGCACTTGCAAATTATGTAGATAACAACACGCTACTTATGCAGGAAAGAGTTTGACTCTGACACCAATGAATGGTTTACCTGTGTATGCAACATTGGTTTTTGGTTGATCTTGGTAAGATTCTTTGTGAAATTGAGACTGAACTCTAACTCCTGTTTTCAATACATGAAGTTAAAACACATAAGTCCACTTTGCGTCAGACCTTAATGTGGGAGGTAAAGATCTGATCTAACAAATGGTTGCGTGTATACACTGGAAGAAAGGTCTCTTCAAATTACGGGCATCAATGACTTATCTGGATTAATGTCACAATTCTGGTTGTTAACTGTTTTCAGTGCTGAATTACCACATCAAGTGACAAAATTTTACTAAGATGAGCAAGAGAGACTTCCAATATAATGCCAACATATAGGCTGCCAAAGCTTCATCATTCAATTAGTCAAGGCATAAAGTTTCGACTTTATACTTTTTTTATGCTAGTAAGTAGTTGCTTCTGATGCTCTTCTTATCACATGTCACTGGCACGAAGAAATTGTCACTCTTGCTAGTCAATTCTGTCCTCATCAAGCCTCGTTGTCAAAGGCTGGGGTCATATCTTCATCATATTCTCTTCTTTCATATGAAAGTCCAGGCTCATATTAGTGTCTTTTAGGCTTTAGATCCACTTGCCAAGATGCCGTCAAACCTTTATTTGAAGATGAGGCGTCTCTTTTCTCGTGGCAGTTACCACCTTCACCAGTTGCCGTACATTAAAACCTAAAATTTATGAGTTTTGTCTTCAGGCCGAAAGTTCCTTTTTTTCTTTTGTCAAAACTTGATTGGATGGTGTAATTGTCATCGAGTGTACCCATCATTGTATTTTAATTTCATGATTCCTTTTGCAACTTGAACAACTGAGCGAGCCCACTTCTTTCTTCCTCTTGAGCAAAAGAACAAAAGAACAAGCATCACCTAATCTTGAATTTTCTTCGGGAAAACGTAATGGATCAACGTTTTCAGGTGACATGGATTGAGTTCAGCATTTCCCATCTCTTGTGATAGCCTCTGAGATTATAATATTGGAAAGAGAGGTGTACGTGTTGAACCTGAACCTCTGATCAACTTCACTCGACTATACTGCTGCAGTGCAGGCAATGCCCAGCAAGAAGCAACAAAATCGGATCAAGAATTCAGCCAGTAATAAGCATAAGAACGAAAGAATCAATTCATGTCGTCAAAATATTACATCTGTGTGAGATCTCTATGATCTAACAGTACATCTTCGTGGCAGGAAGAAAGAAAGAAAGGTAAGATACAAAAGGATGGGCTCCCCGAAAAAAAGAATCAACAAAAAAAGAATTGGTTCTCTGTATAATGTCTCTCTGTTTTACAAATGCAGGCGAACAATCTATATGAACTCGACTGTACTTTGTGTCACCTCGAAGGTGAAGACCTCTCCCATGGCAGCATCGTACTGGTTGCAGGATGAGCAAAGTTAGCCAAAACAAAGTCTCTCAACCCCGTGTCCCAAAGCTCACAGAACTGCAATCTCCAGTTGTGAGGCTCGATGGCCTCGGTCCCGAGGCCCGGCGCCCTGTCCTTAGAGCCCTTGTTCTGATCCTCCCGCCAATCCGCCACGTATGTGGCGACCCTCCGGAAGAACTTGGTCCTAAACGTCTCCCACACCTGGTACTTGTAGTGGTTGATCACCGCAATGCTCTCCGGCACATTCAAGTACCTGAACCCTTCCTTCAACCTGAAATGGTGCACCTCATTGAGGAGGGTCGGGTCGAGTGCGTCGGGCCGCACGATAGACTTGTGCCGCTCTGGCTGCTGCAGCCTACAGGTGTACCCGACCGTCACTCCGCGCGGAGGCGGCGAGGTCAACCCCGACGGCCCGAAGCTATGGCAAACCGTCCTTATCTCCGCGATTATCGAGGATGCGCTCGAGAAGTTGGCGACCATAGCCCTCAGCGTGCCTTTGCCCGGGATGCCGAGGCCCCTGCGGGGGTTGCTCGGGAACGGGAAGTAGAAGAACTCGTCGACGTCGAAGAATCCCACCCAATTGCACTCATCCCTCGCCCTCAGCACGCAATGCGAGAACCCGGCTTCTTGGGTCTTTATCCACGGCCAGCTCTGCCTGCTCACATTGTAGTTCTGTGAGTTGAGCTCTCCGATCACTTCCTTGATATCGTCGTCGCTGTTGTTGTCGTAGATGAACCAGCGGTCGATGCCGAGCCAGGCGTGGTACATTATCCACTCCCGCAACGACGCGGCTTGGTTCCAAACCATGGTACAAGCGCAGAGCTCGTGCTTCGTCGTCATCTTCTTCCTCCCCGCTTCCTCGCTGGTCCCCTTGGAACTGTAAATCCTGGCCACAGAAGGCATGGGAACGTGAACTGAGGACCTGCCGTGCGAGTGGAAATTGGAGGGCAACCCGATCGTGACCCGAACCCCCTGAGCTTTGATCGGGTTGCTCCGAATGCTCCGTGGCAGCGGACACCTGATCACCTCCTGAGCCGCCGAGACCGCCCTCGTCGTCCGCACGGAAGTCTCGTCCTTGTCCCATTTGGCCCACCCGAAGTGGCAGCTGAATTGCGCCGGGTTGGATCTCCGGTGCGGCCTCAGATTCAGCCCCTTCACAAACACCACCGCAGTCTCTCCGTCCAGCTCGGCCCCATACACCACCCTGTCCCACGCCCGGACCGCCGCCGCCGTCCGATTGGACCGCGCTCGTTCCCAACCGTCCGCCGGAGCAGCGGCGCCGCCGCCGCCGCGCCTGCGCAAATCCACCTCGGCAGCTGAGAAATTCGCCGGCGGTAGCGGACACCTGACAATGGACCTATGCTCATTGTAAACATCAACGGACAGCGCAGCCTCGGCGTGCCGATCGGAACCATTCGAAGCCGGTGCGTGGTACACGCACTCCAAGTCCTCGCGGCGGCGGCGGAGGAGGATCACTCCGTCGGACACGAGGAGCAACACGTGGTCGGGGAACAGAACCCGATCCTTGACCCTCGGCTGCGCCGACGACGACGAGAGCGGGCGGTGCTTGAGGGAGTCGAGAACGGAGTTGCCGGCGGAAGAGGACAGGAGCGACAAGGTGGAGGCGCTGAGGACGGGGCGGAAGGACGCGGCGGAGACGCTGAGGCCGCGGTCGGAGGAGGAGGAGTAGGACAGGAAGAGGAGGAAGACGAGGAAGGAGAGGCAGAGGGCAAGGGATCTGAGGGAGAACAGCTGGGAGCCGCTCGAGTAAGGCTTGGCGGAGGCGCTGCGCTTCCGCCTCCGCCGCTGCTCCGACTCCATCTCTAACGGCTCTGTAACGACGAATGACAACTATCGGCAACGACAGCAACAAAAGCCGAACGGTTTCAGAGATAGAACGAGGAGGAAGAAGAACGAAAGAAAGAAAGAAGGAGAAGAAAGAGGAGCAGTAGTACGGGTTGGACTGGGGATGTGCAGATCTGGAGGCGGACGGACAGCAGTTGTTGCTCGAGGGCAGTAGAGATTGCGTTGATGCGTGTTCTCGGACTATGATGCGTGTCCCCGAGAGAGAGAGAGAGAGAGAGAGAGAGAGAGAGAAAGGGAGAGTTTTTACCTCTTTTTCCACGGAAGGGGGAAATGGGATATGTTTATTTTTTGCGGTTCGCAGTCAATTAAAGTCGCCATGGACTGATTGACAGGAACAAAATGGCTCTTTGTTTCGCCAGAAAGAAAGGAAGAAAGATAGCTCTCTCTCTCTCTCTCTCTCTCTCTCTGCCTCTCTGTCATTGCACACTCGGGCTTATCTTGAACCAAAAGCAAAAGGGCAGAGAGGCAAAGAACGGAACAAATTATTCTCGATAAAAGCTTCCCGAAGAAGCGAGGTAACGAGCGAGGAAGGGTGAGGTGGAGGTTCAATGGCCTCCGTCGCAGATTCCTTTCCGGTAATCTTGTCGGCCTTTTGCGTTTTCCTTTTGCCAAGGAAATAAGAAAAGAAGAAAAGAAGAAAGAAAAGGAAAAGGAAAAGGAAAAGGAAAAGGTGGGTGAGGGGAGGGGGGGTGGGAGAGGACTGGTGCGGCCGTAGTGGGCTAACAATAAGATAGTCGCCCCCAAACGCGAACACCGATTGGAAAAGCGTGTCGAAGAGAATAAGCGGTGGGGGGGACGACACTGCCAGCTTCTGAGAACATGTGGCTCCCTTACGGAAACTGGTTTGTATACATCTCTCTGGGCTTGTGCGGACACAGAGAGAGAGAGAGAGAGAGAGACAGACCCTCTTCGTCTCTCAGTGTCAGATAGGCTTGGAAGGGGAAGAGGTGGGGACTGTGGGGACTGGGGGATTGGGGGGGACGGCGCTGCTGGCACAGTTTCACCTCTTTGTCGGGTTCGGTTTCGCTTTGTGAAATTGATTCCTTTCTTTTTTTCACCTCCTACGGTCCAATTTTAACTATCGGGCTGTTTAGGGAAAGTTCCAAATGAGTGCATGAAATCGGACCGACTCGAACCGTATATATATATTTTTTTATTTCTTCAAAAAAATAATTAAAACGTGAACTAAACCCTGAGTGAAGTATGTTTTTTGGTTCGTCTTTTCAATTTGAGGATTATAATTGATGTTTGATTATTCATGGTTGCAAATAATCCTTATCTCTCGATGATTTGTAGATTTAGTTTATTGTTTTCGATCTACAATTTATAAATTTGCTTTTTAATTTTTGTTTATCGTAGAGGATATATAAGCACATAGTTAGGGTCCTTTTACTCCGATCTTTTTCTAAACAAGTAATGGATAACATGAAGAGACGGCATCAAGTAATAAGAAAAAAAATGACCGGTTCCATTAGATTGAAACTGGTGGTCCGATCCAGTTTTCAGTTCTAGGACTAACCGATCCGATCCCCAGTTCCTAATTTTGGAAATTGGTCCTCCCGGTCCGGTTCCCGATTCCCGATTCCACCTTAAAACTAGATCGGATTGAGAATCGATCACTTCTAATGCCAATCTCAAATAAAAGCCTAATCTCATCGGTTGGTTAAAGGCATTTTTGTCATTTTCTTTTTTTAATTTTCTTTCCTTTTTATTTTTTTCTTTCCACAAAAAAAGGCTAAAATTAAAAAAACACAAAAAAAAAAAAAACCGAGGAGGAGGGCTGTGGCCGCCGCCTCATCGCCGGTGGGGCATCGACCATGGCCCTAACCTCAACCTGGGTGAGGATTGGCGACTCTCGCCCAGATCTCGAAGAGGGTCGCAGCCCTCTCCTGAGTACTGGCGAGGGTCGCTGGCGACGATAGGCCCTCCCGCCTAGTATTTTTTGCGTTTTATTTTTTAAAATTTTTTAGCCTTTTTCACGAAAAGAAAAGAAAAAAGTAAATGACGAAAATGCTCTTAGCTCAGGCTCTTTTTTTAAATTAATATTGTTACTTCAGCTCTTTATTTGAAAAAATAACGGCATTTCAGATCTTTTTTTTTTAAATTTTGCCGTCTGTTTCTGATAAATTAAATTGCAATCCCATCCGCCGGCATCACCGCTCTTTCCTTACCCTTCTTTTCTTCTGGTTTTTTTGAATTCCTTGCTGCTATTATCTGTCAATTATTGTTGACCGCTGAATTATTCGTTCCGAGGAATTGAATATTCGGGTGATTGAATAATATATTTGCTTATTTATTTAATCGATCGGTTTGGCGCTTTCTCAGGAGCCCGTGTCATGGACTAATTCTTTTTTAAGAATGGTTCGCCCTATGGATGCGATTGAATCATTGGGATGGGACGGAGACCTGTCAGGCATTAATTGACCCTGCTCAAAGAAATTATATCATTGATTAATTTAATTCAGAATATTTATTTGTCTATTTTGGTATCTGCATATGAATCGATTCCACCTCTATATATATATATATATTAATTTTTTTTTATTTTGGTAGAAAGATTCCACCTTAGTTGTTTAATTAATCATAAACAACCCAATAATTAATATTAGACCATAGGAGGAAAAAGAAAATAATCAAGGGAGTGTTTGACTAGTGGAAAATGAGATTTTCATGAGGTACTTGAATGTTTAAGAATCCGCACTGGATGGTTTCTCTCTAATCAATACCCTCAAACGTAACTCTTAAGCTGCGTGGAGGACGGTGAAAGATCTCTACTTAACTTATTAAAACATAAACCCCTTGGTTTTAAAGATAAAACATGATGTTAGCTTCTTTTGCAATGTTCAGGCAACGGTCTCCACAGGTCCCCCATGTCTGAAGAAATCTGCCAGCTTGCGGCTGTTTTAGGGAAGGAGCGTAAGAGAGTCCAAAGGAGCTCGGGCGAGCACGCGAAGCCGTTCGTGGTAATAAAAAAAAAACACACATTGAGGAGGGGGGGGGGGGGGGCATTAGGTCTCGTTGGTTAAAAGCGCCTGGTGCGGGGTGTGATCCTCGAAGTTTCGTGTGGACGGACGGGTGACATTTTGATGTATTCCTAATGAGTTTCTCTCTCTTGCTTGAGAGCAACCTCTGCTTGTGACGTCTTTGTTGGATGTGTAGGTAGCACCTCGTCTTCCGGGTGGCACATCGCTTCATTCACTTCCACTCCCCCATCACGTCATTGAAACGGGGCCAATCTTCCGCCATAAATAAGCCGACGATTAATAAGACCCACAAGGATAAAAGGAGTGATAATGCCATATCACCACCCCCCTTATGCGTCTTTGTACATACCCTTTCGACCCAAAAAAACAGGAAAAGAAAAGCGAGCCACTTTATGGCAATCTTTATTGTCTGGCTAATAATGAAGTGTTCGAGGCTCTTTAGCAATTGATGATTGAAGCAAGTAGATTTTCGGAGGCCAAATTGCGATGTGGAAAAACATGCAAAGCTTTATTTGGAAAAGAGCTCGTGTGCTCTTAAGATTAAGGCTTTGCAATTTTCTCGTTTTGCCACCTGATGTCTATCTTGTCTAGATCGAAATCCGGAATAGTTTATTTGTCTTTTATTATTTAAAATGGTCCGTGCACTTTTTAATGAGAGTAATGCGTAATACTAGGTGTACTAAGACTAATCTACTCTGCTGGTATACTAAGTGACAAGTCTGATTGTAAAGAGCCTTAAAACAAGGGGTCCATATTCCGCATCCAATTAAATCCTATCACGTTACTTAGTAATTCATTTTAATAAACATGGCATTGCTCTTTTAAACAAGTTTGCAATTAGGCTTTTGGGTAAAATTGCTCTGTCGTAGACAAATTGATTAGGGATGTCCCGTTCTAACGTATGAGTGTGGCGCTTGTGTGACTTATATGGTGCAGCACGAACCACTAGGGGTGTGCAACCGGACCGGGTTTACCCGGAAACCGGACCGGCCCACCCGGAAAACAGGTCCGGGAACCGGTTCCGTTTGAACCGTCCGGAACCGGTTCTATATTTTGGAACCGATTGAAACCGGTCCGGTTCCGGTCTAAGTGAAAACCCACGGACCGATTTTTAGAACCGGTTTTAAGTTCTTGTAAAAAAGTAAAAACCCTAACATTAGACTCTCACTTCTCGGCCTCTCACTTCTCGCCTCGAGTCTTGACTCTCTTCCGGTTTGCGAGCGATTCCCCTTCCTTCTTGCCCTTATCGGTCGCTCGCAATAGCTCGCCGCCGCGGCTGCTCGCCGCTCGTCCGCGCCTGCGGCTTGGCTGCTGCCGCCGCGGCTGCTCGCCGCTCATCGCCGCGGGCCGCTCGCCGCTCGTCGCGCATGGCTGCGTCGCCACGCCGCCGCGCTCGTCGCTGCGCGGCTCGCCACTCGTCGCGCCATGGCCGCTCGCAGCTCATCGCCGCGGCTGCTCGTTCTTGCCGCAACCCAACTCATCGTCGCGGCTGATCGCTATCTCAGTCCCCGCAACCCAGCTCGTTGCCTCTCGTTGCCGCGGCTCGCAAGAACGCAACCCCTCTCGTCGCCTCTCGCCTTGTTGTGGCCGACTCCGACGCAACTATTGAGAGAAAGGTGAGTCCGCAATTGAATTTTTTTTGGTACTTTTTTGTTAGGTGACGAGGTTTTTGTTGTAAAATTTTTCGGACGGAGGGGGGAAAAGGGACTAGGGGTTCAAACAAATTTTTGATAATTCTCGTTGTAAAATTTTTCGGTTTGATTGTGCTGCATTTGAGAGGAAAGAAGGGAATGCTCCTTGTGAGTAGTACAATTCTTGCGATTTTCGAGTTCTTGTTCGATGTGTTTTGGTGCTGTGTTTTTGTGGTGATTGTTGTTTGCTTGTGGGGGGTTGTGTTCGGGATGGTGGGCGACTGTATTCTCTTGATTTTTTGGGCCATCGTTCAAGCTGTGTGTTCGTTTGGTGGGGGTAAGCTCTAGGGTATCCATGGCGGTTTGGTCGGTCTGATTGCTGCATTTGAGAGAAAAGAGAAAACATGCTGCGTTTGGTGGGAGCATGCCAATTGCTGGATAGTGCTTGTGATTGTTTATTTTGCTTCAAATTTCTGAAACCGAAAAAGGAAAAAAAAAAAAAACAGGTTATCGGGTAGCCCGAAACCAGGACGGAAAAACGGGTAGGTTCCAAAACAGGGTTTAGGGAAAACAGGGTAGGTTCTAGGTTCCAAAAATTGAGAACCGGTTATAACAGGGTAGGTTCCAGGTTCTAGGTCTGGACCCTACCCACCCTGGAACCGATCACCCCTACGAACCACATCAGTGAGGAAATTTTTTTCAAAAATTTAGCATTGAGAAAGAGCAACAACGATTACTGGTCAATGAATTTTAGCCAAATGTGTAATGTGATCCATGAATTTTTAATTAATTAAATGTAGTCATTCAACTTTAGCCTAATATGCAACGTGACCCCTGAACTTTTAAATTATTCAATATGATCCCTAAACTTTTAATGTACATTCAATTTAATCCTTTAGGACAACATTCAACATTTTTAAATATTTCAAGAATTAAATTGAATATGTACCAAAAATTTATGAATCACATTAAATAAATTAAAAATTTAAAAATCACGTCACACGTGAATATAAAATGGGATTTGAGAAATTGCGTTCTTTCATTTTGGGAATTTTCTACTTCCTTGTGGACAACTAGTGGGAGACAACTTTCAAAAGATGCACGAGAGACTGCTATTTTTTTTACTTTTTTTTTTCTTTTTAATTCTGGATTCATTTGGGTTTAGTTGAGTGTGTGGGCTTCCACAGGATGCACCGCTGGGGGAACATTAATTTCGATCTGTGACATTTTCTCGGTTCGTTGGCATTTGTCACTGGGGCAAATAAAAGGCCTCTCTCTATCAGAATTGGACGGCGAAAAGTACCTAAAAGGTCCGTAACTTATTAATTAGTATAAATTTAATTCTAAATTTTTTGATTTATTTAATTTAATTTAAAAAATTTCACATTGATATTAATTCAGTCCATCCAATAAATTTATGCTGAAAATTGCAAACGCGGGCGCTAGCCATCCTACGTGGCACTACTAATACTAAGGTAGATAATTTTCTAAATTATTTTTTTAATTTTTCTGAAGTTTTATTACTTTTTTTTCATTCCTTTCTGTTTTTTTTCCCCCAAATTGTGGGCCGCGAGGTAACTTGCCAACCCTCATCGAGCGCCCTCGCCGACCCTTACTTGTGGCTGGCGACCTCGCCGGTCCAAACTATTAAAAAAAAATTTAAAAATAATTCAAGAAAAATATTAAAATTTGTCCACGTTAACACCAACTATTCACATAAGAGGGCCGACGTACATGTCAGTGATTTATAGCCTAAATTGACCGGATGGACCGAAATGATAATAATATGAAAATGTCTAGAACTAAATGGTTCAATTGAAAAGTTTTGAGACTGAATTGGTATCAATGTAATAGGTATAAGACTTCTTTTTTTATACGTTTCCCGAATAGGACGGGGAGTGCAAGAACACTCCTCTTCAATTCAATTTCAGGTTCTGGTCTACGTTCGCGATCTACGTTCACATCGCGAACAAGAAATTAAGATTAACGTGTGAGCAGCGCATTTGGCTGTCTCTCTCTGTCTTCTTGTTGAATTATATCAACCAAACAGCGTGTGCCCTAAGATGAGCCGGAGCGTCGGCCTCTGTAGAAGAAATCGCGCATAGCAATGTTCGCGTTCATAGATCCTTTATGTTTCTAAACGGCAGTTCAAAATTCCGACCCATGTTTTTTTTAGGTAAGAGTAAAAGTTCCCACCGAATTTCCACGTGTCGTGTTTCCAAGGTGCGAGGAAACGTTGACAGCAAACAAAGCTCGTGCGTATGATTGCTTCCGTCCATCTTTCTAATTAGTTATATGGAATAAGTGGCTCGAGGGAGTAGCGGCGATGTGGCGTTGGGTTTTGGCACGTCGGCGATCCCATCTTTGTCAATCGATACAATGAAGCCGAGTCGACGGGACTTTTTGTCATTCACCCAACGTGGGTTCGCCGTGTAGTAACATAACTCATGTTTGACTCGCCAATGTAAAGACATGTGGAGGAACGGGAACACGAGATTTTCAGCAATATTAAGTTTGGCGACAAAAATTGACTGTTCGAAATCGAATTCCCGCAATGGCACGATGGTTCTTCTGTCCTGTGACGCAGCAAATCTGGACAGCTATTGAGTTCCACAGCCATATCTTTGCATGAAATGACGGGGGATTGCATGAAATGTACTAGTTAGAATATCGAAAGAGTTGGTGGAAACCCAATTATACCAGAAAAAAGGCAGTTAAGTAAAGACCTTACCCACCAACCCCTGCGCGTCCGATCCACTCTGTCGGTCACGGACCGATCAGTTTCTTTGTCCGCTAAAAGATTCATGACCGACAGGTGGAGGCCATTTACCACAAGAAGTGGGATAAGGAATTTAACTAGATTAGGGGCAAAATACGTTTTGGATACGTCCGATGTTTGTGCCGCTTCTCCGGACCATAGCCTGCTGGTTTCCTAGCCCACGAGGTGAATGGGATAAGTTCTCCTTGGCCCGGACAGACTACTTGGAAGACCAATTGCCGTGGAGCTCTTCCGATCGACAAACAAAAGCTGATTCCACCGCAGTGATTACGAAAAGGCATCGGTAGATCTTCACTGAATGGGATCGAAAGGGACAAAGAAATTAGCCGGATGAGCGAGCTTCGCTCTCATAGCGTGGCCTCGGCGCATAGATTGGTTAACCTACGTGCGAGTTGGGCTCAGACTCAAACTAAGAGGAACATGTGCGTCCTTTGAATTAGGCTTCTTCAACCCCGTGCTGTATTGCGAGCTTGCTTTTATCTCGAAGTTAAGAACATATGCCTCCACGAGATTGAAGCTGATTGTCATCTGCTTTGTACTTAAGTATCTTAAAAGTAGCCCAAATAGAAAGTGTTCAGATAATTCGCCGGAGGAATGACAGCCACAATTGTCGAGCACGAAAGCTGATGAGTATACTCAGCCGCTGTAGTTTTTTTTATTTTTGGGTCAAACAGCCGCTCTAGTTTAAATCGTCTCCAATGTATCGCACTGATCGGTCTTCTAGAAGTCAAGGTCTCAAGGCAACTCCATCCATAAATTAAAATTTTGGTTATCTATATCGAATTATGCTATAGAACAAGCCCATCATATTTCAAGAAAAATTGGAAAGACCGGTGATAGAAAACCCTTATGATCCAGGCCAATCTAGTTCGTTCCATCCTTTAGAAGACTACTCAACTTATGGCCTTGGTGATGGATCTCTACTTTAATACCGCTGCCCAAGCTTTTCCACAGCTAAATCGGAACGTGCGGCCGCATTAATTACTGTTGTGTGAATTTAGGCCATATTTTTTTCTTTTATTTTTGCTCTGTTACAACCACTATTCAAATAATACCAGAGTCCACGCCCCTGTGTAGCTTCAACCGTAGACCCAAGAATCCTGGTAGTCCCGGTCAGAAGCGTTTCAAAATCCTACATGGCGAGGTCCAGCATCTGCCATGCCCAACGTTGGCTAAACACGCTAGTACATTTACCAAACCATTTAGCTAAAATTTTACTCACCAGCACATGTCGACCTTGTTGGCTTAACACACCTCCGTGGAGCTGTCGAATAGCAAAATACTGCGCATCCCATCACGTTGTATCAGTCGCATATCGCATTAGTCCATAAAAACATGACAAATGCAGCAAAACTCGATCTATTTCTTGGCACTAAATTCATCGCGGTATCCGCTTACCATAATGTCAGCGAGCAACTAGACAGATGAAGCATTGCATTCCGCGCAGATCGATTCTACTTAATATTGGAATGAACCGTAAATGAAATAACTCATTCATCCTGCACACTCAAAGGCTGCTTTTTTCACGTGGTCAATCTTACACCTGCGAGGTGGTTTGTCTTGATTCCAATCATCCTAATCCTGGGAGCAGCCTCAGAGTTAGGTGTTGCCTCTTTCATGTCACTTCAAAATGATAGGCAATACTTATTTCTAGAACCATTGTCAGCCTGCGGCGCTTCTCATTTGTGATGCAGTCATTCGTTAAGGATTGAGTATCGTCGTCTCTCAGCAGTGATGATGAACATTGAAATGGATCAGTCCATCCAAAAACTATGCAGACAACCTGACAATGAAACAGAGGAAATATTTACAATTGATAATGGAACCAGATTGAAGTAACAACTCACAAGCTTGCAGATTGTAAATCATAGTAGATTATTCAACATATATTGACAAAGGAGACGACGCGAGATCACAAAACTTGCATAGGAATTTAGCAAAAATACAGTTTAAATTTAAAACTTGCTAACGATGATTTTGAGCCCATTAAGACAAGATCATACATGCAAAGGGAATTTTAAGATGTCGAGACAATCTTAACAAGAAAAATTTCTATTAGAATGAAGGAAAGACCTGGTAAAGAAAAACAAAGGAAAGAAACACAAAAAGTCTACCTGCTGCGTAGATTTCCCAGTGCCCTAAAACTACCAGATGAAGACCCATTGATCCCACTGGCCATGTGAAATTGCATTCTCTCGGTGCTTAGGACCATCCTCTTTGATGTTTTGTATGAACATGACTCCAAACTTTCCCTGGAATTACTTTGAACATCCGTTTCCTGATTTACAACAGATGATCCATTGTATTGGTTATGTACCCGTTGACTCCCTACTTCATGATTTTCTGCATCAGCACTTTTATTGCTAATGCCATGCAACATAGTTGTCGATGGGACACCATCAGAAGAAGATAATCTTGTAGTTGAACACCGGCCATCTGCCCTCCTCCAGAATTTGGAACTCAAGAATTCTGCGCCAGGCAACTTACAACATGTGTAGTCTGCACTTTCCACATTTGGAAACCTTCCAGTAGATAATGCTATATCATATGAAATCTCCTCTATTGCCATCTCTAGACCATGTACACGAGTCTCCAGAGAGTTCATCCCACTTTGAGACCTTCCAATATAATTCTGGATTTAACAAAGTACGAAATTTAGTAAGAAGGTCAGGTGCTTTGTCCAGGGTTAAATATACATTAATATAAACTACAAGATGGCGGCAACAGAAGCCACCTACTGCAATGTTCACAATGAGATTCCAAAACCAACCAATGGGAAAAGTCGACAAGTGCTTCCTTACCCATAATTATTTATGGTACATAAAAAAAGAAAGGCCCAAGCTAGAGAAAGGCTGACTTTTGTTTCATGGAAGTACAGAGGTAACCAGCAACCAAAGCTTATACTTTCCATCATGGCAATGATTCAATTGCTATAAGCAGAGAAATGACATCACAATAACGCATCGAGCAGAGAAAGTGGCGCATAGGCTATAGTTTCAACAATGAAATGATGAATGAATCTCACAGTATAGTCTTGCCTTAGAATTTACATATACAGCACTCGACATGAAAAGAGAAAATCTTAAGGAACTTTAACCAGAATAATGCACAGGGCCTGTGATGTACCTGAAGAAGGTCAAACAGACTGGACTGCTGATTTTCAATTTGCGCAAGTTGTTTTCGGATCAATGATAAGTCTTCCATTTCCTCGTCTCTGACTGCAGCACTTAAATCTGAATCCTTTAGATCATCAAATGGTACCACACGAGAACCAGATTTAGAAGCCACAGACTTCTGAACTTTGTCATCTGCAATCTTACCGAAGAGAGCACGTCTCACTTTTCCTTTGGTGTCTTCTTTCTCATCCCGCTCTCCTGTTTCTAAAACTTTGATCTCAGTTATCGTATTGTCATGCTCGTGATCCAACTTGAAGGAGGTTAAGTGTGGCTGTGTATTTTGAACTTTCGAATCAGTTGATCTCGCCTGATCCAAAGCAGATGAGATGGAAGAACTTTTATCACTGTACTTTAGGGGTATTTCCTTTTTGGTGAACTTTTTGGACAGAGACGACAGACTACTCGACGGAGACGACCTGTTGATCTGTTTCTTTGGCTCAGGAGTTGTAACGCTAATGTCTTGCAAACTTTTTGACAAGGCAGGCAGGCAATCAGCGATGCCACTACCTGGGCACACAAGAAACCCAAAAAAACCATTAGTAAAATGAAGTATAAAAACTCATGCAAGTTAATGCTCGACTGTAAGAAAATCAAAGGGGCAAAGCCATAACAATGTCGGGGTACACAACATAATCTTCTTTTTGAATTCGATTTAAAGTTGTTAACAGTTTAAATTCTCACCCAAAGACCTTACTCCATTCATTGCAAATTAGAAAGAGCGACGAATAAGAGAAGCAAGAATACTGTGTTTTAAGTAGGACATTATTTTTCCAGAACAGTATGAAACATGATTCGCACAAGTCTCTAATCCCTATTTCATGATCACGCAGGTTAAGCCTCGATGAAGTGATAGCAGATAAAATTGAACTGATTGTATCCGACTGATCCATCTGAAAACTGAGATACAACTCATGTTGCTAAGCTGATCTTAATAGATCAAGAAAATAGTATTCAAGAAAAAATGGGACCCACGCTGATGCCACATGTCCCCGATGATTAGCTCCATCTACCACACTAGTCACTGAAAGAACCCATCTTCTTTTTTTCTCTGCCCAATAAGATGCCCTAAAACAGTCGAATGAACGGCAGGATTAATCATTTTTACCGGACGGAGCAGACAGGGGGTGGGAAACGGCCGAGACGTCCTCGCAAAGATCTGCAACCTCCTTCCACGACTCCAAAGTGCGATTCATTGTTTCCCGAACAATTTTAACCTGCAAAATCGGAGTCAAAGTCAGGTTCTAAGATACAGGATAAACTTCCGACCAAAAAAGAAAAAAGTACAGGATAAACCAACTCTTTGATTTTCTAGAGCGTTATTCTCGGATCGGCTCTCGAAAATGAGAGCCCAAACCCAAATTTATCGTCTCATCTCCATCACGAATCTTCATATACATGCGCATTCCTAACTCGGAGAAGCCAAACAATTTAACCATACCTTGTCGAATCTCCGACTCTCCAAGCACTTCACGCAGGAAGCCTTGTGTTCCACCACCAGCTCCCTCTCCGCCACGTTGGCGACTCTCCCCAGCGCCTCTGCTGCCGCCTTCCTCGCATTCCAATCCTCGTTACTCAAAAACTCCAGCGCACACGGCACCAGCCAATCCAAAATCCCCTTATTCAACACTCCACTAACACCTACGATGCTCCCTATCATCCCCATTGCAGCTGCCTTCGCCTTAAAGCCCTCGCTCTTCAACAACTTCGCGACCCTCGGCAACGCCCTCCTCAGCACCTCCACCTCCGGCTCCGGCGCCGCCCCCACCGCCGCCGCGATGCACATCGCCGCGCCGATCTGCGAGTTCGCGTCCTGCTCCGCCGTGAGCGTCTCCATCAGGGGCCTCATCAGCGACGAGAACGGGGGCGTCGTGATCTCCGCCGCCACGGCGGCGGCGGCGGCGACGCAGGCCGACCTGACGGCGGAGTCGGCGTCGCGGAGGCGGCGGGTGATGATGGAGACGATCTTCGGCAGGTGCTGGGACAGGGCGTCCCCGTGGGAGCGAGAGAGGAGGGCGAGGATGCTGACGCACTGGCGGCGGACGGGCGACCGGGACGCGTCGTCGGTGCTGTGGATGCAGCTGAGGAAGGAGGAGAAGCCGTCGTTAGTGAGGCCGAGGGCGATGGACTCGAGCTCGGCGGTGGCGAGGGCGAGCGTGTCGCGATCGGAGAGGCGGTTGAGGCAGGAGATGACCCGAGATTTGAGGTCTCGAGCCGCCGCCGCCGCCGCCGCCGGCGGGCTTGAAGACGGAGACTTCCGGCGGGAGGACATTGTGGAGGCAGGGCTTCGATCATCTACTTGGCGCCGCCGGAGCCGCTGCGCGGCGGCTGTACCGCCGGCGATCGGCGATGCACGGTGGTTGCGAGGTGCTCTCGAGGAGGGAGGGAGGAAGGAAGGAAAACGGGAGAGATTTGGTGACGTGAGTGAAGCGCCGGTTTATAAATATGTTCGTGCAGAAGAAGAAGAGTGGGGGGTGGCAGGTGGGCCCCACTCTCTCTCTCTCTCTCTTTCCCCTACCTTCTTTTTTTTTTTCCTTTTTTCTTTTTTGCCACGACGAATAATATATCATCCTCATGAGGGGTACCGATCGGAGACGTATCGTGAATATCGAAAGTTTCTGAATACGATCCAATTTTCGTCAAAAGAGTACGGCGTGATAACTTACGAAAAAGAGCCTTCCATAGCATCCGACGCGTGATTTTTTTAACTCACGAAATCACGCGAGGATTTTTTGCAAATCCTCTTTTTTTATGATACTCTTTAATGACTTTCGCGCACAAATTTCGGGCGTTGAGAGCGATTCTGGCATATGCCATGTTATATACGTCCTTTGCTTTTTCGAGATTTTATACGCTCGGTACAAACGTGATATATATTTACATAACCACTTAAGCACACGGCGCACTGGCTGAGGGTCGTCGAGAATGTTTGAATCCCGATGATGATGACAACAACGATGGGAAGAAACAATTTTAAGTTGTATTTCAATATTGGAATTCCTGATCTTGGAACGCATATTACGTAAACAAATGCGACTAATCGATCACGTCATATCATTCGTGCGATCGATCCATAAATGTATTTTTTTTTTTTCCTCTGTGATAAATTCCATCGGTTCGCATGCTCCTCCTAGAGCCGGTCCACGATGTCCAATTGGAGGTTATGCGTGGCGTAGCCCTGCACGAAGAGCACGTATTATATTGCAAATCTTCGATTGGCTCGAAAGCTCGGACCTCGCTGTACGCGGAAATACATACATAGACTTTTTAAAAAAAACAATAATAAAAATGCAGGCCAGACAGTATGATCATATGAAATTAAGAATTGAGTATATCCACGAGCTTATCATAGACGGCCGAAAAGACAAAGCTCATCATGGGGAGTCTCCAGCTTGTCCAGTTGTCATCTAATCGTCAGTCTCATACCCCCCCAATATATATATATATATATAAGGAAAATTAAGTCTTCCTAGAATTTGTTTGACCTGTACACGGGATGATAAAAGAGAAAATTACTCAAACCAATCCTATATTTATTGTGCGGATGTCAATTCGGTCCTAAACATTTGCACGAAAATTCCAACATAATCTTTCCAACCAATTGCTGCCGGAAATCGCTTACGTGGCGTCCGGTCACCACCGGTCGTCCTACATGGCAAGCTGACATATTTGTGGATAGACACACGTCAGCAGTTTTCGATCGATAATTGGTCTAAATGACTATATTGGAATTTGGCATAAAGGCTTCTAACGGGAGTTATAACTATATTGGTAAAATCGAAATGTTTAGGACTGAATTGACATTCGCACGATAGATTTATGATCAATTGGGTAATCTTCTCTAATCATAGAAATGAATTTCTTTTCTTTCTTTTTCCGCGCCAGAGAAGTAATGGCGATTTTCTGCCATCATCGGCGTTACATTCACGGTCCGATCGCTACTTGGGCTTGACGAAACACAATATATATATATATATATTGGGTCGGACGTTTAGTTTTAAGTTTTTTTACGGAGATTGTCATGTGCCGGGTGATACGGAATGGACACTCCCAACCCCCAATGGATCCAAATGTCAAATGAAGACACAACCTTAACCATGTGCGGATCACGTGCGATTGCGATGGCTCATGACATTGTTGGGTGCATCTTCCTCTGAGGCGATTTCATTTGGGTATTCATCAAATGGTCGAGAGGCATCACCTCGAGTGATTGACAAATCATTGGGTACTTTTCAAGTATATTCTCTCTTTATTATACGAGGGTGCGTGTATAACCTCAAGTCATACGGCGAGTGTTCTCATATTTTGTGGGAAGGGGGATTATATCGAGCCCTTTTGCTCTTGAGTGATTGTACTCCTATGTTGAGAGATCAATCAACGGTTTTTTTTTTTAAGTAATAAGTGGATTTGAGGAGTAAATATCGGGACTATGTATACAGAAGGGTCTTGCGATCTCACGAGCTATCGTTTCTCGCACGTGATCTCAATCTTTTGTTGGAGATCTTCTGGGTGTCTGTATGTTAAGACATTGATACAATACATTTGGATGTGCAGCGATAACGGGTTGATCCATCGAGACCGTAGAAACTACGGTATATAGAGATAACGGGATAATTATCCAAAAAGTCATAAAACCTATTGTATGGTAGTTACTTCAGATATAAACCTTTTAATTGTACCAATTTAATTCCGTACCTCTTGACGATTTGCAAATTTAACCTTAAACTTTTCCTTTGTATCAATTTAGTCGTAACTTTTCGAAGATTTGCTGATTTAGTCCTAAACCTATTATTTGGATATTTGGTCGAAAAGATTATATTGACAAATCATCCAAAGGTTTAGGACTATATTGACAATTCATCAAAAGATTTACGACTAAATTGACACAATCGAAAGATTTATGATTAAATCGGCATCAAAAGATTTAAGATTAAATTGACACAATTGAAATATTTATGACTAAATTGACCTCTATATAATAAGTTTGAGACTTTTTGGACAATTTTCCCTGAAGATAACAATGAGTAAAGCAGAGAACATGGATCACGTGAGGGGTCAATGCTTTTTGAAGGTGACATTGGTAAGAACGAACTCAAACAGGCAATCACGTGACATTGGGAGTGCATGTTCAACGTACCATCTCTATTATTCTGTATAAAGTGTGTTGGGCGAAGATGCTGTCCCGTTTCTATAGAGTAGATTTTAGGAATCATCCCCAGTTCGTGCTTGGCTTTTGTTTTGCTTGGTTAGCAACCGGCCTTGGTAAGCTTTTGTTTTTTGCTCAGTTATCTATTTAGCTCGGTGCTTTGGTAGGAGTCTCACCGCAAATAAAGGGGTGAAATTGCAAAACTTTTGTACCTCCGAGGGCAAGTTCCGAATTCGACGCCTCTTCCTAGCAAATCTTGATTAATCAGGTCGTCCGAAAAGCGGTGAGCGGGACGGGAATTGGGTCCTTGTTCTTTTATTTAGCATCGTCTGATTAACTGATAGGATAAGCACACTCGATCAATTTGCTTATACGTAGTAATTTGAAATTACCAAAGCTGAAACGACTCTCGTCTTATTTTATAAATCTCTCGTTAATACTATAATTAATTAGATATTTATATTGTCCAACGACTTAAATTCATTTTTAAAAGCAATTCACACCACACCTTTTCTTCCTTTGTTAAATATTTTCCATTTTTTTTTTTTACTTATAGATTACTCGTGCTATGTTGACAGGGGCATGGTAAAGCTAAGCAAGAATCAAGGGTAAGTACTGCGTCAGCATTATAGGAAGCCTAAAATTGACTGACCTCCTTAAAAAATTCCCTATTCCTGCATAATATTAAGTTACCTCGAAAAGTAGAAAAAAAATTACCTCGAAAAGCACTAAAACCTTTGGCGCCTTGGCAATCGTTTGTCCGAGGTTTCATACTTTCCCGTGAGAATACTGCCTTTTCGACAGAGGTATGATGTCTATAACAGCACGATCATATTCTCACACAAGAAAAGGAAAGCAAAGGAAGAAAAATGACATGCTAGATGTAAGGGAAAATTACCAAAAAAGTCCTAAACCTTTTGTAATTGTGCCAATTCAGTCATAAACCTTTTTTTTTTTTCTTGATTCGAGTTAAACCTTTTGCAATTGTGCCAATTCGATCCCATCGGCCACTTTTGGCCGGCCTACTGGCGGCGTGGCCGCCGGGCGGCTGAGCGTGGCGCCGGCCGCGTCCACGTGGCAATATTTTAATAATTTTTTATTTTCGAATTTTTTTCCTTTTTTCTTTTTTTTTCTTTTCCTTCTCCCCCGGCCTGTTCGGCCGGGAGGCTCGCCGCGAGGGCCCGGCTCCGGCGAGGCGAGCCGGGCCCTCACGCGCCGGGCGAGCTCCGCCTCGCCGGATACGGGCGAGGTGGAGCTCGCCCGGCCAAGGCGAGCTTCGCCTCGCCGGAGCCGGGCGAGCTCCGCCTCGCCGGATCCGGGGCGAGGCGGAGCTCGCCCGAGGCGGCGAGGGCCCATCTCGCCTCGCCGGAGCTGGACCCTCGCCAGTGAGCCTCCCCCCCCGGCCAGACAGGCCAGTGGGGAGAAGGAAAAGAAAAAAAAAAGAAAAAAGGAAAAAAAAATTCGAAAATAAAAAAAATATTAAAATATTGCCACGTGGACGCCGGCCGGCGCCACGTCAGCCGCCCGGCGGCCACGTCAGCGCCGGCCGGCCAAAAGTGGCCGGATGGACTAAATTGGCACAATTGCAAAAGGTTTAGGACTGAATTGGCCAAAAAAAAAAGGTTTAGGACTGAATTGGCACAATTGCAAAAGGTTTAGGACTGAATTGACCAAAAAAAAAAGGTTTAGGACTGAATTGGCACAATTGCAAAAGATTTAGGATTTTTTTGATAATTTTTCCCTAGATGTAATTAGGTCTGTGCACGTATGATAAGCAACATTATGCGAGATAACCGAGGTGGGTCCAACGTGAACGGGTCATCAATATCATCCACTTGCCACCTACCTAACTAACTACTTAGCCTAATCATGGCTATTGAGTAGCATAAGCAAGAGCATATAAATAACCTTTCAGTTGGAAGAATCAAAGGTGAAACATCGAGGGCATCGTTAGGTGCCAAAGGGGGAGGAATAGAGATGGCCCGTGAATTGAGTGGGAACAGCTCAATAATGAGTTCGAGCATGAAGATGGCGATGGGTGACCCGATAGATGTGTGAAAAACTTGGGGGAGGGTTGTGTCGTATCTATGTCATGGTATCTGTCCCCTTAATTGAAGGGTAAGGAAGGAGGATGGAGACGCGAAATGAGCTCGTGAGTGCATGTGACCCATTCTTTGATCATGATGTGTCGTATGGATGTTTGGCCATTTTTGGGCTCGAGCTGTTGTTTTCGGGTAATCGGTTTGGCCAGCTCATTCTTAGTTTTCCTTAGTGGTAGGAACATGGTAGGAATCGAACCAAAAAAACAAAAAAGGATCGGACGAGGAGAGCAAGGGCGAACGGTTCCCACTCTAGAATCGGGAACGGCCCACTAAGGGTCGGTTTCACAAAATAGGAACCGGGTATCGCCCATGGACCCACTTAGGAACCGGATGGTCCGGTTCCAATTCTCAAAGGGTCCATGGAACCAGTCGTGTCCTGGGAGGCTCCAAAAGCATAGTCGTTTCTTTTACTAATTTCAGCTCCATAACCTCCATCTAGGGAGGATACCTGCAGCGGCTCAACCGAAAGCTGATATGCCCTTTGGAGATCGCACTTGCCTCCATTTTCTTCTACATCGGGGCTCAGAATTACATCCGTTGCTTCAGGGGGAGTGGTCTGAACGCAATTGTCGCTAGAATCGTCCGATCCCTTCGCCATCTCAGTAGCAGCGACATCCTTCTTGGGCGAATCAGGAGGTGTCTGATTGTTTTCCTTTTGTTTCACTCCACCACATTCAGCTTGAAAATCCGCCTTTTCGAGTCCTTCGTCCTTCGACATCTCATCATCATCATCCTTGTACAAATCCATCCCACTGTCCTTCTTGGAGCAATATTCCCTAAAAATCGAAGACAAAGTAGTGTTCACATCATCCTTACAGGCCTCGCCCTCATCTCAGCACGGCTAATTGTATTCCTCAAACTTTCCCTCCCCGCGATCCGAACTGAACCCGCTCAACTTTGGCTTTGGACTGAGAGAAAAAACGCGCCGGCCGCGGAGATTTTTTATGAAGACGTGAGACGAGTCCTCGTTGGCATACGCGAGTGCCCTGGCTTCGGGGACAAGGTTTCGCCTCAACGGCGAGCAAGGATGCGACACGCGAACCCCGAGAGCAAGTTGCAAGAGTCGAGAGAGACGAGGTTGTGACTGTGATGCCGCAATAGAGGGCCGGAGGTGAGAGCTCAGCTGGGAGGCGATCGAGAGTGAGATGAGGCGAGAGAATTAGGAATTAGGATTTGATTGAAAAACATAAAAATTAAAATATATATATGTACTGGTTCGGTCCGGATGGGCGGTTCCACACCTAGAACCGGACCAATTCCAATGGGAACCGCGCAGAACTGACCAGTTCGGTTTGGTCCGGTTCCCTGTTCTTTTGCATACTTTTAGAGGAGAGTCCAGAATTTATGTGCCCCCGAATTAAGCACAACTATTGAGATGGAAGTAGTGTACTTGGGAGTGCTTGGTCCATATTAATCGAGTCGAATCGTTAATCGTGCATTTGCTTAGTCTAACGGTCCAAATAACGACGACGTCGATACAAAAGATACTTATGGCAATGACATGTTCATGCTGACAATATAATTCACTCCAATACATAAAAATGATTTTTGTATGCTCACGGGGTCTGACCGACCCTATAAACATCGGAATCTTCTCGGACTTTCTTTATCAATATTTCATTTGGGAACGAGAAAGTTGCAAAATGCAACTGCTCGTGTTTGTTGTTTAATCTATGTCCTTAGATATCTTCTGTAATCTTCATGCAAACTTTGGTCCAAAAAGATGGAGAGCTTCCTCTGAGATGAACTACCCGGAGAAGCTCCCGCGCTATAAGTGACCATAAGCTCTTTTTTCGTAAGAAATTCGTCTGCACATTCATCTGGCCATAAGTTCCCGCAGCATCATTTGACTTCAGACGCAGACAGGTCAAGTAGCTTTGCCTCCATATATGCAGACACCAACTATCACTCTTCGTACGTCCCTGAATGATTACTCTCGTCTGGGTACCACCCAGAATGTTGGGTGACAAAGTTTAGAAAATTTGATGATGCTCGTCAGTTGGAAGCTTAGAATTATTCGTGAAGATGATCACACAACAAGAGATGTCCGTTAGAGATGATTGAGATGCATTTATGGTGCTTATAACTAAGTATCAAGAAGATTAGGAAAAAGCAAAGGATCCTCAAGCATGGCGTGTCGTTAATGAACTTTAGAGATGGATCCGGATTTTTCACACAAAACTAAATCCTAAGATGCGTATATAGATCAGCCGGCATCACAGCCGGGTACATTGAGTTATATATATGACCCTCGATGTCACGAATAAAAAAAACAAGGGATCAACCCAAGGAGGACAGCGAATGCATCGAGAACGTCGCATAATCGTTCGATCGGCCTTTCGAGAGGCCTACATGCCGTCGTCAATCGAAGTCAAGTTGAGCCGTAACTACACATCCTATAGACCGAAAACTATGACATCTCATAACGGTAGGCCTAGATATGAGAATGGTAGGAGACATGATATAGAGATATATCTAGAGATATATGCGCATGGATGTAGATAGGCAGATGGGAAGGAAAGAAGGAAGGCGACATGTTAGGCTTTTGAATGTCGTTGTGCTTAGTGGCCTATGTTGGTGTTGTTTGACCGAGAGGCACGCACCCCGGTTCACATGGGGGGGCGGGGGGCAAAGGGGGCAAGGGCCACATTCGCGCATCGAAAGTCCATTGAATTCGATCCGATAAAACGTCCCGTGGTTTTGGTTTTTTGTCCGTGTTCTCCATGTGCGTCGCGCGACACCTGCACATGCCGCCTCTGCACATGCTCCAGTAGAGCCAAGAAAAGAAAGAAAGAGAGAATCAAATTGAGCAAGCTCGAGGGATGGGCGTACATCGCTTGCATTCACTACGAATTTACTTTTGCACATGTTGTTGTTTGATGCATTGGACGAGGCTCTCTATGCACAGGATGATGAGAGAGACCACCGCTTTTTCTTCGTTTGCACGTCATCTTTCTTTTTTCCCCCCTTTGCAAGCAAAGATTTTTCTTGAAAACTATTGTTTCCATCGCTCTGGGAAATTTTTTTTGTCAGAGTAATTAATATCTCCATTCATTTCCACGAAAATATAAGAGTAAAACAACACAATCTAATTGCAAACTAAGACAAATCCCAAATAACTTTAAAACAAAACAAGCTCCGGGAATGAGATTAGGGGTCACACGCTCAAAGAACAAATTTGATCAAAATTGGCGGCCGATCACTAAATCTGTAATGAGCATGTACCGATATCTCCATCCGTTATTACGTCTTTGCCTTTTAGCGGTGCACATTTAGGTTCGGCGTCCCCAATACCATTGCCATTCGGAGTAATAAAGTTCGACGGGCATATTTTTGACACCTGTGAGAGTGAAACATTTACAAAACTCATCCGATCCCCTTACCTATGAAACTCGAGGGAAGGGAAACCCTGAGTTTATTACGCAAAAATCCCCAAATCCATACTAGATCATGATAGAAACTTTCCTAAAACGGGAGAGAAAAGTATCATAGAAAAGCTCCGCCACAATTCCCAGATCCATAGTAGATCGGGATAGAAACCTTCCTAAAACGGGAGAGAAAAGTATCAAAGAAAAGCTCCGCAAAACGGAAAAAAAGAAAGAAAAAGAGAATAGAGAACCAAATCAGCCAAAAAAGAAAGAAAAAATGGAGAGGAGGGAGATATCTAGCTCAAACCCTCCCTTCCAAAAGTTAGTTAATGAAAAATGTTCCCATCATTTAACTACATTGTTTGCCAAGAACATTTTTGCGGACGATGGAAATATCTTTTGTCCATTTACTTTGCAAGCAAAACTAGCTATCCGTTTCAAAAAAAAAATCTAAATTATTAATTTTTCGCGAAAGAAAAAGTATTTGATTAGCGACGTTCCGGCAGGTTACCGCCATCAATAGCGAAAGGCATTGATAATTATCCAATTCTTTTTTTACGAATGCTTTGTGCTATTTAGCGTATGCATGCGTCCACATTCTCCGACACGTTACTTTTCGCAGAATTGTATATATTTTACGCCCAGTTGCAAAAAAGTCCCGGCATTTGCAATTCAAAGCGTAAAGACCACGTTCGACTTTAACTCGAGTCCATGAATTTCATAGTCCTCCCTTTCTTGTTGTTATATGCTCAAGCAAAAGTCCTTCAGAAGTTCCTAAAATCCAAAACTTTAAAAAATAAAAAATGATTGCATATACTCTTTTCAGAATCTATGTACATTACATTACATTCATTTATGAATTGATCGATTTATCCTTGAGCTTACAACAGGAAAGCGTCAGTCAATTAAACCCCAAAAAAAAAAAAATCATCACAGAAAAGAATATGAAAAAAAATATAGTTTAATTACTCAAACATGCCAATGGCAGGATGAATAGTTAAAAGTCCCATGTTGCTCAGGCCTCTCCATATTCCACATGGAAGCTGCAAAAAAACAATCATGGCACAGTTCTCTTGGCTTCATTCTATGGTCTGCATACTTCTTTTTCCTGCACTACAGAAGATATATGCTCAGATTCCGACAGCGCACGAAGGGTTTTTTTATTTATTTAGGGGGGCAAATAATCGCGTAATTATTTAATTAAATAACCTAATTAGGAGGAAGGCAGGGCTAAGCCTAAACCCACAGTCGCATTATTAGTTAGGGAATTAGGGTGGTGTATTATTCGAGTGCAATGATTTTGAAACCCAATTAATGCAAAAGAGATTACATTAATGAAAGGCGTAGGCAACCTAATTGGAAGGTATCCGAAGTTGGGTACGGCAGAAACACTCATTCTTCGCAATTTAAGGAGACGGTACACCCAATCTCAATCTGTCGGTTTTTTCTCTTTTTTTTTTTTACTTTTTTGGTTTGATTTTGCTTGCCTACATTTAATTTCCATTATCCCTATTTAATAAGGACTAAATAGCATCATTTGTTTCTCGTATGAGGCAACGTGATGATCTACAGTTGTACTGTTTTTATCATTTTGCATATACGTGGCTAGAGAAAATATTAAGGAAACAACCAAGGATGACCGGGTAAGTTTTTTCTCAATGTAATGGAAATTTACACATGATTGGATCTATCTTTGGGGAAATACATGTTTGCCGATTACATACATCCCATCTAGGAATGTACGCGGGACTCAATCCCGTTGGAAGAAATCTTAATTATCCCTCAAACCCGTTCTGAGTCCGTTACGGAATTTGGCATAAAATCGCAAACTCGACTTACTGCAGGCGCATGGATTCTGTGCTCTACACAGCTTCGATGGATATCTTAACATATCTCAACCTATCGACGCACATGACATTTCTACGTGCCAATGGTTGAGAACCGGTTGAGACGTCCTCAATGGGAGCATTGTGAGGTCTTGATGGTCCCTATCTCCTGTCCAGACTGATGTTAGAGTGATTACAGCATACTCTGGTGGTGTATACAAGCAACTTCATACGCCATTCGATAGAGCGGGTGATTATAATCCTTAAATTAAGGGCGAAGAAGGCCGGTTGTGCCCTGCTCGGTTTCTCCGTTACGTATCTGTAGCGACCAAATTATCTCGTACTCCACGGATAACAATGCCCATTGTCATGTTAGAGAAGCAATGTTCGCCCATGATTATTGGGCCGTGGATTTACGAAACTCGATACGCAGCTCTAAACTGGGCCGGAATCATAGTCCAAAGCTGTCTTGCAATAAGACGAGCATGGGCTTGCAAAGCACGAATTGGGCCTAGCATCATAGCCCATTGACCGAACCGTGTTTCCCCTGCTAATGGATCGTTCGACGAGATCCGTATCTGGGTCGGGTATCTCGTTCGTAACGAGGGGGATACTTGGACTCCGAGTAAGGGCTTATCGGACTCATCGACCGATGGTCCTTGAAACCTTGAATGTACAAAGCCCAATGGCCTTCATTTCCATTTTGTAACCACATCTAATTTGGAAAATGAATCCTCTGCAGGCCGACGAAGAAACCTTAAGCAGTACGTAAACTCCGGTTCCCTTCTTCCTTCCTATTTCCTCAATGTCAAGACGACAAATGGACCAATACGGTTTCGGTTAAAACCATATAGCCTGACAAACCCTAACGTCGGTATTATCTTGAATGTCCTGTGCAACCCCGGAAATGTCATTTGGCATCCGACTTCTTTTCCTCTTCTCTTTTGCTCCAGTACGTCGTTTGATTTACAAAATTTCGCCTTTTGCAGGTGGCAATCGAGTGGAAACAAAAGGAGTTCTATTAAGTTTACTCTCGGCATGGAAAAACATTTACGCATTTACCACTGCAGGATCGATATGCGAAAGAATACGAACACGTAAGTTATCCGATTAACGATCATGTAAAACCGTTTTTTTTTTACATCGACAGTGGACTAAAAACAGAGACTCTCTCTCCTGCAGAGCCCTACTTTCCGTAGGCCCAAGACGCAGAAGCCCAGCCCGAAAGCATCGGTCCACTCCATTTGACCACATCCAGGCTTGTGATTTGGGAAGACGAATCAAACCATTTTGCTCCAGCCTTGGACCAAATAACTAATCATTCTTTTATTATTTGCTACCAAGCCTTGTTAGGTCATCCAATGGCAATTTGCGTTTCACTATCGAAATATCCCAAACAAATTTGAGCTACTCTTCCAAACGCTACTCAAACCTCCGCCAAGACTCGAGTTAATTCTATTTCCATCTCTATCCACCTATTGACTTCAAGATTTACCGATACCAATTTTATAACTTACCCCCACCCTTTACACCCTCCACAAAAATTACAGGTTAACCCTAATCGACAAAACCAGCTTTCTTCGTTGATGAACTCAATATCAATTTTACAACTTTTCGCCTACTTTGACTTCAAACTTTTCCGTAATCCTTATTTAATAAGGACTAATTAGAATCATTTGTTTCTTCGCATGAGGCAACGTGATGATCTACAGTTGTACTGTTTTTATCATTTTGCATATACGTAGTTAGAGAGAATATTAACGAAACAATTGGGTCTAACCGGGTAAATTTTTTCTCGATGTAATGGAAATTTACATATGGTTGGATTTGAAATTTGTTCTTGTTCTTTTATTTCTCCATCTATCTTGGGGAGATACATATTTGCCGATTACATACATCGCATTTAGGAATGGACGTGGGACCCAATTCCGTTGGAAGAAATCTTAATTATCCCTCAACAAACCAGTTCCGAGTCCGTTATAGAATTTGACGTAAAATCTCAAACTTGGCTTCCTGCAGGCGCGTGAATTATGTATTCTACACGGCGACGCACATGATAGTTTTATGTGCCAATGATCGAGAATAATCGACGCACATGACAATTCTATGCGCCGATGATCGAGAATCAGTTGAGACATCCTCAATGGGAGCATCACATGGTCTTGATGGTCTCTGTAAGGGCCGACCTCTAACCCCACTTGTCAATGATATTGTCCATTTTGGACCGCAGCCCGCACGGTTTTGTTCCTCTGAACTTCACCCAGAAAATGCCTCGTTGGTAGTTAAGACCGGTACTACACTGTCCCCAGGTGATGTGGAATTCGGTGCATTCATGCCCCCCTTCGCCATCCTTGAGGCGAAGTCGTACTCCCATCCCTCGTGGGACCGGGTTGTTACAGTCTCTATCTCCTATAAAGATCGATATTCGATCAATTACAGCATACTCATGAGGTGTATACGAGCAACTTTATACGGCATTCAATAGAGCGGGAATTATAATCTTTAAACTAAGGGCGAATAAGGCCGGTTGTGTCACGCTCGGTTTCTCCATTACGTATTGTAGCGAACAAATTATCTTGTACTCCATGGATAACAATGCCCATTTTCATGTTAGAGAAGCAACGTTCACCCATGATTATTGGGCTGTGGATTTACAAAACCCGACACGCAGCTTCGAATTGGGCCGGAATGATAGTCCATAGCTATCTTGCAATAAGATGAGCCTAGGCTTGCAAAGCACGAATTGGGCACACCGTCATAGCCCATCGACCGAACCTTGTGTCCCCTACTAAATGGATTGTTCAACGAGACTCGTATCTGGGTCGGGTTTCTCGATCGTAACGAGAAGGATACCTAGGCTCCGAGTAAGGTTTCATCGGACTCATCGATTAATGGTCCTTGAAACCTTAAGATGTACAACATTTCTATTCTGTGACCACATGTAACTTAGAAAATGAATCATGTGTAGGTCGACGAAGAAACCTTAAGGCTGCGTTTGGTAGTCTAGATTTTTAGCTAGGATAGGACTGGATAGGATATGATATGAAATCCAAAGGATTTGCTATATCCTATTTACTGTTTGATAAATCGCAGTAATAAAGCCGGATATTTTCACACCTTATTATGTCCATTATTTGTTACAAACGTTATATCAATGTAAATGATCCTAAAAATTGCATAGACGGAGATGATAAAAATCTCTCACGATATTATTACCTACTTCGTTTTATTTGCTTAATTTTTTATTATTTTCCCTCTTTTCTAATTATTTTCTTTTTTTATTTCTTTTTTCCACTTCCATCATCTCTAATAAAATTTTATTCAATAGTAAACTATACTAATATACCTAAAATAGGTAATAAATATAAATATAAATGTATTTATTTACATATATGAAATTTTTATCATAAGATATGCACAAATTTGAATATACTAATAAAAATAAGAATAAATAAAATTAAAAATATTGTTATTTTTTTGTTATTTCGAATTTTTTATATTAAAATTCAAATATTATTTCAATTTTATTAATCTAACAAGTTTGTTATTCTAGAAAAATAACTTTTATATTATGCATGTTAGAAATCCTATCCACCCTTATCCCACCTCTCCAATGGGATAATTTTATCCGGGTTATTTCCCTCTTATATCCGACTGTATCCTATCTTGGGCGGGTACTAAATACGAGATAGGATAAAAATTATCCTATAATGAATTTTATCCCGACTACCAAACGTAGCTTAAGTAGTACGTAAACTCCAGTTCCCTTCTTCCTTCTTCCTTCTTTTTTGCTCAATGTCAAGACGACAAACGGACCAATACGGTTTTGGTTAAAACTCTATTGCCTGACAAACCCTAATGTCGGTATTATCTTGAATGTCCTGTGCAACCCCGGAAATGTCATTTGGCATCCGACTTCTTTTCCTCTCCTCTTTTGCTCCAGTACGTCGTTTGATTTACAAAATTTCGCCTTTTGCAAAAGTGGCAATCGAGTGGAAACAAAAGGAGTTCTATTAAGTTTACCCTCGGCATGGAAAAACATTTGCGCATTTACCACTGGAGGGTCGATATGCGAGAGAATACGAAACACGTAAGTTATCCGATTAACGATCCTGTAAAACCGTTTTTTTTTTTACATCGACAGTGGACTAAAAAAGAGATTCTCTCTCCTACAGAGCCCTACTTTCCATAGGCCCAAGACGCAAAAGCCCAGCCCGAAAGCATCGGTCCACTCCATTTGACCGCATCCAGGCTTGTGATTTGGGAAGACGAATCAAACCACTTTCCTCCAGCCTTAGACTAGTAAGTAGCTAATCATTCTTTTATTATTTGCTACCAAGCTTTGTTAGGTCATACAATGGCAATTTGCGTTCACTATCAAAATATCCCACATAAATTTGAGCTAGTCTTTCAAACACTACTCAAACCTCGGCCAAGACTCGAGTTAATTCTAGTTCCATCTTTATTCACCTATCGACTTCAAAATCTTACCGTACCAATTTTACAACTTACCCCCGCCCTCTGAATCCTCCACAAAAATCACAGGTCAACCCTAATCGCCGAAACCAGCTTTCTTCGTTGATGAACTCAACATCAAATACCACGAAACTTCTCGCCTACTTTGGGTTTGAGCTCAATCACGATCGCCGGTCTATGTATTTTCTCATTTCTTCTCATTTCTCGTCAGAACAACTTTGGTCATGAAAAAACGGTACAGCACAAAGCGATAATCTAATCATAGATGCTTAAAGTAAGAATCATAAACAAGGAATTCAAAGAGGTCGTTCGGTGCGCACCTTCCGTCTCCCACGCCCCCTCTCCACAGCATCCCTTTAACACACGTTTTTTATCTTTGACTAAATCACCAGACTGCCACCTCCACCACCGCAGCCCCTCTTCGCCAATCTTCCTACCTTTTCTCTCCCCATTTTCATTTCTTTCGTTATCGCAATCTCGCAAGCGGAACGCAGACTGGCAAAGAGACCGACGCTAAACGAAGAGCCCCGACCGGGCTGCCCTAAAATTCACGAGAGGTGGGCAGGGGGCGACGCCGACCGCCTGCAGCCGGTAAACCGCCAGGGACCGCGACCGGCGAAAGGCGGTCCTCCCCCCTCCAGAAAATGGCTATCTCCACTCCCCTCCTCCATCTCAAAAACACGTAACAACTCTTAACATTGTTTTTCTCCGAGAGAGAGAGAGAGAGAGAGAGAGAGAGGAAGAAAATTAAAAACAGCGATTTTTAATTATCCTATTCCCTCCCTCTTTTGTGTCTCTTTCTTTCTCTTTCTCTCTCTCTTTCCCCGTTAGGTTCTTCACATATCTTGGCGAACAGCGTCGTTCATCATCTTCACACGAAACTCTCCATCTCTCTCTCTCTGCTCTGCAGCAATCTCCTCTTCCCTTCGTCCTTCTTTCTGGTTTCGCTGCGCTTTCTGCAGAAGCAAAGCGGACAAAGTCGTGGTCTTCTCCTTCTTCCTCCTCCTCCTCCTCCTCCTCTTCTTCTGCTTCTGCTTCTTCCGGCGAGTGCTCGTTCCGCCGCTCCACGATCCTCCCGGCTCGTTTCGCGATAGCTTCCTGTTTTTCGACATTCTCTCTCTGCTCTGCGCGTTCGTCTCTCTCTCTCTCTCTGTCTACGTGCTTTGTCGTTCGTTGCCTTTGTCTTCAAGCAATGTGAGAACCGCTCATCGGCGTTGAGTTTCTGGACGCGCCTGGAGGATTGCTTGTGCTGGGGAGGCGATCGGAGCTGGCGGCTCCAGGTTCAATTTCCCGGCGTGTCGTTTTTTTGCTTTCTCGGCTTCTTAAAAAATCCGCGCGGTTAGATCTGCTTCGGCGCGCGCGCTGGTTCTGGTTTTTGATGGTGAGGTCGTTTGATTGCGGGATTTCGGATTTGATTGTAGCGGCGAGCGTGATGCGGCGTTGAGATAGTGGAAGCGAAGAGGGCTTAGCTTGTTTTTTTTCACCTCCGGTGGTGAACATGAAGAGGTCTAGGGATGATGTTTACATGGGCTCTCAACTGAAGAGGCCTGTGGTCTCTTCTCGCGGAGAGAAGTAAGTTTCATCTCTCCCTATCTCTGTATGTTTTGGGTTTTGTCGTGTGGATCGACTTGTTTGTCGAGGATTTGATTGCACGAGCTCAACAAGACTTGCCTCGTTGAGGATGAGATTTGGTCCTTCTGATCAGGGCATTGTTAGTGCATCCGTCTTCTATATGCTCGTGTTTCCGCTTCCGCTTGATTAAAATTGGATTTTTTTGGATGAAGTTCCAGCGAATTTCTTGCTCACGACCTGCTGGAACAAGATCAGATTTTTGTCAGCATCGGATTGCTTAGATATCTAGCATGTTCTGTCTCTTCTTATAGGTCCTATGCTCACTGAAAGTCTAAAGTAGAAGCTATTCTTGCACGGATGGACTTTTGCATGATTGTTGGTTGAGGATTTATTTCAGGAGAGCTCACGTTTACATCTGTACAGAAAGATGTGGCCGGGGTGTTGATATGAGGGCAGGGTTTGTAAATCTCTAAAGTACTGATTTCCTTTCTTTTTATGTGAAGCTCTGGGCAAGCCCAGGTCATGGGAAGTGGAAGTGCACAAAAGCTGACTACAAATGATGCCTTGGCATACCTTAAAGCAGTGAAAGACATTTTTGAGCACAATAGAGAGAAGTACGATGACTTCCTTGAAGTTATGAAAGATTTTAAGGCTCAGAGGTAAGATAGTGCGACGATGTTTTCTTTATTCTGGGCCTGCGAGCATGATCTGAATAACTTTCTGAACAAATAGTTGATTGTGCTGACAGAATCGACACTGTGGGTGTCATAGCAAGGGTCAAAGAGTTATTTAAGGGATATAGGCAACTGATTTTAGGTTTCAATACTTTCCTGCCTAAGGGATTTGAGATAACTCTTCCTCCTGAAGATGAGCAAGAGCAAGAGCAACCACCTCCACAAAAGAAGCCTGTTGAATTTGAAGAAGCTATTAACTTTGTGAACAAGATTAAGGTAGAGATGGATGTCGCTATCAAACGCGATGCACTGATGCTTTTGAGGTCTAACAACATGCATTTTGTTTGTAGACAAGGTTTCAAGGGGACGATCGTGTTTACAAGTCGTTTTTAGACATTTTGAATATGTATAGAAAGGAAAATAAGTCCATTACTGAGGTCTATCAGGAGGTAAGGCAGATGCACTCTCAACCTCACTTATTACTATAGTTTCAGATTAATTCTTTGTTCTCAGTTTGCAAGCAAATCGCATCTGTCAATGAAAAAGTTATCAGATTTCTATTTCCCGGTATTACTTCCTCTTTGTCTTTGCCATTAGTGGCGTGTTCCTCACTTGCGATGGCTATTTTCCCTCTACAGGTTGCCACACTTTTTAAAGACCACGCTGACCTCCTTGAGGAGTTCACACACTTTCTACCTGATACTTCCTCTGCAGCGTCTAATATGTATCCTCAATCTGGAAGGAACTCTTTGCTCCGTGATAGGAGCTCCACCATGCTGTCCATGCGGCAAATGCACATTGACAAGGTTCTCATGCATCCAACCTTGCCGATTTTCTCAATTCCTATCTTACCCTGGCTTATACCATGATGAATTGATTTTCAGAAGGAGAGGATATCTGCTTCGCATGCTGATCATGATCACAGTGTAGACCGACCTGATTTAGACCATGACAGAGCTTTGCTGAAAGCAGAAAAGGAGCAGAGAAGGCGTGGGGAAAGAGAAAAGGATAGAAGAGACGATAGAGATAGGAGAGAACGGGGGCATGATGAGAGAGAATTTGAACATGATAGCACTAGGGACATCAACCTGCAGCAGTTTTCCAACAAACGGAGAGCATTTCACTTGGCTGCTGATCAATTGCATCAAGATGGCGAAGTAGAAGAGAACTTCAGTACACTTCCCAGTTCATCCTCATATGATGATAAAAGCACTGTTAAAAGTGAGTTTTTACATGCTGTACCTAATCTACAAGCCACTGGTTTTGGAATTAGGAAGACGGATCTTGTCCATATCCAGTGTGAAAAGCCTGCTTTGTGGATATTTTTTCTTTTTCCAGAGAAATATTATGCTATAGATCAGCTTCTTCCTTATTGAATTCATACAAAAATTGATTGACTGCCGCTTACTGCTGATTCTTGTGTCATTGCAGATATCTATAGCAAAGAATTTGCTTTCTTCGATAAAGTAAAGGAAAAGTTACGAAATCCCGAGGATCACCAGGAATTTTTGAGGTGCCTTCATATTTTCAGTGAGGGGATAATTTCACGGCTAGAATTGCAAACACTGGTATGGCTGTGAACATACTTGTTACAAGTGATTTTATTTCGTCAATTTTTTAGACTCTTTGTAGCAAAAATTTGTTTATGCTTGTTACTTCAGCTGGTATATATGATTGACTTCAGCATGTGGCCGGCTAAAATATAACTTTCTCTTATAGAGTACAACTCCATGTCTTGACGTTAATATGCTCGTAACCACCACGCTATACCAAACTGAAGTTGCCACAGACCTCTGGATTTTGACTATAAAAACTTTTTGCGCTTGAACGGCACGTTTGGCTGGAATGCATCCTTATTGTAGATTCTGTAATTGTAGTTCCTTGATTGTACTGGAAGTCTCGGTATTAAAATTCTAATTAACTCAAGGCTTAGTTGCACAGACCCTCCCAGTAATGACGTTTGTTGCAAAAACCACCATCCTATAGATTTAAACTAATACACGCGTAGCTTTTGAACCCTCCTTCACTCATATTGAATGGTTTTTCTTCCACTTATCATGAAAAAAAAGGCCTTTAAAGAGGTTGAAAAGGTCAGGTGGGAACAATTTGAAGTTTCATTGAGACAGGAAATTTAAGGATCAGATGTTATGTAAAAATTAAGAGGACGTGGAGGTATTAGCAATGGACTCCTCAGGGCGGGGAATTATTTGTAGTTAGCCCTTAATCTAACTAAGCCTGAGTAGATGTAGAAAGTTGAAGAAGGCGTTCATTTGGTAGAGAATGCTCGTTTTAGGGGTGCTATTGGTGCCTTGGGGATGGATGATGCAGTGTAATCCTCAATACTCTAAGATAGGGGGATCTAGATCAAAGACCGTGAAATAATGTTCTCACTTAGCAATTGCAATAGTCTCTTTGCCCTTGTAAACCAACAAACTTTAGACGCGTAGTAAAATAACGTTTTTCTTTTTGTATAATTCTAGTTTTATCACCATTAGTGCCTCAAAGTTGTTTTGTTCCGGATGATGTTGTCTTCTGCCTGTCACCTTCCTGAGAATTTTTTTAACTACCGTGTATCTTGTTCAATTCATGATGATTTGTTGGAATTCCATTTCTCCAGGCGAGTGATCTACTTGGCAAATATCCGGAACTTATGGATGGGTTAAATGAATTTTTGGCACATTGTGACAAGAATGGTAAGATTTGAAGACATGAGCATTCAGCGATTTGTTCTTGAACATGTATATGTTAAATGGTTTCTCTTTGTTTGTTTGCAGAAGGGTTTCTTGCTGATTTCATGAGCAAGAGTACGTGAACAAATCCTTTCATTTGTTACTGTTTCTTTGCGTGGTCCTTCCATTTCAGTTGGAGAGATTTGTTCTATGAAAGCATGATTTCCGATTTCCGCAGTCGCAATTTCCGGGTCATGATGATTGCTGATGCTTATTTTCTGTGCATTTTAATTGATGAAGGACACCTGCCCAGATCGGTGAAGTCCGAGGAAAGAGATAGAGACCGAGATCGTGAGAAGGATGGAGGAGTTAAGGATAAGGATCGTGAAACACGTGAAAGGGATAGGCTTGATAGGTCCAGAGATGCTCACAAGACGTCCTTGTTTTCAAGCAAGGATAAGTATATGGCTAAACCAATTAACGAACTTGACCTCTCTAACTGTGAGCGCTGCACTCCCAGTTATCGCCTACTGCCTAAGAATGTATGTGAACTTACATCTTATAATCTTTATACCCAAGTGATGAGTTATTGATGTGGGAACTAAAACTTTTCATCACCTGCATCCTTCAGTATCCTATTCCCTCCGTGAGCGATAGAACAGAGCTTGGTGTTGAAGTGTTGAATGACTATTGGGTGTCTGTAACTTCTGGAAGTGAGGACTACTCATTCAAACACATGCGCAAAAACCAATATGAAGAAAGCCTGTTTCGTTGTGAAGATGACAGGTCAGAAGTTGCCGGCAACATGGTTTACAAACAATGTGCATTCTAGTCACTCTGATTGCATGATTTGCTTGAATTGATATGGGCAATTTTCGTTGCGTTTTTTTTATTTTGTCTGTGACAATCTTTTCAGGTTTGAATTGGACATGTTGTTGGAGTCTGTGAATGTAACTACTAAGCGTGTTGAAGAACTGCTAGAGAAGATTAATAATAACACGATCAAACAGGACAGCCCAGTTCGTATTGAGGAGCACTTTACAGGTCATAGCCGATTGATCTTTTATGTGTAAATAGTCTAGTTATGTCCTTTTTATGTCATATTCTGATGTGGTTCTCCTGTTTTGTTGTTCTTTCAGCTCTTAATTTGAGATGCGTTGAGCGCTTGTATGGTGACCATGGGCTTGATGTGATGGATGTACTAAGGAAGAATGCTCTTCTTGCTCTGCCTGTAATAATAACTCGTTTGAAGCAGAAGCAAGAAGAGTGGGCAAGATGTCGTTCGGATTTCAATAAAGTTTGGGCTGAAATTTATGCCAAGAACTATCACAAATCACTTGATCATCGCAGTTTCTACTTTAAGCAGCAGGATACCAAAAGTTTGAGCACAAAAGGTAATGGTATCGGAAATATAGTGATTTTGCTATAATGTCTACTTAGTACAATGCACAACCTCTTCGTGATTTGTAATTCCTGTTAATATACCAGAAGCTCATGGCCAGCTTGTTAAAAGCAAGTACATGACCCGTTGAACATTTCAAAGCTTAATATGTTCCTTTTTTAAATTGCTCTTCCTGGGCTTGGGCTAAATTATCCTTGTGTACCTCTCATTTTTCAGTAGCTTGTCCGCTTCTATAAGCTGTTTTATTTGCATAAATGATTTTATTAGTTACTTGTTGAAATTGAGGTAGTATGAGTGTCCTGAACATGCCTATTGAAATTTTTGGAGGACTAGTTTGTCCAATTTGCCTGATGACGTGAAACATTGAATAGTTTTTCAAATTCTGATGTCCACTTTTCCCCTGTTATGTTTTGCAGCCCTGTTGGCTGAGATAAAAGAAATTAATGAGAAAAAACGTAACGAAGATGATATACTTCTGGCCATTGCTGCTGGAAATCGACGAAGCGTTGCTCCAGATTTAGAATTTGAGTTCCCAGATCCTGACATTCATGAAGATTTGTACACGATTATCAAATTTTCCTGTGGAGAAGTTTGTACAACTGAGCAAGTGGATAAAGTTTTGAAGATTTGGACCACTTTTTTGGAACCAATGTTGGGTGTTCGTTCCCGGCCTCAGGGTGTCGAAGACACAGAAGATGGGGTAAAGGCTAAAAGACAAGCTGGCAGAAGTGGTACTGCCAATGGTGGCCACGATGACAGTGTTCTGGATGGTAGTGCCACTGTCCTGAACAGAAGACAGGTTAATCCTCTAAAAAATGGGGATGATGTAATTCCACCAGAACCATCAATTACTTGCAGGGCATTGGATAATGGAGATGGCAGGGATGCCGAAGTCCCTTCACTTGGTGTGGATCATGTTGCTTGTAGAACTTCTGAACAAGGAAAAATACATGATATTGCATCTCTAGCTGATGAAATGTCGGGTGTCAGTAGACCAGTCAACTCAAATGAAAGATTGGCGGGGGTGGAGCAAAGTAAGGGGAAATCTGGCATTGAGAATACACCAGGTTTGCACTTTGCTGATTGATCTTGGACTAGCTGCCTTAACTTATCATGAAACCATTTGGTTTCTCATATGATGGCTGAACTTCTGAAGAGTTTTTTTTACGCTGATTTTAAAGGGCTAAATGCTGCTCCTTCTAGACCGGGTACTGTTGCTGCAGAGACTGCTGTTGATATGCGATCAAGTAATGATAACTTACATTCATCGGAGGTATGATTAATACAATTTTTTCTTCAACACGGAAAGCAGTTTTTTTAAAGGATAGATTTTGGTTTACCACTTATATCTGTTCCTTTAATTGGACTTTTGATTTTTGAGTTGGGTACCAAGGAACTACAGTCTTGCTAAAATTGAGAGCGACAGGTGTGAGCATGGTTTGTGAGTCAGGGCAGATGGTTGTAAAGATTGCTTAATTTGTGTTGGGGTTGTAGATTACGTTTTTGTAGAGGCAAAATCTCAGCATTTGCATTTGATGTCTTGTGTTTGTTGATCTGTCTCTCTTTGCAATGGTTAGGGTGATGACTGTACGCGGGCCAATCTGTCTGCCAATGGTGTGGTGAAGGATACCAGCAGCATTCATAGATACCATGAAGAATCAGTTGGGCACTTGAAAGTTGAAAGAGAAGAGGGTGAATTATCTCCTAATGGGGATTTTGAGGAGGATAATTTTGCCGCTTATGGGGAAGCTACTTTAGAAGCTGTACATAAAGTGAAGGATGGTGCGACCAGTAGGCAATACCAAACCAGAAACGGAGAAGTTATTAGCTGTCCTGAGGTGGCGGCAGAAAATGATGAGGATGCAGATGATGAAGGCGAGGAAAGTGCACAGAGGTCATCAGAGGACAGTGATAATGCTTCTGAGAATGGGGAGGTCTCAGGCAGTGATGAATGCTCTCGTGAAGAGCATGAAGAAGATGGCGATCATGATGAACATGACAACAGGGCAGAGAGTGAAGGTGAGGCTGAAGGGGTGGCGGATGCTCATGATCCTGAAGGAGAAGGAATTATATTACCAGGTTCAGAACGTTTCCTGCAAACAGTGAAGCCTATGGTGAAGCATGTACCGATGGCTTTGCGTGAAAAAGAAGGGGATTCTCGGATTTTCTATGGAAATGATTCCTTTTATGTTCTTTTTAGGCTTCATCAAGTATGGCTCTTCAAATTCTTGTCTATATTCCTTTTTTTATCTATTGAAGTGTTTAATATTATTATGTTACTGTGTTAACATTTTGTTACACTATAGACATTGTACGAGCGAATACAATCAGCAAAAATCAATTCATCATCTGCTGAGAAGAAATGGAGGGCTTCAAGTGACACTTGTCCTACTGATTGCTATGCCAGGTAGCATGCGTGTTTTTCTTTTCTTTTTTCCTTTTTGGTGGGGGAACTGAATTGAGACTGGAAAATTGACAAAATTTGGTGTGTCAAAAGAGGTCATGACTGTATGACCCAAAAAAAAGGGGTCATAAGTGTGCATGTAAAATTGGAGCTCATTTTTATTTTTTTTCCTAGGTTTATGAGTGCTCTCTACAACTTGCTTGATGGTTCTTCGGATAATACAAAATTTGAGGATGACTGCCGAGCTATTATTGGAACTCAGTCCTACGTTCTGTTCACTTTAGACAAGTTGATATACAAGGTAGTTAAACAGGTGAGCTAGTATTCTCTCTTTTCCAAACCTTTAGACGTTCCTCCTTTTTCCAATGCATATTTTTCTCAATCTTGTGTTTTCCAGCTTCAAACCATTGCGACTGATGAGATGGACAACAAGCTGCTCCAACTATATTCGTATGAAAAATCCAGAAAACGTGGAAGATTTGTCGATATTATTTATCACGAAAATGCACGCTTTCTCCTTCACGACGAGAACATATACCGCGTTGAATGTGTAGGTCTAATGTCGTTGATACTGATTTTCTTCTGATTTCTGCATGAAGCTGAATTTTTAATAAATCTTATTTACTTCCAGTCAACGGCGCATTTGTCGATACAACTTATGGATAATGGACATGATAAACCTGAAGTGACTCCAGTGTCCATGGATCCTAATTTTGCGACGTATCTGCAAACTGACTTTCTCTCTATTGTTCCTGATAAAAAGGAGAAATTTGGGATTTTCTTGAAGAGGTAGAAAATTGTGAATTTTTAACGGACTTTGCCATCTGGCTGTGGCTAACCTTTGCACATGGTTGCAGAAACAAACGGAAATCTGTGCATGATGATGACAGTCATGCTCTGGAAGGAGTTAAAGTCATCAATGGTTTGGAGTGTAAGATTGCTTGCACTTCATCGAAGGTCTCTGATTCCTCAGTCTCTCCATTATTTTTAGATATAACTGTCAATTCTTATAGAAATCTACCGGTGGAGATCACTGCCGCATTGTGAGTTGGAATTCTGAATGTAGCAGGTGTCATATGTTTTGGATACGGAAGATTTTTTGTTCCGCACAAAAAGGAAAAGGAAAGCTTCCATTAGAAAGAACTCGTGTCAGGACCAGATGAAGTCCGAGAATGGTGATTCAATTAGAATACAGAGGTTTCATAGATTGCTCTGCGGCTCATAGTTGGACGTGATGTCACTGTCTCTCCAATTAGGTATGTCCTAATATCCAGATGAAAGTCCCATCCTATACTATTTTCTTCAGTTCAGCGATATTTGACAATATGGAAACTGTGAACGTCTCAAATGACAGAATGATGCTTTTGATTTCCCGTGGATTGTATCATTCATGGGGTTTTGTTGTATATTGTGGTCATTTTGTTTTCGGCTTGTCAAAGTTTGAAGACATTAGATCCGGATTCTTGATATCTTTTTTTCTGCAGAATCATTCCGCGAGCATTGAGTACACGGGAGCCATACAAACTTATTGATGGTGCCACGTTGGGAAATCCTTTCGTGGGAATTGTAAGATTTTCAGGTTTTTTATCTTTCACTCAGACGGGTCATTTTACTGTCTCGCCAACAGAATAAGGGATCGAGAGGAAAGGGCAAACCTTGTTCAGAATTTGTAGAGTAGCATAATCTCGTGGGGGGGTTTTGATCCACCATTGTGTAAATAATGTCATATTGTGATGTAAAATTGAGATACTCGGTTCTTTTCATTCATCAACTATGCTTGGTTAGACATCATTTTGTCACTAAGCTAATGAAGGATCTTGCAGTTATTTGACCGTTTCTTGCGCCTCTTATTGTTTGTGCAATCGGTTGCATTTGCGCCTGTGTTCTTTTTCCTGTGCAAAATTGAGGCAGAACTAACACGCGATAGAGTGGATCCACTTGGGACAATGTATAGCGTACAGTGATTTTAAACGGTGGATTGACATAACGTGCTGATTTAGATGAGCAGGGAAGAAAGCTTGATGCACGCTTTACTTGGTCCTACTCTATTTTGTCTTCAAAGTTGCGGGCTCATCTGAAAGAGCACTCGGCAAGTCAGAACCAGACAGGAAATACATGAACTGCAAAATCTTGATAGGAAATCTACGCATCAACTCTTTCGATGAAGATGCAAAATCTTAACGGGAAATACTAGCTCAGGTTGTTGTCAGTGGATAATCGCAGCATAAGCCTTTTTTTTTCTGTGATAAACAATTCGGAAGAACTGTTACAAATGTTGAGTGGTGAGCACCAATTTAACCTGCCAACTCACTTATGGGTGGACGATCCATTACATTGGATGCTGCAAGCGCGTTCCTCTGCAACTGCGGATCAACATCGGGCAGCTTAGGAATCTGGGCAAGTAGATCAATCGTTCGCCGTAAGAGACGAGCCAAATCTCCCTCGTCCATCGCACAATCCATCATTATCTCCCTCCATGTCAATCCAGATGCCCATGCTTCGACCATACCCGAGAATTGACTATCTAAACAGCAAGAAATCTGCACTCCATGTTTCTCTTGCAGATTCAAAAGGGAACTTCTTTGATCATCCAAGAGATCAATGACATCAGTCACTGTCGTGGATGGTTCAAATATATAGGCGTTGTTTTTCCAAGGTCGGACTTTGATCCCTTCTGAAACTAAACCAGCGCAGACAGCAGCAAGCTGGGCTGGTTTCAAACACAGTAAAATTTTACTTCTCAAAACCATCGCAAGCCAGAGCTCGTTTTCTCCCCTTATCGCAGCGGCAGTTTCTCCAAGAGGAAATATAATGTTTGTGTTGATATCAAGTGCTCTAATTTCATGTATAACGTGGCTTACCTGCAAAAAATCCTTCCATCCAGACGGTTCGATTTGCTCTATACGATTAATTAGGCGCTTCGATCTAGTCTTCAAGCGTTTTATCTTTTCCTCAGTGAACTTGGTCATGTCTACGATCTTCTTATATTCTCTAAAGCCTTCTGTACGCGCTATCTTTTTCTTCAACCGTGCAACCTTAGTCCTTTGTGCTTTGTAGCATTCTACAGCATCATGGAAATCCTGAGACATGAATAATGCCTCGTCTTTGTCAGAAAGACTATTCAAGACGGGCACATTTAAACTCCACGACCACGTTTCCAGTGACCCTTCTCTGTACCATAAACCCCCAAATTCACTGTCACTAAGCTTATCCCACTGCATATCATCCTTATCTAGAAGTGTCACCATAAGTTCCCGAGGCAAAGCATCTCCTTCAGTTAGGGCCACGTTAGGAAGACCAGTCCGATAGACTGTTCTAATCCACTGTTCCGTAAATAAGTACCATGAGTTATCTGAACCAAGGGCCGCGTGATAAGATGGTTCAAATCCTTCATGTCTTGCCAGATGACCATCACTCGACTCCACTCCAACTACATTTATCGCAAAAGAATCGTCACCAAGAATTCTGTTCTTGACTTTTGACCCATTCAAAGAGTCAACTTTTCCCAAGTAAACAGCCGGAATAGAGTGTAAAACTCCTTCAGAATCCTTATATTGCAAGCATATAAAGGGCAACTGTCCATTCTCCAACTCCTCAAGTAGAGGTTTCACAGCAGATATTCTCTTCAATTCCATTTTTTTGCGTAGTTCAGTCCGGAGGCATTTTTCAGCCCTTAATTCTTCCTGTAGATCAGCGATCTCCTTATAAGCTGCGTCTGACAAAAGACTTCTCGCTTTTCGGTCTATAGCATCGTCAGTAATTTCAGATGTTAACTTCTGAATCTCCTTGTCTATTTTTGAGAGCTCCTCCTTGGCAGCAAGCATAACATTGCTGCCCACATAGTTACCAAAACTTTGCTCCACTAACTTCCTAGCTTCTTCCAGTGTTCGTCCTGCTCGAGAAATTTTCACTTCACCTGACTCACTTGAGTGACTTGTAAGTTTTGCACCAGCCAAAAGGTTCAGCACCATTCCATATGAAGCAGTAAACTGTGACACCAGAGGCTCTACCCCAGCAAAAAGAAGCTTACAGCACTCTTCAGCACCCTCATAAGCAGTTTGGACAAGGACGACATTACCACTTTTGTCAATGCCTCTACGACCAGCACGACCGGCCATTTGAAGCAGTTCATTTGAGGTTAATTGAATACGTCCACTGCTACTTCTCTTGCAGAGAGCTGCAATTACTGCTGTCCTAGCAGGCATGTTGATTCCCGCAGCCAGTGTTTCTGTAGCAAAGACAACCTTGACAAGTCCTCGTCCAAAAAGTTCTTCAATAAATGATTTCCATAGAGGCAAACACCCTGCATGATGTGCAGCAACACCGTGCATAAGTCCTTTCACAGCTGAATCCCTAACAGCATCAGGATACTGAATACTGAACCGCTTCAAAGCCAGTTCAACTTCACTCATCTCGCAGCCATCCAGGAGGTTGCATCCTTCAAGGTACTGAACAGCTGCATCACAGCCTCTCCGGCTGAATATGAACCAAATGGCTGGGAGCATATCCCTTGCTTTGATTTGATGCAGAGTGTCAATCACCTGAGGAACCTGAAATATATACTTTTTTTTATTGGTATGATCGTGCTTTTTAACCCTATATGAATTGGATAAATATAAATTCTTTAATACTACTTGAGAAGAAGAGAGACAAGAGATAAAGACTATAGATGACTCTTTCTTTTCTGCGGCCACATAAGACTATTTCTTTTAACCCATTGATGAACTTAGTCCATACTTGTGAGCGGCGAATAGCATTCATGTCATTCTTTGAAAGAGGCGCCTCCATGGTGATACTATCAACATTGTTGATGTTAATATCACCCCCCCGTCTTCTTGATTTCCTTCTTTTGATACTATCCTCCTTGTATGAGTTACGTTCCATGGCATAAAGTTGCAGATAATTAAGTGATAGTTTCCTGTTCCAAGAATCACGAAAACTATGATGAATAATTTTCCTTTTGGGAGGGTTAGGGGGAGAGTACAGAACATAAGCTACGCAGAGAAGAAAAGCACATCACCAACACTGCAAAAAATTTTCATTACAAAGGATTATAATCAGCTGTGTGCACACAAAACCATGAAAGAAAACTGCCATGGCTGCAGCCACTAACTCATTTTGAACAACCATCTGGGAGAAAAAATGGTTGTTATTTCATTTCACTTCTCTAAATCTACCATACTTGGAAAATTTGTAAGAACTACAAAAAGAGCATCATCTAATGAATACCACAGCCTAAGAGTGAGTAGACCGGAATAGAATGTTCATGTAGAGCATCTAAGCGAAGGAGTAAAATTTCTATATGCGTTCAAGGTTAATATAAAGCCCTGCAATTAACTATAACATACCGGTTCATCTGCCTTCCTTTTTCATCAAGAAGGGGTAACACGGAAGTTTTTGTGGAGAAATGCCAAGTCAGAGGGACTGGACGTCTTGATGATGTAACCAACTCTGTTCTACCATGGATCTGACAACAATAATGCAAGCATGTAAATGATTCTACCCCAGGAAATTTTTAAGCGAATGTACATGTGTGTGAATCAATCTGTTTGGATTGGGCACAACCCCAAGGGGTGCAGATGAATAGAGTAAGACCATCAATCTCTACCAATCAGCTCTAGACCTCTCGGCTCCAGGAAAATCACGAGATCTCTTTTTTCTTTTTTCTTTTTTCTTTTTTCTTTTTTACTTGGTAAGCAAGTGTTGTATTCCAAATAGTTACTCATTAACAGGTGGAATAAGCCTGTTACAATTACAGTAACTCTTACAATCTGCTCATCATCAACCTATGTCTTACTTTTTTATATGTACATATGATGTGTAAGCAAACAAAACTATAGCGGCCTCTAATTCCCGCACATCTCAACATGCTGCAAACTGAGACCTATCTCCTTTAACATCAGTCAATCTATACAATACATCGGTATGAATCTTTGCAAAAATAGATTTACCGTCAAAATTGAAGCTAGCCACATGAATCAATAAATTCCTAGCATCCCAAATATAACAAACTGCAGCATACCAAGCTATCTGAAATATCAAAAGAGAGATGGGCTTCCGTTTCATATATTGAGAAGCCTGTTGTAACTCCAAACTCCAGCTCCGGATGGTCCTTCCCACTCTAAATTTACTAAAGACATAATTCTAAATGTCCTTGCCAACTGGTCCATGAACAAATTCACGCGATATTTATCCTCAAGTTTTACTCAGTTAATTATCTCCTACCTCCACGAAGAGTCAGTTTAACAGACTGCGATTTTAACAATATCATTTTTGACTTACCATCATTTGACGTAGCACAAGCAACTTACTTGAACTAGTGAATTTCTTTACAAGTATACCCTGAGGGAGGGTGACATTTTCAAGTTTCCAATATCTCAAAAATTGACAGGGAACATCGCTAACGTCAGCCCAAATAAGAAAGGCTGGCGAGATAAAGGGGTGAGTCATGGCAAAGTACCATGTTGCTGAGAAAGAAAATGGTGTCAGGAGCTTCGGTTAGAAATTAAATGTAACAAATACTCCTCATATTAGTGGCATTATTGTCTTCCTAGTATGCATTCAAACAGATTTCTGGATCTGGAACTCTCCCTCAAAAATAAATGACTCCCTTTTCAAGGTTGTGGAAAGAAGAAAATAATTGATGCAAATGTAATCTGTATTCCACGTGAAGCTGCAACCTTTAATCTATCTTTCACATAGATATCATTAGTCAGCAGACTAACTTTGCCAGAAAACATAGGAGAAGTTTTAGAGCATGGTTTGACTATAATCATTCACTAGATTTCACAGCAAATGACGACTATTTGAAACTAGCCCAGTCAAATAAACAGTTAGAGGCAAGGCCAAGATCAACTGTCTGCTCTGAGCTCACAGCAAATTATCCATGCCATTGCCATAATATCACTGGAGGCAGAAGAACACAAGTATTAGTAAGAACACTTCAGCTATGTGTTGTCCTACATTTTTTACTATTGTATTCCCACATTAATACTTTCTGTTAGGATGACATAGTAGTTTTCATGCTTGAGTTTTTTTAGGACGAAAAGAAGATTCTGAATGGGCTCGACAAAGTTGATTGATTTACCAAAGTTACCAATTAGTCGGTAAACCAGTTTTTACCATGTTTCCATTAAGGAGTTCAGTTGACCCAAGAGATCGGCAGTTTCCTCATTGTTTGTTCAATTGGAAAATCTGAAATCTTTTTAAAGAAGATTCCATATACAACACAAGCAACTTGGTAATTGCTAAAGGAAAGCAATCTAACAAACATTTGAATTAGTTTATTACAGGACTGCTTAAGCAAAATGAAACCTTTTCTGGGCAGCATATTGACAATTTCAAAATATAAGCATTGAAGAGTACTTAGCAGTACCTGGGAAATCCAGCCAGCAAGCTCATCTGCATTTGCAACTGTTGCTGATAGACATATAAGTTGGACTTCTTTTGGGGAATAAATAACCTGGCACGTTCATGACTATTGAGTTTCCATGGATAAAAGCTTAAGTAGAAAATTTGCGAGCTGCTGAATAGAATGGGGATAAAAGAAGAGGAGGAGGACGAGGATGAGGGAGGGAGGGAGGGAGATTACGCACTATTTCTTCCCACACTGTCCCCCGAGAAATATCACTTAAATAGTGAACTTCATCCAAGACAATAGCATCCACCTGAAAAAGTCCACTCCTTGAAGAGGCCTCTCCAACACTATGCGAGAAGAAAGATTACATTATTCAAAATATACAAAGCAAGACAAAGTTATGCAAGGAAAATCAAAATTCAATATAGCAATGTCGAAATGATGATTACGAACTTAACCCACCCCTCATATACAAGGAGTAGGCACAACAATCAAGAACCCAAAAAGCACTGCTGAATGAATTTGTGAATCCTAAGCAAGAGAGAGATATTTCCACGATACCTAAAGCCTGTTCTCCGATCGAGCCATCATTACACCTAAACATCCTAGTCGCACACGACCAAAATAAACCCACGAAGTCATAAATTGGTACGGCTATACTGAAATAACAGCTTCCTTAACAAGATGTGCACCTCTGATACAGCATATTCCGCAGTATCTCTGTAGTCATGATTATTACTTGAGCATCCTTGTTTACTGCACTATCTCCTGTTAGAAGGCCAACATAATTGTCTCCAAATGTTTCGCTGCAACAAGCAAGTACGGAGAATGAAAAATGGCAGATTATTAACTGTGGCTGTGATGGAAACAGATGATGAAACTCCAATCCACAAACCGAAACTCGCGAAACTTCTGATTAGATAGTGCCTTGAGAGGAGTGGTGTAGAACAACCGCCTCCCTCTGGCTACTGTGGCCACTGCCGCAGCTTCAGCAATCAATGTCTTTCCGCTGCTAGTAGGCGCCGAAACCACAACAGAAGATCCTCTTAGAAACGCTTTGATCGCCAATCGCTACCAAAACCAATTCACAAATCACTACAAAAACCGGAAAGTTCGAAGAAAGCTCTATGAGTCTTGCCTACAAGACAAAATACTCCAAAAAAAAAAAAGCACAAATTTCACTACGCATAAGCGGCAATACTCGATGAAGATGTGAACCTGAAATTTGTCGATGCGAAAGTCATAGACCGAAGCGAGCTCGTCGACGTCGATGAGCTCAGCGCCGAACTCCCTCACTTCGCTGCAGAGCTTTTCCACTCTCCGCAGCTTGGATTCGCTAAACGAGGCGCGCATGCTCGCCGCGGCATCATCGGACGAGGCCTCGATCTCGCCCTCGCTCTGTTCGGCGTCCTCGTAAGCGTCGCCGGAGATGTCGTCGTACTCATCCGCGGCGAACTCTTCTCCATCCTCCTCCTCGTCCTCCTCGTCCTCGTCCTCGTCGTCGTCGGCATCGGAGAGCTGGGAATCGTCGGGAAGCAGGGGGGTCGGGGTCCCGTAGCGAGCGCGAAGAAGCGGTCCGGTGCGCGAAAACCCTAGGGAGGGAAGGTGGCGGAGGGGGAGGTGGCCGGCCTTGTTCCGGGGGATCGGGAGGGAGAGAGGAAGGGGCGAGAGGATAGAGGAGAGGCTGCGCATGGCGGGAGATTTTTCCGGCGCCGCAGAAACTCCATGTGACTTTTATTCCGGAAATTAGTCGTTTCTTTCTTTTTCTTTTTCTTTTTCTTTTTCTTTTTTTTGAAGCTAAAAATGATTTTACACAAGTGATCTTCACGTTCGATTCTAATTACTGATGAATAGAATTGTTTGTGAATAATCAACTTTGAAATAGCAAAATCACAAGGTCTCGTACCATAGTTGTTCAGTCCGCTTTCAAGGCATAATAATAAAGTAGGGGTGATCGATTCAAGAATGAATAGATTCTAGTCCTGAAAATTGATAGGTTATAACCGATTTCTAATTTTTAGAAAAACTTATCGTATTTTCCCCGAAATCTGTTTTTTGAACCTACCATGTTTTTCCAGTTCGGTTTCATTTTTTCTAGCAAAATAATATGAGTAATAATAAAACAGTTTAAAGTAAAAGATGAATAATAACAGTCATATCCGCCAAAAGCAACAATCCTCGAGATAAGCAATGGAAATTACTATATACCAAAACCAACCATCCAAGATATAGTAATAGTATGATCCAGGTTTTTTTTACCACAAGTTAAAAACCGCTTTCGAAACCGGTCCGATTCCCAAGTGGGTCTTCACTTAGAATCGAAAACTGGACTGGTTTTAACCGGTTCCCGAAAAATAGAAGCAGTTCCTGGACCTGTTTGTCGAGCGGTTCGATTCGGTTCCCGGGTAAACCCGATCTGGTTGCATACCCTTAATAATAAGTAAAGGGGATAAGTGTACTGAATTTTAAAACTTGTCATAAAAGTGCAAACAAGTTCCCAAACTTTTAAAAAGTGCAATCGAGTCCTAAACCTTATCACGAAAATGCAATTGAGCTATAAAACTTTCAAAATGTGTAATCAAATTCTACGAATATTCGATACATGTTCAGGATCAAAATCAAGGTTCATAATTCGGCAAAGCCTGATCCACGATTACACAAGGAATGAAATCGGAGAGCTTCAACCCCCGTGGGCACCTTTCACTTCACTAGTGAATGCCTTTAGTTTTCAATTTAAGCTCTATTTGTTTCGTGAAAAATGAATGATTTGGAAAATATTTCCTATATGGGCAAAGTTTTTCTCTCTGCAATTTATGGTTTCTAGCACTTGAATTTCTTGAACTTTATTTTCTACCTGTGTTTACACTTTCGGTTCTTTTAAATTTTCGCGAGTTTGCCGTTGCTTCAAGGCTTTTTTTTGTGTAGAGCAGATCACAGCGTGAAATTTCGAATTTGAGTTTTGCATTCTCAATTGCCTCTAGTCAGATTCTCGCCTTAACATAAGGAATTGCTACCCAAATGTACAATGGAATCAAGGTTTAATACATGAAAAACTTCAAATAAGTATGTCCGTGAGAAATTTATTCCAAACTAATTTTTGTACTACCAAAAATCTCAAATCGGTACATCTATGATAAATTTATCATAAACTAATTTTTTGACCATCTAAAACTTTAAACTGGCACATTTGTGACAAATTTATCCTACGTTAGTTTCCGTTAAATTGGATTAATACCACGAAAAATCATAAACCGGTACACTAGTGACAAATGGAGGGTAAAACCCTAAATTGGTACACCCGTCAGTTGCCAAGTGCCATCTAACTCAGTAATTTGACGTTAAAATTTAACAGAGACTAATGGAGAATAAATTTATCGTAAATGTACCAATTTAGGGTTTTTTTATGATTAAAAAGTTAATTCGATATAAATTTATAATAAATGTAGCGGTTTGAAGTTTTTCACGGTATTAACGCTAGAATCAAATAGCGTGGAAATGAAAACAAAGGAACATCCCGTCGGATACCGCAACACGTCGACGGATCTAAATGGGCCGGAAAATCGTAAAACGAGCCCATGTTGTTCATGTGGGCTTTGGTCTTCTTGCTCTTCTTTGGAGCCCAAATAACTTAGCGCATCATCCATCACGGCTTTGGGCCCCACGAGCCTCTTCATGTTCTTTTTTTTATACTTCTCGACTTGGGGCGCATCTGTCGCGGTCTGTCCCTTGTCCGTGGGACCGTGGGAGACCAACCATTTGCCAAAATGCCAGGCTAGCACATCTTTGTTTTACTTCCAGGGGGGGACGTGTGCGAAACGACGTCGTTTCGGGATTGAGAAAAAGTATCGTCGCGGCGGGTCCGGATGTGAGGGCGCTTCGGCTTCCCCATCCTGCCCCTGTTGATTGGAATGGTCAAAGGTCAACTCCCGGCGTTGAAAAAATTTCAAAATGTAAATTGCAAATGGGACGAGAACTCGGCTGACATCCAAATGAATAAAACTTCGGCATCGTAATGGAAGCAAAGAAGCTAAGAAACAACGTTCGGGAGAAAAACGAAAAGTGGGGATGATAAAAATATACGAAAATATGGACCACGACACAAGATGGGGCCGGCCAGTCTGACGCGATCCAGGGAACCGATCACCATCGAGCTAGCCAGCACGGCTCAACAACAACTGAGCCATGCCATACCTAGGTTAGCCCATTTCTCATTTAACAACACCGTGGCACGGCTTCAATAAAATGCACACGTACTTTTCGGTAAACTTTAAGAAGTATATAAATCATTTGCAGCCTTTTTCACCATTAACTATAAAACAACAAAACTAATTCCATAATCCATGTCAACAACATTCATAATTAGGAAAAACCGGGGACCTTAGCACAAAGGCTATTTTGGAAGTATAATGATAATTTTATTTTTATAAAAGTGCTGCCTATTTTTTTGAATTAGGAAATACTACAATAGAAATCCTAAAAAAAATAGTACGGAACATAATTAAGTGCTAAACATTCCAAAACGTACAATCAAAACTTGTATTTTTTTCAAATGCATGCATTCAATTTCTAAGCTCGCCATAGATGACCCCCAGTTGTCAAGAGCAAATTAAGCATTAATTCAATCACTACATTGCAAAAGAACTTAGGGCTTTTACTTTTTACCGTCCATTATTGTTAGTGTTGATCACGAGAATAAATCGAGAATAAGACTTGGATATCGCGATCAATCAAGAAGAATGATTAAGGTTCAATTAATCAGTTATGGGGTCGGTTCAGATGATCATGCACGCCTAATTTTACATCGTTATGGTCAAGCTCATCTTAATTTGGTGAAAGGTTGGATTGATCAAACTTGTGCTTAATTTGTTGGAAGGTTGGAATCTTGTGAAGCCCGAACACCACCAATGACAGAGTTCTGCTCTTTATCTAGGAATCCCTGACCCATGCCTAAATTTACATTGTTATGGTCAAGCTCATGCTTAATTTGGCGAAAGGTTGGATTGATCGAACTCATGCTTAATTTAATGAAAGGTTGGAATCTTGCGAAGCTTGAACATCGCCGCCGACGAGTTTAGGTTGATTGCACGAATATAACATAAGGATAATGACTTAAATGATCTCCGAATTTTTTGTTCAGTATGTAATGTGGTCCATAAACTTTTAATTTTTTCAATGTGATCCATAAACTTTAACCTAACATGTAATATTATCCATGAACTTTTAATTTTTTTTTCAATACGGTCTTTGCATTTTTGATAAATATTTAAACTAGTTCTCAAGCGTTATCATTCCATACGTACAAAAAGTTCAGAAACGGTATTGCACGTTGAATTAATTTTCAGGAATCACATTAAATAAATTAAAATTTCAGAGAACATACTATATACTATATCAAAATTCAGGGTCTATCGGTGTCAATTTTTTCTATAACATAAGCAGTTGGCGCGACACGTGACCAATACCAAACGCCGGGAGTCAGCGTTCAGTGCTTGAAAAAGCCCACAAGGGCAACGATGTCATTTCAACTCCGAAATCGTCCAACGGCAGCGCAATTTCTTGTTTTTTTTTAATTTATTCTCGCGTGCTGCTTCTTCTCCACCTGCCTCTTCACGCCCACCAAACCAGACCTCCCCTCCCCTCCATTCCCGTCGCTCGCGTCCGCATCCCGACGCTCCCTCCCCCCGTTCGGCTCTGCTCAACCGGACATGGCCTTGTCGCGGGCAGCTTCGTCTCCGTCGCACGCCGGCCTCCTCAAGCCCCTCGCCGCCGCCATTTCCTCCCCCTTCCTCCGCCGCCCGATCTCCACGGACGCCACCCCCATCACCGTCGAGACCTCCGTCCCCTTCACCGCCCACCGATGCGAGGCCCCCTCCCGGACCGTCGAGACGACCGCCCAGGAGCTGGTCGGATTCTTCCGCATCATGGCCCTGATGCGCCGCTCGGAGATCGCCGCCGACTCCCTCTACAAGGCCAAGCTGATCCGAGGGTTCTGCCACCTCTACGACGGGCAGGAGGCCGTCGCCATCGGCATGGAGGCCGCCATCACCAAGAAGGACTGCATCATCACCGCGTACCGCGACCACTGCACCTTCCTCGGCCGCGGGGGTAGCCTCCTGGAGGTGTTCTCGGAGCTCATGGGGAGGCAGGCCGGCTGCTCCAAGGGAAAGGGAGGATCGATGCATTTTTACAGGAAGGAAGCTGGATTCTACGGCGGTCATGGAATCGTCGGGGCTCAGGTTCCGTTGGGTGTTGGATTGGCCTTTGCGCAGAAGTATAATAAGGACGAGAGCGTGAGTTTTGCTTTGTATGGCGACGGGGCTGCGAACCAAGGGCAGTTGTTCGAGGCGCTTAACATGGCCGCGCTATGGGATTTGCCAGCTATTTTGGTCTGCGAGAACAATCACTGTAAGATTTTGAGGGTCTTGATTTGTGCGATTGCTTTTGCGTTGGTGGATGGTCAGTCATGCAATCGTATGTATTTTGCAGATGGAATGGGGACGGCCGAGTGGAGAGCTGCGAAGAGTCCTTCATATTACAAACGTGGGGATTATGTACCGGGTTTAAAGGTGATTTCTGAGTTTCATTCGATTCTTTCCAAACGGTTGTTCGCATTCACATCAATAAGCTTTCTGTTTGTTTAATGAATTGCATTTTCGTTACTTTTGTCCTACTTTTTTGTTTTTGCGGCTGGCTGTTCCAATTGTTTCGGAGTTGGTGCAATGTGTAATTGTAGATGGGTTAGTATATGTAATTTTAACTCTCTAAGTTGTTGTGGGTGCACTGCGCTCGTGTGCATATACGTCGAGAGGATTGTTTGGATTCTGATCTTTCTGAGCAGTAGTATGCATATTACAATATTACTAGGTGCTAAGGTGAATTGATTGATGTCAATGAGATGGGATCTCCCTTGTGTTGAGTGGTCCTGTACTGTTAGCAGATAAATGAGGGAGGGGTGGGAATAAATCATATGTAGGCAAGTTCTACGTTACTGGCCTTGCTCTTAAAGTTGTTCCAGTTACAGGAGCGTAGATCCTATGCTGTTCAAAATAGTAGCATATTGATGATATCACCTCAAAGAGTGACTCAGTATGTGCTGGCTTTGAATTCAAAATTGTATCTAATCTTCACGATTTGGGAGGACCTTTAATTGATCTTGCCCTGTAGCTGTTATGGAGGTCCAAATTTTTTATACGAATTGTTTGGCGTGCTGACAGCTGAAGTTCTGAATTGAATGATTTTTGGGAAGTTAGGTAGTGCACAGAATTTACGAGGCTAGGTTATATTTATGAAGAAAACAGCTAGCAGTTTACTATGATTTTTGATGTTGTGGAATAGTGGTGGTTCAAAGGTATACCCTTATCTTCTTAACTGGTCGGTGGAACATGTACTCTACTTTTGTAACAATTCTAGCGCTAAATCATTGTTCATAGACCCAAGTTTTTGTGATACACTTCTTCCCACACTTGAGTATTTTTGCAATGTTCACTCTCTTCAGACTCATTTAGTTCAGTGTTTATCCTTTACTGCAGGTGGACGGCATGGATGCCCTTGCTGTGAAACAGGCATGCAAATTTGCTAAGGAGCATGCTTTGAAGAATGGCCCTATTGTGAGTGATTTATTTTGTTTTTACATGTTTATCTGCTCGTTAATCATCATCAACTGGTGTTTTCACGATCTTGATGCTTGTACTTGCTAGTTGCTACTAGTGTCAGCTTTAGAGATAGCATCTTCTTCCTCTTAGAGCTGTCCACTAGTTATACGAGGAGGCTGTTAGTCATTGAGACGAGGACAGTTTCAATTTGTTTGCAATCGGTGCAATCTATATGTTTCCCTTGATTTGCCCGCCATGCAGGCATGCACCCCTATTTGTTAGACTCATCAAAGTAAAAGTGACACTTCTTTAGTATCTGGTCGACTAACCGGTAGTCTCTTACTACTATTAGTTAGTGCCCTCTCGAGATATTCAAATTGCTACCATAGTTGCCAGGATTTGTTCCACAATAAAAGATAGACTTCTGGATTCTGCAAAGTAAGGAAGTGGAGAATGATGAGGGTATATTATCTCGATGACTTGAGAATAGGTTGGAGGCTTCTAGCACCCATGTTACTGAAAGTGAATCACATGGATAGAGGTTCGATCGAATTTAGAGATGTGAACTGGCATTTGCTTGAGATTCCAACAACATAAACGAGTCACCTGCAACACAGAAATTGAAGGTATGTGTTGGTTCCTAGATGATGTGGATTGTGTTAAGGAGCTATTAAATGGTCATTACCAGCATCAAGCAGTACAGAAATAAAATGTTTGAGGTAATGTTCAATTAAGGATGTGATATCTAGGACATTCTTGGGAGGGAATAGTGGCAGGTGAGTTGTTACTCAGCCCAACTTCATGGGAACGTGTGGGCTTGACAAGTGTTGAGCATGTTTGGACATGGGAGCTGGGTTTTATTGATGCAGCATCCATTTTTTCCCCTTCCGGTGCTGCATAGTCAGGGTGTCATTCTGTGACTAAGTACACAAACAAATTTGCTAACGTAGAGCCAGGAATGGCCAAGGAGGATACATGTTCATTCATTAATATCATTATAGATACGCCGAAGAATAAGAAGTTCCTGGAGTTAAGTGGGTGATTGGCTATTGTCATCGCATCCTCGTTGTCATATTGTCCTGTTCATAGGAATGCAACCCAAAGACTCATGGTTCTTGGCTTGTTCTCTGTCCACTCTTTTCTTACGGGAAGGTTTAGTATGGAATTTCTGGTGTTTGCTTGAGGTTTCTAGTTAGGTGCAAATTGAGATGTAAGTAGTCAGTTACTCCGACTGATAAATACTTGCCTTGGCTGTACTCGAGTTTTCCTCTGACCTCTGTTAGTTCAACTGTTTGGCCCCACACACTTGTTTTGACATGATAGGAATTAGATAATAGGTAGGAGTATGGATCTACTTCGTCTCTCTATCTCAAGGTTGGGCATGCCTTTTGAGAATTCATTGTGAAATCACTCTTGCATGAAATCACGCCATGCTTAAATGATGAAGAGAAATACTGAAGTTTACAGAGTTTCAGGAGATCATCCACACCATGTAGATGTTCTCTGACAGGGGAATGTATCCACAGATCCAGGTTTCTAAATACTCTTTTGTGGATTCATGCGATCAAACTTAGAATTAGAGAACTCTGACAAGCCATTTTCTCATGGCACCTGTATCTTCAATCCAAGAAAGAAAGATGTTATTAGGTGCTGAATTGGTGGCATCGTATGCAAGATCCTCTCAAGCAGCGGATCCTTCCAGCTGTCTGATGCTTAGCAAAGCTTCTCTCGCTATTTCGCATTTTTCTTTTCTGGTCTTGCGACACCAGGAAGCATCAGTGTCCTTTCTTTGCCATCTGCTCTTGCTTTGCGTGAGTGAGAGAATACTTGAGGCTGCAGGGCAACTTATTGTTAGCTTATGTTTAACTTTCTTCTTTGATATTTGTAGTCTGTACCTTCAATCTCATATTTAAAAACATTTTAAGTTTGATATAACCTACTTATTTATAGCCATGCTGAGCTAAGAGAGTTCTTTATCGTGTGTCCACAGTGGATGGATAGTAAGGATTTTTCTGTGTCTACAAACTAGTGCAAATACCAATTCATCATCACATTTGATGCTGTGTTCAGATTCTTGAAATGGACACCTATAGGTATCATGGCCACTCCATGTCAGACCCGGGGAGCACATACCGTACTCGTGACGAAATCAGTGGTGTACGACAGGTGAATACATGGTTATGTTTGATAAGGATTTGTCCCATTTTTTATTTTGGGATTTAATATTTATAATGTTTCCCCTTTAGGAGCGTGATCCAATTGAAAGGATTAGAAAGCTGCTATTATCTCTTGACCTGGCAACAGAAAAGGAGCTGAAGGTAACTTTCTCGATTTGGATTTATGTATACGTAGCACATGGTTAGCACTGAATATTCTGTAAATTGCACGTTTAAATGTCTAAAAAGTTCATCTATGCCGAAGATAGTGAAGAAGCATTTATGGTTCAAAAGAATGGTGCAATGCGGATACTGAAGCCTTTACCTTCCTTTCTCATTCTAATTTGCTGTCCATATTTCCATCTGTTAGGATATCGAGAAGGAAGTAAGAAAAGAGGTTGATGAAGCTATTGCTCAAGCCAAGGTAAGAATTATGTTTAGATTATTCTGATTGTTGGGAGGTAACTATCTTGAGCAAAATCAATAATCTAATTGGTCATTTTGCTTAGCATTTGTTGGAAGTAATTGCCCTCACTTGTTATTGTTGACACCATAACATGTGTTTTTTCCTCTTCTCCAGGAAAGTCCAATGCCTGAACCATCTGAACTGTTCACCAATGTGTACGTGAAAGGTTACGGAGTTGAGGTAATTCTTATTAGATTTGTTTCATGTCATTTATCATTCATTAGGGCCTGCTGTTGGCTTCGCCAGTGAGATGGGGCACAATGCGATATGGTAGTTGGTAGTGCTTCCAAATTCCAACTACAACGAAATGTGTTTTGCTTATTAGAGCAGATACTTGATATGCTGAAACATGCTTGTACAGATATTTTTCAATCAAATATTGTCTGAATATTTTGTGTGATAAGGTTTACACACAATCTGTGGGCCAAGTTATTGGAGATACGTCTCCTTTGGTCCATCATTTTGAAGGGTTAACTTGAAAAATTGCTTTTTGTCTTGAAAAAGAAACAATTCCGTGTTCGCATAGCTATACCGTCAAACTTTATTTGTTAAAAGTGTGTCTTTTTCTATAACAAACTAGCAACATGAATTGAGGATGCGTAATGAAATCAGTTGGGTCAGTGAAGAATGTGATGTTGTTCATAGCTATCTGAGTGCCAGAATGCTCTGGTATTAGTTTTTGCATCAGATGAACACGAGATCTTAGTGTTCTTTGTAGTCCAACTAATATTTTTTTTGGATAAGAATACTATACAAGTGAAGTTGTTGGAACTTTTCTTTTTTAGGATTTGAATTAATTCTTTTGTATGAATGAGGCAAATCAAAGAGTGGAATAGGGTCAATTTCTGCACCTGGATGTATGAAGTTACTTGTATATGCAGAAGAAATCTGCAATCAGGGAATGAGCGAGTGAAGATCGAATTTTAACGTGGTTAACTTGGAGACTTACTGCAAATAAATTTGGTATCAAGATTAATTAATTTGTTTTCACTATGTACCCCTCGTAGAGAAGATAAGTGTGTGTATAAGGTCCAGACATGCTGTAGATGACTATCTTTATATTTCAATCTGTAATCCTGGGTTTCTGGATCTATTGCAGAGCTTTGGAGCAGATAGGAAAGAAGTGAGAGCCGTGCTTCCATGAAATCGGATTTTTTTGGGAAGTATCAAAAAGGTATTTTGACCTCTGCAGATGCCAAAGTCACGAACAAAAGGAAGAATAACAGGTGGGACCAAGATGACTGCCAATTTGTGGCCTCCTTGTTGTCTTTTTTTTTTTTTTTTTCTTTTGGTATGTGCAGCAGAGGTGAACTAAAATTATTTTTTACTTTTCGCTTTTCCTTTTACGCTTTGTCTATTTTTTGTGGTTTTCTCGGTTACTTCTTTTCTTGGGTTCGAAAAGTTCAATGAATGTGCCAAGGATGTTTTGAACACATTGTAGTGACCTTCTAAAAAGGTCCGTTTGATTTAGCAGTTGCCATGCTGTTTGTGCTCTGTAAAAATAAAAGAGCATTAATGGAATTCACTTTTACTCCGAGCACAATAAGAGTTTGGGACCAGCCGTTGAGGGCTATGAATTTATTTCTCACATTCTTTGGGCCGTGGTCCTTTGGTATGGATATTGCTTGCACGGGCCCCTAGTAGGAGACATCTGGTTCCCTTTTTTTTTTTTTTTTTCATTTATTGGTTGGATAGGGGTGCCACTATGAAGTCCAGTGAATTTGTCCCAGCTTATATTGCTTTGAAGTGAGCAGACTCTTGATTTTCCCGTGTAGGACTTGAATATTTCCTTGGCCATCCTTGTTGCAATTCTGGGGATCTCTCATCTTTTAATGTTACCTTCCTCGTGTTAATTTAGTCAGTACCTTTCAATTCACTTAATTTATGTTTGCTAGCTGAAACTGTTGTGATAGTGGCGCGGTCACCTGGAAATCCTGAGCAGTGTTTGCGTAATAATATGCTTCGTTTAATAGATAACTAAGTAAACATATTCTAATTTAATTCTTTCTTTCCACCAAGTACAAGCAGTAGGCGCTCTTCATCCAATAGGCTTCTGGACTTCTGCTCATTTTTCTCTGTCAAATCCATGCTAACAGCTAAAGAAGTTGGAAAGAAAACGGTTGGGCATGTTCTCATACTTTACAAGCGGCACTGAAGAGTCTGCTGCTTATAATTTTGTGGCAGATGATTCATAGTGAGATAAAGGGTAGGTCTACTCTGTAGAGAGTATTCTTTCTAGTGGTTTCTGAGTCTCGCCGTGTCCTTACTGGCTTTCCATGAAAAAACGATAAGTACATGCAAACAATGCACCAAGTAGCCACTGGCGAATCTGTTGATATTTGGTTGAGGGGTAATGCTGTTCACTTCTTGCTCTTGGTCGTGTCTGAAAAGAGATTAGTCGACTTCCACCTAAAAATTAAACAATCAATTTTCTTTTGGGTTAATACCACGAAAAATCCCAAACTGGTACACCTGTGATAAATTTACCCCAAACTACTTTTTTAATCACAAAAAATCCCAAACTAGTACACTTGTGATAATTTCACCCGAACTAATTTTTTGGCCACCAAAAACCCAAACTGGTACACCTGTGACAAATTTACTCTCCGTTAGTTTCCGTTAAATTTTACTGTCAAATTGCTAAGTTTGATGACACGTGGTAGTTGACGGGTGTATCAGTTTGGGGTTTTACCACTCTGTTTGTCACAAGTTTATTAATTTGTAATTTTTCATGATATTAATCCAATTTACCGACACTAACAGAGGGTAAATTTGTTACAGGTGTACTAGTTTAGGATTTTTAGTGGTCAAAAAATTAGTTTGGGGTAAAATTGTCACAAGTATATCAGTGTGGAATTTCTGAAGCTTGACGATGTAATGGGAGGAATTAGGTCTTTGATGGATTCGTTGTTGTCGATTCGCAACATATATCATCATAGCTATAATTGCAATTATCTTGATTTGAGTGTAGAAATACATATTCTTCCTAAGAAAAAAGTAATGGTTGCAAGAATTCGGAAAATTGCAGTGAAAACTTTAATGCATGAAAATGAAATGCATGGAGTTCATCCTGGCTTCTGTTTGGTCGGTCTCATATATTCTTGTTGGTCATGTCGTCATTTGCGATGCTTTTTAAGTAGTGCAAAGCATTTTCACACCACAATCCTGTAAATATTAAGCCATAGCACAACGTAACAAGCTCTCATATTCAAGCTCACCATTAATACAAGTCAACTGATCAAATCCATCCTACACAATTAAACCCTAACAGTTTTCATCCTCCAAGGTTCTTGCGGATTTTGGCTATGTCTTGCCGCGTAATCTGGAACGCTGTTCCTAATACTTCGTCAGGTATCCCTGGTTTTGACATGAACGCAGCAAGTGAAGCAATTTGGACACCTGGGTTTTGACTACTGAGCCCTGAGATGGCCAATGCTGAGTTTGTCGAATCAAAGTTGTAGAGGTAGTGAATCAGACCTTTAGGGAATACAAATGACTCGCCCGGTCGCAGTATTTGCGTAAACAGGCGGTTGGAAGTGTCCACAAAGCCGACACCGATCACCCCCTCGAGGCAAATGGTCACCTCCGAGGCCCTCGGGTGCGAGTGGGGTGGCACCAGCCCGCTGCCCACAATATCGATTCTAGCCATGGTCAAGCCCATCGTATTGAGCCCCGGCAAATTGGCCATGTTTGTGAGCGTGACATTGAACCCAAATCGGTTGGCCTTTGGGTTGCCTGGCTTGGATAGAGCAGAGGTGGTGAAGTGGGAAATGCTAGCTGAATCTGGGTCAATGCAGGGTGCACCATTGACCCAAAAAGAATGCCGGTTTCTCATGTCCGCAATGCAGTAATCTTGAAGCGGATCGGGGTCAGTTTGGGCCTGGCTCAATATAAGAGCTAGGACGACCAGCGTCGGAAGACGGGAAGGTGTAATCCTAATGACGGCCATTGGCCTTGTGTAAATGATGTGGGTTTTCGGTGCCTGGATAGGATTTAAGAGAAGCTGTGACATGTTATATATAGAAGCTGTGGGAGAGTGATGCTTTGATGGAATGAAAATGAATATGTTCTGATGTCATGGGATTGAGTAACTTAAGAGCATGAAAAAGAGGGGAAAAAGGAGCAAAGGCAAGTTTTAAGGGATTGAGTTTCAAGTCACAAAAAGGCCACAAGTTGTGATAGCATGTGCTCTGTGTTCATTGGCCAAGTGGATCAGACCAGCAGAAGCTTCTTTAGCATGCTCTCCCTTCAATGTCTGCAGCCAAAAGAAAGGCAAAGGAGGAAATAAAAGTGTGTTTGACATGTGCGTGGGGGCAAACAAATAACCAGACAAAGCCATACACAGAGTCAAAATAATTGGGTCTTAGTACGTCCCTCGTGGAGTGAAATGGTGGAATCAACTGTGCTCACTCTGAGGGATAATGTTCGGTGCGTATCTTAGGATGCGTTTGTTTTACTGAAAATTAATTATTAATTATTATTTGTTTAGTGATTTAGAAAAAGCGGTTTCCTTCTTGTTAGAAGAGGAAGTCGTTTTCCTCTAATCTAAATTTGTTATTTTCAATTTGTGGTAAATGTTCTTCGTAAATCGATTAGTTTTCTATCTTCCAAACATCGGAAAGTCGAAAAACAATTTCCGTGAAAACGTTTTTCCTTCAAACGGATGGACCCTTTAAGTTAGTATATCAAGAAATTGCCGATCCTTATTAGTGGTCGAGTATAACCCACTTGTCTCGATACCCATATGTAATCTCCCAATTCGTATACTACTAATTGGTCTTTGTATGCCTAGCATTATTTCTGTAGAGAGCGAACGATATTTTCTAATTTCATCTAATAACTTTAAGATAATAGCCAAATTAAAAGCTAATTACTTCAGAACTAGAACATGAGGTACTGCAATAACCAACACAATAAACGAACGGACCCTTAAAGTTAGTATGCTTGGATCTAATCTGTTTGTGCAAATTCCACATGTTACACTACGTACGACTTACGACCATTCCATAAACACTAATCAAACAGACATAAGTGCCCAACTAAAGATCTTGCATAACTCAACCTTTTCTGCGGTTTATGCTGTTGGTTGTAATCCGGCGTTTAATAAGCTTTTTCAGGAGCACACGACCAGGAGCGCAAAAGTCAGAAACACAAGTTGGAAATTTGGACGCGGCCTTTGCTTCAAGATCTCGGTAATAAGTGAAAGAAAGGTCAAATCTTCCATTTGTCCAACGTCAAACACCCAACTTTTCAAAGTGCATCGATTTTGACTCGCTCTAAAAGAAATTAGCAAGAACAATTAACGGGTCTTTACCGCGATCTCGGTTGGATTAGAGCTTATTGCCAAAGTAATGCCACAGCGATAAATGTACCAATAACATCCCATTTGTACCCCACTCTTGCTTACGCTTCGACTTTCATTTCTTTTCCATTTCTGCTGGACTTACACTTCAATTCTCGTAGTTGCATCACGTTGAAGTATGCACAGAGATTCTTTCACACTAGTGAGCTGTCCTTTTTCCTGCGCAGCTCACGCCTTTCCTAACCCTCCATCGACCGCAATCAATCTAAAGCTGTCTTTTGTATTTATGAAACCACTGGCTATCCTGAGAAAATTTCCTTACGAGAGATGGAGGCGAGCTCACGGTATTTCGCCATTTCAGATGCGTTGATGGAACGACCCTTTTGGTTTTTGGGCATTCGTGGTCATGATCATGATAAAAATTTTCAATTTTTTTTGAAGGGGGATAAAGTGTCCACGTCGTATTAGTTGAAGCAATTCAATCTCGCGGCCCACAGGAGTTGAGACGCAAGATCCGTCATTAAATCACTGGCTCATAATTTCAGTGGTGGGCCTCGCTTTTCTCCCTGATCTCAGAAGATGGGCCTCAGCTGATCCCCACGAATATGATGCAGAAGAGTTAAAAGGGGAGCCATAGAAAAAGGGTTGCAAGAAGAGGTCACCCTATATTTGGAATTTTGGTAGAAGTTCGTGTTGCTCAGCTTCATCATTGAACCGAACAGTTCGTAGTAGCAACTAAGGGAAAAATGCTTAATTTCCGATTATGGAAACCGCTCTTTGACTCGACTCGAGAGATTGCGCTCGAGGAAGCGTGGAAGGGGTGGTCCGAATTCCGGCGAAGGCGACTTTCACACAATCGGCACTAGAAACACATGGTCGAGTATTTTATTCATTACCATGAGACAAGGGATTGTTGTTACTCGATTAGATTACTATGGTAATTCAAGAGATTTAGGCATTGGAAATGGGCATCTTTTAAGCAATGATTTCGACGCTCGTTAAATCTACTTAATAATAGATTTCTTGATTTTCATAGCATTAGTCACCCATACCACTGAAAAAGCAGCACATTAAAAATTATAAGTATTTATTATTTGATTTCTCAAATAAATGTCTTCACGAGATTTATTACTAAAACGATGTCACCCTTCCTTGGTGTGAAAAGCAGTAAGCAAAGCATGACAAAAGTTAAAAAAGGTGGTGGTGAAAAATCTCTCCCTTTCTTATCATGGGATTCATCATCTTAGGTGTCCTCCACAAAGTACCACAAGCGGACAAGGGTCTCTTTTTTTTTTTTTGGTCAAAAAAAAATAAAAAAAGCCTGTGGGGGAGAGGAGCGACAGAGAGAGAGACGGGGTGCAAGTCTCTCGGACAAGCAACACTACGCGAACACATGTTCATGTTTTGACCAAAAAAATAAAAAAGAACACATGTTCATGTGCTTCTTCTTCTTCTTCTTCTTCTTGTCCTCACTGTTCTCGATGATCTCTCCTTCTTCTGACTCATGGGAAAAAAAAAAAAATGGCCCATGATTCATCATCGTGTCACCGTGCGTTTAGCTGAATAAAGTTTGTCCCTTGTCTAGTTAACCCCCCTGGCAGTGCAAATCTTGATCAAGGTAACACCCGTTTGTGCTCTGAATTTGTTTAGTAAAAGAACCCAGTTGGTTGAATCTTGGTTTAGTCACTGTTATATGAGCATATCTTTGTTCTGATTAGTTTTGGACTGTTGGTGAACTCTGTCCATCTTGTGGTTCTTTTTCATGGGACGTGATCCGAACAGATGGGTGAGAGTGTAGCTTCAAATGCTGCTCTTGAGGTGTCGGTTTCGTTCGGTAGGTTCGAGAATGATTCGCTCTCCTGGGAAAAATGGTCGTCTTTTTCGCCGAATAAGTACTTGGAAGAGGTCGAGAAGTGTGCAACTCCCGGATCAGTTGCCCAGAAGAAGGCCTACTTTGAAGCCCATTACAAGAAGATTGCTGCTCGAAAAGCAGAGCTGCTGAATCAGGAGAAGCAGATGGAGGATGGCTCTTCCGGATCAGATGACGGAAGATGCGAAGATCCGGGGAGTGAAATTAACGAGGGCGTTTTTGAGATTGATGGGTCGAAGGATGAGAATTTGGGTGCGGTGATCGAGCAAGTCGAGGACTCGGTTGATGAAGTGGGTCAAAGTTCTCTTGAAAAGCAGATTCATGATGTTGTCGTCGCAGTAGAAGACCAAATGGTACCGGTCGAGGGAGTCAAAGAAGAACCAGATTCGAGCCGGAGCGCACACGGCCTAAACTTGGAAAAGCTAGAAGACGATGAATTTGTGAAGGAGGTAGTACAAGAAGTTCAAATTGGATCTTCAGAAGTGAAGGAACTTCATCATAATGTTAAGAATGACATGGTCAAGACTGAAAAGGTTCAACAGGAAAATGTGAAATTGAATCTGATCAGAAAACCTCAAAAGGTGAGGCAATCAAGTGTCTTTCTTTTGCTTTCTTTTTCTTTCTCTACTAAATTTTGGCTGTATATAATCAGGTTTTATATGCTTTCTAAGTTTGACCTGGTCATTAATCTCCTTGTGCTTATGTTTTGTATAGCTTAATCCAACAAATAAGGAGAGAAACATGACGAAAACAAAGAAAACGCCGGATTCGCTGGTTGTCAAGTCATCGTTACGAGCATCTGCCCTGAGGTTATCTAAGCCAACTTCCGCTTCCACTGCAAGATCTACAGCAAAGCCTTCGGCAAAGAAGGAAACAGTCCCGACGTTACCCCGGAAGAAGAACACTCTCAATGTAGAGATCAAGAAAGTTCCTTCTAAATCACTGAACATGTCCGTTAGTTCGGATTTTACAAATTTCAGTCGATCCGATATCTCCATGTCGAGGAAATCTCTAATTATGGAGACAATGGGCGATAAAGACATTGTTAAACGGGCATTCAAGACTTTTCAGGGCAGTCCGGCGCTGTCGAAATCGTTCTGTGGAGAGAGATCTTCCGTGCCAAAGCCAGTGAGTTGTCATATATTCCCATGAAAAGAACTCTTGAGCGGCTCTAGTTTGCATTTCCAGACTTTGGTGTATGTTACTCTGCAAGAAGTCGAACCAGACTTCTAATGTGTAATTCTCTTGGAATTTTTTCATGTGCAGGCCCCTTCACTGGTGACTGAAGCGAGGAATTCTAATTCTGCGACCGAACGGAAATGCAAAGAAGGGTAAAGTTAGAATACAATAATTGGAGATTATGTTGAAGAAGCTTGCTTGCTTATAGAAAATTATGATAGTCCCTTTGAATTTGTAAATAGCAGCTATTTCTTAACCCAGCGTCGTAAGGCCTTAGTGCAATCTCGGATATAGGGCAACTAACAGAAACTGAAACTACTGAAAGGGGGCAATGTGATGTATCTGAGCAACTTGTCTTCCTCTGTGTTGTTAATATAAAACGGACCAGCTAATAATATATAGTCATATGGTGTTTTTCCCTACGTTCAAACTGAAACAATCATTTACCTTATTCAAGTTTACAAGAAGTCTTGTTTGGAAAGTTTAATTGCTCATAGAAAGAGCTGGCAGGCTTACTTTGTTATTGGACTGAAAAGGAAAATAGTCTCAGTTCCTTTACAATAATAATGATGACGAAATTATGGATCCAGTACTGGCTTTTGCAAATAAATTTCCAAAAGTTTATGAGATTTTCTCCTTTTATAGCAAGATTGTTGGTTCATGGGACTTGGTCCCTCGAGCGCCCCATATATGATTAGTGTTTCTTTTTATGTAATGGGTAATATACATGTTTTTCATTTCAGCCTCTTGGATTATGAGAGACTGTCCAGTTTAAATTTTTTTATTCCTATTGTTGTTTTTTCCTCCTAATCTGGTCCAGCATGAATAACTGCGTTCATACTATATCCATTCTTGAGAATTGTCTGTTTCTTCCTGTTATTTGACATTTAGCAACCATATTATGTCAAAATGTGTCTGCATCTGCTTTTGTCATTTCTTTGTTTGTTAATGGTCCCATTGCATGGGTTTGATGCATCAACAACACAATAGTTTGGGAAATTATGAACTTCTCTTGATCCCTATTTACACCATTCCTGATGTTGACATATGTCAAAAACGTGGTCCATATTATGGCTGAAGACTTTATAAGACGCACATTTCTGTTTGCAAGAGTCGATTTGCTCGTCGGTCTAGAGTTTCGGTGTTATCTTTCTATTCTCTCAAAATCTCGCTGTGGAAAACTCGTACAACAGGCAAACCAAAGCTGGAAGTGTGGGTAAAAAGGTTCCTAAGATTCTCCCGTCTTCTTTTGGGTCAAGAAGTGATGAACGGGCAGAGAAGAGGAAAGAGGTATCGTAGGAAATATCATTTATAATTCCCCTCTTGTTATTTTGTCATCGTGTGTAAATTTATCTCTCTTTATGACTACACACCAGTTTAGGAAGAACCTGGAGGAGAAATCTACTATCAAGGAAGTAGAGAAGATACGCCTTCATTCAAAACCAAAGGTACAAATAAACAATTCACATGATTTTGTTGGTCGTGGTATATTTTGAAAGTCTTCGTGATGAAGCCTTTTATGACTCTTGCCTGGATGATTTTGGATGATTTCTTTTCCTTTGATCCACTGCTTCTGTCCATATGGTCGTGCAATAAGTATATGATTCACGGCCTTTTTTCCTGAACCTGAGTGATTCTTTCCAGGAAAAAAAGGAGGAGGAGATGAAAAAATTAAGGCAAAGTCTCAATTTCAAGGCTACGCCCTTGCCGGCTTTTTACCACGGGCAAACTAAATCAAAGAACTATCTTGCTAAGGTAAATTATCTCTATTTATGTAGTTTACACAGAGTGGGCATCGTATTGTATTGTTCTTGAGCTCTGGAACATTGACAACTACTATCATCTAGTAAGACTTAGCGACCAATGTATGACTTGGGTATGGGTGAGGCTGAAAGTTTCATTCTGTCATATTTGGTGCAACCCCTCGTTGCTTTGCCAATTCAGAGTAAGTAAAAATTCAACCCTGATTTTTCTAGGCCCTTGCTACTCAAATTCCAAGAGATCGGGAATCCTTATTTATTAACTAGTTGCCCTAATGTCCCCAATAAGAATATAGTGGTTTTATTTTCTTTTGATTTTGTTAATCTCTCTGAAGAGAGAGAAAGAGAATCTACAATTACACATTACAAAGAACCACCAGTAAGTTTTCGAACATCACATAATTTTGGCATGAATTCAGTTTATGGTGTTTCAAGCTTTGCCGTTTTCAGAAACAGAATTAACACTGCTGAAGAAGATGGTTATGAATTCAATTTCACAAGATGGGCGCTTGTTTGTTTACAGGAAGGTTACAAGAGTGAAACCCGTGGTTGACGAAAGTTGATTTGGGGAGAAGGACAAGCTCTCCATGAACAGATGGTTGTTAAGAGAGACCGAAAGGTGTGTTACTGATACGAAGCACGGACTGGTCAAGCAGACAGGAAATATATCTGAACAAGTTGGACCGATGCCCTGACTCTGTTATCCGACGTTGAGTCGAGGGTGAGTGGCGGATTGTACATAGGAATACCTAGAACAGACAATAATATAAGTCAAAGTCGATAAGTCAGTGTCTATCTTAATAATTTAATGAAGTTAAGGTTTAGCTCTCTTTCTAGTGTCATTAGTGACATTACATGTCTGTAGTTAATCATGAAATCATATGCACTGAGCAAGTGAACTTTGATGTCTATATGATATCAATTATGAAAGATTTCTTCTCATGATCTTGATTCGACATATAAACATCATGGAAATGATGTGAATACCATCTGAGTTCTGTTCAGTAAGAAAACAAGTTCATGTGTATTTCTGTAATCGAGCCGTAAATTAAAAAAGAGTGGGAGACACCATGTTGAAGCTGAGACAAAATGAAAGAATTTTGGTAGATATGATCCAAATTGTTGACAATCACCGAATGGGCCAATGTACATTGATGATTTATGAAAGAATCTGATGTCTATATGGAGGGGAAAAAATCACTTGGTCAATTCATCAATATGTTCGACCAAAATATAAAAGTTCATCGATATGGTGATGAGAGATATGGTGATGAGAACTATGTACAGCAATCGATTCGTCATCGTCGAGGTTCTTCCTTAGAACTCTGCATCAGAATCGCTGGAAGTGCTGCGCCTAAGCTTCTCCAACATGATATGCGACAAGTTTGGAAACCTTGCGGGAGACCTCGTCGGTGACTTTGGCGACACCGACGATGGTGCGGAGCTCGCCATGGCGGTCTTCCTCCTCTGCAAGTTCCGAGTGATTTCGACGCACACCTGATCGACCATGCCCAGAAAATCTTTGACCACGATGAATAAGTGAAGCGGTTTTTCTCCATTTCGTCTAGATGCTCCCGATTGATAATACTCAGTCGTCCTCTTCACAAATTCCATCGCTTTCCTCTGCTCTTCCCTTAAAGAGCTTAATTCTTCTTCTGCCGACTCGATGAATCTCCTTAGTTCCTCGCCTAATCCACTGCCGTCGCTCACGCATAGATCCGTAACCTGCCGAATCTCGGCAATACCGCGTGCTAGCTCTGCGCATGAGGAGGCGAAGCTGTCGTAGTCGATCATTGCTGCTTTCTTCACGTTAGAGAACTCGGCACTAAGTCCTCCTACTACTGGTAATCCCAGCATGATGTACTCGTTCTCTCTTTCATCTTTGGGTTTCGAATTCTCCGAATCTGTGCTCGAGCTGGTGCTTCTACGACTGCTCGTTCGGCTCAAACTATAATCCCGATTGAGAGCACACCGCTTCCCCTCGGATCGCACGACTTGTTCCACTACGAAGTGAAGCAACGTGGTTTTCCCGTCAATGCTTTTGACATCCGACAGCTTTCTAAGCGCGTCGAGGTTGAATGCTTGCGCGTTGCCTCTGGAAGTTCCTGCATTCATTCGGTTTCCGGCTTTAAGGATCGCTTCTAGTAGCTTTACAAAGAGTCCACGAGTACGAAGCTCCTCGCATGCGAATTCCAGTGTCCGGATAGATTCCTTCAGGTGAAGGATGTCCGACTTGAAGTTCGATCTGAAAAGCATGGCGTTAAAGCGAGCAAAGGCCGATGGAACTGATTTTAGGAGGTGGTACAGGTAGGACTCCGCATCCGCGAGCCTGGTGGTGTCTCCGTCGAATTGAAGGATTTGAGACTGTTCTTCTGCTGTTGGCGCAACCTTGTTGAGCTTCTCGAGGACGTCTATGCTTAGGCCTTGATCTTCCGTGACCGCATAGAGGATCTCGTTGCGGGAAACTCCCAGGGTCTTGAGCACAATCGCAATGTTCTGCGACTTGCGAGGGTCCAGGATGAAAATTTTTGACGATGGATTCGAGTTGGTTTTGCCGGTCAAAGCCAAACCCGAGGAGGTCTCCTTTTCTCGAGTGGAGTTCCGATTGCCCGGAACGAACCCAAACAGATCTTCCATAAGATCATCGTCGAACCTGCAAGTGCACCCAAAATTACATTAATCCTAGATTTGTCGAGCCTGCATAATTATGGACATAGTCTTAACTGTTACACTATCTGAGCCTTCAGTGTTGAATTGTCACAACTTGAGGTTTCGATCAAAGTCTACATGTATTGGTGTGATGTTTATAAATGTGACTGCTTGCAGACACATTGATTCAGAAACAACTCTGTAAAGTATGTGAAAAGAATCGGGTTTTACCTGAAAGAACCGTCGCCGACCTTGTCCCAAACCATGGAGTGATCCGCATTGGCCTCAAACTTCTCCCAGTGAAGAGGCTTCAGTTTCACCTGACCAGGTGAAGCTGAAGGCTCTCCCTGTTTCCCCTGCTTTTCTAGTCCTTTTGTTGGAGTGGGTGGTATTTTTGATGATTCCAAACCGCGCAGTTTACTTGGCGGAGGTGGTGGTGGTGCTACTGGTGACGGTCTTGCTGGCGGTGTGGGAGGCGGTGGTGCTGCCGATAGCGGACGTGATGATGCTGCCGGGGGTGGGGGCGGCGGCGGCGGCGCTGCTGATGGCAGACGTGGTGTTGGTCGTGCAGGCAGCGGTGGCACTGCTGATGGTGGGCGTGGTGGTGCTGCTGGTAGGGATTGCCGTGGTGGTTCAGCAGTTGAAACCGCAGAGAAAGTCAATGTCTCCTGTGGTTTCCTAGGCGGTGGCGGTGGCGGCACCTCTGATGGTGGATGTGATGGGGCTGCCACGGACTGCGGCAGCGGTGGTGACGCTGCTAATGGCAGAAGTGGTTGAGGTGGTACCATCAGCGGTGGCACTGCTGACGGTGGACGTGGTGGTGCTGCTGGTATTGGTCGCATTGGTGGTTCGGCAGTTGAAACCGCAGAGAAAGTCAATGGCCCCCGTGGTTTCCTAGGCAGCGTTGGTGGCGGCGTTGGCGGTTCAATCGGTCCGGGTCTCTCAACGGCCTCGAGGACAGCTACTCGGGCTGCCGGGGACCCTGGCACTGGTGGTGACGCTGCTAATGGCGGACGTTTTTGAAGTGGTGCCGTGGGCGGTGGCACTGCTGATGGTGGACGTGGTGGTGCTGCTGGTATTGGTGGCGGTGGCAGTTCAGCAGCGGAAACCGCAGAGAAAGTCAATGCCTCCCATGGTTTCCTAGGCGGCGTCGGCGTCGGCTGTTGAAATGGTCTGGGTCTCTCAACAGCCTTGAGGGCAGCTACTCGGGCTGATGGAGGGGGTGGTAATGGATACAAAGCTGCATTCACGCCGATTGCATCCTCATCTACTTGTCTAACTTGAACATCGTTATCTTCACGGGATGATGATCGCTTCTCTCTCAGTAAGGGCACTTCTTGAATGTGCTTGTCAAAACTCGTGTCCCCGTCTCTCCTTTCGCTCACATCTTCCTCTTTATGGCCTCTTGGACTCCGCACGAACACTTTGCTCGGGCTCTTCTCCAAGAAACTCCCGGTCCTCTCCCCCTGCATCTGGAGCCTCCGCCAATAAAGAACGTCCAATCCATTCTCATCCACAATCAGCCCCTTGATACCTCCTCCGAATCTCATGAAGTCCCCGCGAGGCATCGGCGCAAAGCGCCCCATCTCCGCCGATCCATGATCCGGACCCCGTCGGCGTCTCCACCTCTGGATCACAAAGAAGAACAGCGTGGCGACAACCAGCGAGCTGGCCGCGGCGGCTGCCACGGCCTTGATGACCGTCTTGAGTGAGGACAACGAGGGCAGGGGCGGCGGCGGCGGAGGTGGAGGCAGAGGGGCTTGGCACGGGCCTCTGAAGGGAGGAGGAGTAGAGTTGGTGGTGGTAATGGCGGTGGTGGTGGTGGTGGCGGGGGTTAGAGGAAAGAAAGTTTCGATGTTCTGTTGAGAACAAGCGAGGCCGACCCAGCAAGCTGAAAGAAGTAAAAACCTGCAGAGCAATAACCACCTGGGCTCAAGATGAAGAATCAGAGACATGGTAATTTGCTATCTGGGTCGAACAGGAAGAGAAAACATCTGGTACCAAGTCGTCTGCTTTTCTAGTCACACGCAGCAATGAGGGAGGCTCGACTTCAACTTCAAAGCCATCGTCGCGTTACGCAGCGTTGACCGGTTCGGCACAAAGCATCATGCACTTCGAAAACCCTTTTCACCTTATTTTTATCGTTACGTGGTTCTGTTCCTAACTGCAGCGACCCCAGTCATCCGGTTGACCTTTTCTTTCGTTTCCCTTTTGGTCAATACCCAATTCATCAGTGCAGCAATTCACGCTAAGAACGACCGTTGTTACTGACACGGAATCGGTCGCGCATTGTGACTCTGGCTTTGTTCTTTATATTCACCTCGAGAAAGGCACGCGATGTCATTCTAGAAATGGTCGGTGATTACTCCGTCAGACGAGGATGAGGAGGAGTTGAAATGGTACCTAAAGAGGTACAAAGACATAATTTCCGGTCCCATCGATTCGTCACTGCCGTGGGTGTGCCGATGACGACTAATCTAATAAGCTTGCATCGCGGGCAAAAATTCACATGCCATTGGATTAAACTAACGAAACGACTTCTGCTCCGAAGTGGACGTCGGAATAAGAAACCAAAAACCAGAAGACTTCGTTCCGTTTACCTAATAACTGGACTTTGCTCTCCATTCACCTTCGGTGTTCTCAACTGTTGTAATGGCGAAGTACCAACCGGCCATGAAAAGTGGCAGCCCAAGATCGCAGGTGCAAGTTGACAAATCTGGAGTTTGTGTGTTAGTTAAGGAACCACATAAATGTTGGTCAAAATGGAAAATTTGGTTGACGAAGGTTGAATACTGCTACTGACTGAGGAACTGTAGCAAGACGGTTGAGAAAAAACAACAGTAAAATTTGTCATCCTCAGATTCTAGGACTCAAGATCGGAACTGGGATTTCACGAATTTTTTTTCATGCTGGCTAATTAAGCTTCGTTCTCTGCTATCTCCATGTTTGCGCAAACTTCACCTCTCGAGGTGGAGCAACAAAGAGAAATTCTTTAAATTGCTACAAAAGCCTGACGTATCGCTGAACGGACGGGAGAGTTTCTGATACGCAAGAACTGAATCGCCGTGATTATCTCTCCTCTAGGCGCTTGTACTTCGATTTGACGGCCAAATTGCCCAAAAATTCCTATAACCTATTGCAATTTTACCAATTCAGTCACAAACCTTTCAATTTTGTCAATTGAGTCATAAATATTTTCGCTTCTTGCAAATTGAGTTCATCCGGATAATTTTGGATGTGGATGCCGGGGGTGTACGTGGCGCTGACGTGGATAATTTTTAATAATTTTTTTAATCTGAAAATTCTTTTCTTTTTTCTATACTTTTTTTCTGTACTTTCCTCCCCTTCTTCCTCTCCTCTAGTTGATCACCGAGCCTCGTTCCCGCCAGCCACCGGCGAGAGTGAGGCCAACCTCGCCTCAGCGATGGCAAGCCTCGCCATGGCTGGGCAAGGTCGAGCCTCGCCGTTGCTGGGCAGGGCTTGACCTCGCCGGCCCTCACCTTTGGCCGGTTGCCGAGGCCTGGCGACTAGCTAGAGGAGGAAAAAGGGGAGGAAAATAATAAAAAAAAAATCGAAAAATATTAAAATATTATTAAAATTTGTCTATGTTAGTTCCACGTAGTTCGGCTGACCAAAATTGATCGGATTGACTCAATTGGCAAAAAGTGAAAAGTTTTATCACTCAATTGGCAGAATTAAAAAGTTTAGAATCGAATACAAAAATGCAATAAGTTTGGTGACTTTTTGGACAATTTGACTAAGGTGCTTGCTCGAAAGGCTATTGGCCATTGGGATTTCGATGTACACGATGACTCATTGAAAGGCCACTTGATGCAATTTCGCTTATGGGTTCCTTATTGTAAAGCACCTCTTGCCCCTTCGAACACCGCCATCTGCCTACCCCACTTTATTTTGTTTCCATTAGACCCTTCCAAGTTCTGCAACTTCCGGACTACGCGCGGCAGCGACTGATTCAGTTTGATTCTTGATTCCACTTGCTTGTCGTGTGGAAAAGCCATGATGCAATCACTGCTCCCATTGACGGGGTTGGCTCTAGAAGGATACATTTATGGATTTCCTTGCGGAGATCATTTGGTTGTTGCAAATTACACGGCATGGTTAGGGAAGGTGAACTCGGACCTCTCGATCGGTTTTAGGGACTATGGTTTTCATTGGCTATTACTTGTGAATCCAGCAAGGTTTTCGATGAAAGTCCGGCGAATCAATGGCGTCATTAGTCGAGGAGGTGTGTGGCGCGGGCCTTATGATCGCGTGCCTCTCGACCGATTCACGCTTCGGTTGATTTGCACACACTTTTCGTAATGAAAAAACTACGTTCTATTGTGGTGTTTATCCATTTATATCGCAAAGAGCAACCAACATTCTATTCTTTTTAGAAAAATGAGGGAAAGAGTCAAAATTGTACTTTGGCGCTTTACATTCAGTTTCTGACCGAGCTCTTGTACTAGAAGAGAAAGCCATGAGAAATCGCTCAAACTCGAACCCTCACTGAACAGCTAATTGCTGAAAAAACGAAAGGCATGAGGAAGCCCATCATCTCCTTTCAAACTTTTGGGCCGTGAGCCCAATTACTCGGCCCAGCTAACTAAATGGGGGAAAACGGGGAGTGCTTGCGATATTGTAAAGATCGATGGACAGAATAGCATGATTGGGATGGGAAGGTTTACGACCAAATAGAAAGAGAAAAAGCAGGGTGGCTACATTTGAGACTCGCGACTCTGCGATTTCGTAAAGTGATTAATTTTGTCTATCAAGCGCGACGACGGACCTATCTTGTAGGGGTGAGCAATGGTCCGGAGTTGACCCGGGACCGACCCTGGACCAGCCCAACCCAGCCGGTCCTAGTCCGGTTTCCAAGGGGATTGGGTCGATCCTTGGCCCTAGGTCCCCTGGACCCTGCACTGTGCGCGTCAGTCCTCAGTCCTAGGAGTTTAGGGTTGGTCCAATTCGGACCAACCCTATATATATATATATATATATATTTATTTATTTATTTTCTAAATAACCTAAGGTCCCTCCCTCCTCTTCTTCTAGCGTTGAAAATAGAAACACTACTGATTATTGAGCATCACCTCTCTTCTTCCCTTGCTTCTCTGTGCTGCTCGCTAGATCTGCCTCTCCTTGCTCGCCTCATGAACCAGCTTGCCTCTCTTGGCCCGTCTCGACACCTCACGAATGGCGAACGCAAGTCACCTCACTTGGCCCTCCTTGGTACCTCACGAACGGCGAACCTCACAAATGAACAAGATATGAAGTTGTTTGTTTTGTTTTCAGGTCTTTAGAAATTGAAGCAATCTTTTGAGAATGAACAATAAATGAAATTGTATAATTCATGGTTTATGTTATGTATTTTTACCATTCTATTTTTTAATTTTATTTCACGTGTTTGTATACTATTAAGTGGAGATTTTTGTTGTACCCTTATCTTAGATTTTTATTTGATTTGTACGGGGTCCATAGTTTGGTTACTTAATATTGCATTGTCGATTAATATGTATTTTCAAAGTGTACCGTTTGTCCTTTCATGGAATAAAAAAAATGAAACATAAAAAAAATCAATTGGTCTAGAGTTGACCCTAGAACCGGACCAGACCCATAGAATTGGTCTAGGCCTCGATCCCAAGCTCAATAGGGTCGGTCCTTGGTCCAAAAAATTGGGGGCCAACACTGTACGTGTTGGTCCCAGGGTTAGGTGTTGGATCAATCCAACTCGGACCATGCTCACCCCTACCATCTTGCTCGATCGAATGGTGCCCACAATGTGAAAGTATTTTTGGTGAACAGGGCATGATATGTTAAATGTTTCTTGAAGTCGTACCATTTGGGAGAAGCAAAAACAAAAGTACCAACACTGTACGGGTTGGTCCCAGGGTTAGGTGTGGGATCAATCCAACTCGGACCATGCTCACCCCTACCATCTTGCTCAATCGAATGGTGCCCACAATGTGAAGGTATTTTTGGTGAACAGGGCATGATATGTTAAATGTTTCTTTAAGTCGTACCATTTAGGAGAAGCAAAAACAAAAGTACCAAGATCTTGAAAAATTGGTTCGTCTGTTCATAAAAAAGTGCTTTCTCTAACATTTTACTTTCCTAAAAAAAAATGAGATCGTGTTATGTTTTCAAATGCTATGAAAAAGATGCATATGATTTAACATGTCGAGATTTTTGCGTTTCCCACCGAATAAATATCAAATAGCGAGTCCAAGAATTTCAACAAAAAAGAAGAAGGAGAAGAGAGTTACAAACAAATATTGCTCCAAACAAACTAGCGGAAATAAAGCAGACCAAATTCATATTTCATTTTATATCACGCATGAATGAGAAGAATCAAAAAGTGATGTGCTCATTTTTCTACTTTTGTCCAAACACTCTAAAGATTTAACAGGCTAGAACAGGGGAATTGGGAGGGGGAAAAGGAAAACACACAGGAAGGATCAGGGATGTAAGTGGATGTACCAACACAAGGGGAGTTGCTTTCATATCTTTCTAGATGGTCCACTCCTCCTCCTTTGTGAGCTGTCCGATCTTCGAGACCCCCCCAGCACATCCCTTGTTTGAGGGGAAAAATCAACACCATCCCCCCACATTCACAATCATAACCAATCTCTCTCTCTCTTCTCTCTGTGTGTGATATATTTGTAGGGTCCGAAGATCTTCCTTTCTCTTCTTTTTCCACGCCCTGTTTCTGGGTGCACCTGTAGCTGTTTTCGAAGCTGTTGAAGGTGTGAAGGGGCAAAGTCATGGGCCATTCCAACGCATGCCCTCCTTCTTCTTATCTGCCTTGTCTGCTCTTTTTACCCACTTCAGGACAGCAGCTGCCGGTGCGCGCGTGCGTGCTTGTTATGCGATGCATCGCAGCAAGAGACAATCGGGACACAAAACGCTGTCCCACCTCGGATCAGTGCAGCAACACATGACATGCTCGTCCAGAGATTTGTCCACATCTCATATGATCCCATTCCCATCCCCAAATATTCTTTCCCACCAGACATATCATACCATATCATATCATATCATATCAAACCCCTCTTCTTTCTTCCCTCTCTAGTCTCCTTCTGTCTCTGTCTCTCATTTTTAGCAAATTTTCTTGTAAAGAAGAGAACCTGTTCATCTCCTTCATGTGAATTATATATCAGATTATGTACGGATTGAGATTTTTCCAATTACTTAAATGACATATGAGGTTCTATGAAACCCGTCCATTCAATTTTTCAAAAGGACCCGTTTGTCAATTTAGCGGAAATAAATTCGACTATCTCGATCACATTATGTGTCACTAGCAAGAAGAGGAAAAAAGTGACCGATATCGATCGATCCATCCACATTTCATTTCTATTTCTAAAGTTGTCATATTAAGAAGCGAAAGAATTATAGAAATATGGGCAGTGGGAAACCCCGAAAAAGAAAGAGATCGAGGGGACAGAGGAAGATGCAACAGACAATATAACTGTAAAACTTGAGCTGCCAAAATTACAGCCCAAACCCCAAAAAAATTCTAAGATAAAGGAAAAAATATATATGTAATTTGGGACGATGCTAGTCACAGCCGCTAGTCATTTTGAGCCGTCTCGTCGGAGATTCCAGCGACGACGGCGAACACGGGCCCGACGACCTCGTGGACGGCGGCGACGGGGACGACGGATCGGACGAAGAAACCGACGGCGATGGCGACCGAGACGGCGTGGTAGGCTGTGAGGACGACAGTGACGACGCGGACGAGACGGACGGCGAGGACGAGGACGCGTCGGAGCTCTCGTGCAGCTTCCTCTTGTGGGTCGTGCCTCCCCCGTCGCTCCTCGCTCTGTCCCCGACGTCTCTCGTCATGAAATCCCTCAGCCGCTTCACGTCCGACAGTTTCACCGGCTTCACGATGAAATCCTCCGCACCTTCCTCCAGACACCTGCATCCCATGTGTTAGATCCTTAAAAAGATCAAATTTTTTACCGAAGACTCGAAATTTGGTGCGTGAAAAGAAAGACGTACCTGTCGATTCGTGCCACGACGTTCTCGGACGACATGATCACCACCGGAATTTCCCTCAGAGCAGAGGATTCCTGCTCAACAACAAATGATTCCTCATTTAGCAAACGATCGTCCCACAATCTGTTTCCACTCGATACATGTGGAGGCGATTCTCATGCATTCGAGGAATTTCCGAAGCTCTGATGCCCACTTCGAAGAAATATTTATAAAAAGAAATGATTGAATTACCTTGATTTTCTTGAGGAGCTCGTAGCCAGTCATCCCAGGCATACAATAGTCTGTTATTATCAGATCCACCTTCAACCCCTGTTTCGAAGCAGAGCACACAGGAATAATCATCAAATTCCGGTTCAGGAAGCCTGTTCTAAGCTTCATAGGTGCAATCTTTAACGAGGAGAAAGAATGAAAATTTGGGCTCACGTTAAAATCTCCAGCCGTTTTCTCCTCATCCAGGCCAAGAAATTGCAGGGCTCTGATTCCACTATCCACTGCTGTAACTGCGGATTCCATTGAAAAACAGAACGATCTTTTTCTTAAAAGAGCTCAAGGAAATGGCACTATATCTCTAGCAAATCCATGCACGAGTGGTACCTTTGCAGGAAGAGATTTTAAGCAAGCGCTCGATGACCTTCCGATCGACGAGACTGTCGTCGACGGCGAGGACGTGGACCTCCTCGGAGCCGCAGGGCGACGGGTCGCTGCCGTCGAGCTGGTCCGACGACCTCCTCCGCCACGAGACCACCCCGTTCCTGGCCATAATACTAGTTACTGAAGAAGCGCAGGCAGAAATGATCCCGGGGCTCTCTCTTTCTTTCCCTTCCTTTTCGGGCTTCTCTTTCGAAGCTCTTTCCTCCGAAGCAGAGCAAAAACAGGGCCGTGCCGTTAGGTGCCCTTCGCTTTATATACACCCTCTTTAATAAGAGTGTAATTGTAAATAACACAGACTCAATGTCAATGTCAGTGTCAGTGTCCTTATTTTCTTTTCAGACAAGATCGTGAGGAAAGAATACCGAAATCCAAAATCTTCCGATTCTTTCACTTTCAGAGAAAATCTCAAATCTCCCTCTCCTTTATTTATTCATTTCCCGAAAGCCAGCTCTGATTAAACAACAACAGCGCTGAGATTCCGAAATCCAACTTTTCTTTTCTTTTTCCTTTCTTCTTTTCTTTCTTTCTTCTCCGGTTTTGGTGAGATCTCCGAAATCAACTAAAGCCCCCGTGTGTTTCACGCCCCATCGCTTGTCCTGTGGCGTCTCGACAAAAGACGCTGGGGTCAATCTCGAGATGGGTGTCAGCGAAATTGGTCGGGTCGGAGGAACAGGGGAGGGGCAGGGGGGGTTGACCAGGGGTCAAAAGAGGAGGACCACCGCCGTCAAATCAAGGAACTCGGAAACGAGCGATACGCGGTTTCCTAATCGGCGGCATTGAAAAGGGGTCGCGAGTTCATATTGGGATTTAAATCTTTTCTTCTGCTTCGCTCGCCCCCACTTGCGATCCTGTACTGTAATTTCACACTCGAGCTGAGCTGAACAGTTCAGATTCTCGAGGGCTTTTGGACAGCGTTGGGTTGAGGGAGGGGGACAGACAGGATCTTAACACGATCTCTGTGATTTTTGCCATCTACCCACTGGTCAGTGCGCCTGCCTTACACGTGTTGCCTCGGCCTCCGGGCGGACCGGACAACAGAGTCCCACAGCACAGAGGCTCGTTTCCTTTTTCCCTCTCATTCATTATTTTGCCCCTGTGCTCAACGCTTTTCAGACGGGCAAAAGAAGTTGCTGTATTTCTTTAAATAAATAAATCACAAAAAAATTCTAAATTATATCCTAAACTTTTACTTTTCATCAGATAGTTTTATAGTTAAAATAACATCTGTTTTTACATTTCAGTACAGATTGCCTTCCTACATCTATGGAAACAGATTTGTAAGGGTACTCATTGATGGAGGATAAAATATATTGCGCATGTACAAATTTGGGATATTTTGCATTACTTAGAAAAAAAGTTCATGATAAATTATCATAATACTCATTAACAGAAGGTAAATGCATCACATATGTACACGTGTTGCCTTGGCTTTCGAGCAAACCGGACAACAAGGTGAACAGGCTCATGCTCAACGCTTTTCAAACGGGCAAAGGAAGTTGTTGTATATCTTTAAAGCAAAAAAGAAACCAAAAATCATAAATTATATCCACCATGACACATTTACTCTAATTTTTTTTATACCAAAACCTCCAAATTATATCTATTGTGATCCATTTATCCTAAACTTTTTCTAAAACCCTAAATTTGTACTTATGTGACACATTTTCGTTCCATTAAGGTTCCGTCAAATGATTTTCCGGCCAAAATAACGTCGTTTTTATTTCAGCCCACCATGTCAATACCTTTTGCCTTCTGCCATCCACACAGGTAGATTTTAATGGTACTTATTGACAGAACCTTGACAGAGAGTAAATGTATCCCTCAAGTGCAAGTCTTAAAAAAGTTTAGAATAAATGTGTCATAGTAAACATAGTTTTGAATTTTAGTAGTTTTTTCCCTTATTAAAAAGATGTAATGCAAATCATACTAAAATGCCTTCGTTTTTTTCCCTAAAATAATTTATGCTCCGTTTCTTTAGTGAAAAAGATGAATAATTTTGAAAATATTTTTCAAGAAATGATCGCTTGTATCGTTTATAAAAATCAATGAACGAAAAGTATTTACATTGTCTGTGAAAACGTTTAGATATAAATTATTATTTATAATGAAAATATTTTCATTAACTAATTATTTTGAGAGATACAAGTAATTTAGGAAAATGTTTTCAGCACCACTCATTCCTCGCTAAATAAATGTAGCCTTAATAAGTGCCCTCACGGCATTTATTAAAAAGACTCTATAGAGAAACAAAAATTAAAAAAGGTGGAAATCAATGAATCATTGAAAACACACTTACGACTATTTTTAATGGTAGATTTTATAAAGCTTATGCACATTATATAGATTCTTAGTTAGTTGTTCACAAAATAAATAAAAAATCACCTTTTGATTTTTTTGATGTTGTGATCATGAGTTAGCTTGTTGCTTCACGCACCCGATTCGGGACGAGTTCGAAAGAATTTTCCAAAACAATTTTAAACTTTGAGCAAGAGCAAAGAGTAGTTGCTTTGAGAATCCAAACTCATATTTTAATTATCTTTTGGCAAGCTCACCTCAATTCGATCTCCCTGGTCCGGTCAAATATAGAAAAATACTCATCTCGAAACTAAAGAGTCTCAAAGAATTTGCCTCTTTGCAGAATGATCTCAAGTAGTTGTGCCAAATAAGAATTGAATTTGACAACGACGTAAGGTGCATTTGGGAGCGCTTTATATAATAGTTTTCACCCTCTGGAGTCTTTCAAGTGAAAGTTTTTTGTGTTTGATAAAAAAACTTTGGACCACTTGGGTTAAAATTTGCTTTGGCAAAACCCAAGGCAGTTACCTATTGCTTTGGCTTCGGGAATTTTTTTTTTTTTAATCATGCAATAGAAAAACCCTAGTTGCTTCTTTTACTCACCCACTTCTCTCTGGTTCCTTTTTTCTCCTCCGCTCCAAGTTCTCTTGACTGAGAAATAGCTCTCGGTCAAAGGAGGCTAGATCTTCTTGACTTGAATTAATATTCACTCCCGAGAGCATCTCGCTACCGATGCTCTTCTCTGCTCGCTGGGGGGAGTATCTTCCGCTTCCACTGTTAGGAATCAACCTAGCTAGTCCTCACTTCTCATTTCTTAACTCTAAAAAATTCTCATCTCTGTCCGCATATTCATTACTTTGCTTAACTTGTCATGTAGAACATTTCCTAAGGTTTGTTTAGACCTTTGATTTATTGTGATTTTGGAGTACCCACCATGTGCATCCTCATTGCTTTACTTAACTTGTTATGTTTTTTTGTTCTTTAGTGAGGTCGATTGCTTTCGTTATTCACTCTTTCAAGAAACATTTTAGGCTTGATGGTTGTATAGTTAGAATCATGGTGATAATGGATGGTGGAAGGAGAAAAGAAAAAGTTGTAGCTGCAGTTGCAAATAATCGATACATGACACTTTAATTTTAAATTTAAAACTATTATCAAGTTATCAACTATAATTATTGTTTCTTTTGATTTTAGGTGGTCAGAATTTGGAATAGATTTTCATGGATGTTTGAGGACCAAAAGCTCATCTTTCTTTCCTTTATCCTGCTTTCCATTTTGTTTGTGGTTCTAGATATGGATATTGTCTTGATCGACATGCTAACCCCTCATGAATTCTATTGCACATCGATTTATGCAATGACTTTATCATTTTAATTGTATTTATTTGAACTATAATGCTAGGAAAACTAGTCTTTTGTATTCTCTTTGGTGAATAATAAGCTTGTTCGGTATTGTTGCATTCGTTTTCGTTTTGTTTGACTAAAAATGAAACCAAAAAAAAAAAAAAAAGAACTTATGGGACCCTGGAACCGACTTTAGAATTTGTGATAGGGTAGGTTCTAGGTTCTAGTTCCGACGAGTAGGTTCCAAGTTCCAAAAAATGAGCAATTTGTACCCGATGGTAAGTTCCAGGTCGCAGGTGAAACCAGTAAGGAACTTGGAAACCTACAACCTGGAACCGCTCACCTCTACAATCTACTACACTAAATCCTCTAAACCAAGAAGTCCAACAGGATCGAGGAGGAAGGCGATGGGTTCATACTACATTGGAAGCAATTTTACGACTTCTCTGAGTTTTGAAAGCTCTCATCTCTTGATCTAGATTTAAATCTGAGAGCATTTCTCTCCCAATCTAAATTTAGATCCGGAGTTCTCTAGATACATTTCCATGCGCATTTTATCGCTCCCAAACTAGATCTAGATTTGGGAGCATGTACAACATGTTTTTGGTGTCTTCGTATGGTGATGGTGTTGGGGATGCTAAATCTAAGCATGCACCACCCACTGAGCAAGCCGTAACTATTGGAGAAGGAGATTATGATGTGTGCTCACGCCATTCGTTCGGTTTTGATATGAAAACAGATTTGTTTTAGTGGGATGAGAGTATGCTTATCTTGGCATTTTATGCATTTGTTTTGTTTTCCACGTATCATCTTGAGTTCTTGATATACGAATGATATTTACTTTCGACAAAAGAATTAAAGATTTCTATCTCGCACTTTATCATAGAAATGATTTTTCAATCCCAAAAATACCCTCATCTTCTTCAATTTGCACTGTTCATCACAGCGAGAAAGATGCTCAGTAGTAACGGTCCGGCCACCACAACGGTTCTGCAAGCACCCCATGGGTCGCGGCCGACCTCAGGGAAGCTCGCCGAGGGCCGTGATGCATCTCTTTTCCATTTCTTTCTTTATTTTGTTTTTTTTGCTGTTAGTTTGATCGACCGGCCATGGATGATTAAACTAACCCGAGGAAAATGTCTCAAAATAAGGCTCATGGGAAGCAAGTGGGGGGAAGGGGGTTAATTGAATTTGGGGGTGGGAAAGGAGGAGGCAAAAGGACAAAGGAGGAGGAGGAGGAGGAGGAGGTGGGGGACGATCTGGGAGCGGGGCCCAAGGCATCTCGCCTGGATCAAATCTTTTGGAGATCGTTTGTACGGTCCACCCTAGATTCTCTCCCCCGAGGAAATATTCATGTCGATGTTATCCCAAAGCAATCAATCGGGACTCGTCCCTATTTGCTTCACTAATTACGGAGCTTGATTCTTGAGATTTTACCGGAGGCCCATATGAAAAAGCCGCCTTAACCTAGATCTACTAACTTCATGTCGTATTATCATATCGTGTTCGAAATTGCCGCACCAAATTACAATTTCGATGTGTAAAGATAGTCACCCCGATTTCACCATAGAGACTATTTAGATCCCTCTCTCTCGACATCCCATTTTTAAAAGGTCTCTCTTGCTCGCTCAATCGGCATATAGCTATTGTCATCAAGATATCGACAGGGTCCCAACGACATTGGAATGTAGAAAGAAGCACCTTCTCCAGAGTTGTGAAGTGGCCTTGAGATTCGCGAGGTCGAGAAGCTCCTGTTGTCATATAGAGAGAGAGAGAGAGGAAATCTTTTATCTCGGGCCTTCTTAGATAAATTTGTTGTCTGGCGCTAAATAAATCGAGTAAGTTAGATTTCTGTGTCCATCACAAAAACAAATTCGACATAGACTCACAAGCCGAAGAGACAGTGCAAGCGGAACGAATTTGAGAGGGTTAACCTCACCCAATATATGTCCCTAGTGACTCTCGGTTGTCGCCCCGAAAAAACTCATTACAAATTTGGACATAAGATCTCAACTCTGTCTCCTTGAAGTACTTGAAACATGTTTAAGCCCAATTAGAGTGGGCATAAGATGAGAACCTTGAATAAGCAAACTTGCTTCCATCACTTAGATGGCAGGTTGATCCGAATGCAATGGTAAAGAATCTACTATTGTAAAGATAGCAAATATGAGATTGTAATTGAATTTAAGTTGTAGTATGTAAGAAATCAGCCAATAGTGGATTGACCCAACTGATAAGATTTGAATGCTCCGTGCACCATGCTCAAGTTCGACTCTCACTGCCAGCAATTCTCTTTGGTAGGCGATATGTAAATTTGCTATATGATCTTCATTAGATTAACAATCCTGAGCTTTTTCACACTCTATAAGATTTTATTCTCACTGCTCTATACTTGGATTTATTCTAGAGGTTGAGGAGAGAGAGAGAGAGAGAGAGAAAAGAATAGGATTTATTACGGTTGGCGAATTTTGTGACTAGAATTATCAATTGTGTGTATTATGACCCGTCACTTAAAGCTTGACCACATATTTGCGCAACAGAGGCTAAAACTTACTATGTATAAATATAAGCATCTCACTAAATCAAACAAATCATATCCGGAAAATAGAAAGAATCTAAAATAAGTTCCCTAGGAACACAAGTCCGAACACACTCCTCATATCGTGAATGTTTATGTCGCCCATAGAACAAATTTAGTGTGCGTTTGTTTCACGGAAAATGAATAATTTGAAAAATATTTTTCGAAAAACGATTGCTTGAAGTACTTACAAAAATGAATGAACGAAGCTGTTTTCATTGTTTATGAAATTATTTGTACATAAATTGTTATTGATGCTAAAAATATTATTCATTGGCTGATTATTTCAAGCTATACAAGCAATTATTTTTTGAAAAAAATACTTTTCAAATGATTCATTTTCCGTGAAACAAACAGATTCCTACGTTATCTTTCGGCGGGGTTTTTGGAGTCACATAGACTCTGGTTATTTCCTCCTTTCTAGGTCTTCTCACCTTTTCTTCTTTTCATCAATTTTATTGCTGAACTAAAATAAAGCATCATTGACCATTGAACATATACTATTGGGGGAGGACACTAAGACCCGCATTAATTTCACTAAACCAATTAGAGTTCGAGCTTTAGAAGACAGCCATATCCCATGCCCATTCGTAAAATTTCAAGCTTTTCATGTTTGGACAGGTGCACGCATTTTGACCTGCCTTTTATTATATATATATATATATATATATATATATATATATATATATATATATATATGCCCTTAGTAGATTTCATTATCTCTAGCGAATACAATGCGCAACGGATTGAACAGTCCCACCAAATCTATGGCGCCACATCACAAGCTCCCCCAGCAGAAGTTCTCCTCATCGAGGGCATTAACAATGAGTTGACTTCCTAATTTTAATCTCACGAAAAGCAAAAAGCTAAACCGACCGATGATGATCAATTACAGCTTATCCCAAATTGCTCAATCAAAAGATTAATAAACAAATTCTGTCCCTCAAGTCAAACAGAATCTCTCCCTCGACCCCACCAAATTTATATTGTCCCGTTTACTTTTCCATGATTATCAAATTTGACCCAATCGAAATCTCGTGGGGGCCTGTCCAACCACAGGGAGAGAGATGGAGATACATAGGATCCGGTTCACCGGCTTGGTTTCATGGGTGGTCTTATAGATCGCCACCACGCAAGACTTTCGAGAACTATTTTATGTTTGTATGCGTTGCATGATGATGGCGATGCTTGGCCTATGTGAGAGTTGGATGTATGGCCGACCAACTGAACTAACTGTATAGATCAAAAGAGATCCCGTGTTTCTTTACGGAGGATATGGAAAACTATGAGGAGGATCTTGGCGAGTTGACACAAGCGTAGCTAGAATTAGCTCACCAAAGTCGTATTCTTTCTTCCTTCTTTTGTTAAAGAAAAGTTTGGAATGAGGGGTGAAGAGGAAAAGATTGAAATTTGGGTTCGGGGTCTGTCTGTCTATCATGTCGTGGAAGATTTGCATCTGCTTTTTCGCATATTTGAGCGTGATATGGAGCATCATATTTTCGATTTTGTTTTGTTTTGTTTTGTTTTTTTGTTTTGTCTCCCTTCGTGTTTTCTTTGTACTAATCGAATTTTGTTTGGGGGAAACTTTGGATCTCTTTGCCAGACAAGCAATCAATCCTCTCCCTTCTTTTCAAACACGATCACCTAAAGCTGGAAGCATATATGGTGAAGAGATAAAGAAATGATTTGTCGAAGAGACTACGAGGTTATCCGGATTTTCTTTTTCCGTTCGATATCATGTTGATGAACTATCCGATGTTTATTGGCGTCCACGTAATATTTATATCTTGTGCACGTGGACGGTGCCGATTGATCCTTGCCAAAAGATGATCCTTAACTTTTACAATGGTGACAGATGCAGAAATTTTGGCGAAGAGACGGATATAAAGAAAATTCATTTGAAGAAATTGTCAAAAAAATCCTAAATCTATTGTACGGTAGTTAATTCAGTTCTAAACTTTTCAATTTTGCTAATTCAGTTTTAAACATTTCAATTGTGCTAATTTAATCATAAATCTTTTAACAATTTGCCAATTTAATCCTAACCCATTTAATGAATTGCCAATGTAGTCTTTCCGGCTAATTTTGGTCAGAAATTGCCGATGTGGCGGTGCATTCGGCACAGGCCATCCTACGTGGCGCGGCCGGCGTTGACGTTGATAACTTTTTATTTTTAAAAAAAATTCAATTTTTTATATATTTTTTTATTCTTTTCTTTTCTTCTTATTGAGCCTGCAGGGCCGCCGACCACTGGCCAAGGGCCAGCGACCCCCATCGGTCCCTGGGCGAGAGCGTACAATAGGTTTATGACTAAATTAGCAAAATTAAAAAGTTTATGACTGAATTGGCCACTATATAATAGGATTATGACTTTTTTTGACAATTTTTTATTCATTTGAATTTCATATAATAGAATATATTCGTGAGAAACTATACCAAACACCAAGTAGACCGAGGGGGGATGCAATGGCTCCTCTTGCCAACCACCACCTCGGTCCGTTATTGATTGCAAGAGACCAATTTCAAGATCAATTAAGAATCAACTGAAAATGTACGCTTTGTGATATGTCCGGAGCTAGAGAGGCGGCAATGATTTTTCACACCGTCTTAACTTCAATTTTGTTGGATTTGTCATGTCAACTTTGGAATCGAAAAACACGCATGCAAAGTGTACACAGACTTTCGATGATTCGCCACGTTACATCGCGCTTCATCCCCGTCAAGAGAATTCTGATATATTATCGGCATAAAATAACATGGATTCCGTACCGGGATACTCCACAAAGATCTGGTGGTGAGTGCTGAGTCATCAGCATAACGTTGATTAAAAAGATAACGAGATCTCATAATCAGCTTTTAACAGCTACTACTGCTACTATTAAATCAGTGATTAGGCAAGAAAGAATGTGATCGGGTCGGACGGGTCAGAGCCCGTTCGGTTAAGGTCGGCCCAGAACAACCGGCCTTCAAGCCCGTCTTTTCGGCCCATAAGGCCCAATGGCCCGTACGGATTCTTCGATGGAATTTAAAGCCTGTATATGTTCCACTGAATATGCGACAGCTCCCCATTCAGCCCATTAGCAAATGAACATCATTGACAAGCTGCTGTGATAATACGAAGTTAATGACATAATGACTTGGGCTCCCTTTGTCATGCGAAAAATGAGTGATTCAGAAAATATTTTTCTAAAAATGATTATTTATATCGCTTAAAATAACTACTCGATGGAAAATATTTTTATCGTCGACAACAATTTATATCTAAACATTTTTGCGAACGATGAAAATATTTTTTGTTTATCCATATCTTAAGCAATCATTTTTTTAAAAAAAATATTTTCTGAATCATTCATTTTTCGCAAAACAAATGGAGATGATTCTCTCTGCGTTTTTCGTGGTATGACTATAACCCTAATTAGAGAAAATTCGCTCCAATCATGTTTTTGACTGGTCAGTTATAAGCATGAACATCGCCCCTCACGTACAATTAAGAATTTGTATGTGCCTGATATCCACAACTGGCCAGAGGTACAATCAGAAAGAGTTTATACCAAATAGTGTAAATGGAAAAATAATGCTTTTTCGACGATATCATTTGACAAATGGGTATCCAAAGATTTCCTTATTTTCCTTTGAGGGGCCATGTTTGGGACAGCTTATGATGGAGTCTCACCTAAAATCCTCTTGGTAAGGTGAGAAATTTCAATGGAGGGAGCTATGCTAGGTTTTCACCAAATAGCTCCAGCAAGTACACATTCCGGTGCAATTGCTGAAGTTCAAATATAGGAAGCTAATGATGCTCATGCACATGTGGTCTCCCTGCAAGGGGAAGACAAAAGCTATATGCATAAATACATAAATGAAAAAAAGAGTTTTGATGAGTTCTAATGTTACAAATTACCGATTGCGAACATTTCCGGTATTTTCCATGACTCTGTATTCATATTTTTAGACAGCGTATGAAATTTCTCTGGAATGATAAATATCAAATAACCAATGAATTTCTTTTCCTCTTGCATGGGGAATAAGTGCCGGAAAAGTCGCGAAAAACAGGTGCAGGTCATGGACGTGGAGACTTTTGGAAAGTTTAGGTCTGTGACGCGATTCAAAGATGCGGCGTCGAGTGGAAAATTCAGTTCGAGACAGGTTCTTACCTAGGATGCAAAGTTATAGTCATCTCATCAGCTCGACTAACCTATACATTTTCTTACCATTGCAATTAGGGAGCAAAATGTTACATGTGTCGGCAGAAAAATCCTCATCTTACGTTATGTCCTTGCTTTAGAATCGCCCACTTACCACATCATCGTCTGCACAGATTTCTAACAATGGTAAAGATTCGAAATTTTTTGCAGAAGCTGACAAAAGAAGGAAATGGCGGAGCATTCAAGTCAACGATGGCGTTTTTGTGACTTTTCGTCCGTGCTAATCAAGAGCCCTTTGAGTCTAACCCCGCAATCATTTTCCCCACTTTAACCCAACATTCTTATTGTTGCGAAAGCGAGTCGCAACTATCCAGCATCGCCATATCGAAAAGGAGTCCAGCTGACAATAATCCCACAGGAGATAGAGATTTCTGGGATTATTTTCAAGATTTTATCTCGGCCGGTTATACTAGAACAAGTTAGATCCTATATTGAAATCGAGAATTTGTAATTGAAATTCATTTGGAAGAAATAGAAATTATCGTATAGTTCCTATACTGCCTATCGACGACATAACTCGCGAAATGAGTCACGAAACATTACTTCTTCACGGAGGTAACATTTTGAAGGGTTGAAATTGTGGTGCGTTGACAGCTGTGAAGCTCTTTGTCAATTGAAATTTTTCAGTAAATGTGTGAGTTCTCTTTCACTCTGCGTTGAAAATGCCTATATAAAGCACTGTGTAGGCGATTGAAATTAGTCAAAATACGCTCATCGACATACTTTGAAACTTGAAAAATAACGTATGATGCAAGGAAAGGAAAAAAAACCCACTTGCACCTTACCACGTAATAAAATTTACACTTTCGAATAAAATTATAAATGAAGTATGTCAAGGGGAACTGCAACATTTTCCAGAGGTGGTTCAACCACGAAAGACAAATAATATGCTGAGCTGTTGAAGTGACCGTTTCAACGTCACTTAAATCTATACCCTTTGAAATTTCATGAACTGGGCATGCTTTCATTCGAGGGCAAGAATTTCGAATTCGACAAAAGCTATCTGTCAATATATCTTCATTAGACTTCAGCAAGTGTTGAGGTGATTTATCTCGAAAACTTGGTCAAGCGAATGATAAATCTAGAAAGAACCATAATTTCAAAGGGGTAAAAAGAAATAGAGGCATCTTTTTTCCTATCTTATGAGTAGCTCTTGCTTGAAATGGGAGCCAAAATATGCCAAGGAACAACACAAACATCGAGTGGGGAGGGGTACGATAAGTTGAGTGGAACCGCAAAACACCATGATTGGGGGAAGCAACAAGCCTCATGGCTCCTCTCACCGGTCCCAAACATCAATCATTTTTCACCTCGCCCACCACAAAAAAAGCTACATTCCCTTCACCTTTTCTTGCTTGCCCCAGCAAATGGAGGCATCATCATTGCCTTCATAAATGACAAAGTGGGTTGACGTAGGGATGGGTATGTTCTTCTCCGTCGAGGTTTGCAGAATTCCCTTGTTAACGAGTGATCTGAAGTGCTCTCCTTAATCACATTTAGTAAGACATGTTCAATACGCCGGTTGTGCGAAATTGGTTGATTCTAAGATGAGCGCCGCAAGATAGTTTGATCGTTGATACTTGTGATATTCGAGATGGGTCGATTCCGAGGCTCATCTTGAAAAGGCACTTCTATAGATGAATGGAAAGCTTAGAACCAATGTCATTAATATTTCTTATTATATGTATATACCAAAGACTTGACTCCACCAGCTCATTGCCTCATGGCCTTCACGACCGATAAGAATACGATCTATCTCGAACGATCTTGTTATATACTTCCGCGAATCTTGCTTCCAAATATAAACCACTGTAGTTGACATTTTTGGTTGGACTCACTTTTTTCAGTCTAAGATGCACAACTCACAGTACAAGCTTTACTAACAGCCGCTTGATCATTCGATGTCTTCTTGTCCTTTTAACCTTGTAGGGCCAAGCCAACAATGATCAATCTGTTGCTTAAAGTTAAGGGAGAAGAGGCACGCCAGAGAGTCCCCAGAGTCAAGCAGATAGATGACAAAAGCCGGTGAAAATGGTAACTTTGTAAAGGGTCAACTCTAAAGTTTAGTTGGGGATTGAACCGGGCTAGTCTAATTTCACTGTATGTAATGTTTACTTCTGAGATCTCACGCGTTAGGGCTAAGCGCTGACCTCGGACCTGCTGCGGAGGAAGTGATTCTCTTTCCCTTGAGTTTAACATTTTCCAATCAACATAAACACAGATTAAAGAAATGTAGATAATTAATACGACCGACTTGAATGAAATTTGTACACTTAATACCAGCACATCGGTTGGCAAAAGGAGATTGAAGTGATTCAAATGCAAAACGATAAAAGAACGAGATTAGGGTTTCATCAACATTAAGTTGAGTGAAAAAATCTCGTGAGTAATTCTGAAATCTAGGTCAGGATACCGCATGTACAAAGCACATGTTTCCATTTTGTTGGGCAAAAATGACGCAACAAATGAAAAGTGAAAAATGCAAGATAAATCGTAAGGAAACACCCAGTGATTTAGCCGCGAGCCTCTCCATCTCTACGGGTATTACCCTACTTGCCCATACACATCGAGATCTCTCACAACTTACTACGATCTCTACTGCAACACAAACGGTGGATGCATGGCAAAACTTACACTGGAAGTTCTAATAACCTAAGCAATTAGTTTCAGCTTGGCCATTCCCTATCTACCGCAGATTTTCAAAGAAGAACACCCTTTTCAATCAGTGCCATGCTCAAAAAGAATACCGTGCTAGACAAACCAGTCGGGTTAAACTGAAAAAGTTTTCAAGATGCAGTGTGAATAGACTCTCAATTCATACTCTAAGAGATGCATTTGAATTCATTAGAATCGATGGAAGAAAAAATCTGTAATGAACTATTTCCACAAAAAATTTTGCAGGTTTTTCTATTGTCCGCCAACAAAACGCACATAAGTTCCTTTGTTCCTTTTCATGAAAAGAGATTATAGCAATGTGATCTCTCTCTCTCTCTCTCTCTCTCTCTCTCTCTCTCTCTCTCTCTCTATATATATATATATATATATAGGTGAAAGGGTTGTTTGACCCGAGAGAGAGATAATTACCTCCATGTGTGGGAATCAAAAGGCTTGACAATATTAGCAGGCAAAAGAAAAGAAATTCTTTCTCGTATATCCACCCATATCTCATCTACTCAAAGGCAAAACACAGCCTGAAGCAATCATCATCATCATGTTCTCCAGCTTCTCCTCCTCCCCTTCCTCCTCCTCCTTTCTCTCATCATTAACCCCTCACATTAGTCCGCCACACACCATCTCTCAACCTCCACCAAGCCCACAAAAGTCACCATCACCATCATTCGCTCCAAATTTCAGAACTAGGAAGAGGGAAAGGATCAGATTCGAACGAGGCTTGATAGGAGATGAGGATGGGTTCGCTGAAGAAGAAGAAACCCTATCTTTCGTGAGTGGAAGGACTTTGCTTCTTCCAGATCAAGGAACTTCAGTTCATTTTCTCTAGTCATCGTCTCTTCTCTCTATCCGGGGAATCGAAGCATCACGGTCCGATCGATTTGTTTATTTTGTCCCGTTTGAAGCAAATCTACATCTATAAAGTTGGAGCTTTGCCTTATATTTACGGATCTAATATTGTCTTTAAATCTGAATCATGTCTGAGGTGGTTTAATTAGGTTGTTATTAAGGAAGATGCATCAACTTACTAAGGTATGTCGATTATGTTTTGAATCATTATTATGTGACCTTTTGAACTATGTGCGAGTGTGAGAGAGTGCGAGAGCTTGTTGTGTGTATTTCCTCCTAGTCTGCGTATTGTGATTCTCTGACTTCAAACGGTTTGTCTAGGGACTGTAGTATGTATTGTTTGATCTCAAAGGCAACAGAAGAACAAGAAGACTATGGAAATGAAAGTTGGATTTGTTTCTGTATCTCTTATGGATTCAACGATTACCTTCAGTATATGTCCAAGCTGTAACTGTTGGTGTTTTAGCATTTCTTAGGTATTTATTTTGTTTCTACACTCTAGATTTATATACGATACTAGTGTTTAATACCTGATTTTCATCTTATCGTGCTTGATGTCCTTGGATATGTGTTCTCCTGTCATCTTGTTTCAGATTGATCGCTACTTTACTGGAAGGTGATTTGAAGGTTCGCAAAACACACGTGTGTGGTAGAAGATATGAAAATAAGGGCGTATTTGTTTGAGTGAAAGAATTTTCCATAAATTCGTTTTCTGGATTTTCACTCGTTTGGTTTGCTGAAAATGATCGGTTAACAGAAAATCATTTATGGGTAAGGAAAATACACATGCTTAAAGTTAGAAAAATGAATTCTGTAATCTGCAAAGCGGAATGCATTTTTCGGAAAATATTTTCTTTTATCGTGAAATCTTCATCGAAACAAACACACCCCGATATCAAGTCGGTCTGTTATTGAACTGTGACTAAACACTTTAGAAGGAGAATGCAAATGATTGTGTAGTATATGTTCTCGGTTTCTTGATAGCCAAACTTTTAGAATATGTTGCTTGTCTTTTTTTACAGGGGTATTTGGCTACATTCATGGGTTCAAATCCCAACTATCTCTTTCATGTATTTTAGTTTATCACTCTTGATATCCAGTATTTTCCTACTGTCGATTGTCTATTTATGGGCTTTGCTAGCATAACAGTCTTTAGGCTACTATGGGAGTAACGGTATATTGTGAGCCACAAATTCTTAAACGAGTATACCTCACAATAATTTATAATTATTTGATATTTTTTTTTTTGACATAGAATAGTTTGTTAATCTCACAGTGGATTAACGACAGTCACTTAATCATTAGATTAAATTATGTCCATATATCACATGTTTCATGTGTAACTAATATTCGGCTTACATTAGATCTAATTCTTATGTTACATTTTGAGTTGATTTTTCTTTTTTCATTACATCAATCTTCTATCACATGCTAAAGAATTATACTTTCATTATTATTTTTCCTTTTGTTAGAGTTTAAAACTCTAATGCCAAATTTAGCTTTCTGGCATAGATATAATTAAATATGTCACCTGATAAGAGTCGAACTCTATACCTATTTAAGATAAGACGGGTTCCTTGTTCCTTATTGTAGTGATATCTTCTTCGTTAGCATCTTTAATTGAATATTCGTCTCAGCCATTCTTGCAAAATATTTTCATCAACCCAATTATTGTAAAAGGAACTCCAAATCGAAAACAAACTAGGAAAAAATGGTTTAAGCGTATCAATAGGATATCTACTTTTGGAATTTATTAATTCGTAAATTTTATTATTCTTTTCCATTTTTGGCAATATCACCTAAATTTACTATAGAATTTCCTATGGAGTGCCTTTTTTTGGGCTAGAATAATGACACCGGTTAAAGTATCTCTCAGCGTAAAACCCAAATCTATATGAAATCTACATGAATATGAAATTTTGAAACTATTGCTCACTCACAGATATTGTGCTCCGGTTGCCCATCCTATACAAAATAGAATGTGTGGTCCAACTTGCACCGTTACTAATTGGAAGCAAGCCAGTAAAAATGCCGTTATACTAGCAATGCTCTTTCTATAATGTTAATATATTTTGTTTGACGATGAAGGTTAATATGAGCTTCATTTGGGTTGCTGATACGTCACTCAAGGAGGAACACTTTAAAACATATACATTTGCCTTCTAAATTTAGAGAATTACAATCTTTAATCTTTTATATATATTTATATTTATATTCTTTCCTCTTAGGTGTAACAATGCCATTGCATGCAGGGTTATTCTCAATCAAACAAATTAATCAAACATAGATTGCAATCTATTTGACACCATCAATTCAAACTATATTGTAGTGCGTGCATGCATCAATTATCTTGCAATATTCCATGCGACGTTTCCTTTTATTGATCGTTTCCACATAACAAAGGTTTTGCCTGAGATACTGCATTATTCAGATTCTGACCATAATGTTTCTTTAATTCTCCCGCATTCTATATTGTCACTTGGTAGCATTGTCTCCTTGACCGTTGACATGGTGATTAAAACGACATCATCTAGCTTAATATAGGCACAAATATCCATGCAGAAAACACAGCAATAGACAGCTTTTAAATGGGCACATAAATAGGGCCCGTTTGGTTCGGCTTTGGGGGAATGCATTTGGGGGAATGCAAATACCTTTGGGCTAAAGGGGTTTTCCGAAATGCAAGTAGTGTTTGGTAAGTGTTTTATAAAATCAACTTGGGCTAAAGGACCTTTGGGTTATTTTTTTTTTAAAAAAAAACTCCGGTGGAGCTACATCGCCGGCCACCGCCTCCGGCCAGATCTGGTCGCCGGCCAACCGCCGACGGCCAGATCTGGTCGCCGGCGACCACCGCCTGGGGTCGCGAGACCCCAGCCGACGCACTGGGGTCGCCGGACCTCGGGCGGTCGCACGGGTCGCGCGACCCGGGCGAAGCGTTACTGGGTCGCGAGACCCGGGCGACGCCCGAGGTCCGCGACCCCGGGCGGCGGTCGCCGGGTCGCGCGACCCTCGGGCGACCACCGCCGGGGTCGCGCGACCCGGCGACCGCCGCTGGGTCGCCGGACCTCGGGCGTCGCCGGGTCTCGCGACCCAGCAGCGTTGTCTAGGTCGCGCGACCCGGGCGACCGCCCGAGGTCCGGCGACCCAGGCGGCGGTCGCCGGGTCGCGCGACCCTCCGGCGACCACCGCCGGGGTCGCGCGACCCCGGCGACCGCCGCCTGGGTCACCGGACCTCGGGCGGTCGCCTGGGTCTCGCGACCTAGGCGAGCGTTACTGGGTCGCGCGACCTAGGCGACCGCCGAGGTTCTGGCGACCCCGGGCGGCGGTCGCCGGGTCGCGCGACCCCGGGCAAGTGGTCGCCGGAGTCGGGCTAGCCCTCAGGCGGCGGCCGCCGGCTGCCGGACGTCGATTTGGGGAAGATGAACAGTGTCGATGAATAGTGCAAGTTGCATTCCGAAAATGCAACTTCCCAAAAGCACCTTCAGAGGTGCATTGGCCAAAGGTCCCTTGGCCAGCATTCCAAATGCAATTGCATTTCCCCAAAGTGAGTAAAAAAAATTGCCAAACGCTATTTGCATTTGGCCAAGGGACTTTAGAGGCCAAATGAGCATTGGGAATGCTGAACCAAACGGGGCCATAGTCCTCAAAGTTCATATATCTTTTGAAACTAGATGGTGCAACTGTAGTTAAGGGGAAAGTTGATGATGATTTAAAAAAAAAAAATTTTGTAGAGAATAAATACTTATTGAAATAGAAAATTTAAATATTTAATTCAAGGATCTTGAGGCGCTCACTCCCGCCAGCTACAATCGAATCGGGTTAGAGCTACTTCCAGCTTAGCTCCATATAAAGTTAGTCCACTTTATGGCCACCAAATGATTGCATGCACAAGTTGATGTTTCAGCAGCCGATCAAAGAGCGTCCCTAGTTATGCGGAATGTTATGCAATTGACACATGCTGCTTATTGATATATTTCGACCAGAAGTTGAAGTTCTGTAATTGAGGTCATGAAATGTGCTCTCTGGTTAGCTACTTCTGAAGTACGTTGCCCGTCCTTTCTTCTAATGTGCAAAGATGAGCGCGAAGATGATTAACTGTTGTTCTACATGGCGGTTGCCGATGCCCCCGCCTCCACTACTTTGTTGTCGCTTCCGAGTTGATGGAGAGTTGCTGCTATCTCGCGTTCGCATCTGTCCAAAAACTAGAGACATGCTGACTATGGATTGCATGGCGGTGATGCCTGACGACAGCAGCTAAATTGGAGAGAGAGAGAGAGAGAGAGAGAGAGAGAGAGAGAGAGAGAGAGAGAGAAAGCATGCACTTCAGAAAACTACATAAAATAAGGAGAACTCTATAAAGATTGCAAAAGCATTGTGCCCCATGAGGGGCGTATCCCCTAACGTGTAGATTTCTTCGATGCGATTAAGAAAATTTGCATAAAATAAGGAGAACTCTAGAAACCCTCTCTCTGCAGACACGCTTAAGCTCTTTCGTGAGTTTTTAACAATCCGCGCGACAACCATTGAGGATAACAAATAAGGTTACAGTCTCTAACTATGTAGTTATTTAGATATAGATGAGCAGGCTAGTCTGCAAAATAGGCCCGCAAAGTCCCATTGCCAACATATACTTCTTTATATTATGGCTGATTCCAAGTTTGTTCTGTACCCCAAAAACAAAAAAGTTGACTAATTCTGTTCTTTATTATCCATTATTATTATCGTTATTATCATCATTGATATTATTATCTGAAAAAGAACTGAAAACTAATCTCCCATCGAATTTCACAAGAAATAAGATTTATAACTCTTGATATTCAGCAAGAGCCAGCCTAAGATGCCCACAGATGTGCTGAAATTTGCTATCAGATTGGCGGCTATCTGTTCGTTCTCCCAGTAGTAAGCAAAGCGTGCTTTGACTTTGTTTTGAATTGCTTCAGTCAACCTTGTACAACACTACACAATGAGCCACATGTACCAAAAGAAACCCACTAATTTTTAGTCCAACTGGCGTCTTTTATTAACAATAATCCAGGCCCCTCCACTTAGGGACATAATAATCCCACTATCAGGAATAAAATCGCTAGATGCCATTCCAAAACGGGTGCAAAGATGGCCTCAAAAGAATTCACTGATTGGTGCAAATCGCCTACCACGACACAAAAGCATCAGCACGTGCTTTTCTTCGTTTACCATAAGATTACTTATAACCACATCTTTTTGTAAAATTTCAAAGGCTGATATGCCAAAGTGATGCCTCCTTTCAATGCATAAAGCTTGTCGAAGCCAATTGCATTAATTTGTCGCTTATTTGTTAATCTTTTCATTAACTGCATACAGTCCAAATGATCTTTACGATTAAAAGTATTTATGTATCATGACTTCAGGGTTGTTCGAGTGAGTTTGAGGCAGTTGCACCGAGGGTTATTCGTTTGGCCATGGTTGGCTAATGGGAATGAGGGTTTAAAGATAGCAAAAAAGTTAAGGTGCCCGTCGTGAGTAAAATATTATTCTATCGAAATACCGAGATATATGCTTCTATAATACAAGTACGAGATAAACATGCAAATTTCGCACCCAACCAACAAAAAAAGGAGAGATCATTATGAGATTTTGTAAGATCACTATTTTTTTTTTTTTGTAACTGAGGTGTCCGGACCAGCTTGCGCGCACCTCAACTATTCCTCGGGGGAGACTAGCACAGCAACCCACCGCCATGACCCTCCACTTAAATCACAAGTGCTCAGCTGGGGAATCGAACCTGGGAGCAGTGACTTTCGAAATTTAATATTTAAATATTCTAACACTCTCTCTCACGCATATGTTGGTTTTTGGCTTAAAACTAACCCGTGAAATATGAAGTTGGGGAGGTAGAAATATGTAAATGGGGAGGTAAAGAGGGATTTGGAGAGATTTGAAGGACCTCACACTTTGATATTACGTAAGAATTTTGTGGTACCACTGCTAAATGTTTTAATAGTTTGAGTTATTAGATAAAGGGTAGTTTAATATTGGGATAAGTGTACTGAAAGTCTTAAAACTTGTCACAAAAGTACAATTGAGTCATAAAACTTATAAAAAATGCAATCAAATCCTAAAACTTGTCAAATTGGTATAATTGAGTCATTCTGTTAATTCCATCCAACTTAACTAACGGAAAATGGTAACGTGATTTTTTTTCATTATTTTATCTATCATGCATGGCGATGACGTGACTAAAACGATATCGTTTTGGTCCAAATCGGATTTTTAATACAAATTTTACTTAAATTAAATTAAAAAATAACCTAATTGAAAAATAAAAGAGGTGAGAAACCTAGCGGTGAGCGCTCCGTCACCCCACCATCGCTTGGAAGTGCCGGCAATCCTCGCCGACCGCAGGCGAGGGCTTGTAGGCCCTTGCCCATATCTAGCCAAGGAACGCAGCCTCCCTTAGATCGAGCGAGGGCCACCACTGGCGGCAGATCCTCACCAATGGCGACCTTTGCTTGCAGCCGGCAAGGATCGTCGGCCATTGGCAGAGGACCAGTGACCCTTGCTAGTCATCCGCCACCATCGCTGGCCCTTCCTGGCGATAGTGGGACGACAGTGGTCAGGGAGGCAAGTCGCTTAGTTTTTCACCTCTTTCTCTCTATTTAAAATTTTAACTTATTTTAAAATTTATGTTAAAATTCATATTTAAACCAAAAAGACGTCGTTTTAGCCTTATGTTTCGTGTTTTAGTTGCTTGATCGCCACGTAGGACGATAAAAATATTTTTAAAAAATCACATCAATAATTTTTGTTAGCCAAGTTAGAAGAAGGTAACGGAAAGACTCGATTACACTAATTTTTTAGGACTTGATTACACATTTTGTAAGTTTTAAGACTTAATTGCACTTTCTTGATAAGCTTTAAAATTTTCAATGCACTTATCCTGTTAATATTTAATTATTCTTACACTCCCCGTCACTTGTAAGGCTTTGATTCCCCCTTGCGCGTAGGCTATATTTTGTCCTAAGCGTGAAAATATGTAATTGGGAAGGTAATTAGGGGCCTGGACGATTTGAACTTGGGATATCATGGGAAATTACAAAAAAAGTCTTAAATCTATTGCACTTGTGCCAATTCGGTCTTAAACATTTCAATTTTGCAATTGAGTCTAAACATTTTCACATTTTACTATTTGAATCTGTCCAATTAATTTAGTCGGAAATAACTGATATGGACGCCAAGCATCCTACATGACATGGCCAACGTTGACATAGAAAATTTTAATAATGTTTTAATATTTTTTCAATTTTTTTCTTTTCTTCTTTTTCCTTTTTTTTTCTTTTCTTCTCTTTTCTTTCCTATTTTGGCGAGGATCGCCGGGCCCTCATTGACTACAAGGGGAGGGTCGCCGAGCCCTCGCTAGCCGCGAGCAAGGGTTGCGGTCGCGATTGTCTAGGCGAGGCCATGGCTAGGCTGGCCTCACCCGCTGCCTGCAAGGGCGTTGTGGCCCTCGCTAGCAACTGGCAAGGGCTTCGTCGCCCTTGTCGAGTGCTGCTTGGCGACCCTCACCAGCCACAGTAAAAAAGAAAAGAACGAAAAGAGGAGATAGGAAAAATAAATGAAAAATATAAAAAAAAAAAAAATTTAAAATTTTTAAAAAAATATCGACGTTAGTGTCAGCCATGATACGTAGGACGGCTAGCGATTTTCGGCCAAAATAGGCCGGATGGACTCAGTTGGCAAAATGTGAAAATGTTTAATACTCAATTGGCACAATTGAAAGGTATAAAATTAAATTGACAAAAATGTAATAGGTTTATAACTTTTTCGACAATTTTTGCCGGAATCTCATGCTTTAATATCATGTGAAAATTTTTGTGGGACCGCTACCAACTATTCTAAAAATTTAAGATTTTAGATGAATGCGTGATTTATATTAAATATTCTAATTGTCGCGACGTATCCTTGGGATGGCACCGCTAAGGGTTCAGCTAATGGATTACTAAGTCTAAACCTAGCTCGGGCTCTCCTAAGCTCATACCAATTCGTGACTTATAGTTCAAGTTATTAACATGCAAATTATTTCAGTTTGGAGTCGCCACTAATCTATTTCTTGGTGGGTAGATTAGAAACCCAAGTAAAGTATTGGGAGATTTACTTTACTCCTACGAATCAGAGATTCAATGAGTTCGGGGACTTGATTACGCTAGATTACTGTAACGCCCTTTCGGCACATTTTCTCTTTTATTTTCAAAAAAATATTTTACAGGTAGCTTGAATTGATTTTAACTTTTTTACTATCATGCGAGAGGTGATCATGCGGTGCGCAATCAATGAAATTAACACTCAAATAACAAAGCAAGCAAATTGCAAGAAAGTAAAGAAATTGGTCACATCAAAACAATCAAATATTTTTGGGATTTTCTTTCATCTTAAAATAAAGTTTAATCTACATTACATGCAATTTCCTAACATGCAAACTATATGACATGCATATGATATTTTTGGCATTTTTATTAAAATTCGTAATTAGAAATTAATAAAAATGAAAGTCTATCTAAATCAAGATATTATCAAGTTTAAGTTAGGAAATCGGATATCCTTAACCCTGTCTTAACTTAGAAACCTATCTCAACACGGAATTCTATGGAGAAAAACTTATCTAACCTAAATATCATCTAGACATGTAATTTTAATTCAACAAGAAAGATATCTAAATTATCCCAACGTATAGAGGAAAACTCTATCTGGTCTATTCTATCTAACATGCAATCTTTTTGTATTTTAAAAACATTAAAGATAAACAAAATATCCAATCCACCTCAAGATATTCATCAAGATTCCAAACAAAAGATTACGATAATGGAAAAAATAATCCATCATCTTACGGATTAAATTAACAATTATCATAACCTTAACATCACCAATACCCACGAGAAATCAAAATAATTAATAAAATGATCCGAAGTCTTGCGGATCAAATTAATAATTATAGTGATTTTTACCAATAAAATTCTAATTGGATAATGCCTAACATCTCAAAGAATATCAAGTTAGATAACAATCCATCAAAACAGGCGACGAAATATTCAAACCGAATCGGATAGGGATTATTACCTATTTCGTGGATATTGCTTCCAAATCCAAACCCGATGGGCGACGGAAGGGACGGGGACTGTCGATGATTCACACGGCAATTCACGATTTGGGACCGGTAGCTCGCGGCAGTTCACAAGCGACGGTGGGCGGTCAACGACGTGGCTGGACTCGCGGTGGTGGTGAAGTTCACTTGGATTATTCAATGAAGCACTTGGATCGCTGGAAGGATGTGGTGCTGATAGGGGACGCGCGGCCAAGGACAGCCACCCGCTCAGTTCTCCAAAAGTCCTACAAGAAGAAATTCACACGTAATGGAGTTGTCAAGTGGCTGTGATGCTTGGGTGTCTTTGCATAAGAATTTGTTCAAATTCGTCAATGCGTGAAGCAACGGGATGCTCTAGATATGACCAACTATACTATGGGCGACCGTCGTTTGTCTTCGAAAGCGACTCAAGGGCAATCAATGGGGTCGGGAACGGCAGCGAAACTCGACGGACGGCACAAGGTCACGACTGAGCGGACGGCACAAGGTCACGACTGAGAAGGAGGATGCTCCGTCACGACTCCTTTTCTCAAGCTCTCTCTCTTTTTCTCTCAATGGTGGCCGTGTATGAAATTCTGTGACCTCCCAATTATGAACCCTAACATATCTATTTATAAGAGTTAGCCAGGATTATCTTGCAAGAGCCAAGATATATTATTTCCTAATTCTGATGCTCAACTTAGGCAATTTTCTGCTTTTTTTCTCTAGCTGAATGTTCATAGAATAATATGAATTATTTTCCAAGTATATTATTTAATAATTCGATAATTCAATTATTCCAACTTGCTCTATAATGCAAATTTCGGCCATACATGTATTCAATGGGCTTGGACAATCATTTAATCTTTTGGGCTGAGTTCAATCAATTAAGCTCAAAACCATTCACTTAAGTCCATCCGCCGCTAGTCCAATGTAAATGAAACTATATGAGCCTAAATACTAATTCAAATGCTCCTAATTTATATGCAATTTAACTAATTTTTTTTTGTCTAGGGACCGGGATCGATTCCTAATTTTTTTATGCAACGAACGACTACTAGGTCGTTAAAATTTAGGTGTCAACACTAATGAAGATAAATGGAACATATATTTGTCTTCTTTTCACCTACAAGAGAAACGCTATTTTGGCGAGCACTTTGCAAAATCTAATATCTCTAAAAAATCCATCTCAAAATCATCCGAATACCATGGGCAAAGAGCTATCATGCCACTTCATGTTCCTAGCAATCCTCAATGATATGTGCAAGCATTCCAATATAGTTTAAGAATTAGATAATCGATATATATCTCCACTTGTCACATCACTTTATCCAAGCAATTAAAAACAACAGATCGGGAAAAAGAGGGGACTGGCACGCAGTTCAACTCCAAAATGCGAAGCCACATTATTTAGAAGAGAAAAAGCATCCCCCAGATGAAGAAATTTAATGTTAGGTAGATCATATTGCTATGCCTAGGTATATACTTGAATACCATATAATGTCAGGTGGGTCATCTTGGCAGTTAGCCATGCGAACATTAGATAACTTTGCCAATAATGAAGCACATATGGACCGTTCAACAAAACTCGATTGACTTACTTTTTATTCATTTCAAAACTACCCTTAATGCACTAAGAAGGAAAAAATTAGCAATTAAATTATACAAAATTAGGGGTGAGCAAAAAGAATCATCCGGATAGGACTAAACCGGTTAGTTCTGAACAGTTCCCGATTCCATGTATGGAACTGCCCATCAGGACCAGAACGATTTTTTTTTTTTTTAATTTCTTCGAAATCTGTAAAAACTAAAAGGCCCTAATAATGTTCTTCATCTTACCCTCTGCTTGATCCTTACTTATACCCTCTATTGCTCACTCTTTCACAAGCCCTAATCGTATTTTTCATCTTCACGACTCTTACCCTCTGCTCCCCTCTTCTTCACAAGTATTAGCTTTTGCTCCCTCCTTTTCAAACCCTTGAGCCATTGCTGCTTCCATCTCATCCTAATAAAGACCAAAGCAACATGAAAACCAGTTAACATTAGTCCTGATCGAGGTGGACATTCCCAGGCGAGCATGTTCCACAAAGCAAAACCAACAATTGCTGATTGAACTAATCACATCGTAGCATCAGAACTCACAATCATTGGAAGGCAATGAAGCGAAGAGAACTGAGTAATGATCCATGTAAATGATCCATTTGCAAATTGAGGCAATTCTTGATCTATTTTTTTTCCTTTTTACATATGATTCAACATTTTACAAGCGCATAGCGCATGCTCGACTCTAATATAGACTAGTCCTCGTAAATGCCCGGTCCTTCTCTTGCTTTTTTTTTGGCGTTTGTCAAATTTGGCATTCTCGTGGGTCTCCCCAAAAGCTGATAGTAGGGACAACTATCTGGTCGATTCTTTAATTATCATCTTAAGTATAATATCAAATAGTATGGTCAAATTAATCAATCGATCAACCAACCAACCAAGAGCACCATAATCTAATCTCCCCCTCATCTCAATAGCCTCACCTCGTTTATTAATTTATTTCACACGTTAGCATATTGAACTGATGCTTTATGAACCGCATGCCTACTTGGGATTCCCTCCCTTAAAGAAAGAATCGAATTTTCATTAAACTTCAAAGGCAAGAAAAAAGGAGTGGGAATAGATGAGCTTGAGAGAGAGTGATCGATTGGAGGAGGATAAGTCCACCTTGAAAGATATGGATAGAGACGATAGAAAAACACAGCAGAATCTAGGCTCTTTTTTTTATTTAACTATATGTTCCTAAAGTTACACAAGGTGGGGTCCAAACCTAGGCCAAATGTCGTGTAACAAGGCATAATTTTATCGATAATGATGTTAGTTGAAGACTAGTTTAATCCGAGAAAAACATGGTTTTAGGTGCTTAGAATAGAGGGTTAGCCCGCTTTCGGAAGATTTGCCAAGATCTCGTGAGGACCTTTAGTAGCATATATGCTTACATCAAGCGCCAACGCTTGCTTTAATTTGTTCGCGAATTCATTATTTTATCATTAAATTCGGGTATCCTAAGAGCAACTCCGAAAAGGGTCAACATGGGCAAATTCTTTTGCGCCTATTTAATAATGTTTTTCGACAGGAAATGTTGCCAAAGAAATCATTTTTGAGTTGAATACGAGAATTAGACACGATTTCGTGATTTTTATATCCATTAGTGGAAGTGGGGACGACGGAAATGTGCACCCTCGTGCACCAAAACAAGTAATTTTTTTTCTTGGTTTATTTTTTTATAATTTATTAAATATAAGCTTCCAAAGAGGACAAACGAAATCGATTAGTTTAACTCGAGCTAATCTTTTTTCTTGGGTTGGAATTACAGTCAACTAATCTGTTGGGTGTCAATTTAGTCACTATTAGATTTTGTTGCAAAAGTTAGATCCTCTTTACTTTAGGGGTGATTACGTTCCCATCTTCTTTGACTTTTTTTCCGTGACTATAAATATTATAATATTTGCCTTTTGTTTTTTTGTCTTTTCGCACATGGAATATTTGTTTCAAATGTCCAGCTGCCAATTTGCAAGATAACCAAAAAAAAAAAACAAAATTCCGACTTTAAGTAATAAAATATTACACATCACATATCGTTTAAGTTCCTATGCAGCACCGCAACATTTTCTTCATTACGATTTACCAGCTTAGTGTACCTCTGGTTTTGTAACATATTAATAAATGGACGAAAACAAATTATTATAAAGTAAAATTGTACCTCCTATTGATTTAATCGGTTGATCAAACTTTTAAATTATAATTGCTCGTACCAAAAACAATTACATAACAAATGGGTCACACAAAGTATGACCCATATAATAGTTCTTGTTTGCTTGCTTAGTTGTGTGGTGGCCATTTAATTGAAAGGTTGATCGATAATGCCATTGATCTTGGTCCATTTTGAAACCTTTTTTATTTGGAAATAGAACTTAACTTCAAGTCCACATGATGCGAGCCTTCATATAGCATGCACTAGATTAATGTGAGTCGTCAAATTCTGTAGGACTCACTCGATACGCACATGATTTAAGGGCTCGTGCGTATCGGACTCGCACGAATAGGCTCGATGCAAAAATTACTCATTTTCATGTTCAAAATAGATCATTTCCTATTCCTTCTTCCTACTTTTCATCTGCCTTGACCAAAGGGTGCGGCTACTGTATCCACGAATAAAATAGGGTGCTCGCATGAAATACACAACTCATTCGTCGATTTTGTTTATTCATCATAGTCTTAATTTATTAATGGTTGGAAGACGTGGGTTATCCTATAAAAAGGCAGTGATGAAGCTATAAACACACAAGCGGAAGTGCTAATCAAACCTACCTACATACTAGCCGCCTACAAACACAATTTTTTTCTGCTCCTTTCGATTATCATCATGTCAAGCAAATCAGTCTCCAATCTCACTCCTCCTACATGGGACGTTGATATTAGACACGACAGTAGCTCTTTTCGTGATGATGATTCGTCTTCTTGCATTCAGAAGCAGCAGAAGAAGAAGGTCAAGCTGTTCGGGTTTGACCTAACGACGATCGGACCCTGCAAGTACCAAGATGAAGAAGAAGACACCCCAAAATCAGATCTTGTGGAGAGAGATGAGCACGAGAGCGTGAACTCATCAAACACGGTCCCATCTTCATCGAGAGACAACAAGAGCAAGACACCTCCGGCCAACAACAACAACAACGAGAGATCACCGTCTGCTTCGACCTCCGACCTGCACGACGACGACCGAGTGAAGAAGCTCTTCGAGTGCCAATACTGTGCCAAGACGTTCGCGAACTCGCAGGCCTTGGGCGGTCACCAGAACGCCCACAAGAAGGAGAGGATGAGGAAGAAGAAGTTGCAGCTCCAGGCCAGGAGAGCGAGCCTCAACAGTTACCTCCAAGCGTATCGAGATTATTACTATTGCAATTCGAATGGGGTTCTTAATTTCGGAGGGTCCAATGATGATCAGTGGTCTCTTGACTCTTCCTCATGCTATGTCTCTGGTCCTGATCATCAGTTTGCGCTCTGCGATCAGGCGCCCCAGATTAGCTTTGGCGACGCGGCAGATCGTCGAGAAGGTCTTCCTTTCGGAGGATCGACTCGAGTTCAAACCTGGCATGCTCCTGCTGTACTGCCGGCTAATACCGGTTATTATCAGCATAAGAAATGAATGTCTGCTGAAACATGGACAAGGTAGATCATCGTTGACAGTTGTATTGTCATGTAATGACTTTGAGATTTATTTATACAAATTATTTTGGTCTCTAACTCCAGCAGCTGCAGTAGATAACTTTGCACGAAGTGTTCAAACATTTACATGTTGGGAAATTGTGTCCGAGTCTTGGACGTCCAAAAACACGCGTATCTACCCTAAATTGTGTTGCGAAAATTCAAATCGGCGTTAGCATAAATTTTACAAACAATACAGTATTGTAAAGAAACGAAATTGCAATAACAAAGTTGGAATCGATACAAATGAATACCGAGGCCTGTGTTTGACACAGTTTCCTTAAAACAGATTCGTTCCCTCCAGTACGCGACCGAGGTTTCGTGAACGTCTGTCTCCCAGGATACAACGGTTGACAGCGAAGAAGAGAGCACGGCACTTCCAAGCTTCCGGCGAACTTGAACAAACTCGAAATGAACACTACCGAAAAACAGTGCAAATGCAGAGAGAGTTTAAAACCAGAGGAAGAATGATTTCGATAAAAAGGAACAGAGGGGAGAGCAATTCGGGAATAATAACGGCCGATTAAATCTGTCGTTACAAAATCAATACGAATAACAGACGATTAAATCTGCCGTTATAAAATCAATACGAATAACGGACGATTAATTCTGCCGTTATAAAATCAATACGCATGGGAATAACGGTTGATTAAATCTGCCGCACGTTACGAAATTCGTAACAGTTTGACTTGAAAAAATAAATCAGAAGGCAAAATTGGGCTCGTCGCGAGGCCCACTTTTCGGTCCTGCAATCGTGTACGCGGGATGTGCGCTCGCGCCCAAGTTTCAACTTGTCGGGCGTCGGATTTGCACCCCCTGCGCCTGCGCGCGAGGCAGAGAGTTTGTGCTATGATAATTACCACTTCAAATAAGTGTAACTGTATATAAAGCACTCCATAGCCTTCTTTCTTTTCCGATGTGGGAATAGTGTTTTTCCACTTCCCACTTCCCACTTCCAACTCAAGGGTGTTCTTTGAGCATCAATTTCTCATTCATTCACCCATCAATTTATCCCATATTTCCAACAAATTGAATGGTTCAGATGTCTTGGGATGCATGCAATAATTTCTTTTTGTATAGGAAACTCACGTTTCACTCGGAACAAGAGAGAGACCGTGTCGAATGATATCTAAGCAAGTGATAGGCACCTAAAAAAATGACAGACAATTTACTTATCACGACGAACAGGTCGACGCATCCCTCAAATATGAAGATAGTTAATTTTGAGTTTGAACTTTGAAATGGACATTTGTCTTTAATTAGGTACCTTCTTTATAGGTATAATTAAGCAACATGTATACTGGAAATCCTAAAACTTATTACGAAAATGCAATTGAGTCCTAAAACTTGTAAAAAGTATAATCAAGTTCTAAAATTTTTCAAATTGATGCAAGCGAATTCTTCCGTTAACCAAGTGTCCAACCTGGTTAATGGAAAATGCCAACTTAGCTTTTCTATATTATTTTCTCTCTTACGTGGCGATGATATGACTAAAATAATATCGGTTTGGCCCAAATCTTATTTTAATACAAATTTTATATAAATTAAATTTAAAAATAAGCTAGAATTAAAAAAAAAACGAATGGTGGAGAACCAAGCGGCAAGGACTTGCACGGCCCTCATCATCACCAGCCCACCATGCCAGTGAGGGTTGCCGAGCCTTGGCCAGTGGCCGGGGACCCTTGTCAACCGCAAGTGAGGGCCTGGCCCTCACCCAAATTTGGGTTAGAAGAAAAAAGAAAAAGAAAAAAAATGATAAAAAATTCAAAACAATTTAAATTAAACTGTCCATGTCAGCGCCGTCCGTGCCTACGTACCATGGCCAGCGCTAACTGGACCACCACGTCAGCGATTTTCAGCCAAAATTGGCCAGAATGACTAAATTGGCAAATCGTCAAAAGATTTAGGACTAAATCGGTAAATTGTCAAAAGTTTTAGGATTAAATTAACACAATTGAAAGGTTTAAGACTGAATTAATAACTAGTCAAAAGATTTAGGATTAAAATTGGTCAAATTAAAAGGTATACGATTGATTTAACACAAATATAATAGGTTTAGGAATATTTTGGTAATTTTCCTCTTCCTTATAAGTATAGTTAATGCACAAGTATCTAAAAGATGACCACTTGATTGAGCATTATCTTTTGGGATATTGGTCAATGTGACCACGGAGCATCCTGAACCTTTGCAATGTAGTAGAGACATACGTAGCATATCTAACCTTTACGAAGGAGCGACTCTGACTGGGATGGCAGTGGCAATTGCACGTTTGTGATTACTTGTCAAACCCGAGTTATTCATTCGTGTCAATACTGTTCTAAATATATATATATATATATATATATATATATCCTAAGAGATGAATTTATCGCTAATTTGTGCCATTTTCGAACCCGCTAGTATTGACCTCATCTCCCGCATGAAGGGAGGTACGATGTTGCATGAGACACATGAATATCAAATCATCTCAAGATCGACACCTGATTACTCTGTGTCTAAACTTTGTCCATGTAGATTAGGTCCGGAGTTGGGACATACTGTGCAATCAAGTCGAGTCGAATTGGGTCGATACGATACCGGGCTCGAGCTCAACTCCGACTCAAGTTGTAAACTCAAAGCTCGAAACTCAATTTGAACTTGATCGAGTAGTTGTTTTTTTAAACTTAAACGTACTCGAGCTCGACTCGCACAAACCGATTTTAAGCTTATGGAACTCAATATACTCTATGCTCAATGTTCCCATGTTCGAATAAACGACCTGGGTTCTGTGATATCATCTGCTGCTCGACCAAGCAGTAAGAAAAGCACTAATGGGCTGCTTACTAGGAGGCTAAATCCAAGCCCATAAATTGGGCTCTTACCTATATGTTTAAGTCATATTTCCGCAATTATCCTCGCATCAAAAGGTAAAACTATCGATCATCCGCTCTTTCGTCAAGTTAACACTCGATTAAACAATTATTCGATTCCATAATAAAATGATTTATTTTTTCTTTATACGTAAGCCTTCCAATGATCACGTACGCGCTTAGCGAATACCTCAACATTAGTAAAAGTATAGTCGGATTTAATCGCGGAATCGATGTTAGGCCTTGCTTGAAAATTAAATTCTTCGGGGCCTAGGACGATTAGGGGATTTAATAAGGGGTAGCCCGAATTTCGAAATGAACTTGTCACGACTTGACATTGTTCGCGTGGTTGGGCTAAATCCCTAAAAGGAGAACCTCGTTAATGGCTTTTTGTGAGCCTTTACTGTATCAGCACATGACGACCTCGCCCCTATCTTAGATTAGCCAAAATCATCGAAGATACTATTATTCTTATAAGATACATTATGTTCCATCATTACTCATATTGTTTATGTCCTAATTAGTAGATTTAATTATTCGAAATAGTGAAAAAAAAAACCATTAGTCAGGTTACAGGCGGGCTTTGGGTTCTTCCACACTTAATTGGAATGTGTCCAAACTTCATTTGGATTTACAGACTTATCCCGAATTCGAAATCAGTTCAGACAATATTCAGGATTAATGTTCAGATTTGCAATGGCAGCTTTTAATGTACATATAGTAAATGACACAAATAGTCTCTGAACTTTGGCTCAATGTACAGTGTGATTCATGAACTTTAGCCTAATGTACTTTTTTTTTTTGGTAAGGTAAGATGTATATTGACTTTTCAAAGCGTAACCTACATATGATGTAACCGAAACACAAAAACCTCGTACCTGAAACGACACCCAAGGTGTCCTAACAGGTGCAAAGGTGTAACGGATAGTGAGCTCAAAAGCATCAAACGCAAAATACAGCAGGGCCGAAAAACGACCAACCGACTACAAAAGAGAGCCAACAACAACCAAAGAGGATTAATCAAAGATGGTAGGCGAGATGCCCCAATTGACTTGGATCCTTCTGTTGCGAGGATTATCTTCAACAGGCTTGAATGACAGACCTCTTGTTAGTGGTCTGCCCTAGGAATCAATCAAGGTTGATACTCTAATATTAGTTGTGGATTAGGTTGTGTCGGAAAACCGATCTTCACTATACTTAGGTAGTCATAATGTGTTGCTAGAGACCGCTTATGACTTGTGGGCCAAAAGAGTTTTGGGTACACTGCTAATGTTTAGTGAACCTACAGGGTCGCACACAATAGTGAACGGACTTAATATTGTCTATGCGCCTTGATCTACTTAAGAAGTAGATTTTAATTTATTCTCCTATTTAAATTATCTATGCGGTCGTACGCGTTATGAGATAACGATTAAACGTACGATTGAAGGTGGACGGTTTGGCGGGCCCAAATAGCCCGGCCCACTTCTTTTAATTCCGCTAGATAATGAGGCTGTATAAATAGATAGAGAATCGTTCTCTGTCTAGGGTTTTTTCGAAAGAGTATCGAAAATCAAAAGGCGTTCAAGAAAAGGAACTTCAAGATCTTTCGCTAGCACGTGGATCGTTGGAGAATTCCGTTCGTGTGTGTGGATACCGGTAGAGGCGCAACACTTGGGGCGCTCATCCAGACACAATCAGTTGCTGATTTATCTTCGATCTGAAAAAGGTACGTATCGAACTTCAGTCTTGATTTCAATATACACATGGATCCTGTCTAGGGTTCTATATTCCACTGCGTTGTTTTTCGTTGTTGAACCCTACAGTGGTATCAGAGCTGCTTGTGATATATTGAAGTTGAATTGGAAACCCTAATTGTTGATACATATGATGTATGCCTGAAGTGAGTCTAAATTAGGGTTAGAAGAATTTGAAATACGAATTGATATGATCAATTCGGAAAGGAACGAAGGTGGATGGGTCGATGTCGATCCTGTTCCGCTCGCGTCGAGGCAGTGACGGCGTCGCGCCTGGGCTGTTGCCCGAGGCGGAGACGGCGAAGCGAAGACGGCAGGCGGAAACGGCGTCGCGCCTGGGCTATTGCCCGAGGCGGGGACGCACGGGCGGAGACAGTGGGCGGAGATGGCGGCGCGTCTGGGCTGTTGCGCGAGGCTGAGACGGCGGTCGGAGACGGGGGCGCGTCTGGGTCTGTTGCCCGAGGCGGAGACGGCAGCGCGCCTAGTCTTCCGGCGCGTCGAGGACTCGAGGCGTTCGGCCAGTTGCATACGGTGAGGGCGCGGGAGGCGGCAGCGACGGATAGTCTCCCGAGAACACAGAATTGAGACTTCTGTTTATGTTTTCGGGACTCTCCTAGGAAACAGAATTGTGAGACCACCGCAAGGCGCTCTGCCCCTTGACCCCGCGAGGGGCGCTGCCCCTCGACCCCGCAAGGGGGCGCAGCCCCCTTGACCCCTGCATGGAATTGGTCGTTCCCGTATGATTGATGTACCTTTGTTATTATAAGTGATGTTTCGTTTTTGTTTATAACATGCATGCATTCATCGCTAAATAAACATTAAGAGTCCCTAATAAAATTAAGTAATAATATGATGCCTTTCCAATCATACACCTATTAAGACTCGAATCGTCAAAAGATGGGCCTGCCAAAGCAGGGTGTCTTTAACTATTTGAGTAAAATAGGATGGATAATGGTTATCCATATGTTAAGATTGGTTTACTTAACGAGGCTATCAAAACGGTTTTGGGCCTTGAGGCATAGTGTTTGGGGATATGATATGAGATATCAACCCCAACAACCAAGAGTTGTATTCGATACAATTGACAAAGGGTTGTCTACCTAAATAACTTAGTCTTGAGCGGTAAGCCAAAGTTTACTCGAGTCTTGGTAAAATATGGGTCTTGGTCCACTATACTTATTGGGACACATATTATAAAAGTATAGTGGGAGTTTATTATAAGTAATATTAATGAACAATTCACTTGGCATATTTATTGTAGATAATGGCAAATAGCTCTGCATCACACTTTTCACTGCGATCTGTCCTTGAGAAGGACAAATTGAATGGTTCAAACTTTTTGGACTGGTATAGAAGCTTGAGAATTGTTCTCAAGCAAGAGAAAAAGGATTATGTCCTGGAGAAACCACTCCCTCAGAAGGCACCTCCTTCCAATGCTCCCCATGCTGAAAGGAATGCTTATCAGAAGCATAAAGATGATGCATTGGATGCATCATGTCTAATGTTAGCTACCATGAACTCAGACCTTCAGAAGCAGTTTGAGAACGTGGATGCCTATGATATGATCATGAACCTGAAAAATTTGTTTCAGGAGCAGGCACGCACTGAAAGATACCAAACGGTAAAGACCTTAATTGAGTGCAAGCTAGCAAGTGGGAGCTCAGTTAGCCCACATGTCATAAAGATGATAGGTTATATTGAAAACCTGGAGCGATCGGGCTCTCCCATTAGCCAAGAGTTGGCTACGACATTATTCTTCGGTCATTGCCTCAAGATTATGACACGTTTGTTATGAACTATAACATGCATAATTTGAATAAGTCTTTGACGAACTGCATGGGATGCTCAAAGCTCGCTGAGCGAGAATATCAAGAAGGACCCTACCCCTAATGTTCTCATGGTTCAAAAGGGGAAAGGCTTTAAGAAGCCAGGTAAGGTCAAGGGTAAGGGCAAGGGCACTAAGCCTAAACCCAAATCCAAGACCAAACCGGGTCCGACTGCTGCTGCTGTATGCTTCCATTGTGGGGAGAATGGACATTGGAAGAGGAATTGCAAGAAATATTTGGAGGATCTGAAGAAAAAGGGAAGTGAGACTTCCGATTCAGGTATTTATGTTATAGAAGTAAATGCTACTACTAGTTCTACTTCATGGGTATTGGATACCGGTTGTGGTACTCACATTTGTATGAATGTGCAGGGACTAAAACAAAGTAGAACACTTACAAAAGGTGAAGTGGAGCTACGTGTTGGGAATGGAGCAAGAGTTGCTGCATTAGCCGTAGGAACATATGATGTAGCTTTACCTTCTGGCATGTTTTTAGAACTGAATAATTGCTACTCTGTACCTGCTATACGCAGAATATTATTTCTGTTTCTTGTTTGGACAAGGAAGGTTTCTGTTTTGATATAAAGAACAATAGTTGTTCGTTTTATCTTAATGGATTATTTTATGGTAGCGCCCATATTGTGGATGGGATATATGTTCTAAGTCTTGATGTGCCAATTTATAATATAAATACAAAAAGGTTTAAATCTAATGATTTGAATCCAACCTACGTATGGCATTGTCGATTAGGCCACATAAACGAGAAACGAATTCACAAGCTTCATAGCGATGGACTATTAAATTCATTTGATTTTGAATCATTTGATACATGTGAATCTTGTTTAGTTGGAAAAATGACAAAAGCTCCTTTTACTAATCAAAGTGAGAGGACAAAAGAATTATTGGCCCTTATACATACCGATGTGTGTGGACCACTAAGTTCTACCAGAGGAGGTTATCGGTACTTCATTACATTTACGATGATTTCGGTAGATATGGATATGTTTACTTGATGAAACATAAATCTGACTCATTTGAAAAGTTCAAGGAATTTCAGAATGAAGTACAAAATCAACTTGGCAAGAATATCAAGGCTCTTCGATCTGATCGAGGAGGAGAATATTTAAGCCAAGAGTTCAATGACCATCTCAAAGAGTGTGGAATTGTTTCACAGCTCACTCCCCCTGGAACACCACAGTGGAATGGTGTCTCTGAGAGGAGAAATCGAACTTTGTTAGACATGGTTCGATCAATGATGAGTCATTCAGATCTTCCATTATCTTTCTGGGGATATGCACTCGAGACAGCCTACGTTTACACTAAATAGAAGTCCATCAAAAGCTGTAGAGAAGACACCATATGAGATGTGGACAGGAAAAGTTCCTAGTATGTCTTTTCTAAAGATTTGGGGTTGTGAAGCCTATGTAAAACGTTTATTTTCTGATAAGCTTGGACCCAAATATGATAAATGCTTCTTTGTCGGATATCCTAAAGAAACGAAAGGATATTACTTTTATAATCCATCAGAGAACAAAGTGTTTGTTGCTCGAAATGGTGTCTTTTTAGAGAAAGAGTTTCTTACTAAAGGAACCAGTGGGAGTAAGGTAAACCTCGAAGAAGTTATTGTGCCACAAGAGGATGTTCCAGTTCATGAGGAACCTCAATTAGATCTACAAAGAGTTGTAGAGTCTACTCCAGTGGCACCTATAGTTCGTAGGTCTGAAAGAACACATCGTGAGCCTATGAGATATGGTTTTCACGTGACAGAACACCGTCATCTATTGTTAATAGAAAATGACGAACCTACGACCTATACAGAAGCTATGATGGGCCCAGACTCCGATAAATGGCTTCAGGCCATGAAATCCGAAATGGACTCGATGTATCAAAACAAAGTTTGGACTTTGATTGATCCACCCGAAGGTGTCAAACCTATAGGGTGCAAGTGGGTTTTCAAGAAGAAAACTGATATGGATGGAAATGTTCACATCTATAAAGCACGGCTAGTAGCTAAAGGTTTCAAACAAACTCATGGTATTGACTATGACGAGACCTTTTCGCCAGTGGCCATGCTTAAGTCCATTCGGATTATCCTAGCGTTTGTTGCATATTATGACTATGAAATATGGCAAATGGATGTAAAGACAGCTTTCCTTAACGGAAATCTTGAGGAGGATGTGTATATGACACAACCTGAAGGCTTTACATCACCAGATAACACTGGGAAGATATGCAAGCTTCAACGTTCTATTTATGGATTGAAGCAGGCATCACGGAGCTGGAATATTCGTTTCGATGAAACTGTCAAAGAGTTTGGCTTCATCAGAAACAAAGAAGAAGCTTGTGTATACAAGAAGTCTAGTAGGAGTGCAATTGTGTTTCTAGTGTTGTATGTGGATGACATACTACTCATTGGAAACGACATTCCTATGCTTCGCCGGTTAAGACATCGCTAGGAAAATTTTTCTCCATGAAGGACATGGGAGAAGCAAACTATATCTTGGGGATCGGGATCTATAGAGATAGATCTAAGAGACTTATTGGACTGAGTCAAAGTACATATGTTGACAAAGTCATCAATAGGTTTAATATGCAAGATTCCAAGAAAGGTTTTCTCCCAATGACACATGGCATAAGTCTTAGCAAGACTCAGTGTCCTTCAACACAAGATGAGCGAGACCGCATGAGTAGGATTCCTTATGCATCACGTGGGATCCATCATGTATGCTATGTTATGCACTCGTCCCGACGTTGCTTATGCATTGAGCATGACAAGTAGATACCGATCGAGATCCGGGGAACCTCACTGGATTCTTTGTCAAGAATATCCTTAAGTACTTGAGAAGAACTAAGGATTTATTCTTAGTCTATGGAGGTGAGGAACAGATCACTGTAAATGGTTACACTGATGCTAGTTTTCAAACCGACAAAGACGACCTTCGATCGCAGTCAGGTTTTGTCTTTTGCGTGAATGGTGGAGCGGTGTCTCTGGAAAAGTTCCAAGCAGGAAACTCTTGCAGATTCTACAACAGAAGCTGAGTATATTGCTGCTTCAGAAGCATCAAAGGAAGCTATTTGGATTCGAAAGTTCATAGAAGAACTGAGAATCAGTCCCACTAGTTCGATTCCAGTGGACCTCTATTGTGACAGCAATGGGGCCATAGCTTTGGGTAAAGAGCCTAGGTCTCACCAGAAGACCAAACACATACTCAGGAAGTATCATCTCATTCGAGAATTCATTGAAAGAGGTGATGTCAAGTTGTGTAAAGTTGCAACGGAGTTGAATACAGCTGATCCGTTGACGAAGGCTCTTCCACAACCTAAGCATGAGCGTCATTGTAACGCTTTAGGCCTTAGACACATTAGTGATTGGTCTTGATGTGAGTGGGAGTATATGTGATATACATTTTCATTGTTCATTAATAATATATATATTATATTTGATTTCGATTTAATTTGAGTATATAGTTGAATGCGAAATCTTTATCCCCTGAATATTGAATATCCTTAATAGATAATCAAATACGTGATTTGATCGTGAAATTCTATTGATAGAGTGGTTATTAATGTTCTAAATGTCCCTAGTCAATTTGCCATTGTGCATTGGGACGCAAATGGCATATGAGACTAGCATGTGAGTCAACTGATGACCAAGTTTCACGGGTCATGAATATAGAGATATAAAGTTGATCACATGGAATACATGTTGGAGAACATTGTATTGGACCGACCCGCTATGAGAATACTGTAGGATTGTTATATAATGTCATCAATATTTCTCATCACAGCTATAGAGTATAGTCCTTTGACCTGAGTCTGCCATAGTTTACTAGACATGGATTGGCATGCTTTAACATTGCCAAACGTCAGCCGTAACAGGTGATTATAAAGGTAATGACTGGGTATGTCATGAAGCGTGCTGAGTGATGTGAGTAGACAAGATGGGATTTGTCCCTCTCATATAACGAGGGTATGATTTCCTGGCCTCCCGTAGAGTTGAGACTGTGAAATGCATGGCCATGCTCAAGTGAGTTGAAGAGTCAACTACTTGTTTTGACAGTCTAACTGCGGTATCGGGAAAATGAGTTTAAGCTATATAAGAATGACACTTGTCCTGCCTTATGCTTAACTCGGAAATCAAGTGACAAAAGAGACTTAGTTTATATGATTGGTTCTAGTGCAAGTGGGAGATTGTTAGTGGTCTGCCCTAGGAATCAATCAAGGTTGATACTCTAATATTAGTTGTGGATTAGGTTGTGTCGGAAAACCGATCTTCACTATACTTAGGTAGTCATAATGTGTTGCTAGAGACCGCTTATGACTTGTGGGCCAAAAGAGTTTTGGGCACACTGCTAATGTTTAGTGAACCTACAGGGTCGCACACAATAGCGAACGGACTTAATATTGTCTATGCGCCTTGATCTACTTAAGAAGTAGATTTTAATTTATTCTCCTATTTAAATTATCTATGCGGTCGTACGCGTTATGAGATAACGATTAAACGTACGATTGAAGGTGGACGGTTTGGCGGGCCCAAATAGCCCGGCCCACTTCTTTTAATTCCTCTAGATAATGAGGCTGTATAAATAGATAGAGAATCGTTCTCTGTCTAGGGTTTTTTCGAAAGAGTATCGAAAATCAAAAGGCGTTCAAGAAAAGGAACTTCAAGATCTTTCGCTAGCACGTGGATCGTTGGAGAATTCCGTTCGTGTGTGTGGATACCGGTAGAGGCGCAACACTTGGGGCGCTCATCCAGACACAATCAGTTACTGATTTATCTTCGATCTGTAAAAGGTACGTATCGAACTTCAGTCTCGATTTCAATATACACATGGATCCTGTCTAGGGTTCTATATTCCGCTGCATTGTTTTTCGTTGTTGAACCCTACACCTCTATCCCTTATGAGCTTAGCAAGATGTTGCCGTAGGGCCGGCACAAAGAGGGGTTGATTTCTGAAGAGGATATTGTTCCGTGTCATCCAGATAATATGTCATAATGCTCCAAATGAGAAGCGAGCAATTCGCTGGTGGAAACTGTGGCCGCCTATGAAGCGGATGGCCCATTGGAGATTATCTTGCCATGACTGGTTTCTCCAAGAAAGATTACATTTATCCGCCCAGAGTAGTGCAAGGGTACCCATGATAGGACACCTAAAAAATAGATGATCAACAGAATCGGGTCTACATTTACAAAAGGCACAAACACCTTCCGATATTCTGCGATAATTAAGCAAAACGACCTGTGTTGGGAGCCTATTCAGTGATATAAGCCACAACAAAAAGCCATACCTCAGCGCAATGCTCTGGTCCCAAACGAAGGAACACCAAGGGACAATAGGTCTGCTGATTCTGATCAGCTCCCATGCCGAGGCCACAGAGAAGATACCCGACAAGTGGCCCTTCCACAGTAATCGATCAGGTCTCTGTACATCCAGATCAGGGATAGCATCCGGCCAGGAGTTGAAGGTTTGAAGCATATACGAGCTATGCCAGGAACCGGAAAAGAACTCCCGAACAGAGGCCTCCCTCGGGATACCAGAGCAATAAATGTCCCTATTGGAAAAGAGATCTGAAAGAGGACCTTTGGGATGCCAAGAATCAAACTAGAATGATGTGGTTGCACCATCACCAATTTGCCATTTGAAGAACATTTGAAAATCCCGGCGGATGTCGAGAATTTTTTTCGAAGCCCAAGAACAACAAGTCGGCTTGGGCGCTATCCAAAAATTCTTGTTCTTCAGAAAGGTGGAGTGAATCCACTTACACCATAAAGATTCTTTATCCGTGAAAAGAGTCCATATATGTTTGAGCATTGCTGAATGATTACAATCAAGGAGTCTACGAATACCCAAGCCACCTTCCTCTTTAGGGAGACAAACATCAGACCAGGGGACTTTAGCCCCACCAACGCCAAGGTCCGGACCCTTCCAGAGGAATTGTCTAAGGATCAATTCAATTCTAGACAGAACAGACAGTGGGAGCGTGAATACACTTGCCCAGAATACTTGAATAGCATGAAGGACTGACTTAATGAGTTGTAATCGGCCAACAAAGGATAGAAATCTTTGGGACCAAGAACGAGCACGTGCAGTAATGGAGTTCACTAATGAAATACAATCCGCCTTACTCAACCTGGTCGAGATAATAGGAACCCCAAGGTATCTAAAGGGAATCATACCTTCATTGAAGCCAAACACATTCCGGATCTGTCCTCGAATTTCCGGTGTCCCACCAGAGAAAAATATGTCACTTTTGTTGGCATTAGGCTTCAATCCAGACCACTTAGAAAATAGGTCCAGGCCTTCCTTCAACAAGGTAGAAGAGTTTATATTCCCCTCAATAAATAATAGGACATCATCAGCAAAGAACAAATGGGTTAAACCCATGGGTTTACACCTCCAGAAATATTTGAAACCCGGACGCCACGCCTAAGTGTCGAGAATCCCAGAGAGTACTTCCATCACTAGTGTAAAAAGGTAGGGAGACATAGGATCCCCTTGACGAATACCTCTATCACTTGCAAAGAATCCATGTAACTCCCCATTAATAGCAATGGAGAATTTTGGAGAGGTAACACACTCCATGATAAGTTTAACAAACAACTGAGGGAAACCAAAGGTTTGCAAAACCGTTTCCAAGAAAGCCCAATCTACTGTGTCATAGGCCTTCTGAAAATCAACCTTAATTGCACACTTTGGCCGATAAGGCTCATGATGAAACCCCGCAAAGAGCTCCTGAGCAAGAAGAATATTGTCTCCTATCCTCCGTCCCTTAACAAAAGCATTTTGGGAGTTGCTAATAATGGACGGCAGAACAAAGGCTAGCCTATTAGCCAAGATCTTGGTAATACATTTATAGACTGTGTTGCAACAAGCAATAGGCCTAAAATCATTCATAGACGAGGCATTAGGAATCTTCGGCACAAGAGTGAGAATCGTAGTATTGATCTCCTTTAGAAGCGATCATGACCGAAAGAAATCCTTAATAGCCAGCACAACCGAAGGACCCACAGTTTCCCAGGAAGATATAAAGAAATCAACATTAAAACCATCGGGCCCAGGGGCCTTACCTTTTGCAAGGGAGAACAAAGAGTTCCGAATTTCAATGTCAGTTACTTCTCTAGAGAGAAAGAGAATCTGATTAGCACTAAGGGCACGATCCACCACAGCCCGAACTTCTGCACACGTAGGACGCAAGGTTGGAGAGTTCGCCTTAAGAAGAGTCTCAAAGAATGAGACGATATGACTGTGAATCAATCTCGGGTCAGAGAGAACAGCTCCATCATCATCCGACACCGAAAGGATCCGATTATGAAGTTGTCTCTTGTTAACGAAATGGTGGAAATATTTGGAGTTCATGTCCCCCTCTTTCAACCATTTAATCCTTGATTTCTGTTTAAAGAAACTTTCCTCCTGGAGTCTAAGATCCGAAAATACCTGAAGATGCTCCTTTTCCAGGTTTGCCAAGTCCATGCTAAGAGGGTCCAGAGCGAGGGCGTTTTGAGTGGACGTAAGATTAGCCCTGGCTTGAGAAGTACGCGTTGAGATATCCGAAAAAGAATCCCTATTGAGCTGCCTGAGACGCCCTTCGAGCAGTTTAAGTTTTTGGTAGAGGACATACATAGGGGTTCCACCAATGCGAGAATCCCATACCTGGGCTACAATCGTAGGAAACAAGGATGAGTCATCCAACAGTTGAAAAATTTGAATGGTTTCCTTGAGAAGGTGGCGAGAGCAATTCTAACAATTATGGGAGTATGGTCAGAGACTCCTTGGGCTAGAAAGTTGGCCTCCGAGAAGGAGAACGAGCTGAGCCATTGATCGTTAATCAATGCTCTATCAATTTTCCTTTGCTTGCGAGAGACACCAAAAGATGTCGCCCAAGAAAACCGATGGCCAATATATCTTAAGTCATCAAGGCCAGCTTGATCTAAACAATGGCCAAGTTCATCAAACGCCAGTATCCAGGTATTAGAACTACCCAATCTATCCGAGTTGAATCGGATTGCATTAAAATCGCCTGCTACCAGCCAAGGTTCAGCCTCAAAAAATTCGCTGGACCTAATAAGATTAGCCCATAGAGAACGCCTAGCAATAAAGGTATGCTCCCCATACACAACCGAGAAGAAGCAAGTCTTATTGAGAGCCAAAATACGGACATGGCCGTGGATAACTTGAGAGGACAAAGAGATAACTTCCAGGTCTACCTCATGAGGTTTCCATCCAATCCAAATTCTTCCATGAGGAGAACAATTATAATTGGCAGTCCACACCCAGCCAGGTAAAAGCCCAGTAGAGATCTTTTCAAAAAGAGTCGGACTAATTTTCGTCTCAAGTATACCAATACAAGAGATATTATGAGCTCTAACAAGGGCTCTAATTTCGGCATGCTTAAGGGGGACACCAAGGCCCCTAATATTCTAAATACCAAAAAACATATAGAGATAAGAGGATGGGACTACCGCCTTTTAGAGCCGCCCCGATTTCTTGGTTTCGGTTTGGCCACCTTGGTGGAAGGAGGATTGGAAGCTGCACTGGGGTTTTCCACTGGAGCAGACACGGGGGCTACAAAATCGCCCTGGATAGGGTCAATACCCCTGGGCGCATTACCATGAGCATTAGGGGCGTCCCTGGACTGAGTAGGAATGACAGAATCACGTAGGGGCACTTTCAATCTAACCGTCGGGACAGGGGAGGAAGAGTCCTCCTCCTTATCACTACCAACACTGCTGGCTGAGTCCTCTTCATTAGCTTCTGATACAGAGGAGGCGTTAGAAGAATCCCGAGAGGACATATCAGGTTCTGGGACAGGGAACGTATTAACAGCCTCATTTGCAAGACTTAGAGTGGGTGCATTAGAGATCGGGGGGGGGGGGGGCACCAATGCAGAGGACGGATTCGCTGGTCCCCGCTTCTTTTTAACCGTCTCCCAAGCACCATCCACGAGAGAGGGCTTGTTAATAGCAGCATCAGGAATTGGACTAACTTTAGGACTCTCCATGGGCGCCTCAGTGGGAGTAGCACACCTATGGCCAAAAGTACCACAAGTCATACAGGATATTGGGCGCCACTCATACTCCACTTTTATCGACCAAGTTTCCCCATTTAAGATAACATCCACAGAATCAAGAAGAGGCTGGGACGCCTTGATCTCTACGCACACTCTAGCGTAGGAGATCATTCTCATTTTTTCCGTCTGCATATCAACATGCAGCGGTTTCCCAATTGGACTGGCCACCGCGCTGATGCCCGAAGCCGACCACAAGGCATAAGAGAAGTTCCTTAATTTAATCCAGACCGGGAGAGCCTAGTGTTGGTTTTTGTTGAGCTTCAATGCCGGGTTCCACTGTTGGAGTATCATAGGCACCCTAAGGATAGTAATCGGGCCACTATCCAATATTTTCCGACGAAAGGCTTTATCAGGTATATGGAAGAAAAAGAATCCATCTACATTTGCTAGGACATCTACCACTTGTGTCCCCCATAGATTTTGAACTGTACTCTCCGTCAATTTAAAGGGCAATTTCTTGCCAACGAAATAGCCAACAATACACTCCAACCACATCGGGTTAGTATCCTCTAGAATTTCCTCTGAGATTCTAACAACCGGTTTTCCATCTACCATAGATGGAGGAATATAGGACAGAGAATACCCCTTCACTGCTGACTTAGCAACAGCTGCCAATGAACGTTGGGTTTGCTGTGTTGGGTCCCTACTGGGTGGCTTAGCCACCGCTTCATCTCTGCTATTTTGCCTAGCAACAGCTGAGTCATTTCGAGGATGCTTGTACAGATTTCTTCCCCGGCTTCTGCTTCGCCTAGAAGGCTTCTGTACCTGCTGGGTTTGGGCATTAGAGGTACCCGGGACATCTAAAGCATTAGGGGGATTTACTGCCATAGCTTCCACAGCGGCCGATTGGGGCCTGCTATGTCCACGACTACCGGGACGTTGTGACTGACGAGCCACAGCATCGGAATTACCAGTTTCCATTGAAGCACCAGGGACATCAACTTTCGCAATTTCCACAGAAGGTGCGATTCTCTGAATGGCTTTGGATGAGCCAGTCTTAGCAACAGAATGATGCTTAGGGATCTTTGAGAGTACCTTGTCTTGCACAGGTTCTGCCAATTCCATAGGTGCCTTCGATTGAAGGAGAGACCCCCCAATGCACTGATTTCCAGCCATGGCCAAGCTTAGAACAGAAATGCCATGAGCAATTCGAAGGGCAAACCAGAAGGAAGGCCACCGAGAATCTTGACACACCGATTAACAGGGGTTACTTTGAGTGAATACCACCGATACAACACAGCAACTGGCCAAGCCTAGAACCAAAATCAAACAGAAAAGCCAGTCTGAATGACCAAAATCGAAGAGAGACCAGTCGGGTGAACAGTAGCCGAAGAACAGCAACGAAACCCAGAAAAACCCAGAACTGCAGACCCAACTACCAGAGGCCACCTTATGAGAAATCCTTTGGACAAGAGGCAATCTAGCAACTGGCAAAGCCCAGACCCAGGGAACAACAATATTCGACTATCTGAACTACCAGAATCGGAGGAAGAAACCAGTCGAGTGAATAGGGACTAAGAACAGTGAAGAAACTGATTCCCAGATCTGTTTACCAGAATAACAAGGGCTTCCTCAAGCGAAATCCTCCGGTCCAGAGTTAGAACAGCTGCTGGTGAGGCCCAACACCAAGGAACAGCAAGAATCATCGGTCAAAGAGCCCAGAATCGATGAACATCCAAGCGGATGAATAGTGCCAGAATCGCCAGAAACGGGAGAGAAAGCTGCACAGTTCCGAGTGAACAATACCAGACGCAATTGAAAAGTTAGCCTAATGTACTTGTCATTCTCGAACTTTCAAATTATTCAATATGGTCCATGGACTGTTAATACATGTTTAATTTAGCCTTTGGACTGTATAAAAATGTTCAATGTTGACAACATTTAACATTTTCATATAGTTCAATGACCAAACTAAACATGTACCAAAAGTTCAGGGATCACGTTAAGCAAATTAAAAGTTTAGGGGCCACATTGCATATTGGGCCAAAGTTCAGGGACTACATTGAACAAATTAAGAGTTCATGAACCACATTGCATAATGGGTCAAAGTTCGAGGATTATTTGTGTCATTATCCCATATAGATACTAAAAAGTGTAACATTAGGTATACTAAAATTAATATACTAAATTAGCATCTAAACAAGTCAACTCTAATCGACATCCAACAACAACCTAAAAATCACTAAGCGTATAATATTGATCTTCGTGCTTCATACTATATTCTTATTTTGTGCTAATTATAATAATCTTCGTGCTTCATATGCCCCTGTGCAAAATGACAACCCGTTAGTTGTGGAACCACATGTTAATTCGATAATGGACCGTGAGCTGAAATCACGCTTCCTGTTATAAGTGTGCACTAGAAAATTGTTCATCATTTGCCTGACGTCGATTGTTGGATTAAACTTAGGAAGAGATGGACCATACACCGTCTGTGGAAAGGGTGTAAAGAAAATTCTATACACGACCCTATCCGTCGTTGATTTGAAGATTATAACTACTGTTTCGTCGAAAAGTTATCAATGAAAGACCTTTCAAACTGTCGATTGATATGAGAACTGACAAAGGATGCGAAGGGGTGCTTTGTCGATTCTTGGACAGGAAACGCGATTTGACAAGAAAGTTAAAAGCACGGGAACTGGAGGCAATCGCGAATAATCATATAAAGAGCAGTGGAATGTAAAGATAACAAGAAGATATATTTGAACAAGCAGTATACATTGATCGATTGATGGTATTTTGCTCGAATTACATTTCTAATACTTATGGCTACTACCGACGGTTAATAATAGTTACAAAAAAGAACAAAACACACACTATGCGACTCCTAAAATTCGGCAACATGTATTTACAAGCAGTTACTAAACAAACCCTCTTTGAATTGTGCCCAACACCGGCCGCAACTCCTACAATTCTACTTCATGATGGTTACAACAACCCATATTTCTTGGCCACTACGGCTAGTGGCTTTCGAAATCAGCGGCTCCGTGATCTGATGATTGTGCTGATCCTATAACCGTGTCGATCTTCACAACTGCTCTCGAGATTGCCGGCTCCGCAGCTTGGACAACTGCTCTGTTTCTAATCCATTGCAAATTACTTCAGTCTCGAGTCTCTTGTCGACTAAACCAAGCCTCATTTGTCGACGCTCGCACCTCAGGAGTTAGTAACTTCCCTTCGTTGTTGATGCCGGCAATGACTTTCATTGTCCCGTCAACCGTCCATATTTACCGATTAATAGCTCCCAGCGCTTAGCAAAGTTTACTTCTGCTATGCATCGCTCGGCCTCTCCTAAGTCGTGCCGTCGGTCAGGAATTTGGGCATTTTTTGGTATCAACAACTGCTACTATCTTAAACTACTAGTGTATAAAGCCGCTCGTGTAAATTGTTTTTGGCACCGACACGCTTTTAATTTAAGTTGCTTGTGACGTTGGGTTAGCTTAAAGTCTCCAACTCCTTTGGGTAGGATTAGACATGTATTGTCGGATTAACGTGAGGAGCGGATTCCATGGTTGCATCAGCTTCAGTGCTCACATAAGTCCTGCCTTTTATTATTAAATTGTTGCAATTTGATTTCGGGGTGACCACACTCATCGAAACGCGAGTAAAGTTGAGGTTTCGTCAAAAAAGATCTTGGAAACACCGTTTTTGTTTTCCAAGGTGAAGGCAGAAACTTTGAGATTAATAAACCTCAATATCGAGTGGTTAAGTGCTTTAATTTGAATATGTTTGACCCTATAATTTGATCATGACAACATCCACTCAAAGTAACTTTGGAACAAATGCACGACACTTTATGAATGGAGTCTTATTCAATATGCACGTGAACATGATATATGTACGAATATATAGAGATTAGTCAAACCAAAATACTCGAATCATGTGTTCACAAAAAAAATTTTGATACTGAGGCTCCATTTGTTTCGTAGAAAATTCGTGATTTTTTCCTAAAAATGATCGTATGTATTGCTTGAAATATTTAATACATAAAAAATGTTTTCCTTATCAACAATAATTTATATTTCGACAATTTCCGGGACAATATCAAATGGTTAAGTGCTTGATTTGAATGCGCCCGATCCCATAATTTGATCATGACAACATCCACTTAAAGTAACTTTGGAACACATGCGCGACACCTTATGAATAGAGTCTTATTTAATAATATACATGCGCACATGATATATATACTAATATATAGAGATTATTCAAACCAAAATACACGAATCCTATGTTGACTAAGGCTTCGTTTGTTTTACGGAAAACGAATGATTTGAAAAATATTTTCGTAAAAATGATTGCTTGAAATAAGTAGTCAATAAATAATGTTGTCATTATCGACAACAAATTTATGTTTAAATAATTTTCGGGACGATAAATATATTTTTCGTTTATTCGTTTTTATAAGCGATATAATCGGTCATTTTTTAAGAAAATATTTTCCAAATCGTTCATTTCTCGTAAAGTAAAGGGACCCCTTGGTATTATCTTGAATGATGCGGTTGATCAATCACAACGATGAGAGGCGATTACAGTATAATCACCACACCGAGATCATTTTTCGTTAAGTATGTTATTAATCATAAAATAATACAATTCAAGCTGTTTTATAGAGTATCTCGCCCCGTAATTATAAGAAGATATGATAGAATTAGCAGGTACATATGTGTTTAACATCTAGAGGCTTTCAAACCTAAAATACGCTGTGAGGTTCTTTTAAATTGTAATTACGGATAATTAATGCACGAGACATGTAATTACTTGTTTGGCAGGGGTCAAGGCATTAGGTGGGTCATTAGGAACCTTTAGGGTTGTAAATGCAAACGAAAAGTCAAACTCAATTCAAATCAATTGATAAAATAAATACGAAAAATTGGGTCGTTACAATTTACATCGAATTTTCATCTTTACTAATGCACCTTGCATTACCTAATTTCGACATGGTACGTAGTTTAGTCCCTAGTTTATGTAATTTGACTCACACATTCATTAGCAATGCCATTCTATATTGCTCTATGGAGTGGAGATTAAAAAAAGAAATTATCTCTGAAAAGCTTACACAAAGTATGGAATCCACTTTGTTGCGCTTTGATGAAATTTTGAAACTAAAATGAATCGACCAAATCGTGCCATGCAATTACGTCAATGCCACCCCGACCCTTAACCCTAATTCCACGTCTAGTTCTTTCTTTTTGTCACGGACTTACATGATAATGAATACGCGTTGCCATAATATATCACACTATTTTACGGTATTCATATCGTATCTTTCACCACCTATTAGGTTAAGTATTTCGATTGGATTTTCTAACATAATGTTAGAGTCAATTTCGCCGTAACTTATTTCGAGTGCATGACCCCCAATACGTCAAAATTCCACGTGTTTGTTTGTGACCCGACTTGCGTGCAAGATGAGAATTACCCCTCCCATCTACGAAGTTTATAGACCTGTTATATACATATCGTCTCTCAATTTTAGGAGGATAGTTTTTATTTATAATTTTTGTAATCCCCTCAAGGAAAAAAAAAGAGGAACTCAATAAAAAAAACACATCGTCACTCCACCCAACCCAACCCCAACCAGCTCCTGTGCAGAAGAGGATGAAACGTCCTAATCATCGGAGCTTTAATCCCCACGAAGCTTTTGCGTCACCCCGCCACTAAAATTGAACATAAGTTGGATTAGACAGCATGGGAAAACGTCACAACAACGATTTCCAACGCGGGCCCCCAGCAAAAATTATTGCGTCATCATTGATCGACACAACAACACACAGACACATATAATAATAATATACGGTGAAAAAATAGGCAATGATTTTTGATAATCACGATGGAAATCGATGGTTGTGTTACGGGATGAGGTTTCATCGTCAGTCCACCGCATCGATTGCGATTTCCGCCTTTCGATTGTAATAGGCTCAACGTCCAATCCAATCAACCCTATCTGTCTTTGTTTTGTTGTTGCGGATTCCCGATTTTACCCCTCCTCCCCCCCCCCCCCTTCCTCCCCCTCCCCTCGGGGGCGATTTTTGAAACTCTGTATTTTTACTGGTTGCGCCCGGCCCCGCCTCTGGTGCCTCGCGCTCCGCTCTCCGTGCGCCCCCGGTGCGCACTGCGCATCTCGGTGATGAGGCTGGCGCCAGTAGGAGCGCCGCACAACAAGAAACGAAAATTCCTCTTCGGGCAAAAATAAAAGAAACCGCCAAAAATCCGAATTCTTGTGACAAATTTATCTAAAAAAAATTTTTTTGACGCAAAAAACATCAAATAATATTTATTGCGACATATTTACCCTAAATTTTTTTTATATTTATAACGGCAAAAACTACAAGCTTGTACTCGTATGACACATTTGCACTCCATCAAAGTTTAGATGATTTTTGCAGCTGAAACGATGTCGTTCTTATTTCACTTAAGTCACGTGACGCACCATGTCAATATCGTTTACCTTTCGTTGTCTAGGTAAGTAAATTTTTAACGGTGCTCATTGACAGGATCTTGAAGGGGGTAAATGTGTCATATAGGTGCAAAAGCTAGCCAGAATCAATGGTAACATGTATCCAAACAATTTAACACGAATCGTGTAAGGTATCGGCTGTGGATTGTAGTGTCGTAATTTGAAGTTCCAACGAGTTAACTACACGTCTATACCGAACAATAATCAATCCAGACACTAAGCACAAGAATACATTTTAACTAATTGGTTCAAAGAAGATATCTAAACGCAACATTGAAACAATTATTACGATCCAAGCTTATCACAGCTGCATAAAATGAGTGGAGATCATTAACAAATCCTAAATTGAATAGTATTTCACATAAATCTCAACTGTAATTCTTAACCTATACCTTGTACGAAGAATGGAAAAAAAACAGAGCATTGAGTATTTACCTTGACAAGATGCGATTGTGGTCACTATCAGTTGTTGAACTGGTGATAAGAGGCAAGACCAAGAGAGGAAGGTGAGAGTCGAGTCTCGAAATGAGACCATGAGAGGGAGGCATTGAGTGAGAGGGACACGACTTAGGTGTGAGTGAGAGGCGTCGAGCTGTGATAGAGGCGTGATGCTGTGTGACTGAAAGAAGTGAGAGTGAGAAGCAAGAGCAACGAGCGTGACCGAGTCGCGAGAAAAGAATGTGAATTAAGGTTATTGAATAATAAGAATTAATATATCGGTCCTGTTTGGGTGGTTCAGTCCACGCTTGAAATAGGGAACCATATCGATATTCATCGATTCAAATTTTAGGAACTGGATATCGGACTGGTTCCCGTGGGAACTGTCCATAATTGGCCGGTTCGGTCCGGTTCTTTTACTCACCCTTACTAGATACAAGTTAAATGATTTTATCATTTTCAAGATATAGACAAAAATAAATGTATCCAAATGGCTTTTGAAGAGACAAAAAAATGGTTTGGAATGTTTTGCTTCTAAAGATTTAACTCCATCATGCAATATATATATTTTTTTCTGACCAAAAAAAGTAGCAATATTTTACGATTCTCAAAACCCGTAATTTATTTTCAACGGAACATTAAATTTTTTTCCGAATTGATAATATTGATCAATATAGGGTCGTGTGTATTCTCAAAGTATTTTTAATCTAGACCAAAAAGGCAATAAATAACTTTTCTCTATAAAAAGATCGAAACAGAATCAATGCTTTTATAAGAAGATCACTTCTTCTAAAGGAGGAAATTGCATTCAGCAGTAACCGAAATTTATTAATCTCACATTCACCCCAAAAAAATTAATTTCGCAGGGGATTTCGCCATTAAAGTTTCGTATCACGGAAGCATCGCACCACGTGCGTGGCGCGTGCGGCGAGCACCTCACGCGGTGGCGCAGTGCGCACGGGGGCGCAACGTAACGTCCCCAGCCCCCACGGCCCCACACTCATCAGCTCCTGGAGATTTTGAGACATAAATTTTGAACCCGAAAAAATAAAAAAGAAAAAAACGGAAAAACGAAAAACAAACAAACAAACAAACATTTTAGCACCTAAGTTCCCCTCCAAATTCTCGCTCCTCTCTGTCTCTTTTCCCCTCTCTCTCGAGCTCTAGCTCGGAGAGATCTTCGCGGCGTCGCTGCTCTCTCTCGCCCTCTCCCTCTCCCTCTCTCTCCGCCGTCCTCCGCCGCCCTACGGCGCCGCCCGTTCCGTCCGCAGTCCCGTCCGAAGCAACCACGCGCCGCCGCGGCAGGGCTGGAGATGGGGGGCGACCGGCGGATCCCGCGCCGATTCTGGAGTCGCCGGAGCGATTTCTAGGGTTTCCGGAGGCCGCCCCGCTCCGCGAGAATGCCCGCTCACAGGTCGAGGTCGGAGAAGCACGATGCGGCGGGGCAGATCCGGCGGGACCCTTACGAGGTCCTCGGCGTCGCCAAGAACTCCACGGATCAGGAAATCAAGAGCGCATACCGCAGGATGGCTCTCAAGTACGTTAATGGCCTTCTCTGCCGTGTTTTCCCTTCCCCTAACTCGTTCTTTGGATGCGTGTTGCTCCGGGGGGATTCGTGCGTATGTGTGGTTGGATTTGTCTTCCTTGTGACTGAATGAGTCACTGTTCGAGGGTTGGCGATCGACAACTATGCCTGCTTGTAGATGCCGACGAGCCGTTAGCGGCCTCTCATTGGTTTCTGGAACCAGTTCTATTAACATCTGTGATTATCAATTGCTAGAACTGGTCTAATTTGTATCGAACATAAGGTTTTTTATTTGAGTTGTGTGTGTAGCCAGTGGAGAAGAGTAGCCTTATGGCGATGCATATATACGATGTGCGGTGAATTCTAAGTGGGCAGATCTTGTCTAGTTCTAGAGTACGACGAGCTTGTGTCGAAAAGCCGAGTTTGATTTATAGTGGAAAGAGGTGAGCTTCGGGAAGATATAGTGAAGCTGCTGTGGAACATTTACCAGAGAGCATTCCGGGCTTTATTTCTTGATTACGGCGATTGGTCAGCAGTCATGCTTCACTCGTATGGTTTTAGTGTTAGCTTGGCTTGTTTTCTGTTTGTCCTGTAAATAGAAGAATGTGGAGGTGTGCTGTTCAGGTAGTTTATTTGATCTTGAAAAGGATGTACGGTGAGCTGAAGTTTGCTACGGTCTGTGTACCCGGATGAAGAATTTGAACAAAACTTAGTGCAGCTCTTTATCTTGTTTTTCTGGGTTTATACCTGATCAGAGCAACTTCACGATGATTGTCTGCTAAGGACTTGATGCTTTCATCTATGCATCAGACAGATATCCCGTGAGTCTAATAGCCTGACATTTAATCACATGATTATTTTCCATCCACTTGCTGAAAATTGGGTTCTAGCTAGAGCTCTGAGTTGTTTCACCTGGCTAATTTATATCTGGAGGTATTTTAGCCCACTACGGGAGATTGATTTGGTGAATTGACTCCTTGATTAAGCTACTTTGAAAGTGAAATGCTATTTTTTTTTTTTTGCAATCACAAGGAAATCCACGGTCTATCACAAGGAAATCCACCTTAGGTCGGTAGACCCTGAGTTCATGAGATGCCTATTAATATCATCAATTACATAAGGCGAGCCAAAGTTCGGTCGTTTGCATTTGGTGGTGTGGAGAATAAAACCCATTTTGTGTGCCTAATCCACACACACAAGTTTGTCGCTGTACCAATAAGCCCATCCCAGAGTGTTATGCTATTTGTTCATTTCGTGAAGAAAAGAAAAGACTGGTATCGTATTAAGGAGATGCCCATATTGATCAATGGACTCAAGCTTGTATGATCTCTGAAGCTTAATCAATCATCTTGAGCAGAATGTTCTCCATGCAATCGAGGTGGAAGTAAGTTATGATTATTTGTTCTCATGAAATTAATGAAGACACGAGAACTAGATTTGATGGACATAAAATAATCTCAGAATCTACATCTTGACGGTCCTTACAAACTTGGTTGATAATGGGCAATTGGTTGCTAGTGGCTAGAGTATTTTGTGTTGGGATATTGGCTAGCTATACGTGAACCATGTGGCGGCGGCGATCTGCTTCTTGAATTTAATGTCTCTGACATCCCATACTTTCTTATGTTGCTTGTTTCATAGGATATGGTTTTGACTAACTCTCTTGTAGTGTGAAAGCTTCTACTGTGGGAAATATATTTCTGATGGGAAGAGCATGCTAAAGAAGTTTCTGTTTCCTTTTCCATTTTGTCTCGAGATGATTCTTCAATATTTTCTCATTGTTGGAGATAGTGCTTAATATGAAATAGATGATTGCAATTTTAGGTATCATCCTGACAAGAATGCAAATGATCCTAAAGCTGCCGATATGTTTAAAGAGGTTACATTTTCATATAACATCCTGTCTGATCCTGACAAAAGGCGCCAATATGACACTGCTGGTTTTGAGGTGAGATAAGCTTACCAGAATTTCTCCTGATCTTTTGTGTTGTTTGATGCCGCTTGAGATATCGCTGTTGTGTTTGTAGGCTGTTGAATCAGAAAGTCAAGAGCTAGAATTAGATCTTTCAAGCTTGGGAGCTGTGAATACCATGTTTGCTGCATTGTTCAGGTAATGTTTTACCAAGTATATCACTGGATGATCCTCATCATTCATGAGCTATATGATGTAAAAATAAGTAATAGTTCTGATTATTATCTATGTTCGGGCTTTTAGTAAACTTGGTGTACCGATTAAGACAACTGTATCTGCAACTGTTCTGGAGGAAGCTCTCAATGGCATGGTCACCATTCGTCCACTTCTGCTTGGGAAGCCTATTTCTAAGAAAGTGAGGTGCTCTTTTAAATGTTTTATTTTGTATTTGCTGGTGTTATGATGCTCAAGTGTATGTTTTGTGAACAAACAGGTTGAAAAGCAATGTGCTCACTTCTATTCTGTCACAATAACAGAGGAGGAAGCCCAATCTGGATTTGTATGCCGAGTTCAATCATCCGACAAAAGCAAATTCAAGGTCCATTCACCTCACACTTTCCTAATAGAAGTACTTTTGTAGAGTTGCATATACCATGTGATTTTTTCCAAGTAGGCAATGAAAAGTTCACTAATACTGTAAAGAAGGCAATTGCTTGCATGTTATGGTCTTATTGCCAAAGTCTCTGTTTGTATGGTCTCTGAATACCCTTCATATCTTTTCTGCCAACCGTATGTTTTACCAAGGGAAGTAAATGCCAGACGTTAACACCCTGTAACGAGCTTAAAATTCTGGATAGCTGTGTAGCTATATGCTGAAGTTTTACTCATCAAATATAATATCCTATCGGGAATTATACTTGTCGTGTCAAATGAGTTAAGTATCCACATTTTCTTTGATCTGTCGAAATGTTAAAATGAATCGTGGGACCAATTAAATTACTGAACTTTCAAGCTTCTGATAGCTTATCTTTTTTTATTTACGTGTCCTATCAGTTGACATGTTAATGAACATAGAATCGCCTTCATTGTCCATGCAATTTCAAATATTTGCTCGACACTATCAGCATTTGGTTAACATGAAAGGGTCTGGATATTGACTATTTTAGTGTCTAATGTGTCTTAGCTAATTGGGTGACTTACCTGTTATCATTTGGTGGAAATATTTGTCCCATGCTGAATCTCTATAACTGCTTTTTTTCATCCACTACCTTCACTATGACTCTATATGAGGAGAGTACTTCTCAATCACCTAGAGTTTTGCCGTGTTATGCCTTTTTTTTTTTTATCTCTATAATTTTTGGTTTTCAGTAGTTATTTCTCATTTGATATTGGTGGACATTTTGCTTCAGTTGATATTGATAAAGAAAATCTAATGGATTGTACAGCTATTAACGAACTACCATCTTATCCTATTTGGTTGGTTTGTTGCAGTTGTTGTATTTCGATCAGGAAGGTAATGGTGGATTGAACCTCGCTCTACAGGTAACACCCTATTGTATTTTTCTCAAATAAACTTTTTTTGTTTTATAGCTTCATTAGTTGCTACTTTTTTGTGCAGAATTATGTTTAGGTGATCAAGTACTTTAAACCTTTGTCATTCTTGTGCAGGAGGATGGTGCGAAAACCGGAAAAACTACATCTGCTGGAATGTTTTTTCTTGGCTTTCCCGTTTATCGGTTGGATCAGACAGTCAATTCAGTGAGCTAATGATTTAAATAAAAAGAGCCCTAGTCAATCCCAATTTTAAATCTGCTTCACTGCTTAGGATTTTTATTTCGGATCGCTGTAGATGACTGCTGCCAAGGATCCAGACGCTGCCTTCTTCAAAAAGTTGGATGGATTTCAGCCATGTGAAATAACTGAACTGAAGGCTGGCACGCATGTATTTGCTGTTTATGGTTGGTGCTTATAATACTTTCTTTCGGCTTATTCTCCATTGAGTTTGCAGTAGGAAGGATTTCAGTGGCATCTGTAAGTTTTAGTTGATCTTCTTTTTAATTGCATTAGGTGACAACTTCTTCAAAAGTGCAAGCTACACAATTGAAGCTCTTTGTGCGGCACCTTTTATAGAAGAGAAGGAACACCTTAGAGCTGTGGAAGCTCAAATTTTGACAAAAAGGGCCGAGTTGTCGAAGTTTGAAACTGAATACAGAGAGGTTTTCATGTCAATTCAAGCAACCATCATTTTCTTCGGGATAATGTTGTTTCTTGATTCTCATGAAGGCTATTGACAGGTGCTGGCACAATTTACAGAGATGACTAGTAGATATGCACAAGAAATGCAAGCAGTGAGTGTCGATAGCAGAAGCTGAGCACTTAATAGTTGTCTTTCTTCGTTCACTTAATGTGCTCAATGACGTGCTTCAATTTTCTCGACTAATTGTCTATGTTATTTTGCAGATTGATGAGCTTCTAAAGCAGAGAAATGAAATTCACTCCTCTTACACAACTTGTCCACCCTTGAAGCGAAGTACAAGTAAAAGCAAGAGTAGAGGATCTTCTAAGGAGGCTAGAGAAGAAAGCCAAGTGAGAGAGAAGAAGTCCACAGCAAGGGAGAGGCCAAGGAAGAAGAAATGGTACAATATTCATCTAAAAGTTGAAAAGAGGAAGGCTTGTTAGAGGGTAAGAGTTATTAGTCGACGATTTTATTTACAATAGTATCGGCATTGCATAACCGCAGGAGATAATGAGCTCGACGGAGCTATATTTGCAATAATGGACGGACAACTTAAGTCTTCATATTGTTGTTTCAACAAAATGCTACCCGTTGGTTTATCCATGCAGGCTAAAAGACATATGCTTGTTGGCTGAGATGTCAATGATGCTGTGGAGGTTATGGTTCTGCGAAAATCTTTAGTTTACTGCTTAAAAGGCGACAGCAGCTCATTGTTATTGTAAAGTTCCTCCCCTTTTCCTTCATTCATTCCCTTGATCTCTTGTTATCAGTATTTGAGCTGGTAACACCTGTAAATCGCTTAACTTATTCATGAAGCTTCTTCACTTTGGACAAATAGATTCTCTTTGCGGACTCTGGGTGTCCCGGTGATGTGTTTGCATACATTTATCTTCCTGTCCTCTCGTTAATATTCTGGAAGATCCTCTTGCAATCTTGTCTCATGTTCTGAAACTGGATCACTGTTTTGTCTAAATCTCCCGGCGGCTATAGATGAAAACTGAATTTCAATCGCTGAAGTCTCAGAAACAGGCAATAGAAGTAAGGAACAGCTTGACTCGCTATTGAATGACGGGCGCTTTTAGATTCCCATGGAACGGTTGCTCGGAGGATCGGTAGCGGTCTGATAACAAAAGAATACATTTTAGTTGTTCATTCAAAAACTTTTCAAGCATTTGTACGTCGCCATAGAATACATTCATGCCACGTGTTCGGAATCGAAATCTGTTGTTTGAGGGATCATAGAAGGGCTTTGCCCAGTGTTAAGTATCAACTTTAGGTAAAGTGGATTAATCTATTTAATCAAAATTAAATTAATTTTGAAAACATATTATTTCAAAAATATTTCCTCAAACAAATGATTTAAATATAGCCAAGTGAGCTTTGCAATTTTTCTACTTGCACGTTTTGTGTCGGCGATTGTGCAGATATATTTCTTTCATTGCTGGTGTGCCTATATAAATGTAATATCTTTTGCCTGAACAATTCATTCTTGTTTGAAAATTAAACAATTAGTATTCCATTGTCAAACATCTAATCAATTATTATCATTAAACTTCATGATTTCTCCACGGACTTTTTTTGTGATAATTTATTTTGTAAATAAAAGAGAATACTAGAGAATATAAGTTTCAAAAGTATCTTGGGGTTTAAAATCGATCTAGTAAGCAAGAAGACTTGAACGTGATAAAAGAATACAATTACAAGGGTGTGCGTATATGCCTTTGGTATTGCAGCAGCAACCCAAAATAAAATTCAATAAGATCTTTGGCGTTGATGCTCTACAGTTGATACTTAACTTTAAAATTTTCCTAATACTAATTTTGCCACGATACAAGTAACCATGATTACGTTCACTCTACGTTATTATCAAAAAAGAAGAAGAGAGAAAATAAAAGAGTTGTTCGTGGATCAATTCATACACATAGCTTTTCAACTACTCTCTATCCAAATGGTGATCTAAGGTGGTCTCGATGGACCATCAGTTCAGTTTTTCTGAAGACTCATGCTGCCATGGCGAAAATAGCAATAACACTAGAAAGCTGTATTTAATCAAGGAAAAATGGAGGAAAAAGAGAGGCCAATTGAAAGCAGTCTATGATCGGGCAGCATCTGCGAGGATACCATCGCTCGTGTAATAGTAAAACATTGCCATTCATCTCATCAACATTGCTGTTTTGCTTTGCTTTTATGTCCTCATCATCACACGTAGTAAAATTACTTGTAGATCCATCGAACCTTTTGAGATTTCAAGTCTTGAGAGAGTTGAAAGCATCGCATCTGTGCCTCACCTCTCCCTTCCTCCCCGTCTTCACCTGATACACGCTCACTTTCTCGATGGCGTGAGTAAACGCCTGGAAGAACGCCGTCTGGTTCGCCGCGTACAGGTCCACGTACGGCTTCGTCCTCTTGTCCACTGCCATCGCTTGATCCGAGGCCAGCAGCCCCAGCCCTTTCTGGAGGTTCTGGTAGTACATGTTGTCGAACTTGTTCGGCGTCATCACGTCATTGAATGCCGACATCGTGGGATCCTTGGTGTAGTTCTCGCAGAGCTTCCTCAGTCCTTCCGCGTACTTGGGGTAGAGCGTGGGATCGTAGTCCGATTTCTTGCTGAAATTGAACAGCCTTTTGCTGAATTCCTTGCAGTGCGCGAAGCCGATCGTGTGCGCTCCGCTCAGAGCCACCATCTCTTGCGTGTTGAACCCTCGCGACTGGAAGATTTTGATGATTTGAGTCAGGGGCATCGTCGGCTTCGCCATGGCAGCCTCGGCTTCGGATGCTTTCGAAATGAAGCCGTCCTTTCGGCCCAAGCGGATGTTGTAGTAGGGGCCGCCGACCATGGTCACGAGGTCGCGGGCCGCGAGGGCGAGGATATCCGCGCATGAGACGACGCCGGGGCATTCGAGCTCGAGGGCGGTTTTGGCACGCGTGATGACGTCGAAACCGTCGCCGGGGAGGGAGAGGTTGATCTCGGCATCGCGCTCGGCAGTGTTGAACGCGTTGGAGGAGATGAGGATGGAGCCATCGCAACCATTTACCTGTTGGGATAATTCAGTTTCACCTTGTTTGATTAAACGAAGACAAAGTTTAATATCCATCGAATCCACGTACTATCAGGGCTCACTCCCAATCAAAGTGCGTGCCATTGATTCATCAATAACTTGCAGATCGAATCTCATATTATGTAGAAAGACATCCTTAATTTTGTCAAGATCACTTATTTCTATTTAGTGCAAATTTCCCGCAACAAATCAATAGTTGCATTTTTTGCATGTGCTATCAAGATTCTTTTCTCCATGTATCATTACGTTGGCAAAGCGTCGATCTATGTCCCCGATCAAGATGAATCTAAATTGGACCGGAAGACTCAGAACAACCTTAACATGTAGCCCGGCATGATACGAACACAATCGAATCGATACACAGTCATCAACATGATCTTGTAAATCAGTTTCGTATGCCTAAAAAATGGAGCGATGCTAACCCACAAACAAGACTACAAAAATTCAAGACAATAGAAGGTTCGCTAACTACAATCACCATGCAATCATGGAAGAAGAGGCGGAGGGTGGCGGCCGCGGTGGAGGAGGCGGCAATCTGCTTGTCGGTGACGACTTGTCGGATGATGTCCTGGAGACGGGGGCATGTCTTGCTGTAGTAGTCGAGCGTGAGCTTCGATTCCGAGGTTGCAATGTTGAAGAAAACAAGGAAGAAGAGGAGGTAAAAGGGCGTCATTTCTTTGCGCTTTGTCCCGAGAGAGAGAGAGAGAGAGAGAGAGAGAGAGAGAGAGGGAGAATGTAATATTTGGAGGTGGCGAATTAACGTAAAAAGGAAAACCTCTTCTTCTTTTTTTCTGTGGTTTGAAGAAAAATTAAAGAAAGAAAAAACTTGCATGGGGGTTGTTTGTACAGGCTGCATGCATTGTGGAAGAGAGTGATTGAAGGAGGGAGAGAGAGAAATAGAGATTTGTGGGTTCAATAGAGGTTAGTGAGGTTGGGGGGTTGTTTGTCTGTTGGAATTACTAAATAAAACATATGAGAGAGAGAGAGAGAGAGAGAGAGAGAGAGAGAGAGAGAGAGAGAGAGAGAGAGAGAGAGAGAGGATCCTCTCCATTATTAGACAATTTAAACTTGATTAAGAAGTGTTTTTCACCTTTTTTTTTGTTGTTGTCAATTTTACTCCTTTTTTCCCTTTTTTTAAACCCTTTTCTCCCTTCTTCCCCGTGACGCCGCGCCATTGCCACCCTTTATTGCGTCATTGCCTTCGCCGGTCCTCCAACTTACCACCGGAGGGGAGGGTTCCTCCGTTCCTCTCTCTCTCTCTCGACATTAGTTTTTGCCCTTGAACATGATCGGGTTATCAAGTGTCATCAATCCCCATCATGACCTAATCGTGGTCGCTGATGGAGGAGCATTGGAGGTCCACGACCTCGAATTAAAGGTCGCGAGCCTCTACTCGTCTCAGATGCAATAGTTTTACGTCGGAGAATTAACTGATAAGGAAAAGAGAATTAGGGTTTCTGGAACTTTGTGATTATTTTCACAAAACATAGGACTATTTTCGTTATTTTGAAATAGCTGGATATAGTCTTACCTGTTTAACTACAGAGGAATCTCATTCTAAGAGGAAGCATCAATGTTAGGTGAATGAGACTCATCCAAAGTAAAGGTGAAAGAGGTTCCTTATTCTATTCTCCCTCAATTATTAACTTGCACGATGTCAGGGTTCTGTGTGGAAATTGGGAAGGGGACAATTTGATAGATGAGGATTGAAAATGGGTACGAGATTTTCAAATTCGCCTTCCGTATCCTTTCCACAAAAAGAAAAATGTAACACTTGCCTTGAAGGGCAAATAGCATTTCTTCAAGCAAACCCTCTTCGACTTTCAAGCGCATTCATCTTCTTTTTGTCCTGGTTCTGATGTGGAATGAACGAGAAAACCATTTTTTCCATTTCGAAAGGCTATAACACAACATAGTATGTTTGGCAGTTGACACATTACAAAAGTGTGTGGACCCTTTTTATCGCATGTTGTTCAGCCCTTAGAACAAAAACGTGGGGTCCAACTGGCCTAAGATCAAGTGAATCTCGTGCGAGATTTGATTGGTACTATATGATTTAGACATTGCTAGTGATTGCACATTTCGTCGAGATGCATAAAAGTTTGGTTCATTCATGCAAATTGAAGGGTTGAGATCGAAGATTTTGTTGGCTCAAACGTGGGGTGCAACTGGCCTAAGATCAAGTGAATCTCGTGCGAGATTTGATTGGTACTATATGATTTAGACATTGCCAGTGATTGCACATTTCGTCGAGATGCATAAAAGTTTGGTTAATTGAAGGGTTGAGATCGAAGATTTTGTTGGCTCACATGAGCTGAGCCGACGTAGTATGAGATTGGCTAAAATCATATGCTAGAGTTGTTATGTGGAGCTATCAAAATTGATGTACAATATGAAGTCACAAAATTCCATTAAAATTGAGCATATGTTTAGATAGGCTAAATAAGTGCATTCGAATTTCGATATACAAAATCTAATTAATACATCATTTTGTTGATTAATTTTGCATATCAATCTTAATGGGGAAAATTGTGTAAAAAGTCTTGAACCTATTTTACAGCTTTTAATTCAGTTCTAAACCTTTCAATCATGCAAATTCAGTTCTAAACATTTTGATGATTTGCTAATATAGTCATATACTTTTTAATTATGCCAATTTAGTCCTAAACCTTTTGACGATTTACCAATTTGGTCTTTCATGTTAATTTTGGCAGGAAATGGCTGACATGGCGATTTAGTCAGCGTCAACCGTTCTGCATGGCACGGCCAATGCTGTCGTGGACAATTTTTTAAATTTTTTTTAAAATTTTATGAATTTTTTTCTTGTTTTCTTTTCTTTTTTCTTTTGTCCCTTTTTCTTAGGCGAGGGCTGCCCTCGCCACATCCGGTGATGGATTTGGCGAGGGTTGGCCTCAGGCCGTCGTTGGCCATCGATGAGGCTCGATGATGTCCGATGGAGGGAAAAGGGAAAAAAAGAAAAGGAAAAGAAAAAAAGAAAAAGAAACGAAAAGAAAAGAATGGAAAGGAAAAATATTAGAAAATTTAAAAAAATTATCTACGTTAACGCTAGCCGTATCACATAGGATGGTCGACACTGACTAGATCGTTACGTCAGCGATTTCCGGCCAAATTTGGTCAGAATGACTAAATTGACAAACCGTCAAAAAGTTTATAATTAAATTAGCACAATTGAAAAGTTCAAAACTAAATTGGCCCGTCGTACAATAAATTTAGGGTTAATACCACGAAAAATCCCAAACTGGTACACGTGTGACAAATTTACCAAAAACAATTTTTTTGACCATAAAAAACCCCAAACTGGTACACCCGTGACAATTTTACCCCGAACTATTTTTTTGACCATAAAAAACCCCAAACTGGTACACTTGCGATAATTTTACCCAAAATTAATTTTTTAATATAATTTTTTATTTTTTCGAATTTTTTTATTTTTTTTATTTTCTTTTATTTTTACTTTCCTTTTTTTTTTCCTTCATCTTCAACCTTTGGCGGGTTGCCGGTCCGGCGAGGTCGGCGCCGGCGGCCGCTGGCGAGGTCGACCTCGCCGACAATTAGTGAGGTCGGCCTTGCCCGCCCTTGGCAAGGGGTTGTCCTTGCCGTCCCTAGTGAGGCTCGGCCCACCGGCAACAGTTGAGGTCAGCCGAGGCTCAACCTCGCCGCTTCTGGGTGAGGCCGACCTCGCCAGTTGCCGGTGAGTTCAAGCCTTGCCAGATCTGGCGAGGGGTCGAAAAAATAGTTTGGAATAAATTTATCATAAATATATCAGTTTATGATTTTTCGTGATATTAACTCATAAATTTAAGCCGTTTTGGATAATTTTTCCAATCTTTATTTTTACTGGGCCCCGGCCATATTCAGTAATGCATCCGTCTTGTTGGTGAAGTTAGGTGGTAATAGGATGCTACGGTGGTCCAACAACGACAACATGTTTGTTGCATTTTTGTGGCTAAGCTAAGTCCCCTTCAATGGCAGTCTAGTCTAGGTTTGTGTCGGAAAAGATTCTGTACATCTTTCAAGAAAAACCGCCAGAGTCCTTTCGAAACTTCATTTTCGTAATTCTCAATTTTCGCCGGCTCGTATTGAAGTTCATTTAAAACCTCTCATCCTTATTGACATAACATATCTCGTATTGAATTTGAATTTCTTTTTGTGAATTTCTCAATTCGAGCCGAGTTGGATTAGGGGGTAGTGTCTGACCGTGGCCGACTCCAACAGTATCGAGCGCGAAACTCTTTATGCCCCCGGTACTCCGAGTGACGTGGATGAACTATGGCAACTTGATTCATCATAAAGTTCGAGCGCGACCCCAACGCCGAGCACATTGAATCGTGATGGTTACATATGCAACCGAAAGGGAAGAGCATTCCCATTACCAAGTAAAGTCACAATTAAGAGGGGGCAAAATGAAATAAATAAAAAAAGCCAAATTTGCAAATATGTCACATCGAAGACTTTTCAATTTGTACCCGTAGGGACCTTATAGCAAAGAGTCCTATATCTTTTTGTTAACTTCCTGGAAAATCGGGGCACTAAAGTTTGTACTCGAGAACATCGTTACGTCCTGCGGATATCATCAATGAATGAAGAAACAACATCTGGCGCATCATATTCACGTGCATATACATATATATATATATATGTGGTACCCTAAAGTTTTTGGTACTTATTTGGAAATTGCCTTGAGATGCCTACACAAGCTAATGAAATAATGGAGGAGAAACTATAAAAAAAGTCCTAAATTTATTGCGTTAGTGCCAATTCAGTTTTAAACCATTCAATTTGGCCAATTTAGTTATATACCTTTTGATAATGTACCAATATAGTCTATCCGATCAATTTTATCTGAAAATTGATGACGCAGAAGCTGGCCGTTGTACGTGGTGCGGTCACGTTGACGCGAATTTTTTTTGAATTATTTTATTAATTTTTTCGAATTCTTTTCTTTTCTTTTCTTTCTTTTATTGTTAAGGGCCTGTGGGGGCTGCCAGCCACTGAGTGAGGGCTCGTGGCCCTTGCTAGCCACTTGCGAGAGTAGTGAGCCCTCACCTAGTGGCTGGAGAAGGCTCTTGATGAGGGGCACGGCCCTCGCTTGAATCTAGGCGAGGGTTGCGAGCCCTCCCCCAGTGGCTGAGGCCCGGCGGCCCCCTCAAGCCCTTAACAATAACAAAAGAAAATGAAAAAAACGAAAAAAATTCAAAAAAAACGTTAGCGTTGGTCATGTTATGCACAACGGTCGGCTTCCATGTTATCAATTTCTGATCAAAATTGGCTGAATGGACTGCATTGGCAAACTATCAAAAGGTTTATGACTAAATTTGTCAAATTAAAAGGTTTAGGACTGAATTGGTACAAGCGCACTATAATTACCACTTTTTTGGTAATTTTCCACATTCCAATTTCTTTTGATTAACTTCCTGGAAAAATCGTGGCACCCTATACTCGAGAACATCGTTACGTCTTGCGGATATCATCAATGAATGAAGAAACCACATATGGCGCATCATCTTCACGTGCATATATGTATGTGGTGCCCTAAAGTTTTTGGTACTTAGTCGGAAAATGCCTTGAGATGCTACCTAAGCTAATGAAATAATGGTTCGGTCTCGTCTCGTTGTTTCATTCTCGTCCATTCATTAAATTGCACGCGTGACTGATTGTTGGTGGGATGGCGTTTCTAAGTCCCTTGATAAAGGTGATTTGTCAATATCCATCCACGCCATTACTCTAATTTCAAAAAAATTAGAATTAATATTACAAAAAATTGTAAACTGATACACTTATGATAAATTTACTCAAAATTAATTTTTTAACCATAAAAAATTCAAAACTGGTACATTTGTGACGAATTTGCCATCTATTAAATTAGACTAATATCACGAAAAATCACGAACTTGTACACGTGTGGCAAACGGAGGGTAAAACTCCAAACAACTGCCACGTGTCATCTAACTAAGAAATTTGAGAGTATAATTTAACGGAAACTAACGAAGGGTAAAATTGTCACAAGCGTACCGATTTGAAGCTTTTCGTGGTCAAAAAATTAGTTTAAGGTAAATTTGTCACAAGTGTACCAGTTTAGATTTTTTCGCGGTATTAACCCAAAAGTTTATAGCAATTTATATGTGAATTTATGTGTACATGTACATATATTATGAGAAGTTTCGAGTGTTTTAAGTTTGAAAAATAAAAGGTCAATGTGCGTGCGCCGCACGAACTGCAGAAAGTAAAAAAATCAAAAGGAAAAGCTCACTCCAAACAAACAAACTATGATGATTTGTTGAACATTAAATAATATAGATATTTCCACATTCGATAGCGTTGGTATAATCGTCTTTTCTATACTTGTCCCTAAAATAAGCGTGAGCTTTCTTTTTATTTATTTATTTTAATCTAGAAACACGAATGCAGAGACCCGATTATCCGAAAGTACGAGCAATGCTTAAAAAAAATTGTTTTTGACTTCTTAATCCACTGTGCCAACCCTCTAGGTACGCCGAGGACCACGCCATCTCTTCACTCAGCGAATCGAGGAGGAGGAGATGTCGGGCGATAACATTTATCGAAGGGAAGCTAGTAACGTAGCATTTGAGCCTAGTCATTAATTGAATGCATGAAGGGCTCTCAAAAGCACCTAAACATCTCACCATCCTCGCCCTCAATTCTCACAGAGTGCATTAATAAGTCATGCTCAGGGAAAACTATCCAAAAAGTCTTAAACTTATCTTACGGTGGTCAGTTCAATCCGAAACCTTTTAATTACGGTAATTTAGTCCTAAATTTTTTAACAACTTGTCAATTTAATCATAAACTTCTCAATTGTGCCAATTGAGTCCTAAACCTTTTGAACGATTTGTTAATATAATCCTTTCGACCAATTATCCAGAACTAAATTGACATAACTGAAAGGTTTAAGTTTAAATTGGCCACTGTATAATAGGTTCAAGACTTTTCGGATAGTTATCTCGTCGGGCTTTCCATTTTCTTTTCACGCACGCTATTTCTTAATATCTTCTGATTGCGGAATTCACACTTATTTTCGCGCGTGCGCAAGCGTGTGTGTATAGGGCACGATTCCTGGATATTACTCTAGTGGTTTGAAGCTACGAAACAAGATACTACTTCATGCTAAGCACAACGCTTGACAAGGGATATATCTATGCAGCAAGAGTTATCCACGATTTGGCTTAAGATGGAGGGATGAAAAGTCACCGCACGATACGAAGTCAATTTCTACTTCCACGCCACCGACCCGGCCAAGATGAAGCAGAAGAAGATGTCTCGAAACGACCGCCGAGGAAAAGTTCGACGAGAAGCAGGAAACACCACGGCGTTGGGTATTCCAGCACGTGGTCCACGCCATAAATGTGCAATCCCGGCGTGCCCATTCTGTCAAAACACGTGACTATATATGTATGTTATATGTTGGAACTTGTGCTTTTCCTCATGACAGCGTAGCCACGCCCCGAAATGGTAAAAAGCACTCTTAGCTGAATTTGGAAGGGTCTCCGGATTCTACGCAATCACAATGGGCGGCCGTGCGAGATTCAATGTGGAGACCATGTAATCGACGGCTTCTATGGACCCGGTTCAGATAAATATCAGTTTAACCTAGGACCGGCGTTCCTCAAATAGGTTCCTACCTCAACCATGTTCTAAACTGGTTTAAAGGGACGTGTATCGAGATCCGAAAACTTCGATTTTGGTTTCTAGAAACAAATAGGGAAGGGAATGCGGGAGATCAAACGATAATTCGACATTTGTTTTTATGAGAAGAAAATAGAGAAACGATTTCGGAACCCTTTTCATCATCGTCTGACTCTGGACAAAGAATTAAACTTGGCGACGTAAGTGGAGAGAAACTTTTTACTCATGGAAAAGAAAATACCGCAAAATCATTTCACATGTCGAAAAGGAGTCGCTAACCCGTGGCGCCCGATTTATGATATTGTTCACTTAAAAAAACGTGGGTCCACGAGAAAACCGAGAAAAGAGAATTGACGTTTTCTTTATTGATCGGAGTGCCTCACCACGTCGTTTTTACGTAACATATGACGCGATGGTCGGAAGTGCACTGTCAGTTTGCAATTTTATAAGTATGGGAAGGACGCATTGAAGCGAGCACGCTCCACACAAAACTTCGTCTTCTGCAGCTCATGGAGATTCCTCAGCTCCTCATCGTCCTCCCACTCCTCTCCTTCTTCCTCTTGTGCCGTCGCTTGGACCTTCAAGCCTCAGCTCATGAAAAGCAGCTCTTCACGTCGCTCAACTCTTCTTCTTCTTCTTCTGCTTCTTCTTCCTCTTCTTCCGAGTCTTCGTTGAGAGAATATGTGGTTAGGAGGGCTAAGGATGCGAGCCTGGCGGATTGGATGAAGAAGATAAGGAGGGAGATCCACGAGAACCCCGAGCTCGCTCACGAGGAGTTCGAGACGAGCGCGCTCGTCAGGCGCGAGCTCGACCGGCTGGGCATCACGTACCGGTGGCCCGTGGCCGGGACGGGGGTCGTGGCCACGGTCGGCTCGGGGTCGCCGCCGTTCGTCGCCCTCAGGGCCGACATGGACGCTTTGCCTATTCAGGTACGTGATTTGGTCGGGTGTCATCAGCGTTTGCCAAACGAGCACTTTCCCGTGTCTTGTTTTCGAGAAATAAAAAACAAGAGATGTTAGCATCAATGAGCGATGCCTCTTGATCGACTGATACAGCAACCGACCATATATAGTTGAAGAAAGGAAATTGATGATGAACTTTGCAGAGTTCAGACGTCAATGAATGAGCAAGAAGAAAGAATCCCATCACTTATCACCAAACCTTTTCACGAGAAAACTAATCAAGCCTGACAACTGAATCAAACCCAAAACCCAACACTTTACAAGAACATGACAGGCTCCTTTTCTTTTCTTGGAGCATTGGTGAGCCACAACTTTTTCTGTTTCCGTCCGCCATTTGGCAGGACTCAAGCAAAGATCAGTGGCAGTTCGCGTAATAGACATCGTCATTTCGATTAACTGTTCCTCTTGTCGACACAAGAAAGCACCGTAGGCAACGGATATGTCACGCGTTGTTGGCAATGTGTTCTTAGAACCACAACTTGCTAAGCTTTGCGTACATCAATTACAGATTGAGGATGAGCAAAAACTTCGTGATTCTAATTCGGGCGTGGGGAAATTGATTGATGAATGGCTCATTGGTTAGAGAGAGCTAGATGTATTGTCTGGTCACGATTAGAACAACTCCGAATTTTTGCCATCTGTTTTCACTCAAAATACATGATGAAATTTGTTTATATTCATCAGGAGTTGGTGGAGTGGGAGCACAAGAGCAAGGTAGATGGGAAAATGCACGCTTGTGGCCATGATGCTCATGTCGCCATGCTCCTTGGAGCTGCCAAGATATTGCAAGAAGTCCGAGACCATTTGCAGGTCATTTCAGGATCGTAATCATCGACATGATAATGTCGAATTCTCAGATCGATCGATCGTATACTTTTTACTAAATTGGTTTGCTAAGTGATGTGGAGGGAGTTTTATTGAATGTCTAGTATGGGTCACCTGTTTAGAAACGTAAAATCAATTCCAGACCGGCCTTACTGTTATCAAGCAGCGGTCACATATAATTTTCTCGTGCTCACGGGATGTCTACGAAATTCACAGGGAACGGTGGTTCTTATTTTCCAGCCGGCCGAAGAGAGCGGCCGAGGCGCAAAGGATATGATCCGAGATGGTGCCCTCGAGAACGTGGAAGCAATCTTCGGCTTGCACTTGGTCCACAAGTACCCAATCGGGGTCGTCGCGTCCCGGCCCGGGGAATTCCTAGCAGGGTGCGGCAGCTTCGAGGCTAGGATCAAGGGGAAAGGGGGTCACGCGGCGATCCCGCATCTCTCGATCGACCCGATTTTGGCTGCTTCGGCCGCGGTGGTCAGCTTGCAGAACATTGTTTCCAGGGAGGTGGACCCTTTGGAATCTCAGGTACTTCACTTGCTACATGTCAATGGGATCGAAGATTGAACCGATAGAGCTAGTTCGATGAAATTCTGGCAACAGTGCATGCATTTGAATTGCACGATTCATTTTGTTCACAGAGCAATTCATGCAGGTAGTTTCGGTAGCAATGATACAAGGCGGGACTGCATTCAACGTGATCCCCGACGCGGCCACGATCGGCGGGACTTTCCGAGCTTTCAGCAGGAAGAGCTTCTATGGTTTAGGGGAGAGAATAGAAGAGGTAATTTATATGAACTTCTTGTGCTATGTATACTAGGAGGATGCACAGTTGCCAAGTCCTGAGAAACTTTGGGGCTCATATGAATGAATTATGGGGAGAATACAAAAAAAAGTTTTAAACCTATTGCACTTGTGTTAATTCGGTCATAAACCTTTTAATTGTGCTAATTAAGTCCTAAATATTTTCACGTTTTGTCAATTGAGTCCATTCGTCCAATTTTATTCGGAAATCACTGACTTGGATGCCAGTAGTGCTACTTAAGACAATCGGCATTAACATGAACAAATTTTATGAAAGAAATAATATTTTATTTATAATGTTATATTCTTTTCTTTTTCTTTCTAGCAAGTTCGGCGAGGGCCGACCGTCGACCCTCGCCATTCACAAACGAAGGCCGGCCGACCTTCACCGACCATAGGTGAGGGTTGGTCGACCCTTGTTGGCAAGGGTTAGCCGGCCCTCGCTTGTGACCGGCGAAGGTTGGCCAGCGAGGCCAGCGACCCTCGCTGGGCGGGAAGAAAACGAAGAAAGAAAAAAGAAGAAAAAAAAATAAAAAAAATCAGAAATTCTCCATTCTAGCTTTGATCGTGCCATGCAGGATAGCCAGTGTCTACGTCAATGATTTTTGGCTAAAATTGACCGGAAAAATTTGAAAATATTTATAATTTAATTGACACAATCGAAAGGTTTAGGATTGAATTAACACGGGTGTAATATATGTTTAGGACTTTTTTGGTAATTTCTCCCATGATTTAACATATGTTTGGCCAAAAGACGGACACAACAGAAAAGTTAGATGAGTCCAGGTTTCAATGGAATCAAAAGAGAGAACCTAACGCGGAATGATCCCGTTTTCTTCTATTGTATGCCGAGAAAATCAGCCATTCTTATGCTACTGCTTTCTCTTCACAATGCCAGGTGATAAAAGCGCAGGCGGCGGTACACCGCTGCTCCGCGGAGGTCGACCTGGAGGGGAACGATCAACCCTCTGTCCCTCCGACCGTGAACGACGAGAGGATCTACAATCACGTCCACCGCGTCTCGACCGAGATCGTCGGGGAAGACAACACGGTGCTGTCTCCGAGCTTCACGGGGAGCGAGGATTTTGCCTTCTATCTGAACGAGGTCCCGGGGTCCTTCCTCTTCCTAGGCATCAGGAATGAGAAGATCGGGTCCGTCCACCCTCCGCACAGCCCTTATTACACCATCGACGAGGACGTGCTCTTGATCGGGGCCGCGATACATGCCACGTTTGCTCTTTCGTATATCTCCGATTCGACAAGAGCAGCCAATGTAGTCCGCTAAATTAGCGTTGTCAATACATAAAACTTACTTATGTTCGTTCATATGTTTGTTCCTTGCAAGTTTGATGGAAATTTCTTTCAGGAATGTTGTTCTTTATATAGACAGATATGCTCACATCGCTTGTTAACACCAGCATTTCAATCAGCTCTCTGTAAGGAAAAGTGAGAATAGGAGTTCAGTTTTGCTTGTCAAACATGTTTCACCCAAGTTCAAATGAAGATCAGATCAACTCCAGAAAAGAACCAAATTCGGTTGGCGACCATCGCGAACATGCACAATATACCACCAATGCAGGAAAAGAAATAACAAAAGCATCGCTGCCGGTAATCGTTGCGACATGGAAACACATGATACAATCCAAACCGGCATCGGAAATCCCTTCTCCGTTAGATCCTCTTCCCGTGTACTAAGAGACAGACGACGGCGGCGAGCAACGCGGCCGCCATGGACGGGAGAGTGGAGGCGCTCGCCCTGCCGTGGTTGTGGTCTGATGGGGAAGGAGCCATGTCCATGCCCGGAGGCATGACCATGCCCAGGGTCATATCGTGCGGACCATCATGAGCATTGGCAACCGCCAACGCCAAAGCCAACAAGCAGACGGCCAAGGCCGCCGCCGCCATCTTCGCCATCGCCACCTTAGCCATGATCTCTCTCTCTCTCTCTTTCTCCGACCATTCTACTGATGTAGAACGAATGAAAAGCTGCTATATATACTCGAGTCAAGGCAGGCGGGGGGGCGAGATAGAACATACGAACGTTCAGGAGAAAGTACAAAGAGATTGCGCATCGAGGGAGGGACGGCATGAAGTTGGCCTTGAGTTGAGTTGTTCCTGGATATAGCAATGTGATCAGGTGAAATTGACTTTCTAGTTATCAAAATTATAAAATTGCTTTCTTATATGGTGAGACTTGAGATGATGATGAAGGTTTTTTCTTTTATATGTCAAGAGGTGATGTGCCATGGCAAATGAGATACTTTGATGACTGACTACTCATATGCTTAATCAATAATGGCATGTAGATATGCCATAGTATACGTTGACATTTTGCAATAAACGTGTTTTATCTTTCTCGTTCAATTCGACGGTTGGATTGACTTATCGGATTTTCACTTTCTTTTTTGGGACAACTCTATGGATACGACCCGTCAATTTTGATAATCACTCGAAAGTACATTGAGTTTGGAGATTGTCGCGCCTAATGAGGATTACTTGGTCGGGTGAGTGAAAATTCCCGGTAATTGTCTAGAAACAAAGTCGGTTAATTGTCAAATTGATCGAGAAAGCCGCGTACATAATATGGTGATTTTCCATATCTCTTACGATTAGGAGGCCCATCACATTTAAAACTTATCTTGCAAAGCCAGATGTTTAAGATAATTAGGAGATTTTCCATATCTCTTACGATTGTGCATATAGCTTTCTTGATTATGCATATCCTCGATTCATCCTAATTAATTGTAATTGATATCGTCATATCTTGTTACCTTTTTCTTTGTCATAATATCTTGTTACCTTAAACTGTCGTCTTGTCGAGCCTATAAATACCATTATTCATTATGAAACACACAAAAATCGTGCAATTCTCTTCCGCACATTGTATGCCTCGGAAATTTTGAAATATGAAATTCCCCAATCTACTTAACCAAGAAATACAAGCTTATTAAGAGTTGATGATGCACTTAGAGAAAAGGAGGCCCATCATATTGTTATAGTAAATCTACCCACAAAGTTTAAGATGGTGTTGAAAAGTAATATCAGGGCAAATCATCTTATCAGTCCTGCTTTTTATTGGGCCTTTGCTAAGGCCCAATTGTTAGAAATATTAAAATTGTTTTTGTCTTTATCAAACTTGGTCCTCAAGGTTGTAGATCAAACTTGGTCTTCAAGTTTAACAAGTCAAACTTGGTCTTCAAGAAAACTTCACCACCTTAGGAGTATAAATAGGTTGTCTCCTCCCCATTTGTGTTAGTGTGTGAAAAGCCATAGAAAGAGAGAGTTGAGAATTGTGATAGCTAAGTTTGTAGAGCTAAGCTTGTATTTCTATGTGTAAAGCCTAGAAAAAAGGCATTTGGAATATTATTCTCTCTCGTTTGTGTATTTGTGTGCTCCTTACCAAATCTTCAAAGTTTGTCTATATCCTTTTGGTTCCTACAATTGGTATCAAAGCTAGCAATGACATCCACCGGTTCCGTTCAATTATAACTTCCAAAGTTGAACGGAAATAATTTCAACAATTGGTCCGTCCAGATGAAGGTTCTCTTCAAATTGCAGGATTTGTGGAATCTAGTGGAAAATGGCTACACTGAAGTAGCCGATGCTAAAGAATTTGAGGCTTTAAGAAAGGAGGAGAAAGACTCTTTGGTGGAGTTTCGGAAGAAAGATCAGAAAGCATTATATGTGATCTTTGAAGCTGTGGATGAAACGATATTTGAAAAAATATCGAGCGGAGACCGCAAAAGAAGCATGAGATATTTTGCAAAATCCTACAAAGGCGATGATCGTGTCAGGTGGGTGCGGCTCCAAACACTTCGAGGAGATATCGAGTCTTTACGCATGAATGACTCTGAATCTATCTCGTCGTACTTTGATCGTGTGCAAATCATTATTAACCAACTGAAGGTTAATGGTGAAGAACTTCAAGATGTTCGGATTGTAGAAAAAATCTTAAGGTCTTTGACTGAGAGATTTGACTACGTTGTTGCAACGATTGAAGAAAGCCAAGATATATCAACCATGACGTTGGAGCACTTGATGGGTTCATTGTGCTCGCATGAGCAAAGAATGAATCAAAAGTCCATCGGTATAGTCGGTTCTTTCCATCAAGTCAATGAGGCTATCAAGGCAATCAAGGTCGCGGAGGAGGCCGAGGTAGAGATGGAAATCCAAATTTCACCGGAAAATTTAAACCACATGACAAATCAAAAGTCAAGTGTTTTAAATGCAATAAATTCGGACATTACAAATCCAAATGCCAGGCAAAGGTGACGTATGAACATGTGGAACATGCACATGCCATTGGTGCTAAAAGAACACATGCTACTAGCGTGTAAGAAGGATGACTTGAGTATCGAAGACACCAACATGTGGTACCTAGATACTGGTTGCAGCAATCATATGACTGGCCGGAAGGAGTTGTTCTCGCAGCTGGACGAGACAAGTCGAGGTGAAATCAACTTCGGGGATAAATCAAAAGTTCCCTTGATAGGCAAAGGTAACATAAATATCAAGTCAAAAGATGGTACTAATGTTACTATTGCAGACGTTTACTTTGTGCCAGGACTTTTTTGGAATTTGCTAAGTGTTGGGCAACTTTCCGAAAAAGGCTACAAGGTTCATATTGAAAATGGAGTTTGCACCATCAAAAGTGTCAACGACAAGTTGATCACGAAGGTGCAAATGACAAAGAACCGGATGTTTCCCCTGACTCTTTAGACGATGATCTCTTGAGTCTTCAAGCGATGATGAAAGATAGCAATTGGTTGTAGCATCTTCGATTCAGGCACCTAAATTTTCGTGAACTAAAATTACTTGTCCAAAAAAAGATGATGATCGGCATGCCTTATATTGACTGTTCGGATCGTCCATGCGAAGAATATCTTGTTAGAAAACAACATCGAGAAACTTTTCCAGTTGGAAAAGCCAGAAGAGCAAAACAACTATTGGAGTTAATACATACTGACATATGTGACCTTCTTGAGGTTGAATCATTTGGACAAAAAAGGTACATGTTAATTTTTGTGGATGATTTTACCAGAAAAACTTGGATATATTTCTTGAGAGAAAAATCTGAAGCTTTTGGTAAGTTTAAAGAATTTAAAGTCTATGTTGAAAAACATAGTGTCTTTAATCTGAAGACATTGAGATCAGATAGAGGTGGAGAATTTACCTCAAATGAATTTGGCAAATATTGTAAAATTCATGGAGTGAAACGTCAGTTAACTGCTAGCTATACTCCTCAGTAAAATGGTAAAGCAGAAAGAAAGACTATAACGATTTTTGAAATGGCAAAGAGTATGCTAAAGGCTAAAGATTTACCAAAGAAGTTTTGGGCAGAAGCCGTTGCTTGTGCTGTATTTGTGCTAAACAGGTGTCCAACAAGGAGTGTTCTTGAAAGAACCCCAGAAGAGGCTTGGAGCGACAACAAGCCAAATGTTTCGTTCCTACGAGTATTTGGGTGTTTGGCATAACCCCATATACTAGACGAACGGAGGAAGAAGTTGGATGACAAAAGCGAGAAGTGCATCTTCATTAGCTATAGTGACACAACTAAAGGTTATAAGCTGTATAACCCAGTCACTGAAAAGAAAATCATCTATAGGGATGTCCAGTTTTTAGAAGATGAAGCTTAGGACTGGAACCAAAAAGGTGACCAGAAAAACATTTCCATCGAAGATGAACCATTGGAGGGAGATACAGAAAAACCTCCATCATCTTCGACCAGTGGTGCATCTTCTTCATCATCTTCGACTGGTGGTGCATTTTCTTCCCCAACAGCAGTTTCAGAACCACCTTTACGTCGTTCACAGTGATTGCGAGAGACTCCAGCAAAATTCAGGGATTATGTGGTCACAAGGAACGATAACAGTGATAGTGATGAAATCATTGATGAAACTATGATAAACTTTTGTTATTTGTTGAATGTAACCCTATATCCTATGATAAAGCCGCTGTAGATGAAAGGTGGATCCAAGTAATGGATGAAGAAATCCACTCCATTGAAAAGAATGACACATGGGTGCTAACTTCTTTATCATCTGGTAAGAAGCCCATTGGTATTAAGTGGGTGTACAAGACAAAGTACAAATCCGACAGTCAGGTGGATCGTTACAAAGCCAGACTGGGCCAAAGATTGATTATTTTGAAGTATTTGCACCAGTAGCTCGAATGGATACCATTCGGATAGTCTTAGCACTCGCAGCTCATAACCATTGGAAGATCCATCAAATGAATGTGAAATCAGCATTTCTAAATGGGAAAATTTCAAATCAGTACCCAAAGTGGGGTCATTTTCTAAAAAAGGGGTCCAAAGTGAACATAGTGTCAAATAAGGGCCTGAAGTGCCCAATCAGTCTCAAATAGGGGCCCGAAGTGCTCAATTAGTCTCAAGTAAGAGCTTGAGTTCGCCGGGCGGTCAAATGCTCACCGGCCGACGAGCACGTCACTGTTCTGGCGATTGGAACAAGAGCAATTTCGTCTTTTACTCTCTTTTTTTCTCTTTTCCTTTTCCTTTTCTTCTTCTTCTTTTTTTCCTCTTTTCCCTCCGCCGGCCATAGCCGGGGCCGGCGGAGGTTGCCGGCCTCAGGCGAAGGCCGCCCTCGCCGGCGTCGGGCGAGGGCCGACCTTGGGTCACCCTCGCCGGCGTCGAGCGAGGGTCGCCCTCGCCGGCGTCGGGCGAGGGCCGACCTTGGGTCGCCCTCGCCGGCGTCGAGCGAGGGTCGCCCTCGCCTGGGGTGGGTAGGCGAGGGAAACCCAGGGTCAGCCCTCACCGGCGTTGGGCGACCTCTGCTTGAGGCCGGCAACCTCCGCCGGCCCCGGCTATGGCTGGCGGAGGGATAAGAGGAAAAAAAGAAGAAGAAGAAAAGGAAAAGGAAAAGAGAAAAAAAAAAAAAGTAAAAGTAAAAGACAAAATTGCCCTTGTTCTGATCGTCAGAATAGTGACGTGCTCACCGGCTGGTAAGCATTTGACCGGCTGGCAAACCCAGATCCTTACTTAAGACTAATTGGGCATTTCGAGCCCCTATTTGAGACTAATTGATCACTTCATGCCCTTATTTGATATTATGTCCACTTTAAACCCCTTTTTGAGAAAATGACCCCACTTTGGGTACTGATTTGAAATTTTCCCTTTCTAAATGAGTTCCTTGATGAGAGGAAGTGTATGTGGAGCAACCATAAGGCTATGAGAAGAAAGGGCATGAAAATCAAGTTTACAAATTGAAGAAAGCACTGTATGGGCTAAAACAGGCACCTCGAGCTTGGTACACAAGGATCGACACATACCTGTTGGAGCATGGTTTTACATTATATATCAAGTCAAATACTAATGGTAATATTATAATTATATGCATTTATGTTGATGACTTGATATTTACAGGAAACTGTGAAATGATGTTTGTTGAATTCGGGGAGGCCATGACGAGCCAGTTTGAGATGACAGATTTGAGATTGATGTCATATTTTCTAGGCCTTGAAGTGAAGCAGACAAATGATGGCATATTTGTTTCACAGCAAAAATATGCTAATGATATTTTGAAGCGACTCAATATGGAATCGCTCAAATCAATTCAGACCCCCGTAGCAGAACGGTTGGATCTGAAGAAAGAAGGAACCGGTGAACTAGTAAATCCCACTTATTTTAAAAGTATTGTTGGCAGTTTAAGATATTTGACTTCTACTAAGCCATATATTACTTTTGGCGTGGAAATTATTAGTCGGTTCATGAAAAAACCATACCAATCACATTTGCAAGCAGCAAAAAGAATTCTACAGTATGTCAGTGGAACTCGTGATCATGGAATTTTATATTCTTACACTGACAATTTCAATTTAGTGGGGTATATAGATACTGATTGGGCATGAGATATTAAAATGCGGAAGAGTACTTCTGGATATGTGTTCTTTCTCGAATCAAGAGTAATTTCGTGGTCCTCGAAAAAACAAGTTATTGCGCTCTCAACAATTGAAGCAAAATACATGGCAATAGCTTCGGCAGCGTGTCAAGGGATATGGCTTTGTGAACTGATGCATGAACAGAAAGCTCCCACAAAATTTAAGTGTGATAACAAGTCGGCGATTGCATTAGCCAATAATCCTGTTTTTCATGGCAGGAGCAAAAACATAGATATCAAGTATCATTATATTCGTGAGCTGGTCAAAGATGGAGAGATTGAACTTGATTTCTGTAGATGCGAGCATTATATTGCAGATATTTTAATGAAACCATTGAAGGCAGATTTGTTCGAGAAATTGAAGACGTTGCTTGGTGTCGTTGATTTCCAAAATCAATTTTAAGGGAGGCTATTAGAAATATTAAAATTGTTTTTGTCTTTATCAAACTTGGTCCTCAAGCTTGTAGATCAAACTTGGTCCTCAAGCTTGTAGATCAAACTTGGTCTTCAAGTTTAACAAGTCAAACTTGGTCTTCAAAAAAACTTCACCACCTTAAGAGTAGTATAAATAGATTGTCTCCTCCTCATTTGTGTTAGTGTGTGAAAAGCCATAGAAAAAGAGAGTTGAGAATTGTGAGAGCTAAGCTTGTATTTCTCTATGTAAAGCCTAGGAAAAAGGCATTTGGAATATTATTCTCTCTTGTTTGTATATTTGTGTGCTCCTCACCAAAATGTTCAGAGTTTGTCTATATCCTTTTGGTTCCTACACCAATTAGATGAATGGCCCAGATCAGAGATTGGGCCCGTCAAGAGAAGCCCACCCAAACGGGCCGCAGAGGGAGCAAACCCGATTTGACCGAGATTGACCCGTGACCCGGGTCCATCGGGTCCGGACTCAACAACGCCTCGCTGACTCTCAGAGGAGGAGAGAACACTGCCGAGCCTGCCGCTTTCTCTATCCCCTCTCCCTCTCCCTGCGCAGCTCCTCGCCATTTCCAGCAGTCGGAGCATCGACAACACCGGCGTCGTCGTCGTCGTCTTCTTCCTTCTTCTTCTTCGTCGATGCACATGTGAAGCGGGCTTACACGTTCATGGCCTCCACTTCCTCCATCTCTCTCCACTCCCTTCCCAAGGTAATCCTCTCTCTCTCTCGCTCGCTCGCATGCTCGCAATCCTGTTCGCTTCTCGCCTATCGGATTCATTTGTTCCTGCATCTACTACAGTTGACGCTGCGGGCGAGCTGCCGGAGCCGTGGGCCGGAGCTCGGGTTCTTCGGCGTGCCGTGCTCCGGCCACCGCGCGCGCGGCGGGTTGCGTGCTCGGCCGGGGCCGCCGTCGCGAGATGAACCGAGGTTTCTCAGGTACGGAGGCTTGGTGATAGTGGCGGCTTCGGCTTCTAGGTCCGGCCGGAGTCGGAGAGCGTATCGGGAGGGTTCTTCGCTGGCTGCTGCTGCTCCCGTGAAGCAGGTCGCGTCCTTTGCTGTTCCCGCCGGAGTATTTGTCTTCGTGACCTTTGGTATGAAAGTTTTGATGTTATAGTTGATTTGCTGTGACGAAGACAATAGGAGTGATTATTGTCTATAATGAGAAATCTTTTCCTGTTTGGAACCGCTTAGAACATGGTTGTTTAAGGTTTGGCGTTGCATCTTCCATAGTCAAGAGCTTGTGAGTCCTTGCGACAAGTTTAAGATTAGCTGCGGCTATGAGTGTGGAGTTTCGTAAGTAAAGGAACTGCATATAACGGGCATGGTGAGCGTGAATTCATCTATATGTCATAAACCTTGATCAATAAGGTCTATGCGCTTTTCACCCTCGCTTTCCTTTACAGGAAGGGAATTGAAAATATTGGCTTAGGAATGTATCTTTTGGGAAATTTTGATGGGGGCAAAACCTTTTTTTGGGTTCAAAATATTGGAGCATAACTCTAAAACCTTCAACTGTTTCCAAATATTAGAGAAGTGAGTTGGGGCAAGAGCCCCCACATTCCATTATACAGATCCATCCCTGCTGAATGGGGAGAAAAGTGTGCTTATGTGGGTGGCATGCGGACTGAGAATATGGTTTGATTTGGGTTGCCTGGGATAGAAGGGCAGTGGGGAAATCTGTTTCATTTGGGGAATGCGTTGGGAACTGGAAGATGGGAAATAGAGTTATCTATTCTTGAAAGCAATTTAGGGATAGCTAGTCCCAAGGAATGCAGACAAATGAAGTTTCAGTATGACGGTTCCTACAACTGAATTCTGTGATTTAGTACTTCCAGCAAAGTGACAAGGGCAGGAAAAATTCTGTACACTTTACTATGCTTGATCAACTTTGTAATTTTGAAGTCTATTTGTTTTTATTAGTTGCTTGTTCAGGATTATATCCTTTCTTAGCATTCACCTTGTAAAATAACATCTACACGTGGTTGACTTTTGGTTAGAGAGGCATTGCATGATTCATTTATGTATCTAAAACCATGCATCGCCCTGTTTTAATATTTTGTATGCGTTGTCTTGTATATCTGTTGTACTAATTAATGTCTTCAGCTGACAGTTTTATGGAAGCTGGTGGAAAAACTTATGATGCCAAAGCAGGGGACGCCTTCAAAAATTGAAAATAAATCTCCTACACAGGGAATGAAATGGTCCTTTGCTGCGGGCACAAATCTCTTATCTAACCTCAATGCAAAGATTGAAAGACAGTCAAATCTGAAGATCAATGAGTTTGCTAAGGAACTTAGGTCATTCAGTAGCGTTGACATGTCAGGTATGCTGTTGGGGTCATTGTGAAGAAGGAAATCGGTTGCCGATAACTTACTGAATGATAATTTATGAACTTTAATGTAACCCTGTCAAAGATCTACATATTTACTAAGAACTTGAGAGCTTTCAATCACTCAACTGGAGTGCTATTTCCGGATATTGACTTACCGCAAGCTTGGTAGATTTCTTACAGTCTGTCAGATTTCCCCCTGTTTTTCCTATTCTTCATGCATATTTTGATTTTTTTAGAACTGGCTCCACATCATCTGCTTGTGGCTTTTGTCATATTTTGAACGTGTTATAACCATTTTTTGTGATTAAACTTGCTTAATCAGGTCGTAACTTTGGAGATGAAGGTTTATTTTTCCTGGCAGAGAGTTTGGGTTACAATCAGGTACTTTAAGTAAGCCACCAGTATATCCTTCAGATGTTATGATGAGAGTTATCAACTTTGGTGTGTTATGTTAACCATGCCTCTATATGCACCTTAATTTATGATTCCGTAAGGGATAAATTGGCATCTTCACCTAATTTACCTCCTTAGAGACAAACATCTCCTTGGAAATGTCTAGTGGAAGGATATTGAGAGCATTTTTTTTTCCCGACGGAAACATAGACAAACTAACCCCAATTTTAAATTTCAAAGTTGCGTGGTAGTTATTCTCCTGATGCGGATACATAGGATCCTTCAAAAAGTAATATGATGACCTCCAACGAAGTTAATTGAGGATGTCAACGTATCTTCTACGTTGAGAGGGTCCTGAGCCTTAATGTTAATTGACTCTTGCGTAAGGAGTTGAATGTGCATATAATGTGCTCTTGAACATGATATCTTCGACCAAAAAAAAAAACATGATATCACCCTGTATTTATCAGACTGCAGAGGAAGTAAGTTTTGCTGCCAATGGAATTACAGCCGCTGGAATAAAGGCCTTCGATGGTGTTCTTCAATCAAATATTGTATTAAAGACTCTTGATCTATCTGGAAATCCAATTGGAGATGAAGGAGTGAAGGTCAGTCCTGGTTTCCCGTTTCTCCTTAAAATGTCAGATTCATCCCTAGTTATATATTTTCCTAGCTTACTGTTCCCTGGAAATATTTTTGAACTCCTTGTGGTTTATAGACATAATATTGCTAAAATTCTTTCTTGATTTGGAGATGCTTGTATCAGTTGCTGATCAATCCTGTTGGGATAAACTTTCTGGGTCATCTTAAATTTGGGCCACACACTTTCTAATCTGCCAATATGTTTATGGTGCTTGGAGAGTTCCTATCCTTTGCCATACCTGACTTCAAAGAATGTTTCTGCAAGAGCTCGCGATGGATCAATTTAAGTGTTTCCATTATTTTATTATGGCTTACTTTTGCTAATAACAACATGGTTGATCACATTGGTTCTCTAGTATATGTGTTTCTTTGCCCCATTTCATTTGAACTTTCTTGTTTTCGGAACAGCTCTTTAGTGACACGTTCTTGTTGACAGAGTCTGTGTGATGTATTGGTGAATAATACGGGTATCCAAAAGCTCCTACTGAACAGTACTGATTTGGGGGATGAGGTATTCTTTGTCTTGACTGCAACATGTTCAATAAGTATTGAATTTTCGATGAAGATTGAAGCCTTCCAAATAGTGACAGGCTGTGGATGTCATCGTACTTTTTTGTGCAGGGAGCTAAGGCTATTGCAGAGTTGTTGAAGAAAAACTCAACGTTGCGAATTCTTGAACTCAACAACAATATGATTGATTATTCTGTATGTATTTACTTTATCATCTAAGATTTTAACCAGTTGTTATTTGTTAGCAACCAAAGGTTTGCCAGGCTATTCTGTTTATCAATTGTTCATCATTTATTCGCTGGTGTCAGGGATTTACAAGTCTTGCAGGAGCATTGCTCGAGAATAATACCATACGAAATTTACATCTAAAGTAAGTTAACTTTCCAATGATGGCCCCTAAAAAATTGTACCTCACCGTTTTGAAACTTCTTGTTGTCTTATCTACGTCAGTTAAGTTTTTCCGCGAATCTTAATATTTGCATCAGTTAAGTTTATCTGCGAATCTTAGTCTCCACTACAAAGATGCTTCTGAGTTTGGTTTGCATGTGTGGATTTGCATTTCCATGGTTGGCACATCTTTGATATGTGTCTAGTGGCATGCTTTACTGAAGATTGTAATGGATGTAATTTCAGCAACAACTATGGTGGTGCACTGGGGGCCAATGCTTTGGGTAAAGGGCTGGAGGGAAACAAGTCATTGAGGGTAAACTACTTATTTCTTCCTTTTTGCTTTCTTAAGGATAAACAATTCGAATTTTAGATGGGAATTCTGTCATGAGAATGTAGCGCATGCTCCTGTCAACAGGTTCTATATCTTTGTATTCATACGATGTTGTTTGACTTGCTATTGTTCTCGTCAGTCGTAATATAATGGATTGCCTTAAGGTCTTAAGAGGAGAAACCGGAAAAGCTGGTTTACTCAGATTGTCTTTGGTGCTGTCCCTTTTATGAATGTCTTGTCAATAAGGTATAAGATGGTAGAATTGACTGACTTATATATATCGTGCTAACTATGTGGGCTGCTTTTTTGAGCCAATGGAATTAGACTTGGTTGGCCATCTGTACTTTCTTTCCTCCATCCTCAACTCCCAGTCAGTGAAGAAGTAAAAGAAAAACCAACCAGTAGGACAGAAAAAGATGGGCAACTTTTCAACTCAGGAGTAAAAAAATTCCGTCTCTTGTGATATTGTGTGAAGCTTCGATAATGTTGAAAACCATTAAGTGTATTCGTATATGTATGTTTATTCGATTTCTTGTTTTACTTACATTAGTAGAAAATAAATTTACTTACTGGTGCTGCTAGTGCATGTAGACGCTTTAGTTGTACTTGTCTTTAGTTGATCATCTATTTGTTTGGAGATGAATGTTATTGTTGTCTTCTACTTTTAATACAACTATAACATTCCTAAGATGGCCCTTCCCAGCTCTATACTGTGAGATCATGACTTTGTCAAGATGAAATACTCAGGAACTTCATCTGCATGGTAATTCCATTGGAGACGAAGGAGCACGTGCTCTAATGTCTGGTTTATCCTCACACAAAGGTTTGCACCTTTGTCATATTGGCTGGTGTTCTGAGCTATGCATTTCGTTTTAGCTTCAAAACTAGCGGTTTCAATTGTCACATGTCTGTCTACAGGCAAACTCGCTCTTTTAGATATTGGCAACAACTCAATTAGCTCAAAAGGTGCCTTTCATGCTGCCGAATATATCAAGAAAAGCAAGAGCTTGTTATGGTTGAATCTCTACATGAATGATATAGGTGACGAGGTAACAACAGATTCTTTCCTTAAGTTCGTATCATGCCCCTGGTGATATTTTTGTCACATGGTCTTATCCACCTATGATCTAGTTTAGCATGCTGCTCCCTCGAAAAATTTCACTATATTCATTTCTAGTGTTTTGTTTCTGGGTCAGCATTCAAGTGTATATCTTTGCTAGGAAGTTCACATTCTGGCGTCATTTAATTCTGCTATAAGACTTCCTCCTGTTTTAATTAGTGGAGATACTTGAAGATCACATAAAGCGCTCCTTTTTCCCAAGCCATTGTTACCAAAGGAAAGCACTAGTTTATTGACATCAATTTGAGTGTTCCATTTACAAATTCACTAGGAGTAAGTCCTGTAATTTGTTGGTGTTAGTATATGTTCTGCTGTGGTCTGAAGACTCCGAATTTCTGTTTTTTCGCCCCTCATCATTACATTCTGATTAATATCTAGCTTGCCAGGGAGCAGAGAAGATTGCTGATGCTTTGAAGGACAACCGGACTTTAACGACAATAGACCTGGTAATGAATATGTGCTATCTTCTTAACTACATGATCACCGGATCTACCTTCTTAAATACTTGTGCACCAAATATGGCCTAAGGTTGATAACAGCAGCTTGTTGACTCAAAATATTGCAGGGGGGAAATAACATCCGTGCAAAGGGAGCTGCAGCCATATCTCGAGTGTTGAAAGACAACAGTGTTATTACAACTGTAATCCCGATAGCATCTAATAGTTTTTTAAATCTTGATCCCTGATTTTATGGTTGGACATTTTTTTTTATCTTACTGCGTTCCACTTCTCTCTTCCTCGTTTCCACAGTTGGAAATTGGTTATAATCCTATCGGTCCAGATGGAGCACAGGCTTTGGCTGAAGTTCTCAAGTTTCATGGAAATATAAAAACCCTAAAGCTTGGTTGGTGTCAGGTAATTCAGAAGTTCCTAACTTTGCCTTACTAATCTATCCCCAAGGGATCTAAGTAAATTGCCTTGCAGATTGGAGCCAAGGGTGCTGAGTCTATTGCAGATATGTTGAGATATAATACTACCATATCCGTTCTGGACTTGCGGGCTAATGGATTAAGAGATGAGGTTAGTTGCCGACGATGATGTCATGTTAGTTGTTGATGTTCAGTGCACTTCCTAATTCTGCAGTGCTCTCGATTTTGCAGGGTGCAGTTTGCCTCGCTCGAAGCTTAAAAGTGGTTAATGAAGCTTTGACTTCACTTGACTTAGGATTTAATGAAATAAGGGTATTGTGAATGTTTCATTTGTGGAGTTTTTAGCAAGGATGACATGCATGCTTGCGAATAATATTTGTCTTTCTCATATAGGATGATGGTGCTTTTGCCATTGCCCAAGCACTTAAGACCAATGAAGATGTGGCAGTTGCCGCCTTAAATCTTGCCAGCAACTTGTTTACTAAATTTGGACAGGTAATTTTTTCAGACTGTTCTTTTTGTGTGCTTAAATTGCTTATCGTGCGCATCATCATTGCCCTTTGGTTGTATTGACTTTAATATTTTGCAGAGTGCTCTGACAGATGCGAGGGACCATGTTTTTGAGATGAGCGAAAAGGAAATCAACATCTTCTTCTAGACGGTAGCCAGTCCTTTTACTAAAATGCATCTGTCCTGACAGTATAGCAGGAATTCCCATTCTTTCACTCGTTCTTCTTTCGGCAGTTCTCTCGTAAAGGAGAAGACCCAAAGCTCTTCTTGGTTGTAGTGGTTGTGGTCTTTAGATTGACCAAGAGGAGTTAGAGTTGGAAAATTTTTGAGTTGTGAGAGATCATAGTTAGCTTCGGGAAATGTAATTTTTAGTTCAAAGGATATGACAGTTGTGTTTTGCAGATAATAAACGCGCAAGGATATAATAAAATCTCCTTCTCATTTCTCATCGAATCATTCCACTTGGTCACTCAGTATGCCTGCTGCTACTGATTTATGTTTGATATGTTCTATTTAACGTCGTCTTCAGTGTTAAACCTGCAGCTCGGTTGTAGTGTGAGATCGCCGTCCTGGATGAAATCGGAGCCAGCTACGCATGAGCAGGAGGGAGGGACGCGGTTGCTGTCATCATCGTGTGCTCTTTTCAGTTCATTCGATCTGGCCAGCATAAGAGGAATCCCCCACGTATCAAGGTGAGATCAGGGGAAGGTGCAAGGTATGAGGTAGTCAAACTAGGTCACCTCCTCATGGTTAAGGATTCGTGCCCATTTACTATACAGCGCCCACTGGACCGTGGGCCGCGGCGCGGTTGGTAAGATGGACAGGCGACTTGGGGTCCTATCGAAGATAATTATTTCTGGAAGTGGAGGCATGAGCTGGAACGTCTTCTTCACGCTTCCCCACGTCTCTGTGTGTGTTTTTTATGCTAACCTCCTTCCAGCTGGAGCAGAGCTGTCCTCTAAATAGAGAATAGATGGGTGATGTCCATCCATATTTCCTCCTGATCGGTGTCCCCGAGCTCAGTTATCCAGCCCCACCTGTGGGGTTCATAGGTTCGGACCAAGGACACTCAGCAGTATTTAATACGAGGCCGGTACATGACTCGTCTTTCATTCGCATTGCAAAATGTTCATGCCCAGTGAATGACTCTTAATCATTCGGATCTGCTTCCCAGATGGTAGTGGGCACCCGTCGGATTGTTTACGAAGAAATGATTAGATGTTAGATGATTAGGTAGGAGGATACTAGGGTCGAGTACGAATTTGTTTCGCGATAGTATATGCGAAAAACTCCCATCTCTAAATGTAGCAACGGAAGGGCTAAAGAAACCTTCACGGAGTCAGAAAATCGAGAACTCGAGCATCATTCTAAGCCGGAAATACGAATCAGATGGAAAAAAAACATTGCAGAGGAAGACCCGGCGGTCAAAGGCCGTAAAGTGTGAACACTGAAACCCAGAATAAATTTATGTACCCCACTGACCCATCTCTAACAATATTCATCATACGTACGACAGTCCACTATATATTTGTTTCTTTTTTCCCCTTGTTGTACGAGACCAGAGAGAGAAAAAAACAGTAGTTCTCTCTCGTGCGCGCACTGATCTTGCCTTGCTACTACCGTGCTGCTCACCCACTTGGTATTGTTTCAAGCTGCGAGAGTCGCAGTTTCGTGAGAACACGTGATTCGACAGTGGTTTTATTTTTTTTTTAACTAAACTGCTATGATCCGTACACGAGTCTAAAGGGGAAAAGAGAGAGTAAAAAAATTACGACACCGTGCTAACATACTTTCTTCACACGGTGGCAGCAAGTGACGATTACCTAGCCATAAAAGAGAGAGGAAGTGACCATTCGAAGCTGCCCGTGAGACATTGGGTCAGACATAATTGCACAATGATGTTGTGAGTAGAGAGGTATGAAGAGCTAAAAGAATACAAATGGAGGTTGGTTTAGCGGTAGGGGTTGGAGAGGGCATGCGGTCCCCGGTTCGAACCGCGGAAAAAGCACGAAGAAATACGGTGCAAGTGAAATTATTTGGGATATATGTATCATCAATGCATAAAGAAAACAAAGGGAGAAATTTGTTTGCCCCACTAAGCTGACAAGCCCCAGTTTGCACGTTTTGTTATGTTATGTTATGTTTCGTTTCTTTATTTATTTATTGATTTTTTTATTTTGGAAGACAGAGATTCTGATCTTCCGGGTCATCCTGTAAATAAGAGCAAGTGGATTGGCCAATCCTGTAAACTCATGTGCACCAAGGCAACTACTTAAACCCTGGTCTTCACTGTCAAACCCCCACTTGAAAAATCCCAGCTTGGCTCTCTGACTGTTCACTTGGTGGAAGTGTTGAAGTGTGGAGATACCTGAAGTCATGGCACTGCGCTTGCTTCTTCTTGTCGCATTTCTGCTCGTCTGCACAATACAAGTAAAGAAGAACGCCATTCTCATCTTCGAAATTCATTTGGGTCTCTTTCCTTCTTTTGATTTGAGGTGACAACTTATATTTTCCTTGAACAAAAAACTTGCAGGTGTCATCGGATATCGACCTAGAGAACTCTCACGCCCAGGTCTTTTTCTTTCTTTTTTTAAACCAAACCTTCTTTTGATCTCGACTTTATTACACCTCGACCAGCACTTCCAATCTTTGAAATTGTAAGTGGTGTTGTGACTAAGGTTTTCAGTGGTTCTTTTTCTCTTTTTTCAGATTGTGAAGGGAGCTAACAGGAGGCTTTTGCAGACCATGGGTATGTGCTCATCTTCACTCGTCTGTAATCTAGAGCACTCAATTTACTCTTCATTCCACGTTTGAGGTTTTGTTTTTCCCCCGTTAACATGAATGAGCATCTACACTCATGCAAGCAACTTTTTTTTGTCTCTGGAAGGCTTACATACCAAGAGAAGTCACCACCTCACCAACCCCGTCTTGTCCCAAAAAGGAAAATCAAATCTTTCGGTCCAAAAAATTATCTTATTTTGCTCTTGGATTGACAAAGTCAGTTATCTTGTTAAAATACGCGATGCGTTTTACTTCCCGCGTGAACATGATCATTTCATGTTATGGGATCGTCTTGATCTTGCTAAATTAATCTAGATTATAGTAGTTACCTAGTCACTTACTTTGAGACTCGAATTCCACTAATATAAAGCATGTGTAGTCATTCTCGACTACTAGCGGACCATTAGAGCAAGAACATGAACCGCACCTACACAACATCGTCGCATCAGCACGTACAGAAAACCAGGATCGTTAGGGGAAAAAAACAGGATCCCATGATTAATAAACTTCCTCGATAATTAAATTTCAAGGAATAACATGCCCGGCCTTTTCGCTAATAAGCTTTCCACCACTCCAATGTGCAGACTGTGGAGGGCTGTGCAAGGAGAGATGTAGCCTGCACTCGAGGCCCAACGTGTGCACGAGGGCCTGCGGAACTTGCTGCTACAGGTGCAAATGCGTTCCTCCGGGGACTTCAGGAAACAGAGAGGTGTGCGGCAAGTGCTACACCGATATGACCACTCACAACAATCAGACCAAGTGCCCTTAACTGTTGCGTCCACGGATCCTCTCTATCCTGTTGTAATGTTGTGACAGTGGCATTAGTATATATGGTGTGTTCTATGCTAGTAAGCACTGCTCGAGACCAACTTTGTAATGTCATCTATTTCAGTAGAAATTGTGGATGTATGATCTACGCTACTCTTTGAAAGTGCATCCAAGTCGGTTTTTCTAACGTGACAGACATGGAACTTATGACTGCAACGCGTGCGAACTGCGCAATTTGCCCCGAGTCCAATCTTGGACTGTGTTTTAGCTGAATATCCTTCGCTAATGAAATGGCTCATACAGAGTTGACCGATATGTCCAAGGTGCCACCAGGACTTCTGTGGACAGAAAGGTTGAAGAGCAAACCAGAATTGCTGGTTAACGAATCAAACAAGACGTTTCTCTTGTTTTTCCGACTTCTGGCATCTAATTTTGTAAAATCAACACTAACACAGGCCCACGAGAAATATAACCTACTGTACTGTCAGATAGTATGATGAAATAGCTTAGAGCACCCTCCCCGCAGTCCAAACCACATCGTAAGGAACTCAAAAGGAATCAATCTTGAAGCTCCTGCAACTCTTAGCAGATCCTTTTTTCTCTTTCTCAGTCTTCTTATTCTTCAGGTCATTAAGCAGATTTCACAAAAGGAAGGTCCAAGCCATCTCATTTCACCAATATGGTCAGAGTTGTGGCAGAGTGGAGCAATTGAGAACCGCAAATATATTACAATACAGAAAGATGACAACAGACTTGAAACAGAGATAAAACTGCGATTCATAATCGATTCAACAAAGAGAAATTTTAATAATTCAGTGGGCTTGCATGCTTTTGATTATATAATCACTTAAAAGCTATGTTACAAGAGGTGATGACCTTGAAGCAACAAAAGCAATGTACACACTTGCACCTGCTGTAATCTCCCACCAAATTTCTTACGCATGTGACATTTCAACCCCAGATGCTCCCGACTTTAATAGACCTGCCAACCAAAAGTATATGTCAAATCTGAACCGAAAAATCCACTGGGAGTAAAAAATCATACAAAACATCAGTTATTGGATTTCAAAGGCCTAAATTACAAGTTCTAATTGTAACAGCCCAAAGGTGGACACCATTGCATGGAACCACGTGATTACACCACATACTGTCCAGTGGTTTTATGATGATGGGATTAAAAATACAGATGCATAGAGATTCAAAATGTTTACCTCGCTTCTTGAGCTTATTTCTAAAGCTTCTTTTCCTGCTGAAAGCCATTTCCTGTGTCCAAGACAAATTTTAGTCGTGATGCGAAGAGCAGGTACCCAAGTGATCCATATAGAGAGTTGAAATGAACAAAAATTTACCAGTGGCTGACCCAGCTTCCCCGCTTGACGAACTGCATCAACAAGATCCCGATTTGATTGAGTATAGAGACTTGTGATCACTCCAAAATGACCAGCTCGAGCAGTACGGCCGACCCTATGCAAAAAATCCACCGCAGAAGTAGCAAAATCTGCCTGCAGAAAAGGGAAAAAATTCCACATCAGCACTAGCAGGGACTTAACAAATTTGTCTAAAATTCCCAAGCTAGGACTGCATCAGCGTGCATTATAAATTAGAAACAAAGTTAGTTCATCTGAAATTAGAACGATTATAGGTAAAACAGTCGTCTCAGAATCTCCAAATTGATTGCTTATGAAGATGTTAGTATAAAAGTTCGACCAGAGAAGGCATCAGTGAAAGAACACTGTACTAGACTATTAGCAAACTATCAGCAGGTGGTGCCATGGTGTAAAAAACATACTCATCGGATTTATAATAGATGATATCTTATTTCCCCTTTTCTAAGCCTGGCCAATCATGAAGAATTGATCAAAGGACAAAGAGGAAAAAAGGTGGTTTCACAAATGCACCTGAATAACGTGTGATACATTTGGAACATCAAGGCCTCGTGCTGCAGCATCGGTGCACACAAGAATTCCACCTCTCTCCCGGAAACAAACTATGGTCTCTGCACGCTGCTCAAGAGAACTATCCTTGTGGTACCGGTAACAATCTATCCCAGCTCTTTCCAGTATATTTGCCACTGCTTCAACAGACTCAACAGTGTTTGCAAATACCATGGTTCGGCTTACACCAGAGCAATCAGTTGAAGTTTTCGAACCTTTCTTTACAGCTTCTATTAGTGCATCAACCTGTGTATCAACATCAACCTCGATCCACCGGTGCTCCAATCTGGAAAAAAGAAGAAGAGAATCCTAGTATCAATATACACTCGAAAGACAAGGCATGCAATTGACCAAAACATTGCAAACATAGGTACCATCTCAGAAATTACACACACACACACAAACCTTATAAGAGGGAATGACATAAGTACAGTGTAATGTCAACAGAATAGTGATTGGAAAAGAATCCTGCTTAAGACAAACAAAATCTTGGCAATAGATTATATGCCTTAAGTTAACTCAAAAACATTATCTTGAAAATGTTCTTGTTATGAATCATTCACCACGTCTTAAACAGCCCCTGAATACACGCATAATAATTTAAAGCTTGAATTTGTCAAGGATAACATGCTGTTGTCAAGCAAATGGAGGAGTAAAAAGGGCAACGGCAAGAAGAGAGGGCCATCCAAGAAGCATAAATTGACAAAAATAACTTGTTCTCCAAATATAAGGCACCTGGGGTTGTGATAGTGGAGGTAGTTTCCACTAATCCAACTAGCATCTGGAAACATCTTCTTCAACACTGCTCCTGCAGTTTTCTTGCCATTTGTCGGAAGTGTAGCTGCAACAAAGATGTACTGCTTACTCCTTTCGTAGTGTTTCCTCACTCTCCTCCAGTCTCTTCTCTTCAGATGTCCCTCTTTATTTTCGTCTCCTAATTCTGCAGGAACGACATCCTCAAAATCTTCCTCTTCATCTGAAGTGATGTGAGCATCTGATTCTATTTCTTCATCGTCTTCCAAAACTGAGGGAAGTGCAGAATCAAGACTCGTTGCTATGGGTTGATGGAGGACAGAACTTTTGTTCCGAGACAGTAATTTCTCATCAAACCGCAGCATATTAAAGAGACGAATGACTTGGTTCTGGAAACTTCCACAGAGAAGCATGTCAGCTTCATCAAACACCTGCCAATGTAAACACATATAGATTAACTAAAAATATCCAAACTTCTCTATACTTCTTGCTAATATATTTCTGGAAGTAAATAAAGAAAAAGAGTGGATGATGAAAACATACCACGTACTTAACTCCTCGCAAAAAATCTGTACAATGGGTTTTATGGTCAATATTGTTCAACAGCGCAGCCGGTGTCGACACAATAATATCTTGCTTGTTAACTGGCCATCCCTGCATTAAATTTTTCGGTTTAATAATGAGAACCACATTGAAACAATGTTCCGACATCAACAAGAAATGCCATGCATGTGCAGTGTAAGCGAGTCAAGAACCTTCGACTGACAGTAAACTCCACAAGCTTGCTACACAGATATCGGATGCACGGGCAGAGTAAGCGTGCAGAAGCAGGTCAAACAGATCATCCTTACATTTCGCCCGCATACAGCAGCAACCCTGAGAAGCGGCTCGCCATCTTCCCCGAAAAGATCACTAGCCATACGCACCACTTGTTCGCATAGCATCACGTTCGGGCAAAGGACGAGAAGAGTCTTAGAATGTAGAATCGACTCCTCGCCCGCACCGACATCATGTGCATCGCACAGTCTATCTATCAAAGGGACCAGATAGCTATGCGTTTTGCCGCTACCAGTCTCTGCAGCTATGATCACGTCCTTCCCTGAAAGTATGGACGGTACGCTTGACGCCTAAATCGAGAACAAGAACAATCAGCATAGGTTCGACACATTGACAAATTCTACGAAGGCCAGAATTGAACAATCGAAGGAGGAGGACCTGAACAAGAGATGGCCTGCCGATGCCGGCGTCCGAGAGAGCTCGCGAGAGCCTGTCGGACACGCCGAGGGACTTCCACGAGACGCCTTCTCCGGCGTAAAACGTCTCCCCGCCATCCCCGGCGGAGGCGGCCGCCGCGGAGCTCCTGGCCCGGCTGTGGCGAGGTCCGATAAGCCAAAGCGACGGCGATCGGCGAGGAGAGGAGGGAGGAGAGAACGAACGGAAGAGGGAGGAGGAACGAGAGAGGTTGAACTGGGCGGCGAGAAGGTGGTGAGGCGGCGGCGGGAGCTTGTGGAGATGGAGGATCAAGGTAGATCGATGGAGAAGCATCTGAGATTGAAGATGGAAAACGCTTCGGGATCTTTGGGCAAATCTCTCTCAATTTCATGCGATTGAATTTGGGAGCGGAGGATTGGAATTTCTAGGGTTTAAGCTTAAACCCCGCGCCTTCTGCGTTGGAACAGCTACAAAGCTCCGCCGTCGATCGACCCCATTTTGGGGCTTCGGAGCTCCGGCCGTTGATCCGGCGGTTGGGCTGCGATTGGGTTTTATTGCGGGTCGGGTGGATCCTCTCTTCCGGGGGCGGACGCGGGTTCGCGGCTCCAGCGGATCCAGTTGAGATCAAGCCTAAAAAGCCTTATTCCGTATCAAAAAACAGAAATTAAGAAAGTATACATGTTAAATGTAAACATTGTGAGGTTGAATGGAAGCACGAAAAAATAATAATAATAATAATTAGGCCCGGTGCATATGAGCCCGACATACATGCATTCTTTAATTGAAATGAGTTCCACGTGAGACCCACATGATTTAACGATGAATGTGAGTTTGAACTCACGTAATTTTTCTTTTTGATAAAAGAGCTCACATAATTTGAGTGCACCCAATTCATGCTTAAAGTAAATAATTTATCATGATTGACCATTTTTAACTTGACGGAGCTTAGGTAGACTTGCCATCTTTAAGATTATAAGAAATAGATATTCATTTCATAACAAGGAATTGTTTTAACTGAAAAAAGCCTGTAAGGCACGAGCCTATAATAGATACACGATATACTTCCTTCTAATGAAACAGTTAGACGACGCTTTAGAAACTTATCAAAATCTCTATGGATAGGAAGTACTTTATAAGTTGATCGATGTTGCTATTCGGACCAATGATCGATTTAACTAGATATGCTCTTTTTAGAAGTTAAAAGTATAGACCGGTGTTGATCGTCTATTCGGTGAATTTCTTTAGAAGGCTCGCGCTCTGTTCATTTGGACTTATAGCTACTTCACACTCTCGAATATTAAGGTATGAGATTGACGAGCTATCGGCATGAACCGACTTGCTTTTTAACCGTTCGCAAGACACTCTAGATATCACACAAGATAAGAGGGCTCAAAGGTGCAAGTACGCTAGAGATTGCTCATCGATACGACTCGAAAGACGGATAGAACACGCGGTCATTGAGCCAAACTGAGAATCGAAGTGTCTTTAAGTTCTTTAACATTTAAATTACACACGCTGTACATAAATCAATTGTCTAGAGGATCATTGGATTCAAATAGATCGGTCTCGAGATTGAAAAATGCTTGCCACTTCTTCTCCAAACACCAGCAAGCGGAATAGCACCGACTTAAGATGAGCCGTGACACGTGTCCTCATGGGGGGCGAAGTCTTTCCGCCGCCAGGACGACAAATTTTCAGCCCTATCCATGTCCTTCTGTCTCGCTATATATGCCCTTCTGCAGTATCAGTCTCTCTCGCTCGACGACAGACTCCGACCTGAACGAGAAGAAATGTCGGCGATCCAGAAGATCTCTCGCCTCGTGCACGACCTGGACGAGCTCGCGGCGAGCTACACAAAGACCTCCGACGAGATCGACACGCTGCAGGAGGCCAAGCGGCACATCAAGAACGAGCTCAAGTCCGCGCGACATGAAGGCCTCCGACCGGAACCTCCTGAAGGCCGAAAAGAGGACCGCCATCCAGAAAGCTCGAGCGCCAGTGGGCTTGTGCAGGACAAGCAGATGCGGCCCATTTCAACTTGAACCGGCTCAAAAGGCCCAGTCGCGAGGCTCGCGCTCGCGCGCTTATCTTCATCGGCGCGTCCGCCGCCGATGCTTTGGCTCGGTCGAGCGAGCCGCCGCGAGAGCTACCGGCGATGGCTCTTCAAGCTCCTCTTCTCTTCTTATCATCTCCTCCTCCGCTCCCTCCGTCCACATGCGACCCCGAGATGAGCTCACATGGCGTTCCTTCGCGTTTTCAAGTCAAGCCCATCTTGTCAAGAAGACCCAGAAACTCTCCGAGCTGGGTGAGGGCCACATCTTCTCAGAAGCACGTGTACCCTGATCCCATCCCGGAATTCGCAGCATCTGTGTGTTTCCTATTCCTTCATAAACCTCTCCTGCTCGTGGTCGCGTCATGTGCCTGAATTTCGCGATTCTTGTCTTTTCTTTTTCGTTTTTTGACCTGATGAGTCGTGTGTGGTCTGTGAATGTGTTGCGTTCCACAAGGAGACGCGCAAGTTCGAGGGTGAGCTCAGGGAGAAGCTGTCCGGGGACGTTGACACAATTGGGGAGGATCTTGATTCGGTCATACGAGTGCGCACCCAGGTTCAACACTGTTTCTAGTTCTTGTTCTTATGTCTTTGGTTGATATGTTCGCAGTTTTGGGAAGAGTATAATCGTCGCAATTCTCACTTTTGCTGCGATTGGTTTCGTATTCTCACCGGTACATGAAGCGCACGAGCATTCTCTTTGCTTTTCTTTGGAAAACTTGCGCCTAGAACGACTGTACAATTGTAAGCCGGCTCTGGTGTGGATGGTTGATGAGCATATATTACACTTTCAAGAAGTGGGTGAAAAGTTATCATGGATGGGCATTCTTTTACCCTGTCTGGGGAAAACGTTGGATACTACAGACCCATTTCATGGTTAATGTGGCCGACGAAAGATTCATGCCATTATTAGCGTAGCACATTATTTTGTGGGGTCGGTCGGGGGTTGAGCGCTCTTGAAAAATGGTTGGCTCGATTTGTTACTATTTGCACGGGTCTCGGGCAATATTTACCCCTCCAGCTCACTCTAGGACGATGGGACTGAACGCCTAGAGCGTGACAAATGAGTAACAGGGTCCGAGTCGATCATTGTGGTCTTATATCTCCATGTGGAACTTGGGTGATTCATGTGTACATAGTAATCTGCATATATATATATATATGGATGTGCGTGTTACGAGAAACATGAGGTCCCACGATTAGGGGATATTGGTTAAGTTGGAGAAACGCTCTCAGGTATTTTTACTCCTGCTGCCTCTTGGTTTTTCTGTTTTTTCAGCGAGGCTAATTTGATTTGTGTTTTCTCGGTGTGTAACGGCCCGTTAATTCTTTTCATTTGGGTTATCCTGCTGAGAATTCTTATGGAATGCATTGCACAATCACGCAGCGGATGCGTTTAAGGAGTGAAAATCGATACTTTACTCTGGAACGAGTTTGCATTTCTAGCAGGGCTCTTCGGAGCTTTGCCGATTGAACTAGTTGAGGTCATCTTGTTCGTTACAAGGCAACTTGATTGGAAAAACATTGACAATACTCTACCTCTTCAAATCCATGCGACATGTCGGTTGTCATGTGAAGGTCCTCGTGTTCAAATTGGAAAGTGTTAAATAATTGAGGCCTGAAAGAGGAAATACGACCTGACATCAAGTTAACCACTATTCCTCAGACATAGCCATCAAATTGTCCTTGCTTTTTGTACATGCTTGGGCCAGCGCTCGCAAACTTTTTCATATCTTCATCCGTTGTTTTTTGCAGAAGATTCAAATCTTCATAAGAACTTTAACTTCAGATTCACAGGATTGTTAACTTAGACTGCTGTGTCTTCAAGCTCAGCTATCCAGCGAATTTCTCCATGAGGAATATGGAGGACCTGGGACATTGCTGGTGGATCCTTTTACAGATATGCTCGTCGCCCTTAAGGAGAACAATTTGACTGGAGCTACTCTCGCTGTGCGAGCATCGATGCTGTGGGCTCAAAACTTTGTTGATCAGGACTGGGAAATTTGGAACACGAGACGATCGAGCTGAATTGTATTATTGTGCTGTCTCAAATGTTGTACACTTAATGCATTATGACCGTGATAATGATTAAACAATAGAGTATTCGTGAATTTTCATGAAAACATATTCGATTGCTGCTGCTTATGACTTGACTGTACAGAGGGCTGGTAACACCTAACAAGGCAAAGGTTCTGCAGCAATTAATCATTCTCTGCATACCCATTAAGACAAATTCTGGCACATGACATTTATCTCCACAAGAACTTGGCACATGTATACTTCAGCAGTGGTCAGCTCCCTGCCTCGGAAATGCTCTGTAGAGTTGGGCGCCATAGTTTTGACTTCGCCAAGGCAGAGTTTGTCGGCCTGTTGTTCTGGTTTTTTAGGTTCTGATGTTTCCGCAACCGACCATCCTGCAAGTCAAAAGTAAGAGTTAATTCAGATTGCAGTGTCCACAATGAATCGAATTTGTCACGTGTCCTTGAGGTTTTCATTTTCTAATCTCATTCTACCGAAAGCACTTGCAAAGAAAGATCATGAATTACACATGACTTGCTGATCGTGAGGAGTATTGAGACTCGTGCAAATCTGTTTGATATATTTCCTCCCTAGCTGCTTGTAAGGATTCAAGTTATATGATTCTCTTGTCTGGAGAGAAAGCGGTAGCGATGGACCACAAAGTGATGCAATACAGACTGTTAAAAACATTGGGAAGATGCTGACAGATCTTGGAAAGTTGAGGACTCGATAATGTAATGAAAAGCCTTAGTTGCTTAGTGACAGATACCTGGTTGGTCTTTTGTGTGTCAGAGCTCTCTCCTCCTCCTCCTCCTCCTCCTGTCTGACAACTTGCGTCCCTAAGTGCTGATACCCCCACCTCGGATTCTGATTCCTCAAATGTCTCTGGCTGCTGTTGCTGCTTCTTCATCTTTGCATACTTCTTGGCTCTCAGGACTTTCATCACCTCTAAAAAACCAGAGTTCATGAAAATTTAGCAGCTGCTCTTGCATTGAGCTTCTCATGAAGTTATTGTGAGCAGATGAGAAGAACAAAACGAACACCTCGCTCTGATGTTCTGGGATGGCAAGTATGTCTCTTCGTAAAAGCTGTTAAGTAAAAAGAGCAAGAGGATGTCGATGATACCTTGAGAAGTAATAAGGCGATAGGCATGACCAAGAGCGAGAGTTTCGCTTGGCCGGAGAAGCTTCACGCGGGTGAACCGCACGGCCTTCGGGTCGCCGTTATCTTCCTCGAACGTCGGCGACGGGAGCGGGATTATCAGGGAGACGTAGTGGCCGGGGTTGTTCCTCATGACCTCGCTCGCCATCACGGGCCAATACAGCCTCTCTATCCTCCCATCAGGGTGCTGTATCACTAGAGCCGCGGCATCTATAGCCTGGCAATTCCCCATTTTCTCTGTCGCTCTCAAGAAGAAGAAGAAGAAGAGAGTGAAGATAGACAAGAAGGAAGAAGAGAGGAAGGAGGGTTAAGAAAGGAACAAGAGTCTCTTATCTCTATGCACTCGCACAACCCACCAATTATCATACCACCATCCCTTATTTCCAAAAACGCTGAAAAAATTTATAAAAAAATTGGAAAAATTGAGGTTTTTTTCTTTGTTTTTTTTTAACATAAGGAAGGCCGTCCCTCGATTCCCAACTAACAATATTGGCATGCACAGGCCGAGTTCTAATCAAGTTGACATCAAAGCGGCACGGCATATAAAACTTTATATCATATCATATTATATTACAATGGGTGTCAAGATTAATAGGAGAGCTTATCATAATAAGATAATATGAGTGTACACAATTGATTAATCTTTTTTTGGAAAAAATAATTGTATTAGAAAACGGTCAGCGGCACCGGTCTTGGAAGCTGGTGAGGTTGCCATATGGCGTGACGTCAATTGTCAGGATATGCAAAACTTGGAGGGGTGTGCCTGGAACTGTCGACAGGGTCAAGATTTGCATTTTAGGGCATGATTAGATCTTGTTTCTGGGTTTCAAATTTGATTAAAAAGTGAAACAAATTAAGTATTATGAGTAATGACACGAAAAACCATGCGTGGGGAACGAGAATCAGATTCCTTTGGAAGGACAACAACAACAACCTAACATCCTATCTATCTAGGTCGATTTTCCTTTTAAAAAGAGGAAAAAGAGAGACTTCATTTGGTTTTTGTTTAGTGGGTTTACGGTAATTATAAGCATAATTCAGTCTTATAGGTTAGAATCAAAAGGGTCTTTCCAAAAAGTATATATGTGCTGATTATTAGTTACTCTCAATATAATTGTTTGTTCTTTAGCACGTACAGAGATTGATCGTCGAATGTCGTCTATGGATTTTGCATAATTTGTGAAGAATTATGATCTAAGTTGAAGTTTCAATGTTCCTAGCCATGTCTCGATCGACATAGCAATAGTGACCACAACTCGGTATTAGATGCAATGATGTAAACAAAAATAAATAAGCTAGAGGCCAACTAGAATTAATCTGATGGAATGCAACATGCTCCGTAAATTATGCACAAATAATTTGCGGGATGGTCTCATTATGATCGGCTGATGTTTATTACAATCCAGTAATCCACGAGACCCTTTCCTTTTATCTTTTTCAGTACCGTGTCTTTTGATTAATCAAATCAAGTGATTGAAACGATGAGCAATCCATCTCTCCGAATGAGCTGAACCTAGCTAGTTTATCGAACTCTCGACTTTTTGTCTGAGCCATCTTTTGATTGATGAGACTTTTTGAAGCCAAAAGAATGCCCCGCTAATATCGCCAAAATTGCTTTCATTAGTTCCTTTGTCTAGCTTAACGGTTGGGCGGTGTCCAGGTCAACTTTCGCATATCTCGTGAATTTAATGATAAAAACAAAGTAAAACATCACCAAAAATCCTAAACTATGCCACTTATGATAAATTTACCCTTAATTTTTTTTTTGACACGAAAAACTCAAAACTATGCCACTTGTGATACATTTACCCCACAATACTTTGGCCCAAGAGCATTTTTGTCTTTTTCCTTTTTCTATTTTTTCTTCCTTTTTTTTTCTTTCTTCTCTCTTCCCTCCGGCGGCCATGACGAAGGGAAGCTGGCAAGGGCGGCCCTCATCGGCGCTGGTTGGGCGAGGGCTGCCCTCGCTGGCGTCGGGCGAGAGTCACCCTCGCCCGACTCAGGCGATCCTCGCCGGCGTCGGATGAGAGCTGCCCTCGCCTACCCAAGTGAGGCCGACTCTTGCCCGAAGCCGGCGAGGGTCGCCCTCGCCCAACCCCAACACTGGCGAGGATCGCCCGCGCCGGCTTCCCTCCGCCATGGCCGGCGGAGGGGAGAGAGAAGAAAGGAAAAAAAAAAATAGAAAAAAGGAAAAAGACGAAAATGCCCTTGGGCTAAAGTATTGTGGGGTAAATGTGTCACAAGTGGCATAGTATGGGATTTTTCGTGTCACAAAAAAAAATTCACGGTAAATTTATCACAAGTGGCATAGTTCGAAATTTTTTGTGGTATTTTCCCTAAAAACAAAGCAACGTCTACATGTCATTGTCCATGCAAAGAATAACCTTAGGGCTATCATCGATGAAAGTTCTTAAAACCCTTATGTCGCGAAAAAAATCTTTGAATGTTAAAAAAAAAAAATTCTCTATCCGGCCGGGTTGATTACGAGAGAATGCATAACTTAATTGAATAACTAATTAATTAAGAGGAAGTAAATCTTGGGGAGGATCTTTGACTCCTGTAAATCAGGCTGATCATCCTAAATTAATTAGCTGAATCCAAGTGTTTGAGATTGCGCCAATGATTCACATGGACCATCGTATATATCTGATAAGCCTTACTCAAATGTAAGGCCATGTGATGTGCCGGTATATGTGGCTCCAGCATTAAATGAACGAATGGACCGGTTTCAATTCTTTAAACTTATACCATGACTAGTGTAGGGGACTACTGCCTACATGGAAAAGCACAAAAAAAAAATCCTAAATTTATTATATTTGTATCGATTCAATCCTAAAATTTTTAATTGTGCTAATTGAATCCCAAAATTTTTGAAGATTTGCCAAATAATCCATCCGACAAATTTTAACTGGTAATCACCGACATGGACATGGACAATTTTTTAAGTTTTTAAAAAAATTTCGTAATTTATTATTACTTTTTCTTTTTTTTATTTCTTTTTTTTTTCCCAACTATGGGCCGGCAAGGTCGCCAGTCAACACTCGTCGGCCACAGGAGAAGGCCTCCACCCCTCGCCGGTCGAGGGCCATGAGCCCTTCGCTTGTGGCTAACGAGGGTGTGGCGACCCTCGCAGGATCTTGGCAAGGGCGGCGATGCCCTCACCCAGACAAAGCGAGGGCATCGGAGCCCTTACTGAATGCCGACCAACAAGTGAGGGCCCAACGCCCGCGCTTGTGGTCAATGAGGGTCGTTGGCCCTCGCTTGTGGCCAGCGACCTCACCAACCCAGAGTTCTAAAAGAAATAAAGGAAGAAAAGAGAAGAAAAGAATATTAAAAAAATTTGAAAAATATTAAAAATTTGTAAAATTTGTCTGGTCAGCGTTGGTTGTGTTATGTAAAACGGCTGATGTCCATGTTAGAGATTTTCGGTCAAAATTAGCCGGATGAACTATTTTGGCAAATCGTCGTAAATTTTATGACTCAATTGGTACAATTAAAAGATTTGTACTTTTCCCACTGCCACTAGTATTTAATTGATTTGAGAATGTTTAGGGCCATCATTGAAGGACTTAATCTCTTATACATCTGGTGTATACACCCTCCTCCTCTCATATGATCGTCGATCATATGTGATTAAAATTATATTACATGGGAGAGGAAGGAAGTATATACGAGGAGTTTCTAATAATCTCGCAATGTCTAGAGAGTTAGATAGTCAAGTTCTAAGTACTCTTAGTAGGACATTTTGCCAAAACAAAAGGGTCCATACCAACTACAAACAATTCTGCATATAAATTATCAATTCGAGTTTTGAACCACGTCTTATCTAGTCCATGATATAGGTAGGGTATGTCATGGGTCTGGGGTTTCACTTGATTTTGACCCTCGTTTCACCCGGCACTGAGCAATGGCCCTGACGTCGATCGGTATGTATGACTACTTTAATTCAGAGAACTAAATGAAAAGCTTTTAAATACCTAGCAACAGGACCAAGCCAGTGGGGGAGGGGGACACATTGTTTTCCATCTAAATGAGCAGAATTGACTTGCCAGTTGCTTTCTCTACATTCCCTTACACACACCCAACAATTAAACTGCAACTGATTTGAAGGGTCTTTAAGAATGTCTGAAGCTGAAGCGATGAAGAATAACTACAATGCAGGCCTCAGGATACTATAAATCTAAGAAGGACAGAGAAACGGTGGTTGCATCTGTCCATGGACATTGTATTTATTCCAAAGGACCACCTTAATTTGGAATCAACCTAAGGAACACTTCGGAAGAGACCAAGAGCTTAGATACAGCGGGGACTAATCGATCCCACAATTTTGCAGCTACATTGTTCTGCAAAGAGAACCCTAGCTCTGCTAGAGTAGATGCATAAAGTATTTTTCTCATTCGCTCTTTCCAAATATTCGTAGGCGAATATTAGACTTTTACGGGACCCATTATTACCTCGTATTTAAGTGATGTGAGTTATTTTTTAACACTTCGAACCCTTTAAGACAAATACAACTAATCGATTTTCTCGAATATATCTGTTGAGCTTATCCGCCGTTTATTCCAAATTATTATTTTGCGGAGTGCAACTTTTGATATCATGGGTTTCATTTAATCCTCTAATCCATATCCGTCCAACTTCTCTACAGAATGTTCAAGCATAAAAAAACACATAAAGATGGCGGTAGAACCAAGGAAAGAATCAATTCTATGTCATGAATGTGATTGATCTGATTGGTGGATCCTATTCTCGTGTGGTTTAGTGCTAGTAAAAAGGTTATTTTAATCCGATAATGCACCATTATCCAATGCTTTCCAGCTAGACGAAAGGCCAGAAAATTTTCGATGCCAATTTTAACTCAAAATCAATAGTTCAGAACATATTTGATGTAAAAGTCATCTTTTCGTAGATACATGACTGCGTAACAAGAACTATATCTACAGAGCATAGAAGTTGTGCAATAAATGTCATCTTAAGCATAGGTTTGAGCGGATAATAATACCAAACTTCGTTATGATCGACAACCCTTCGCTAATGAATACTACTAGTACCGGTTTCCACCAAGCAACGAACCTCAATTTCGCACATTATAATGTTACGAACTTAATAAGGGCGAGTGTTGCTTATCTTTGCGCTAATCCCTTTGTTGGATAACTTTTTTTAATAAAGCATCCGTGCCAAAAGATTAAGGTTCTCGCTTCTACATGACTCTATGAACAAACAAACGGATAAGGACTCTCATAAAGTGTCCATGGAATCAAATTCCAGTGAAGATTAACCTGCGCAGCTTTATTCCAGATTGAATTGGACTTGGTCCGATCCTGCGTCGCAATCGCAATATATTAAATGTATTTACACGAGGTACAAGAGAGCAAATTAAAGAAAAAAAAAAGAGAGCAAATGACTTATCTAAATTACAAGGAATAATAAGATTATGCCGCCGAGGAAAAGTCGTGCCCATAAGTTCATAGCACATGGGAAAATCCAGGATTATTTTGTGGGAGAGCCAAGATTGGGGACTAGAATAATTAATGAGGAATCATTAGATACTGTGCTCAAACAAAATGAAGAAAAACTAGTGAAGATACCATTTATTTTGCCCATTAAGGCTCGGTCCTATCTTAAACTATAATGTGGGGAAAATTATCGGAAAAGTCATAAACGTATTGCATTTGTGCTAATTTAGTTCTAATCCTTTTAATGATGCCAATTTAATCTTAAACATTTTGACCTAGAGCCAATTTAGTCCTAAACAATTTGACTTAGATCCAATTTAGTCCTAAACATTTTGACCTGGAGCCAATTTAGTCCTTCCAACTAAATTTGGCCAGAACGTGGCCAGCCGGTGCTAACATGGACAACTTTTAATAATATTTATATATATTTTCGAATTTTTTTATTTATTTTTCCTTTTTTTCTTTTTTTTTTTTCCTTCCATTCCTTCTTCCTTTAGTTGGTTGTTGGACCTCGGCAACCGGCCGAACGTGAGGGTCGACGAGGTCCAACAACTTGTTGGAGGAAGAAGGAAGGGAAGAGAAACAAAAGAAAGAAAAAACAAGAAAAAAATAGTAAAATTTTATTAAAAAGTTGTTCGAATCAGTGCTGGCGCCAGCCGTGCCACGTAGGCTGGTCAGCGTCCATGTTAGCATTATTAGGTTAAAATTAGCTTGAATGACTCAATTTGAATCAATGTAATAAATTTATAACTTTTCTGACACTTTTTTCTTATGATGTGTCCCCACGTTGCGCGGATAGTGTTCAAAATAGTTTCTATATCGACTCAAACGTCGCGAGTTTCCTGGGTTTGAAATTTAGCGAAGGCAACTTTATTGGGATTATATTGGAGGATTCTTAGCTTTAGTAATTATATAATATTATCTTGACAGAAGGACGCTCGTAACTCGATAAATAACAGTTCAACATTTAACATCATTCGAAAAGGAGACAAAAAACAAAAGCAGCAATCAGACGATGGCAATAATGGCTCGATTGACGTTTGTTCAGCACTTTCGATCCATGTTGGGGACACGATGCTCCTAGGCAAATTCACGCACGATGAAAAGCGGCACCAACTTTTTCCCCCCCCTTTCCTTTTCTTTCCGAGCTTCACTTTACGTACGGGACTTTTATCGTCCCTCTGCATGCATGGGGGAAGCAAATTGGGCGACCTGAACTGGCACGATGATTGCAAAGTTGAACGAGGGGCTGGGCGCAGGGACGCGAGACGACACGTCGTGGAGCTTTAATCCTAGAAAAGAACAAAGGGCGACGAGACGGGTGTCGGTCGTCGTGTCCCCTCCGTGCTCATTGTCTGATCACATCGTAGGCGGAGGTTGCCTGAGGTTTCGGAGACAGTTCAACATCATTAGGCAATAATGGAGCTCCTTCGTGGCGACAATTGGGACCGTGTGTCCATCATGATGGTTAGCACAGTGCCCCAGCTGATCGATCGATTTGTGCCTTTAATTAGTTCCCCAGTTCCGTGCGTTTTGGTTGGGCTGCTCTTCATTTTCCTGTCTTTGCTTGGCCAATTTGCTTAAAGGTTCTACAATCCCACAAGAACCTTATCCTCATGTCAAAAAATAAGTGAAGATTGCATTAAAATCATGACATTATTGTCAAATTTTTTTAAAAAGTACAAAAAAAAAAGTTTTAAATCTATTGCATTGATACCAATTCAGTCATAAACCTTTTAATTTGATCAATTTAGTCATAAACATTTTGGATTCGTGTCAATTCAGTCCACCCGCCCAATTCAAGCCGATAATCGTTGATGTGAATGCCGATGATACTACGTGGGCACTAAAGTGGATATTTGTTTTTGTAATTTTTACTAATTTTTAAAATTTTCCTTTCCCTCTTCTTTAGGCAGTAGCCAGTCGCTGGCCACAGGCCATGGCCGACGAGGGCAAGGGCGGCCTCGCCGGGCGTCATCTGGGCAAGGCTGAGGTCGCCCTGACTTTGGCCAAAGATCGACCTTGAGAGCGTGGGCGAGGGCGAGGTTGCCCTGGCTTGGGCTAGGGTCAGCCTCGCCAAATCTGGCAAGGGGGGCCCTCACCCTCATCAGCCATGGCTTGTGGCCGGCAACCGGCCACTGCCAAAAAGAAAAGAGAAAGAAAAAAAGAAAGGGAAAAAAATTTGTAAAATTTGTCCACGTCGATGTCGATTGTGACACGGCTGCTGTCAATATTAGTGATTTCCGGTCTAAATTAGTCGAATGAACTAAATTGACATAAATGCAAAAGGTTTATGACTAAATTTGTTAAATTGAAAGATTTGTGATTGAATTGGTACCAATACAATATGTTTGAAACTTTTTTGATACTTTTCACTCTTTTTTTGCTCTTACATACGTCTATCCGATCTATTGATCTTTTTAATGGCCGAGGATCTCGATTTGATCTTCATCATTGTCTAAATAAACCATCAAACAATGCAATTTTGTCGTTAGTCATATGAATCGTATATACTTATCAATTTCGGACTCTATGTATCGTGTCAATCTTATATATTAACGGATGATATGTTTGATCAAATACATGATTAACCCCGACGTGATCTATGGGCAAGATGGGCTCGCCCCGACCTGATGGATCCGGATGGAAAATGGGTCCTCTGAGCAACCAATTCCCTTCCCAAGCCCAACTTGCCGACCTTGACTGTTGGACCAGTCCGACCAATTCTATGTAGAAAGTTCAAGATCTTGTGGACAAGGATATTGTCCATATCAAGCTCCACCACAATTTGGTGCCAACGAAGGAGGCTCTAGCTTAAAAGTTCTCCCCAAACAAAAAATGAGCTCCGATTCTCGGAGGTCGGCGGTGGCAGTCACCTAGTTAATTAGCGAGAGGGAAAAGGAGAGAGAAGATGGCAAGAGGTTTTGCAATATCGATAATTTTCATTTAGGACTTCGTTTGTTTCGCGGAAAATAATGATTTAGAAAATATTTTCCTAAAAAATGATTGTTTGTATCACTTACAAAAATGAATAAACGAACAATATTTTTTATCATTTATGAAAATACTTAGACATAAATTATTATCGATAATAATTTGTGTGATGCATCATTGTCTTTCAAGTTAGAGTAATGGTGGGACAGCTTGGATTAAGATCCTTTCCTTTGGGCTCTTCCTGAGAGAGATTGGGCCATGCCATGAACACAGACAATATGCCGAGAAAAAGCTTCTACATTATACATCTCTTGGGCCACCCAATGCCTGATTATCTTGTCAGCCCGATCCATGGTTGTAAAAAAAAGAGAGAGGTTCCTATGACCCCTGTTGGATAGATTGCATTATTTTTTAGACCCGTCAAATGGGCGGATTGGGTAAGGACAAATATGGTCCGACCCAAATAGATCCATTTAACCCGTTTTAACACATTTCTATGCAATGCAAATATAGTGACCCATACCAGACCCAACTCATACCTAACACATATCCGTTCAAACCTATATTACTAAAACACTTCCATATTCAACCCAATTTACGAAAATTCATAGCCAAACTGAGGTGAGAGTGCAGAATGGGTGAGTGCGAGATCGGGAGAGAACGAATAGAGAGTCATAGAGGTGGGTTGGGTCTTCCATTTATAACCCATTCAATACTCATATTATGTTTAAACCCATTTATGACCCATTATTGAATATTACAACCGTGCCCATTATATATGGGTTAAAAAATGGGTTTATGGCTTATTTTAACAGGTTTGCTATTCTCTTGTGCAATTTTTTGAAATCGATACTTTGAAAATCAAGCATTTCTGTGTCACGCTAGCTACGTATTCTTGGAAATACCGCGTTAGCATGACGTTGCTGATGGCAACATGCAGTGCAGCTAAACCATGCATCTCTGCATCGGCGTATCCATCGGCTCTCTCTTCATGTGGATCCAAAGCAGAAGGCCAAAGATGATCAATGTCTTTCGTAAGCAAAGCTAAAACCCATTAAACCACGCTTGGGTCCCCTCCAAATGTCAATGTCTTTCGTAAGCAAAGCTAAAACCCATTAAACCACGCTTGGGTCCCCTCCAAATGTCAATGTCCCAGTTCTCTCTGTCTCGTGGCGAGGGCGACATCTGAGCAGAATCGGTACACCACGCCTTTCGAGCAGGTCGTCTTCTGTCTTCAGCACGTCTCCATCGACGCAGTTATTATTATTAGGTACCGCAAGAGGAGCATCATTAGAATGGCCGTTAAGTGTAGCTAGCCGGCGGTCCACGATGCCTCTCGTGACCGAGGAAGATGGAGCACCGAAATGCAATACCGCTTTGTCGATTTTCGTCTCTTGTTTTTCCGGCCTTGCAATTCGGGTTCGTGCACGAGGCGTGGTCCTATCCTGGGACGCAATAAATTAAGGAGAAAGCAAGAGCGTACGTTTGTGGGTCACATGCACGATGCATTTGCTCCATCCTTCCTCGAAATCGCATTCACGCATCGTGGGTTGGGCGCGGATGAGCGCGCCAAAGTCAAAGCCATTTCGCTCGTGCCTCGCGAACCACGTGATACCGTCCTGGATCACCGATCTCGCGATCAACGGATGGGTTCACTTCGCCTGCGAAGTCACGGATTAATCCTCGACGCGTTACGCGGGAACGAGTTCCGTTTCGCACGTCTCCCGGGAAGAGTATCGCCGAGGGCTTTTACGATGCCGGTGAATGTCTCGACCCTCTCGAAGCCCGAAGCCCACGGGGTGACCATTAGGGTTTTGTAAGACCGAATACATGAATTTGAATTCTTTACCAGCAGTTTAAACCTTGAGAACAAATCGAGAAGGGATTTTCCGTAATTAAAGAGAAATAAGGAACCTATGAGTGGAGAGAGCGATTATAATATTGCTAAGCAAAAACAAAATCAAACGTAATTAAGGTTTACTAGCAGCACCTCATAATTGTGTCGGTAAGATAGATCTCATGAGGACATCCTCCGTCGGATTTAAATAATGAATATCGAGCTTATCGATGTCGACTGTAAGCAGTGCACTCCATGATTATAACCAATGTCTATTATTTAATTTGGTGTAGATCCAATCTCGAGCATGCCGAGCAATTTGATTAATGCTATATTTTAAGCCATAGTTACGTCGTGCCTTAGCTGTCAGAACGTGGAGCACTGGACATAAACACCTAATTAATCTCAATCCCACTACAAGTGTTGCGGCACTAGCTAGCAAAATAATTTGCGGGAGAAATAAATAAGGAGAATATTAGTTATGAGCGTACGAGATTTCATTCGATCGGTTCGGGGTTAAGGGATCGCGGTGTTGTAGGATCGAACCGTCAAGGCGGGAAAAGATTGTGCACATTATTCCAAACTAAATATTGCGAAATCTCAATGTGCATCGTCTCCAATTACATAATAACTCGCTTTTGGTCGAGTCTTGTACCTTATGAAATTCACGCTTTTAATGGAAAATGTATGAATATATATATGCATCATATCGGCGTACATTGGCGTCGTTACAGGTTATTTTCTATTTCCGTCGACACGTAACCGTTGTCCACTTGTGTCGTTCCTATGCGAAGCACGAGGCTTGCAAGGGATCGAGAATCGCATAGCCGGCGATAAGTGATAGATCGGTAATTAAATATAAATTCTCATAAAAATCGATAAAACGACGAATAGATAATCATAAACTAGCGGCTTGATTGATGCGAAGGTTTTGGCAGGGGGGGGGGGGGGGATCGGCACTTCTTCCGGCCGACCTCGCGCCATGGCATCGCAGGACGGACGGTGTCATTGTGATGCCGAAGGCGGGGCCCACGGCACCCGCGCCCGGGGTGGGACGGGGCACGTGGCACCGGGCGATTGGGAGCTTTCGGAGGGAGCGCGGTGACCCTAGCAAGCATCAGGGGTTGTGGGAAAATGATTGCAATAATAAATGGACCGAACTTTGTGGTCTTAAAAAGGCTTCTTCTCCTACGAGAAAATCCCACTCCGCTCCCCGAGCCCGACAAGTCGCCGCTGCGACAAATACATCGTACGACATGCCTCCCCCCCAAATAATAGGAATGCTGAGCTGGCGGACTTTTGGTTCTTTGAAAAATAAATATGTCGTCGATTTTTTTTTTTTCTTGTTGTCAAAAGGTGTTATCGAATGTAAAGGCTAAGCAATGTTTGTAGACTTCGATCCGATGATATATATGTATCTCTATATGTGCCACGGCGGCGGTTTTGATTATGTCGATCGAAGTTTTTTTTGGGTGCGATGAGTTTTATTTCGGGGTAAATTTGCAATAAGTACACCAGTTTGTGACTTTTTGTGGTCAAAAAAATCAATTAGTACTTAATTTATTATAAATACATTAGTTCGAGATATTTCGTGGTATTAACCCTGATAATATGGCAAAAATGAAAGAAGAAGATGAACCGGAAGAACTGTACGTACGAAATGTTTTGATCATGTCGATCGAAACTTTCTTTTGGGTGCGATGAGTTTTCTTTTGGAAATGCGAGTCGGTCGCATCCGAATTTCAAGCCGCGCGCGATATTTCGAGCGTTCTTTGTTACCGTGTTCTCCGGCTAGAGCGGTAAATATGAGAGCTTTTCTTTTATCCTGTCTGAGTCTTGGATGTTGTACATTATCGACTCGGGGACATTATTTTATCGCTTCTTTCAGTAACGCGGAGTTTTTCAAAATTCGGACTTGATTAAATTTCACCAATGATTTACCATAATCGGACGGATTGTTTTGGCTACTCATCAGGGTGCTTCTGTAACCTAATGATTGAGTCTTTCGATATTCTTTTCCTTACTTTTCCAAAAGTCAATTATTGAAGAATCGGAGCCCGACCGACCCAGCCTAAAACAGATCGCTCGCAGAACGATGGGGGGGACGACGACGGATTGATTACTCGGGAGGGGCACAACAACAAGATGAGCAAAAACGAAAGGAGAAGATGAACCAGAAGGAACTGTGGGTACGTAATGTATGATGGCAGTGATGATGACACTCGACAGCACCGGAGCACAGAGAGAGAGAGAGAGAGAAGGACACGTTCCGAAAGAGCAGAGGCCAAAAGCACGCGACAGATCCCTCGTTTCTTTAGTATTGGTTTAGTTGGCCAACTCCCCCCCCCCCCCCCCATAGATAGCGGGCGAGGAATCCTTGGATTGGAGAGATGCCGCTTCCCCCTGCGTCTCGACTCCATCCATCCATCCTCCCTCCCTCTCGTTCTCCTTCCCTCAGCTTTCCTCTGCGTTTGAAGCCTGAAACTTTCAACACCAACCGCTAACGTAGCTGAACCGTAAGCAAGACAGCGCCCTCTCCCCAGAGAGAGAGAGAGAGAGAGAGAGAGAGAGAGAGATGCAGAAGATGGGTGGTTCGGGCCCATTCAACGACCAGAAACACCAACAACACTCGATCTTGTTCTCCTTCTGGAGGTTCTTGCCTTACACCATCTACGCCATCCTTCCCCTGGCTCTCTTCCGCCTCTACTTCTACACTCTCCCTCTCCCCTGGTCCCCCACGGACCACCTCCCTGGCTCCGATCACATCCTCGTCACGCCTTCTCTCTCCTCTCCCCCTCAAGGTAACATTCTCGCGGTTCGCTCGCCAAGTTCTCGCCTTTTTTTAGTTCTAGGATGATGGGACCGCATTTGCAATGCTGGGTGTGGTTTGCTTCGTGGAACCTGGGATTTGGGTAACGACTCTTAACACCCATCTTGTGTTCTTCTCTTCGTTTCAGCTGAAGAGGCAGGAGGTGCTGCCATCACTGAAGCCCATCCTCTTCTTCTTCCTCCTCCTCCTCGTCCTCCTCCTCCCTGTGACTACACCAATGGCAAGTGGGTCCGCGACAAGTCGGGCCCTCTGTACAATGGGACGACTTGTGGCACGATAAAGGATGGCCAGAATTGCATCGCACACGGCAGGCCTGATGTGGAGTACCTCTATTGGAGGTGGAAGCCACATCAATGCTACCTGCCCAGGTTTGAGCCAACCAAATTTCTCCAACTTCTCAGGAACAAAAATGTCGCCTTTGTTGGTGACTCCATGGCCAGGAACCAGCTGGAGTCCCTCCTCTGCATGCTGTCCTCCGTTTCTGACCCCACCCTTGTGTATAGAGATGGAGAGGACAACAAATTTAGGAAGTGGAACTTTGCCGGTCACAACATGACCATTTCGGTTTACTGGTCACCTTTTCTAGTTAAGGGTGTGGAGAAATCAAGCTCAGGGCCTGATCACAACAAGTTGTATTTGGACTCTGTGGATGAGAGGTGGGCAGGTGATTTGGGTTCACTGGACATGGTGGTTCTGTCAGTTGGGCATTGGTTTCTTCATCCTGCTGTGTATTACGAGGGTGGTTCTGCCCTGGGTTGCCATTACTGCCCCGGCTTGAACCATACCGAAATCGGCTTCTACGATGTGTTGAGGAAGGCCTTGAGGACAACGCTTAAGGCCCTGATTGCTAGGACCAGGGCTAGTGGTAGAGCGACGGATGTGCTTGTGACGACGTTTTCGCCCTCGCATTTTGAGGGCGACTGGGACAAGTTCGGCGCTTGTCCCAAGACGAAGCCTTATCAAGAAGGTGAAAAGCTGCTTGAAGGAATGGATGCAGAGATGAGAAAAATGGAGGTGGAGGAAGTGGAGGCTGCGAAGGCAGATGCAAGAGATTTCTCGGGGTTTAGGTTCGATGCCTTGGACATAACCAAATTGTCGTTGATGCGGCCAGACGGCCACCCGGGACCGTACATGTACCCGTTCCCGTTCGCTGACGGGGTAAAGGATCGCGTGCAGAATGATTGCGTCCATTGGTGCTTGCCAGGGCCCATAGACACATGGAACGAGATATTGTTAGAGGTGATCAAGAGATGGAACGGCGGAGAGATGAACAAGTGATCTCTAGGTCAAGCATGACGAGATTATCGATCATTCGATGACTTTGGCAGCAGCATGGTGGTGATTTTTATCTCTGGAACGAGACAAATAGATGAGGTAGAATGATGATGCAGCTCTGTCTCCGATGAAATTCGGTGACCAAATATTGATCACTGAGAAGGAAGACAACGGGAATGATTGAGGAAACTAAAGGAAGAAGGTTCTAATGTTGCCAGAGAAAGGGATTGTTTGGATGATAGTGTGCTCTTTGCCTTGTGCACAAAATGATTCCACAGCTAAAATCATAAACCGATTGTCCTTGGCCAGTTCTTTTGTCCTGTTCGTGTACAGAAAGTTTCATCTCGGTTAGTTTTGGGCAAATATGCTCGTATTCAGTTTTGTCTTGAAAGGAAGTCGTGGCTCCACCACACTTGTTTGTCTTATTTTGAGAATTCAAACTTCTTCTGGCTCTTGAATTTTCCACCCTCCATCTGAAGTTTAGATTACTCTGAGATTACTCATGGGACACGAGCGCCGCTATCTGTAGATCCACAAGATGTTCTTCCAAATTCCAGCGAGTATGTACTGGTCGGTCGAATGCTAATACCATGATTCGGACACCGCGTGGCTCGATCTGCACATCGGATTTTCTCACTTTATTTCCTTTTTATCTTTCATGCAGCACATTCTTCTATGATGTTTCGCTGATTTGGACTAATCTCGTTCGGTATTACTGTTATTTCGTGAGGACTTATCTTATTCTTTAGTAAAATCTCATTCTCCACTCCGGGGTTTAGTACGAGGAACCACAAGCGAAGGGAGCTGGGGCAAATTTCACGAGTCTTCTGTTCATCTGCTTTTTGCCTTTTGCTCCCAAAAGTCCAGAAAAGCAATCAAAATCTTCGGTGGGCCCTATGGTTCGGTTTTAGGTTCTAGCCATTGGAATCCAAGGCAACCTTTTTTTATTTCCCATTTTCAGATATCAACAAAACACATGACTTTAGTTGCTCCCAAGGAGAGAAAACAAGAAAGAAGAAATAGTTACATTAGCCATGTAGCGTCGTCATCTACAAGAAAGCTGAAGGTCATGTCTTTTTCTTTTTTACCTTTTGCTACTTTTGGGTGTCCATGTCCATGTCCATGTCCTTCTTGTGGGACTGATATCAAGTCAACAGGTTCATAATGGGACCATCCTATTCCTGCCAGATTGTTTGAGTGAAAGGGTTCATCGTCTTGTAAGGCTATCAGATCAGGGTCTCACAATGTGAATGACAAACAAAGACGTGTGCTGTGAGCACCTCAACAAATTAAAGCCAGAACCTATGCCTGGCCATATCTTCCTGGTCTTAATTTAACATCTGGGTGATTCGAAGAAGCTTGATCTTCGCAATAAGTCGACGTAAGTCTCCAATTATACAGAGAATTGAAGAGGACAGTTTTGATGTAATTTAGCACCACTTGAAAAAAGAAATTGATTTTTGCAAATGTGGCCCTAGTGTGGAGTGAAATCTTTTGAGTTGTAATATATCTCACGCTCTCTATTCCTCACAACTGCACATCTCTTGCACTGCCGTTCAGATATCCTAGTTTCTTCATTGAGCTCATATCTGCGGAAGATTCATTAATTCCTGAATTGAGATTAAGGATTTCTTCAAATGTGCTAAGTACTTTTCAAGACACGTTGGCAACTTTTCAAAAGTACCATAAAATTCTTCTTTTTTTTTTGGTAGAACGCATAAGTTCATGTTATACACCGTTGCATATTCGAAAACAATTGCCGCGGGGTAAAGCTTTCCATAATACATGGAAACAGTGGGAAAAAAAAACCATATTTTTAGCGTATATTCTAGATCGTGTCCTGTTTTTCTATCTTCTTCTGTCTCTATACAAGAAAACCTCCAGAACTAGGTCTGAGCCATTGATAACCAGATTTATGCAAAGCCATGTTTAAGCCTTTCGAGTTCGTGTACAGTATCAGCTGAAGCTCTTTGACGCATTCGGCCATCAGTGGTCTCTCCCCACTGTCAGGACGGACGCAGCGTGATGCCAAGTTCGCGAACATGGTTATGGACTCCATTGTATATGAAGTCCGGTTCATCTCGGGATCTATCAGCGTCCGCAACTTCTTCCGGTCATTCAATGTGTGCCTCACCTGAAATTCGCCGCGCATTGTTTAGTCACTTGATTTTTGTATGAAATACGGAGTGTCAAATTTTTCTTGAAATCGTTAGAAATGTTAATATTTTACCTGTAGGACCAGATTTTGGTCATTCGGTCCTTGGTTTAAGTCCACGGCTCTTCGCCCCGTCAAGAGCTCGAGAAGCACCACGCCAAATGCATAAACATCGCTTTGCAATGTGAGTTTTCCCGTCTGTTGCCAGAAGAGAGACAGTGAATCTGTTTCGGCACTTGAAGCGAAAATGAAACACACATGCGAGCACGCGCCAAGTGTAAATAAACCGAAACATTTTAGCCCCAATGATTGTCTCATATAACATTGTTTGAGACTGATGTTCGGTTGACACTTTTCTTTATCCACCAGTCAAGTTTACAGTTCCAGATTCTGTATTCTAAGTGCGGCAGGTATTGTGATTTAAATAGATAAACATGCGGATGGCGTAGCAGTTTTTCTTAGGAACGCATCTTATTATCCTTACAGATAGTATCAAAGTTCAAATATGAGTTCTTACGCAGATGCCTTCGTGCCAACTTTTTATTGGCAAGATAAGAGACTCTGGCAATCCAAAAAAACAACCAAGTCTGTGGAAATGCCTTTTGATGCTTTGTGACCATGCTTTACACTAAGAAATGGTGGAAGTAGCAACTGCATACCGATGCATATTCAGGATCAAAATAGCCAAAAGTGCCAAGCACTCTGGCTGTGGCGTATGTCTCGCTGCCCTCCGGCATAAATTTTGCGAGCCCGAAATCAGATATCTGTTGAAACCGTAGGTGAATCTCATTCCAAAGAAAAATACTACTGTATTATCTGTAAAACCGATTTTCAGCTACATACCTTTGCTTCAAAATCAGCTGTCAAAAGAATGTTAGTGGACTTCATATCTCTATGAATAATCGGAATCCCAATGGAAGAACCTGAATGGAGATAAGCAAGTCCCCTTGCTGCACCGAGTGCCACTTTGAGCCTTAGAGGCCACTCCATCTTCTTTTCTCTGATTCCTACGCTTACAGTTAGCAATTAGCATGAATTCGACCACAAATTATGCACCTACGTAGAGATTATGGGCTGAAAAACCAACCATTCAAGTGGTCTTGGAGGTTTCCGTTAGACATATATTCATATACCAAGAATCTGTTCTTTCCATCAGCAGAATAGCCAATTAAGGAAACCAGGTTTGGGTGGTCAAGCCTGCTCAATATATCAACTTCCACACGGAACTCACGCTCGCCCTCGGCTTCTTTAAAGTGTGGTAGGTCCATCTTCTTAATTGCAACAATCTGGATATAGACAAAGCGAGAAATCACATTAACTGGATTATGAAGACTCCAGAAATCACATTTTAATTCTTTCTTCAGCATGACATTCATTCTGAGTGTCTCATATTGCAAGAACACTCACAGGTTCCCTTTTTCCCCTAAATTTTTCGGCTCTTTTACCCTTAGCATTCTGAATTGTGCAAACAGGCCACTAGAGAGTTCTCTTTGGTTCTCTAAATTATTTTGCCCTTGGTTTAATTTATACCTCTCCCGACTTCAAGGTTCCCTTGTAAACTCGTCCAAAGCCTCCTTTGCCGAGAAAATTCTCATCGCTAAAAGAAGAAGTTGCCTCTTCCATTTCCTTGAGAGTAAAGACTGATGATACATGGTGTCTTTTTGCAGGTCGTAGAGCTTGATCGTCCAGCTGCCACAACTCAACGGGCTTATAAGTCCCTGTGAGGTCCATAGGACTCTAAACTATGAGCTACACATCTTCATATTAACTCAAACACATTATGCTAAGAAAAAATGCGTCTCCATTCTGTGATTGTATGCACAAAAGAGAATAATAAGCAAAATTGTAGGGATGGACAAAATTGGATGTAACGGGAGCGGGACGAACATACAGGGTTCGTTGCAATCTTGAGACTTGCTTCGCCTGCGCTTGTTCCAAGCCGAAACTAACCCAAATGGCATAGTTTTGTCTACAGGAGGTGGACCAAATTCTTGGTGGTGAGAAGTCAGACGACAAATCACGATTCACATAACATCAAAAGGGAATGGGTTGGACTAGATATAGAAGTATGATAAAAAGAGGGATGAGATTTATAAAGAGAGTGAAATTGGTCATCAGAACATGAATAAGCTCTTTAGTATGTATAGATGAAGACAGGTTAGGAGATGGGTCAAAAGAACTAACATCCTCCATTTTCAACCACCATAAACACACACACATACACGGAGTAGAATTGTGCTTTAAGAAAAAGATTGAGGAAAAGAAGGAAAAGAGTTGGCATTGCTCATACTCCATTTGGATTGTGAGTTGTTTATTGTATTTTGCTTGTGAACCAACAATTTCACAAATCTCTCAACTTTGGTTGCTTTTTTGTTTGCTTCCAAGAAAAGGAAAAAGGTATCAGTTGAAAGGACCTTTTCATTCGGTTCTTCAGTCAACATCAGTTAAACAGTCCTGCTTAACGTTAAGGGAAAATTGACTTCCTGTTGAACTATATTTCGCAACCAAAGACAAAAGTTCTTCTTTCATCCACCGGTGGTTAATCAAAAAGAAAAAACCATTACGATGCCAAGATGTCAGAAAGATTCTTGGCAATGGCAACTTTACAAGTATCAGCAGTCATAAGCCTTACAAGCTAGTCTGCTTTATCTCAAAAAAGCATCTAACCATACAAACATATGAACTAACAAAAATATTGTTCTGTAAAAGTTTCCTATTTGAGCCTGGCTATGTATCCAAATCTGAATCTGAAACCAGACAGCAGTCAAGTCGAGAGAAGTGCTATGCTTCCACGTGTTTGCTCAAAAGAGGAACTTTAGGAGAGGAAGACTCGAAGCTGAAACTTCCACTTTCTTGGACCGCCTTCTCTTCCTGGGCTTTCCCCCATATGACAGCATAAAACCCAATAGCTATTATGACTCCTCCAATCACACTGCACACCCACAAATTGAATCAAGTTGCATATATTACTGTCTTGAAAAAAGATTAACAAGACATTGACTCTAGTCCATGCAACGGATATTTTAACCCAGGTTTTCTTTTTTTGTTTAGAAAAAGATTTAATTTGCTCATACCTTCCGAGATAAAGAGTGTCGCCAAGCAAAGAAACCCCCATCGCAGAGGCAATGATCATGCCAAGTGGCTTAAACATGGAGATGTAGAGAGGCCCTTTGGTCTTGCACACCCATGTGTAAGTCACACTCCTTATAGCTACCACGAAAAATGCCTATAAAAGATCAATTGCCCATGAAGTAATCAAGCTCAAACTTAATAGTCAGGAGTGCTTTTAGCTTTAACATTTGCAATAGTTGCATTCTCTGTGCTTGGTGCTTACCGCATAAACTATGGTCAACAACTCTACGTCGGGCTTCAACATCCAAGCATTCACGTCTTTCTCCACGATCAGAGCCACGATGGTGGACTGTATTGTCACGATGACGCAAGCTAGGAGTGTCAACATTAGCTCTGCAGGATAATCCCTCACTATCCATGTCTGCAGATTGTAATAGAAACTTAGTCACTGTATGCTCAATGGTTTAGAGAGATTGAGGGACTTTGCAGTACCCTCCGTGTGTGTTGGAATGCTCAACGAGATGGTATATTATAGACTGTCCTTGTACTTGGCCGATGTTCAAGGGTTTTTGTGTCCTGACTTTGGAAATAGCTCTGATCCCATCAGATTTGTTGGAACTAATTTTTATCCACACCATTCACAATTGAGCATCGTAACGTCAATGTTATTTTGGTGATGTTGGTATACTTAGACCTTATCATATTCATATAATTAATTACACAAATGATCGAGTAATTTACACACTTTGATCGACATACCTGAACAACTAGTAAAACCGAGAGCAAGAAGGCAGCGCACGCGAGAAGAAAGCCGCCGATAATCCAGCTGGAGTGCGGCTGAAGAAGGAGCTCTTGATGCATCGATGGTGAAACATTTGTGAGCGGTAGGCCTTTGTAGAGTGTAACAGTGAGAGCACCGGTGATGCATACTATTGTGCCCATGAATTTAGCCATGCTGCTTTGCACTCTCAAGTCAATCTTTTCCATCCTGCATTATTAACCAATTGTTTCATGTCTTGGTAAGGGCAAGTTATATTCATTTTTTTCCGGAATCACATTCCACTCTCTTGTTTGAATTAGTGTGGCAGTGATCAATCACCCATGTCAAACATACTCAAAGTTAACAAAGAAAAAGGAATCTAGAGCATTCTCTTGCTTGAATTAGCGCGGCAGTGATCAATCATCCATGTCAAACATACTCAAAGTTAACAAAGAAGAAGGAATCTAGAGCACTATACATCAGCTGGAGTGTTTAGGAGCATGCTCCATTACTTGTTGAAGCTGTGTGACACTACTAACAAAGTACATAAAATCTTCTTTGGGTAATGCTAATCTTACTGTGCTAAGATTGGTTTACAAAGTACATCAACTGAAGTGACAAACTGCGAGTGAACCTTCAAACAAATTAACCATATCTGACACTCGATGAGAGTTCGTCTCATCGTTTTCGTACACCTACATTGTAAACCGGTCTTAACAATTGGTATATATCTAACTTTCTACCCAGAGAAAAAGGATAAGCTTTTGCTTGAATGATTATGATGAATAGAAAGTGGAGGAACATTGGATAAGAGCATACCTGGAGACGAGAGCAAGAATGAAAGTGAACGCAGGAGCGAGATCGGTCATGACCGAGGCCAAAGTAGGAGAGCTATATCCGATCCCCACATACATCAACAGTTGCAAACACGTCCTGCTTGTTTTGCAGTTTCACAAATTCCCATGTATCAAATTCATTTATGCCCCATCACCAGTCACCACCACGGCAACATTCAATTAGACATATCTATGCTAAATATACAAAACAACCGCAAGCCAACAAATCAAGAAACGGAATAATTCGTACGCTATCAGACCCAAAAGAAAGATTCTGAGAGCTATGGAGATTGTGAGTCTGGGAAGCCTTCTTTTCCTGGAAAATTTGCGAGAAAAGGAAAGAAGGAAGAAAACAAAGAGCGTATTTTTAGCAAGTCCTCAAGATGAATGGCGTGACCTGAGGAGCTAGTAGCTGGAAACTAGTCTATTACTAACCTGTAAAAGAGGATAGAAGCGGAGAAAAGGAAGAAGATGGCGAGAGCATTGGAGTAAGCAACGAAGACGAAGTTGCTCATGCCTCTGCTCATGGCCGCTTTGCTCATGGTGCTCAGCCCCTGTTCCAAGAACTCTATCACCACCAGCACCATCACTAGCCCCGCACCACCACCACCCACCATTTCCTTTCCTTTCCTTTCTCTTTGTCCCTTTGTCCCTTCTTCTCAATCCAAGTGAAAGTTCGCTGTTTGGTCTCTACTTTGGTTTCGCAGGGAAGGAGATGATGTGTCTCCTCCGAAGAATCACAAGGTGCAGATCGCTCCTGGTTCACTGGGAGCAGATAGAGACGCGGCTGGAGGAAGAAAAAATCTCGCACACGAAGAAATCAGAACCTCCAATAATGGTGTGGCTTTTTGGCTTGCTAGCCAACTGGCCATTATTGGTTTTGTTCTTCGTTCTTTATGCCATTTGATTTTTTATTCATTCTTTTTGTTAATTATTGACTACTTCTTCCCTCTATGCACTGGTCATCCTCTAGTTGTGTTGCTCCGGTCGTTGTCATTTATAATGACTTTGGATTCCTTGTATATGAATATGCAATGCCTTTTCAGCTTATCTTTCTTCCTCCGCCGCTTTGCGCTCTTTCCTTTTCTCTGCCGAGGAAATCGAACGGTTGTTGATATCTATTTTTTAATTATATAAAAATTAATTATGTAAAATTTTAAGAATTAATATTTTTAATTCCTAAAATAATTTTTTTTAATTGCAATGTATACAGAAATAGGTACATTTTGCACTTTTAAAATGTATATTTTCTTTTCTTTTTTTAATTGAAAAAATTAAAAATTTATTATTAAAAAAATTAATAAAAAAAATCAGACCGGGCCGGGCCAAGGCCGGCCCCGTCTGTGCCTCTTTCTCCCCCAGCCCAGCCCAGCTTCTCTCTCTTTCCCTCTCCTCTCTTTCCTCGCTCCTTCTTCCCTGTGCGCTGGATGGTCCACAGCCAAGGGATGGCCAACGTTCAGCGCAAGCAAAAACGAGCGAAACAAAGCAGGCTGCGGAGCAGAGCAGGGGCAGAGTAGAGGGGCAAAGGACAGGAGCAGAGCAAGTGGCCAGCGACCTTAAAAGGAGAGGGAGAGAACACTGGTGGGGAGTCGGTTTTTGGTGAGAGCCGTGAGAGATAGAGAAACCGAGAAAGAGAGGAGACAGAGTCGAGGCGAGAGAGGGCTGAGCAGAGAGAGAACCAGAGGAGGAAAGGCCCTCGCCGGCGACCACCACGTCTCAGCCGCGGCTGACGCCTCCTTCCCTGCCGCGTCTTCTCCCTACGCCGAGCCGGGTCAAGCCGGCGACCACCGCGCCCCTGTTTTGCTCCATCGACCCCCCCCCCCCCCCTGTTTTGGCCCTGTTTTTTTGGGTAGCTCGAATTGGAGCTCATGGCCGTCCGGCACACGCGGCTTTGGTCCTCGTCCGTCCCATGCCTGACTGTGGTTTGCGTCCTGTTCATGTGTCGAATTCGGATCGGGTTTGAGTGTAGGTTGAGTCAAAAATCCATTGTTTTATCTCACCAGTGGCCAGCGGGGCCAACCTCACCGGCCTCCGCCTCTAGCTGGGCGTTGGCCTAGAGGTTGAAGATGAAGTGTAGAGAAACGGAAAAAAAAAAAAGGAAAATAAATTAATAAAAAAATTATAAAAATTATATTGGCCATACAGCCGATATCCACGTCAACATTGACCAGATAGCCGATGTCCACATCAACACTGAACGGCTGATGTCCACGTCAATACTGGCCGACCAAAATCGGCTGGATAGACTGAATTGACACAAATGCAAAAGATTTAGGGCTGAAATGGCACAAAAAAAAAACTTAAGACTAAATTAATATGTTTAGAACTATTTTGGTAATTTTTCCTGCGATATACGGACTAGAATACCATTATCAATCCTACATGTGGAAGTAATTGGTGGAATGATCTTATGAAATCAGGACAACGTACAAATATAAAATTCTGGACTAAATAGAATTTATCGGGAAGCTGTGAGAAACGGGTAGGCTGACTAATTCACATTATGGGATGCATAGCAGATAAACTAGAATGTGAGTGAAACCCGAGACTTAAAATGAGCTAAAAACAATAGCAACGAAGAATACCATCACCAAGTTTCCCCAGCAATGCGAAGATGATACAAAACCTCAATGCAAGCAGAAATGATATCCAGCATCATTCTAAAGTAACAATATTTGTCCATTTATAACAGGGTAAAAGCCCGTCAATCAGTTGATGACTAATTAAATTAAATTTCAAACCAAAAGCAAAAACCTACAAGTAATCTACAATACGAGGTGATGTGGACCACTAAATGGAGATAAAATTAACATTAAGATAAATATTTGTGTATCTCTGAAACTCCAATGCGGAAAGGAAATACTGGATCATACTTTGAAATCATTTTTTCTTCAGTGAAAAGCTGCAACTTCCTCCTTGAAGAACTTCAGCAAGTCCCCAACACTCATGACAGAATGGTCGGATTTGTCTCTCACCCGAACACTAACCTGGAGAATAGCACACCAGACGAACAAGCTACGATGAGATAATGCAATCAACATAAATTGCTAAAGCAAAACCTAATTGTCTAAGTAATTATAAACTGGGATTTCAAGTTGAATGAACTCCAAAATTTCCACAAATTCTGGTTCAGCGAGTCAAAATGGGATGCCACAGAGTTTGTAAAGGACATAAACTTATGGCCCTCCTTCGAGAGGAAGTTGAGTCATCTTGTCTACTCTTGCTATACTGAAAAGGCAACTGACATGTTTAGGGCCTAAGCAACTGAACGTGAATTGCCAGGAAATTACTTGTAAAGATGACAAGCTAAATGTTTGCAATAAATGATTTTAACAAATTGGAAAGCAAATGCTAATCAATAATGCCTATTTACCAATGCAGACATCAGTAAAACTAGAAGAATAATTTCTGAGAAGGCCAACTAGGAAAACGCGAAATGATTAACTGATAGAAAAACAGCATCAGCATTACTCCATAAGGAAACCTAATTTTCAGGGGGCAACCTTTGCCAAAGCAAGTCTACACAGAGAAGGTGTTGCACTAATTAATGTGATTGAATACCTGTCCAGTGTTTGCCTCCTCCTCACCAACTACAAGTATATAATTGTATTGGGCCAATTGAGCTTCCCTTACCTGCAGGCACATACAGCACAACAATAAGTGGCTAGAATATGACAAAAACAGAAGGATCATACTATGAAAGCAGGTGAAAAGGAAAAATTGGAGTCAAAATAAATCAGGTAATATTGGACAGGATATCTACAACAGCAAATTAATTCTTATTCCATTTTAAACCAACATCCTCCAAGTGCCATAACAAATACAGAAGCTCTCCATTGTGAAGATAATTTCACATTCCACAATTAGAGCAATTACCCTACTCCCTTTTAAAATATCATCCTTCGTCCCTTCATCTGCTACTGAAAGCTTCAATAGTTCAAGTTAAGAAAAGATTTCCTGGAGACAAATCCAATTTAAATGCTATGCAAGCAGATTGATAATTTCAAAAGTAAGCTATGGAATCTGCAAGGCTCAACCTCAGTGGAAAAAGGAGTTCTGAGTGTACCTTTTTCTGAATCTTTCTATCGGTTTCATCAACGTCAACATAATAACCAGCATCATGAATTTGATCCCGCACCTATAAGGTGACAATTTTAACAAGTGTAAGAAGCATTTTCCTGATTATTCCATAGAACCTTGGCACATGGCTGATAATTACGAAACTGGAGAGCTCAAGAAGAGATATCATTCACAACTCGGGAAAACCAATAATATCCACGCATGGCATCTCATGCAACTGTAAATAACTAGAGGAGCGCTGCTACAGCCTACATCTATCTAAAAAGCTAGTAAATATACCATTAGAGAGCACTTCATAGGAGAGTGATGCAAACAAATATTTGAAGCTACGTTGATCACCACCTAGGATCAACATAAAACCTTCAAATAGCGACAGATACAATAAAACCAGTATTATTTGAATTGACATTGAATTTATAATGATGCCATATGTTTTTCTCCCTCCTATATTTCTGAGAGAACATTAAATGCTATAAGACAGGAAAAAGAGGACAATACCAAGTAGCAAAATCACACACATTTAAGTACTCAGTTGTTAACAAGCTAAGGACCGTTAAATAAATTACCTTTAGAGAATAGGAGAGAGACTTCTCTGACACAGGGCAAACAATTGCTTGACGCGGACTAAGCCAGAAGGGCCATTTCCCCTTGTAATGCTCCAATAGTATAGCAAACATGCGCTCAACAGAACCGAGGATGGCTCTGTGTATCATAACAGGAGTCTCTGTCTTGCCTTCATCTTCCGCTGAGTAAGACAGCTCGAAACGGGCGGGGAGCTGGAAATCCAACTGCAATCACAAGGATTCATCTGTCTCAAACCCTGAAGAGTATCAATGACCAAGCAAGAAAGTTGAATGTACAAAATGAAAAGAATGAATACCTGCAATGTCGCACACTGAAATTTCCTATTCAAGGCATCAGAAACACTGATATCTATCTTTGGTCCATAGAATGCACCATCTGCTTCATTTATCTGCGAAATGTGACCTATGAGTAAGAATCGATAAAGAAAAATAGAGTGGTATAGATCATATGCATAAGAGTGTCACAGACAGATATATATTGCAAGAGCAGAATAGTTTTTTCCGCAAAAGTATTAGGTTCTGCAGATAGATGTAGACAGGCAACTCAACGATAGATTTAAAGAGGGAGGCAAATGGGAGTAAGGCAACATATCCTCGAAGCATTCATTGTGAAAGAATCAAGTAAAAGAGCGACAAAATGAGGTAATGGAAGCAGATGTTCTAAAAGATTATGCAACACCTTTGATCAAAAGCAGTAACAAATTGATTATGATAATTTCGTGACAAATTCACAGTTATGAACCTATAGTTCCCTTCCTATTACAAAAAACCAAACTTAATTGTGAAAAATTGTTGCCTAACTTGATTAAGGACAAAAAGAACTATAAGGTTACCTGCCATGGCTTCCCAAACTCATTTAATGCTTCGGCAAGGGCGGCCTCAGCTTTTTCCCATGTTGCTAAATCTCCAAGGTATTTCTCAGGTCTCTACACATCAAAAATGTCCAAGACATAATAAATTATTGTAACAACATATAGACACAATAGACTGTGACATAATTAGTAGACAAGACACAATAGTAGACAAACAAACAACACAACTGCATCCCACATTCCAATTGAAAGGGCGAGTGTAGAGATTAAGGGTGCATTTGTTTCGCGAAAAAAGAATGATTTAGAGTACATTTTCCTAAAAATAATTGCTTATGTTGCTTACAAAATGAACAAAGGAAAAAAAATTTCGTCGTCCACGAAAATGTAAAGATATAAATTGTTGTCAATAATGAAACATTTTTCATTGACTAATTATTTTAAGCGATACAAGAGCAATCACTTTTAGGAAAATGTTTTCCATATTTTCCATTTTTCACGAAACAAACGGAGCCTTAATTTAAATCCTCAAGAAGCCAATAATCAACTTTCTTTCACAAAAAGTATTTTAGAATTTAAAAGCCAAATACGTAAACTAGGAAAGTATTCAGCACATGAATTGCATCCACCATAAGAGGATTCCATCTGCACTGCATCAATGATCTATACAGGGAAAAGTGCCATGTTCTATATAGATGGTGGGAGAAAGGGCATTTCTTGACCATAAAGAACCTGTTATAACTCCTGGGATGTCCACATACTTAAAAACAGGTAAGCAAGAAATATTTCAGGACACCTATGCAGCAGCAAATAAATTTAAATTGAGACTTGCGAAGACAAACTACAAAGGTTTGCTTTTAGCAGAAATGTCCCTCTTAGCAGCTTCAGTAGGAATGACAATATACATCTAGAAATGGTGCCCTATACGTGTGCTGCGGAACTGCTCACTCACATGGAAGGTTCCGAGAATATTAGGCAGGGAATTGGGTAACTAATCATCCCATATTCATCTAATAGTTTTAATCAGTTTTTTCCAGTTCCCCTGCATCTTGCACAGGATGTCCTTGAATTAATTTCTACTGAAAAAGATGACAAAATCAAGAGTTCCACCACAAATCATTATTAGCACAAACACTCACAGGAAACAATACATAAGAATAGCTCAATACCAAAAGCAGATAAAGAGAAATTACTTACTGTAGACAACTTGAGGTCAAAAGTGAACCCAAATACTTTATAGGTATAACTGATAAACTCTAAGACGCTCGTAACTTCATCTTTTATCTGCATTTACAAGAATCAAGAATTATGCCAAGAAATGGTATCAAGAGGTCCAGCAAATTCATGTCAAGAAACATCACACTCACCTGTGACTCCCTGCAAAAGATGTGAGCATCATCCTGTAGCAAACAACAGAAAAACACTCTTAAACAGGGAAACAGCTAGCAAGCTAGTATGAGGTTCAGGCGAAAAAACCATCTATAAGCCAATCAAATATTTTTCATCTGCACTGTAAGTGATGTAAAATCTAAAAACCTAAGTAGCACGTTCCTCCACAGAACATCTTTCCCTAAAAGATAGTACTGGAGAAGCTCAACGAGGAAACTTAAATTAAGGTTGGGATCAAACTAGTGTTATGATAACCAAGGAGCAATATTGTCAGTAGATTGAACAAAAGAACACCTGCTGAAATCTCCTGACTCTTGTCAATCCAGTAAGAGCACCACTGGCCTCGTTACGATGCAAGACACCAAAATCAGCAATCCTAAGAGGAAGTTCTGTGAAACAATGATGGAAAATGAGAATAAAAACATTGCCATGACAACTAAATAAAATTAACCATCGTGGAAGAAATTGCAGTTTATTGCAAAAGTCAAAAGGATCTGTATAGCAAAATTTTCACCATGAAAACCTAAAAAAAGATCTAGCACAAAGGAAATTTCTCGTTGTACCATAGTCGTTACAAAAAAAGTCACAACCTATGACATAAAAGAAGTGGAGATGTAAATAAAAAATCAGAACCAAAGAAAGTTGTTTGCATTTCCTAAAGTATCGTTTGCAAATTGCAAAGATTTAGTATATCCATTATGTGCAAATATTTCACCTATGCAAAGTCATTTCACCTTACAGCATGCACCTTTTATCTCACAAGGCAGTAAAGCTATTGCTCAGCTTAAGAAGATTAAGCACATCAGAGATTAAAACTATACATTTCTAAGCAACTCCTAAAAAGGTAGTTAAAACAACCAGGATCACATCAGCTCACCTCTATATGAACGAACTCTATGTTTAAACATCAAGCAGTGGCCCGGGCAATTCATTGGCTTCAATCCAAATTCTTGTTTTTCAATCTGTGCAACAAAAGGAAACATTCACTACCAACATATAATCCATGAGGAATATCAATTGGAGTATTATAAGATGTCAATCAAGATATAAAGTTAATAAGCCCTCAACAGCTTAGGGACAGCATGTATACCTCTGCCATCAATTCACCTATTTTGTTATCTCGGGGAATATTCCATCATATCATGACAAAAGTCCCAATCAATTGGCAACTATTGAACAACCTCTTCAGAAAGGTGGGCTAGGTATAACAACTCTTTAATTACAGTCAACACAGCCCAACTAGTCAAGTGTTTGTAGCATTATGACACCGAAGTTGATCCTCTGGAAGAATGTCAGTTTCTCAAAGCATAAAATACATAACCAAAGGACTGAGATTGTCTAATGAAACTGGGGCTATATGTATGGGCACATTGGAGTATATTTTTCAAAATTTTAAGTATCACAGTAGGAACTAGGCAGTAAAAGATGTAGCTCTGGACCAGCCCAATAAATTGTGTACTGGCTAGTTTTGAAACAGAGGATCCAAAAGAATTTTTTAGAAAAGAGTCTTCTATTAACAGCATACTTTTATGTGTACAAAACAATTTTCAATTAAAATTACAACAAATTCAATAAATTTTATCACAAATTAAATTATGGTAAAAGGGCAAAGAACATTAGAAAAAGTTTATCTTAATATGAATCTTCAATTTCAATTAAGAACAGATTGTTATTCAATGCCCATTCAGCAAAACAGGAAAACGTCACTCAACCGATTACTCTCTTCCAGACATTTGGTTCTTCTCGATTTGATTTTTCAAGCTATTTTCTACACGAATGAAAATAATTGATAGTTTAAATCACAACTTGTCAAAAACCACCTGCCATTCGACGCCTCTCGTAGTGATACATATTCCCTGGAAGCTCTCTCTAGAAGTCATAGCCATTATTTCACAAAGCAGTATGAACCTCACCTCAAAAACAAACATGTTCTCCTTGTAATTCGCAGCATGACCAGATGTTTCCCACAGTTGCATGTTATACATATTTGGTGACAGGACCTGGAACAATAAGTTGATTGATTAGTAAATAGTAGTGTTTATGTTCAAGTAATATGACAACTCATCAGGATATCAACCTCCTGGTACCCTCGATCTCTATATTGGGATTTTATAAACTCAACAAGTTTGCTGTAGATTCGTGCTCCATGAGGAAGGAAGAACCAACTTCCAGGACTGAAATCCATAACAAGTTAAGCATCAGAACAGTGGGAAATCAGCAGGCACTGTCAATTCCAGATATCAAGGCATATAGCTTACCTTAATGGGTGGCAAAAGAAAAGCTCTTGTTTAGTACCTAATAACCTATGATCATATTTCTTTGCTTCTTCAAGCTGACGAATATATTCCTGCACAAATATCAAATAAGCAAACTAAAGCTAGCACCTGGAATTAGTTAACTTAAGACTGCCAGATGTCAACTTCTCTCATGTCATAAAAAGTCAAGGCACTGCCACTAACAGAGTTTAGTTATTTTTCTTTTTCTGATGCAAATCTTTGAGGCTGTGCACACATAGGGAAGATTTGCATGAAGCCCGAAAATGAACACACCAAACAGTATAGGCCCGCTCCACTCAAGTGTAGATAAATCATTTCAATCGATCAACTAAAAATTACATGCATAAAAAGAAAATTCCTTCGGCACCACATTAAGACTTGGGCAAAGATGGCTGCACAGTAGAGCACGTTCTAGCACAAGTTTGAGCTGTGAAAGAAGACACTAGACTATTGTTCAATTGCACGTCCTAACACAACTGTTTCAGAAAGTACAAAGGACAAACAAACAATGTTACCTTCAATCTTTTCTGATCTGGGTAAGATATCCCATATACTCTTTGCAGACTTTCCCGATCTTTATTTCCCCTCCAATATGCTGAAGAAGCCTGAAATTGGAATAGTGAATGAAAAGACGTTCAACCAGCTTACATGCAATTGAGAGTATCAAATGACACCTTGGTCTAAAAAATAACATCACTATGCACATTTGTGATCAATCACCTTCAAACAGGCAAATGCCTTAACAAAAGAAGTATTTGGTATGTGTGGCCCTCGACACAAATCCACCAAGGGACCGCACCTGTACACAGTGATAGTTTTGTCGGCAGGCAAATCTTTAATGATTTCAACCTGATTGCATAAGCAGAAGAGAGAGAGAGAGAGAGACTTGATGTTAGGTTTTCATGTTTGCAAAATTTAAAAGAAAGTACTTGAAAAGAGAGGAGAAAAATTCAAACGAGGTCATTTGTCAGCTTACTGACCTTAAAAGGATTATCTGAAAACATATCCAGTGCCTGATCCCTTGACACCTCAATGCGTTCAAATGGCTGTTTTTCCTGGATCAAGATAGTAACAGAATAATCATTCAATGTACCAAAGGCATTATCGCAAAGATTAAGGCTTACAAGAAATCTGGTCCACAGATCAGTGACACATACTAGAGTGGGTATGAATGGGGGCATGATAAAGTAGAACAGCAGCATCATGTCGATTAGGCTTAAATCCAGTTTAATAGCACAGCTTACTCTATTACTACAATGGAGAGAGGCAGCTTATTTGTATAGTAGCTTTCCTGCACTTAATCTACGCAGAAAAATTCTAATTACTAAATTTGGCCGGTGGTGGACCAAGAAGTCCATGAGTTAGTGAAAATGAGGCCACAATCCAACTACAGAGGTTTATTGAATGAGGTACAATGTTCAATAACATAGGGATCCTCTAAGAAGTCTTATGACCAGGACCGCAATCCTCCCTCCACGTTTATATCAATTACGAAGTTGAGACCTCACTTGATGAAAAAATGTTTAATGAGCATAAGATTTGTCAACATCTTCACAGCATGAACTTTTAAATGTTTCTCTGAAGCTACTTATAACAACATAATTGTGGACTTGTGGTTTTCCACTCGGCAGGTTTCAATGGATTACAAAAGAGACAAAGCTACTATAAAGATAATAAATCTCTGATGGATGATTATTACCGCAACAGCTTTACTTGCCCCAGACTCAATTTGCTTGAAGTGGTCATCATTCAAGCCCAAATCACCATAGAAAGCATCATAGTAGAATCCCTGTATAACCATTTCATTGTTTTTAAGTGAAGCATTCTATACATAAAATCTAATAAAAAGGAAAACTAGATGACCAAGGAAAAGTGATAAAACAAGAAAACAAACTTTAAATTCCATCATTAAAATCTAAGATAAATGTAATGCTGAATATGCAGGTCAATGACCACTTAGACATGCAATTCACATGATGCAAACGTGCATGTCCTTTTCATACATGGTATAGCTTAAGAATCTCCAATATCTTACAACTACTGCATGCAGTACTGCACATTTTATAGCTATAAATACAAATAAAATTGCATGAAAAAATCGAAGGCGCCATTGTATACATGAACGATTTATGTGGATATATCTAGCCAAATTCTGATGGCAGACATAACCCAAACTTGGTCTCTTTAGCTCATCTCAAGAACCTAGATATGCATGCTGCATACTGCATACTGACAGCAACAGGAAATTTTGTGCAGCATACATAACCTATGAGACAGCAAAAAATGAAGCAACAAATAGCAAAATGCAATTAGCAGGTGTAGGTACCTCTCCTCTGGTGGTGCAGGGCCCAATGCAAAGCTTACAACCATACTCCATTTCAAGTGACTACATGGAAAGTAAGATTCACCATCAGAGATATGTACAGAAACTCAAATGTCCTTAAACAACCGCAGAAACAGATAAATAAAAATGCTCATAAACCTGGCCCAAAATGTGGGCACTCGAGTGCCAGAAAGTGTCGCGCCCTTCATCGCTATCAAATGTGAATATCTTAAGCTCGCAATCACACTCAAGTGGCCTCGACATGTCCCACAGGACTCCATCCACCTGCGCTATCAAAGCATTCGCTGCCAAGCTCTTCGATAATTCCCTAGCAACATCCAGTGGAGAAGTCTCCCATTTCTTCCCTTCCTTCACCGTCCCATCCGGCAATGTTATCCTTAAATCCGAGAACATAAAGGAATCCACATTGTCACAATCAGATACGACCGTACCCCAACATAACATTACAAACGCACAAACACAAGCAAGGCCCCATACATGACCCCGCATCAATTACAATACATTTACTCATGCGCGCAATGCGTCCTCGTCCAGCAAACAGATTCACGAAACAAGGGCATAACGAAGACTTGCCGAAACCACGGGGCATTATCCCCGCGTATGCAGATGCACGGTAAGCGAAGGAGCATCGAGAACATACTTGATAGGTTCGCCGGCGAAGGATTGGCGCTGGGCGAGCTGCCGCGCTTTGATGGACTCGAAGAGAGCGATGCGCTTGGGAATCACGAGTTGCAGGTAGTTCTCGTCCTTCGGGCGAGCAGCTGCCATGGCGGGCCCCGAAGGCGACGGCGACGGCGACGGACAGGGCGGAGGTGCCGGCCGGGCGGCGGCGGAGGCGGAGGCGGGGGCGGCGGAGGAGAGGGGGCGGTTGCGCAGGAGGAGATCGGACGCGGAGGAGAGAGCGAAACGGCGGCAACGGAAACCTCCCAAGGTTTTAGCACATAGCATATGGCCGGCGTGGTTATTTTGGGGGAAATGCGGGGGTTCTTGTGCTTTTCATTAGGGCTTTTCTCCACCGGAGCTCTTGGGCTTTTTTGTTTTACTGTTTTTTCACTGAATTTTATTTTCCAAGTATTCGCTGCACTAATTTTGTTCCGTTTTTTTTTTTTTGTGCGCAATCGATGCATTTGACTAAAATCCAAGTAACATTTTAGTATATGTCAAATCAGCATTTTTCTAGTGAGTTCTTGCATCGATCGAAAAGAAAATGAAGGTTTAATATATCGAGTCATTGAAATTACGGGTGAATGGGTTTTATTACCAAAATGTACTAAATTTGATTGCTTGCGGATGGAATTTAGCCTTAAGGCACACTTTTATGGGTGCCTACAAAAATGGAAAAAAGAGAGTTAATAAAGAAAGAGAAGTATGAGTTATTTTTGGGAACTGAGTCCCAATTGTTGTTTGATGCCTGTAAATAGAATATAAGAAATATTTAAGCAATAACTTGATTGTATTTATAAGAGGAAAATGTTTTCTTAAAAAATTACACTCGAGGAAGAAAGCGGTTAGTTTCACCTCATTTGGTAGTGTAGCTAAAGAAAAATCTTAAAAAATTGATTACAATTTCCGAGTTCCGACGACAAATAGATACCTCTCCTCGCCTCTTGATGCTCGCTTCCAAAGGTGATTGCTTTGGAGAGGACAAGTTCAGTCCACGTACACCCGTGGGAAAGAGAAAGTAACATTTCAGTGCTTTAAAATGTGCTGAAAAAACCTATCACAGATCACAAAATCAAATTCACCAAATTGACTGCATGAGCCGAGAGGAGGGATCGACAAGTTCTTTGGGGGGGGGGGGGGGTGTCTGTTGCGTGGGCGTCAAGCACAAGCAGTGGCCTTTTGCGATGCCTCATCGCATCATCATCATCAGTCCAAATCCACCATCATCAGTCCAAATCCACTCTCGACTTCCACGACCCACGATCACTCGAGCCCATGGGCCTCGACAACATCGTACTCTGTACAAAAAGAACATAAGTTTTTGGGCCGAAAAGGAAGCATCAATTTGACTGCATGTTTCGTGGATTCAAGCCTGCCCCGCAAGCGAAGCAGTGGGAGTGCACCTCCTCGACGCGATGACGCACCAGCTTTTGTAAATGCAATGCAGGTACCTTTACTTTTCCAGGTTGGTGATCTTTTATCGCTGATATGGTCAACACGTAGCCCGCGGAGAGAATCATATCATATATGATCAACACGTGACCCGCGGAGAGGATCACATCATATGTTCGATTCAACCGATGGAACGGTCAAGATCAATGAGTTGTCAAACCACATGCGCGGTATGGGGTTTGCGGTCTAAACCAGCTCGAGGGTCCCCATGATGCACATCGTCATGAAAACCCTCTAAAAGAAAAAGATGGCCGACTGGACGTATCTCTCTAGGTGCACCAACTATATGGTTGAGGATCTGTCGCATGAATTGCTCAAGTACAGTCGGCAAAGCGCGCCACGACCGCGCCCCTATGGGCAAGTTTGACGGGTACTGTCGTAAAGTTATATGGTTCCAAGATTACTTTATGAGGCGTTCGTCCATTCAATGTATTTGAAAAGATACCGATTCTTTTTAGCCAGCAAAATAGATGCAACTTGCCATGTTAGCTTGATCTTAACCTTTAAGGCTAGGACATTCCCTTTCTCTCATTTCCATGGATACAATCCTCAACCATGGAGTCCCACGTCGAAGGCCAAGAAGTCGACACTGGGGAGGAAATATAAAAAAAAAAAAAGGCAACAACACGACCGCACAAGCAGCCACAATCGGAGGGGCCACAAGCTCATGTGGTGAAGGGGCCGGGAAGCCGATCCGGCGGACAAATTAAGCTGGCCTAAGCATTCCTCTTTAGAGGTGGGTAACCCCCCAAGTGCTCTCCTTGATAAAGCCTTAACGTGGACATCCCCATAAGGGGTTGTTTCGTGACATAATGATAGTTGGAGATATCATGGGAGTGACAAAATTCGAGCGTTTCGTAACACGACCCTTAATGGGTCGTAAGAGGATACATACGCGAGAAAGAGAGAGAGCAAGGCATGGCATGTTAGCTTCGGGGACAAAAGCACATGTGGGTTCTTTCTTATTTTCCTCTGGCCATCATCTTCGACCCACACGGCCTACTCCCAACTTGCCTGCGCACTGCATTAACTCACTGCACGAGGCCACCACTATCACGTATACATAAGTACAAATACGGTACACACAACACTACACGCACGTATGGCTATCACAGCAGTACCATGCTGTGAGCCCAAGCGCCACTGCGATATATCAAGCTTTACGTGTAGTACGCTATGCACGAATCGCACCTTGTTTTCATACACGTGATCATGTCTAGGGTTATTTTAAGTGCTCGGGAGAGAGAGAGAGAGAGAGAGAGAGAGAGAGAGAGAGAGCTATCATTCATCATTCTACTTCACATGGGAATGGATTGCAACTTGAAGTTGTGTGTCTTCTCTCGAACCCTGGAAGTTTCTGAATAACGTGTTTGTGGGTGCCGTAGGGGACCGCTCAATGCATGTTACGGTAGAGTGCCTAATCTTTGCATGTTGCCCATTCACCAAATATTCCCCCCATGATCGTCCCCGCACATCCTTTGTTTTCTTCGTCCTTCTCTAGCGATCCACTAGGTTGACTCGTGCTGCCTTTGCAGTTCTTGTTCTGTTCTTTGGTTTTCATTTTCTTTTCTTGGTTTTTCATTGTGCATCGCACATATGGCTTCCGAGTTCTGAGCTCGGCTGGACTATGGCTCGGTTTCGTCTTTTCTTGGGACGCCGTCAAGAGGAGTATTTCAATACTCAAATTGGTCATTCAACTTCAGTTGTAGTCGACTTGATTTTCAAACTTTTCTTAACGATGGAACCGATTCCATCCCTCACGTTTAAGTAAACTTGGTTCGGTCGGCATCGGACGTCGAAATCCAACTCGGCCACAAGACTCCTACTTTTTGATGTTTTTGCATGTATCGACAGCCACATCAACAATCACCGCAAGAAAAACACCACGAGCGAACAAAAGTTTCTTCAACAAAAAAAATAAATAATTTGTTGCCGTAATATACCCAAAACCCAAAGGCAATAAATTGTTAAGTTTATTGTCATAAAATCTATCATGAACAACGAATTCTTAAATCAGCCACGTCATGCGAAACTCGAGCTACAAAATTCATATATCGTCAGCATCTACTTCAATCGAAGCTAGGGGCGATTTCGACCTTACGGCGACCTTGAACATTGAAGAAGAGAAAGAGTACGTAGACTTTCGTACGACGATTGAAAGATTCCACCGTATTTCCAGCTCAAAACTGCGGTAAAAGAAAAGAAGCTCTTCGGAGAGAGAAGTCATGAGCGGGGCCCCACCGGAGCTTCGCAGATTTCGATCACTAGAGCACCAACGGCCAGGATCGCATCGCATCTCCCCACCAGCCTCCCGCTTGTGGGCCCCACACGCGTTCTGCGCCGCACACGTAAGCCCAGCCGACTTGAATCGAAAATGCCCAACCCCCCCCCCCCCCCCTCCGGCGAGCTGGGGACGGCCTCGCCTCCCTCCCTCCCTCCCTCGCTAGCCTCGACGCACGTGGCGGTGGGGCCCCCGTCAAGCGGGAACGCGTCGAGATCGGGACACGTGCGAGGGGGCCTCCGCGGCGGTCGGGATTCGGGGATTACGAGGACAGAACGGATGATGTCGACCCGGCCCGGGGGGGAGTGGCTGGCGCGGCCGCGCGCGAGAGAGAAGAGCTGTCAGACACCGTGCGTGCTGCTCGGCGGGCCCCGCTACGCGACGAAAACCAGTTCGACGCCAGCGACGTCGTTGCGACGGCACTAACGTCTGATGTGACGCGATGAACGCGGACGGCGTGGCCGCGCAAAGGGAAGGGAACAGCTGGAACATAGGATTCTGGTGCGCACGGTCGTTCTGTTCGTTCGTGAGATCTCTCCGCGAGCCGGGTTAAACGACTGCATCAGCTTTTGGCCGTGCGTACTCCACTACATGCATGCATGCATGCATGCTTTCGGTAACTCTGGTTGTTTCATTCATCCTATCCTTTTGTTTATGTAAAGAAATTAGCTAAGTTTTTAACTTTATTGTTCTTAAAAGATGAGAGCAAATGCTTCTTCTTCTTCTTCTTCTTCTTCTTCTTCTTCTTCTTCTTCTGCTCCTCTTTGGTTTTAAGTCCTCTCATTAGTGAAGTGTATTACTGGGAGGAGAGGATACGTTATTCTGAGCCATATTCTTTAACTTAGCCAGAGAAAAATGGCAAAATAAAGCATATAACCTTACAAAAGGAAACGACATAAAGTTTTCCAAAGTTATATCAGCAGAATAAACCCTAAACAAGTAATTATGGGCTCTCTCTCTCTCTCTCTCTCTCTCTCTCTCTCTCTCTCTCTCTCTCTCTCTCAAATGTGCCAAAAGACAACATGGCTCGGCTCACATGGCCCGTCCTCGTAAACTTCTCATCATTTAAGGCTCTCTCTCATCTCTCGTTCGCTTTTCACACACACGCCCCCAAAACAATATCGACCCAACTGCTTTTCATTGCCCTTTGCGTTTTCCTCTCCTTTCTTTCTGTCTCTGCAAATGAGAATGTCCATTAGATGCAGAACATTCTCTAGCAAGCCTAAGCCGCTGCGCAAGAGAAGACCCACGAGGCGAGCACCGCTGCCGCCGTCGTCAATGACCGCTCATGATTTAACAGTCCGGATGAAGGTGAAGAAGCTTCAGAAGCTGATTCCGGGAGGCCGAGAGTTGCAGCCGGATCGCCTTCTCTTGAGAACAGCTGATTACATCCTGCATTTGAGGTCTCAAGTCAATGTCTTGCAAGCTCTTTCCAAGCTTTACGATCACATATAACCCCATTAAGATGTGCATTGTACATCCCCCATTTCAACAAAGTCAGTTGTTTATCGTATTGTTGTTGCTTTTTCTTCGCCCATGTTCAAGGGGATATATATATTACGGTATGACATAAAAAGGGTCCATCCGTTGCAAAAACTCTGATGCTCTCTCCCTTTTTATTTGTGCAAATGTAAGTTGTTCATTCAATCATGAATTATATATTGTCTGGTTAATATTTCTTCCGGCTATACTCTTGTTATAATTGGTTTTGAATACGCGCTTTCTTGAATTTATGTTCTGACGAGCCCCTTCTACACTAAGAATAATAGAACTCACGTTTAATTTTATCCATTCATTTTTCTCTCGTTTTTAAATATTTACTCATATAAGTGCTCTCTTCTGTTCTTTTGTCCAAGAAGTTGCATTTCTAGGGTTTACTGTGCATCCTATATAGGACCTGGAAGCTTGTTCATTCGGTTCATGTCATTTTTATTCCTTTTTTTATAAGAATTCTTGATCTCAGGTATGTGGCTGAACAGGATATATTTTACTTCTTGGTCGAAGCTGAACAGGATAAGATTATGAGGTTATGCTTTTGGCAGACTTCAACTCGTTTAAGACTCTCTACCAAAAAACTTACATGCATGAATTTATAAGCTAAACAAGGTCATTTCGTTTATCCTTCCCCTCCTATATGCAACTTTCCTTTCTTTTTAGTCTCCTTCAATCTTCTTTTTGTGTGTGTGTGTGTGTGTGGGGGGGGGGGGGGGGGGGGTTTGGGGGTGGGGGGATGATCTGAGTCTTCTGTCTGTTCATGAGTTGAAATGCTAGGAGACTCCCAAAGTTGACATCGAATTTAGACGATTATGTAACTAGATTCCTATGTCATGCTATGTGTCGAAATCATTAGCAACACCCATTATCCAATCGATGGAGGAAAATCGTACTTGTGAACTCCAGCTTTGACATAAAACATCATCTACTGCAAGAATTTTGCAATTACAGCTGCAGTGTTCTTCGCTTACCTTTAGGCCTCTATGATATGCAAGTTTGGCCTATGCTTTTTGTGTCAGGCGAGATAGTTGAAGCGCATCTAACTATATGGTACCGCATATGGACCGCATTCTTGAATTTTCGATCATCTTTTGAAGATATTTTCGGTTTTCTCTTTTTTGCTTGAAGCCGCCTACATAAGCTTGTCCCCCCATGATACCCCAGCACAATTTGTTCCCTGGACACAGATCTTTCATACAGTTATGAATACCATAATAAATTGAGTCAACTTCTGGGTACTACTCTTAGAGCTTCTCTAATTGACAAATGCACTTTTGACACTGAGCTAATGAGTTTGATCTCTCCATTGTCTTTCCTTTTCTTGGGCTTAATCTAATGAGTTTCGTCTAGATAAAGAGACATGGGTACCGAGCATTATCATTTCTCCATTTTGTTCTTGACATCGGGCTGTTATTGTTCCTTTCACAATCGAGAAAGTTGGAATCGCAGAATTCTGGTTGCGAAGAAATGTGTCTTTAGTTGGAGTCTGCAATTTGTTTCCAAATTTGAATCGACGGGGATTTTTTGAGCTTATCTTTCTGTAATTTGATGCCTATCATTTGCCAAGAGAACTACACATGAAGTGATCATGCGACATCATGAAGAAGAACGAGAGGCATAGTCTTCTTCGGATGATGTACTTGAAGATGGGATTCATTGATCTTATTCAAGAGTCAAGGTAATATTTGTACTAACGTGCCTGATGCATAGCTAAAAGAAAGACCAGATTCCTCATTAAAATTAGAAATTCTTTGTTAAAATGTATGTGTAGATCAAGACAGCATTGAAGAATTGCATGTATTGCATGAAAGTGAGACGATTATGTTTGTATCAGCACATTTGAATTGATGATTTCAGTGGAGCAGATAGTTCGAAATCGCAGATTAAGAATCAACCGGAAATGGTGCATTCTAAGGCATGTAACGGTGATTCCATTTTTAAGATATCTTGAGAGATTTGTGATGGAACACCTAGCTTGTGCCTCAAGACTGAAGTCGTAGTCGCCATTAACATCGAGGTTCTCGTTTCCGTTTCATACTCTGACCTTAGTCATTGGAGGGAGAAACAGAGCAGAAATCATGATGCTAGGCGAATCGATTGTTATCTCCTTGCTTATTCTATGAAATTCCTGCTTCTTCTCTTTACAGACGTAAAACAAGGGATAATGGCAAGGGGGCACCGTGAACTTTTCGGATCTGTGCAATAATCCTCCCTGGACTGTTTTTCCGGCCGAGCCGGGTTCTCCAACTTTTTCAACTTGTGTCGATGTTAGTCCTTCCGTTGAGCACTAGGAACGGAAATGCCAATGGGGTAGTCAAATCCCCGTCGAATTAAAAGTACTGAAATTTGAGGGCAGAAGAATGAGTATCCAGATCTTTTAGCTTGTCTTTATCAAGATCCCTTTTGCCCAAAGAGGCCGAAAGTCGGAGAGCATTCACGCCTCCCGTGGGCCTGGATTGATCGAATTCAATTTCGAGAGAGCTGGAAGTGCCCGCAACTAATGGCACGTTTGGTTCGCACGAATTGCTGTATCCTTACTTCAAGAACTGTATAGAAATAGCTCTTCCTGTGAAATAGTCATTCCTTCGACATCATGAAACAATAATTATAATATTACGCGGAAACCCATCGGTGGTAGATTCTCATTGCAGCAAACAGCAAATAGACTCGATCGGGTCGGAGAAAGTGTCCATAGTTTCACCAAGTCCGGCCAATCATGAATCTTTCTACAATAGTTCAAGATTGGGAAACAAAGAGAATGCATAAGTTCAGTAGTTCTCTGATTGCATGAGTCCTCACAAGTCGCAACGCTGCAACCATTTACCATTGGTTTTGGATGTGCCAGATCAAGAGGGACCGACACGCGATGGCCCAATTAAAACATGAGACCCAGTAACATCCATGCTGCATTACTATAAAGATGCGTAGCTTATACGATGTATAAAATCATCCGCACCGTTTGAAATTTCCCAAAACTCTACACGAAAAATTTGTTTGGCCGTCTACGCCGACCATCATCGCATCGCCCAAGTAGCATGCTCATCGTCTCTTCTCGCGCATTATTTGGCCAAAACTGAACTGGATAGAAGATTTCATTTTCCTCTTTTTTCCAGGCTTTCTTTTCATCTTTCCTTTTGATATTGCAATTCCTTATATACATACATCTGAATAATGCCAAAATTAAATAGGGTAGACCATGCCTACCTGCAAAGTTGAGGCATGAGGCGCACTAAATGCGTTGGTGGGTGCCCTGCAATTTCTGCTCAAAAAGTCGTACCCTAAGTTAATTACCATCTTCCTAAAAAAGCTCGAACCTTGCTTCGCTCTCACGTACGAGTGTCCCAATATGTAGGAAACTCCAGCTTCCCTTGCTTCCATCAGTTCCCGCAGCTCGTCTCGTGCTTCCACATCAATCTTTGGACTCTCTGGCACGATAAACCGCACTCTCTTTTTCCTTGGCTTGATCAATGGCGGCGATCGTATCTCCCTCCTCGATGATCCTGCAACTCCAACATCATCAACATTGTCCTCGCTCATTTGAATCCCATCAGCATGGGTAGCAGAAGTTCCTACAACAGTCATTTTGTCCTCGTCCTTCAAGTTATCTTCATTTGCACCGCAGGGTCCTGCACTTCCAGTGCGTATAAACTCCGCAATGCTACAAACCAGATCATTTTCGAATTCCAAGTCGTCCTTGTGGATGTCCCTATATCCATACCGTACGATGCACCTATAGAGCCTAAACTCCCTGGGACCGATGCGGCCCACGAGAAACCGTTCCTCTGGCCTAACATGTGGAACAGGGACAGATTTAATGCAGAGAAACACTAGTACCTGATGAAAAGCTGGAAGATTGGTGACAAAATGGGAGAATATTGCAGGAATCCCCGACACGAGCTCTGTGTGGACTAACCCAATCCCCCGCACACGTACAATGCCGAGGCTGGGACCCAAGCTCATAAGCCAGTTGACAGAGACCCTGTTTTGAACATCGTACTCATACTTTTTGAGAGTGCCATAGTGCCAGATACACATCACAATAAGGAAGACGAATGCCAGGGCAATTGGTACCCATGCTCCTTCAAGGAACTTGACAAGAGAAGCGGAGAAGTAGAGCGCTTCAATTGTTCCAAAGAAAAATACGAACGCAATTGCGACCACAACGCTCTGATGCCAGCATAGGACGATGACTAGGGACATTAGACAGGTGGTAACCAACATAACCGTTATAACTGCCAAACCTGCTCCGGGAAAAAAGGCGCATCAATAACTCAATCAAAGCAACATCGAAATATCTTTAAAACAACAGATGAAGCCGCAATACTCAAGTTGAATAGCTCCACCCAGCAGATAATCAACTTAAGCATAAAAAATTTCAAATATGGTGGTTGGGGCTGATATTTTCCTCATACCTGATGCATTACCCAAGCTTTTTGTGTCTCTGAAACCAATAGTGACAGCCAAGCATAATACCATCAAGATCCAATTAATTTCTGGGATGTAAATCTGACCGTGAATTTTTGATGATGTATGCACAATTTTAACTCCTGGAAAGCAGCCCAGAGCAGAACACTGTTTAATAATTGAAAAGGTTCCGGTGATAATAGCTTGGCTGCCAACAACAGCAGCAAGTATGGCTATTCCCAGTACAGGCCATCTCAGTTTTTCTGGAAGCCAATTCAAAGTGACATTAGCGAGATAAAATTTACCCATCGTCCAAATTATTGCAGATAGAAGGGAAAGCTACCAACCTGGCACAGAAACATAAAACCCGATTCTGTAGTCAGTATCAACTACATGATGCTTAGATAGGTAGGCAGCTTGTCCCATGTATGCAAGAATCAGGGACGGATAAACCACAGAGGTGAATGCGATCTGCATGAAGTAAATAATGTTTGTCGATACATCTGTTCTCTGAACAGTAGTAGTAGTAAATCATTCATTATCAAGTTAGAGACTTTAGATACTATAATAGCAGGGGAACTGAAGGCTAATGGAGTATCTCACTGAATTCACACTCTGCAAACCTTGCCCAGAAAAGAAGGGTAAACATAATTGAAATTGGCATGCCTTTTTAAAGCACCATGGGAAGATGAATGTTCATTTAAGTCCAGTAGTTTAGACATAATGTGGATGAAACAAATGAGCCAATGAGTATTAATTATGGAAACTTTCACAGTTTGGCAATCACTTTCAAAGACAGCAAATGTTCACCCGCCTCTAGAAGGGGGGGCGGGATCACTGCAATTATACCATGTCAATAACAGATGCTCTACTTAGAAATTCGCCTCAAGAGCCAAAAACAAGTGGAGCAAGATAATTCAACTGTCTCCATCAGAGGTTAACGGCCACCTCAACTATCGTTGACCCATGTGAACAAGCACTGAAAACCATTTTAAATTATAAGACGACCTTTTCTTCATTTATCAACACAACTAAACTGACAGTAACAGATATAAAAGACAAGTTCTTACGAGTTATGTGAACACTTAAATCACAAGTACCTGAATTGACAGTTGGGAAAAGTGTCCAAGATCGGCAAACATAGCTTCAGAACCTGAAATTTCCAGGTTCTAGTAAATACTCGCTCTGTCAGTGAAAGAAAGAACAAGTAAACTCAAATGCAAATGCTCACCTGTTATACACAACAAGATCCCACCAAGGGACATCCAACCTCCCCGTTGAGTTTTCCTCAAGAATTTGTACATGTAATACGGAGACAGTGCTTGGTACACATGAGGATTCCAATGAAAAATATTGTATAAGCCTATGGCACTGATGCAGAAAAGCCATAGCACAACCACTGGAGCAAACAAGAATCCAACCCTGTGGGTACCGTAATGTTGAAGAGCAAACAAGCCTATTAGTATGACGCATGCAACCGGAACTTCTACATCTGCAAAACTGCCACACTTTCAGAAGGCAAAACAGACCAATCGCAAGCAACTAAAACCTAGCTGCTAATGCTGATATGCAGAGCAGAATGAAGCATTAGCCGAAATAATGTAATCATGAAGAAACTAGATCAAGAGGAACCAAGAAGATTGGCAGTCTAAAATTTCTCTTTTAATTAGAGTGCCTTGAAGAAGCACCACCATTCTTGGAGTTGGACCACATTTATAGTACCGCAAAATTTGCACAATGACAAGAACAGCAGAGCGAGCAAACAACCTCAATAAACCCTTTATTATTTGGACAACCTTCAATCCTTGTAAACCTCTGTGGACATGGAATAGAGGATCAATACAATGAACATACATGTTTCATCATAAGGTAATACTAGTGCATGGCAGCATTAGAAAATTAGCCAATAGGATCAAGCGACATTTGCAATGCTGGGATAACTATTCGTCATGCTCATCTTATCAACAGGAATAAGCAGGACTGTCCTAGTTCTCCAGAAGCCGGAAGGTAGCCGGTTTTGTCATAATATGAGTACCATTAAAGAGAAAAGTTACCACTGTTTCATAACCCACCCACACAGGGAGAAAAGGAAGGAAAAGAAAATAGAGGTAGTTGAAAACCTAATTCTGCGATACTGAGGTTGAAAAGAGATCCCAAATTAAAGGATTTAAAAGTTCCATGCCCAATGCTAGCATTTCATTGTAAAACTTAAAAAGAAGGCCTTAGTTGAAGGACTGCACATAAAAGCTAAAGTTTCCTAGCATTAGTCTGACTATTTCACCAGAACTCCAGAAAAGTATCTTCTAACTCAACACTTCTATAGATATAAAAACAGCTAATGAACCAGAAAATGCTGTTCTCAGTTCAAGTTGGTGAAAATTCAATTTTGCCATGAGGTTTAGAGCAATACTGATCATGCTGAGTTCCCGCTCATGCCCCCAGCCTACCTAATAATTTCTCCGATTCTCGAGCCAATCCGTGAAACTACCAAACTAATGTTACTTGCCAAGAGTAATGCTACGAGTACAGAGACTAAATAGAATGAGGATCTTACATTTGTGATGCTCCTTGGCAATCGAAAGTTCAAGACCCGACACCGCTGAAAATACTAAATCAAACAGAAAAGAAGTAATTCATCAGTCTCTACAGCACCATAATCCCAACTCTGATCCATAATTGAAACGAAATAATGCCAAAAATTCAAGGTTTGTCCCTGAATCCAGAAAGGCGGGAGCCAAAAGGGCGAAAATCTTCAAATTTTTTAACCTTCAGAACGGGGAAAAAGAAATCTCCTTAAATTTGACCAAATCGCCCATGAAATTCGACCAATCAGCTCCAATCAAGTCGGCCGCCGACTTGGAACTCAAAGTAAACCTCCCGAAAACCTCAATAAAATCCTAGACTTCGACGGGACAATCAAGCAATCACTTTCACTACCTGAAATAGACGGCGTGAGGACACCATCGCCAATCACCATGCAAGTCCCGATCAAGGCCAAGATGAGCAAGAGCCTCTGCAGCACCCGGCGCCTCTCCAGCGCCGACTTGAGCCTCGATCCGAAGCTCGTCTTCGGGGACGAGCCGGCGCCGTCCTTCTTGTAGTCGGAGAGCTCCTCGTCCGCCACCTGGCAGCTCGGCAGGAAGTTGACCCGGGCGTGCCGGCACAGCAGGGAGTAGAGAGCGAACGTGCCGCCCTCGCCGTTGTCGTCGGCCCTGAGCACGATGAAGACGTACTTGAGGAGGGGGACGAGGGTGAGCGTCCAGAACACGAAGGACAGGACGCCGAAGATCTCCTCGTTCGTCTCCGAGTGCTGGATGTCCTCCGCGAACGCGCTCTTGTACACGTACAGCGGCGACGTGCTCAGGTCGCCGTACACGACGCCGAGGCTCTGATACGCCAGCAGCAGCACCGACCTCCACGAAACTTTCTGTGCCACACAAGCAAAAATTAAAAAAAAAAAAAAAGCACAGCTCGAGATCAACATTACGGGACCGGCGATTGCACATTCCTGCCGTACCTGCTTCTGCTTGGCCTGATTCTGAGGAGGAGGAGGAGCTGCTGCTCCGGCTTCCGGATCCATGGCGAGCGGTGTCAAGCGAGGTCGAATAAGCGACGCGGAACCAGCGCCATGCTTTGTCCTTCTCTTTTGTATCGACTGAGGAGAACCGAAATCGAAGACGAACCTCCCCCAGAATGAGCGGAAACGGAGCAATACACTAATATATATATTACATATATAGAGAACGCTAACGCGAACGCACAGAGATATGCAGGAAAGTAGTGCTAAAAAAATGGAGGGGAACGCGATTGGGATGGTCAATCGGAAGACGACGAAGGAGAGGGCGCGTGCGGGCGGGCGTGCGTGCGTGCGTGCGTGGAGGAGTAGGGGGGGGGCAGTTCAACCACCGCCGCGGATCGGGTGGAAGCGACACGCGGGGAAAGGGACGAAAGAAGCTCGCCGCGAAACGCCTCACTCCCTCCCTCCTCGCTGCTGATACTCGCCCCAGTTGGGGAAAAAACTGCTCGGAAGCGTACTGAAAGAATTTGATTAGAGAAAGGAGGAGGAGAGGTGGTGCGTGCGGGACGGTGGGAACCCGGGATGATCGGCTCAGGGTGGGCAGGTTCCAGAAATCTGAAACCGACCTTATTATAATTAATTTTCAATTTTTAAAACCTGAAATTTATTTTATTTTTTTTGGAACCTACTCTATTTTTCTGGTCCGATTTCAGGCTCTGTCAGAGAACCTTTTTCTTTTATTCCTTTTTTCTTGTTTCATTTTTTCCAGCAAAATAATATGAGTAGCAATGAAACGATTCAAGATCAAATATGAATAATAAAAATCACTATCCGCCAAAAGCAATAATCCCTAAGATGAGCAATAAAAATTACTATTCATCAAAAGCAAGAATCCAAAATATAATAATAGTATGATCTACAGTTTTTTTTTTTTTAACACAAGCTATAAATCGGTTCCAAAACTAGTCCGGGTGGGTCTTCACTTGGAACCGAGAACCAGACCAGTTCCAACCGGTTCCCAAAAAATGGAACTAGTTCCCGGACCAGTTCAAACAGGAACCGGTTCCCGAACCTATTTTTCGGGTGGTTCGATCCGATTTCTGGATAAATCCAATCCAATTGCACACCCCTAATGGGAACTGAACTTGACAAGCTCGTATTTTTTCTGATTTTCGGCGATATTTTCTTCGTAAGGAGGATGGTAACTAACTGACTGGCGCGAGCGGCTTTTTTAGCGTAACAGCAATGTCACGTTGCGCTACGAATTCTTAAAAAAAATGAACCTCGCAATAATATGTAATTACTTATTATATAAATTTTTATGTTCCAAACAGGTTATTAATCTCACGATAAAATTAATAATGGTCGTTTAATCAATTAATCATTTTTCGTGCGGAGAGAAAGAGGGTGACGTGACGTGGTGAAACTAATCCGGTCGAGTTGATGCGTTTTCTGTAAAGAAACGTGGACGGTTTCGGCTTACACCTTCGTGTACAGGTCACACCTGTCCGTTTCAGCTTCCATCGAAACCGCACTCAAAGATTGGGGAGGGATAAAAAAATTTCAAAATTAAAAAATTTTGAGCGATGCCAGGCTGGAAGTGATTTGCTGAAATCGGTTTACTAAAAGCTCATCGGGTACTGCGAGATCATTTAAAAAAATTACCGAATATAAAGTAGATCGTATTCAAGAATTATTAATAATTCGACGTGTTGGTTTTGCAAGACGGTCTTGATCAGCGATTTTTCTTTCTTAAGAAATTAAATGTGCAAATTTTTTTTTTTGTGTGCGTTGACTTGGGTAGGAGATTAGTTTCGCGACGCACACGTCGAAACACCCAACCATGCAGTGTCAAAAAATGGCTAAATTCGGGGCTACTGCGGGTAGAGATTAGAGAGAACTGGGATTAGTTTTCTCACGTACTCTTAGGGAAACTTAAGAGATATCAAATGAAAATCTGAAATGAACCTTTTAGTAATTAATTTTCCGCAACCCTTTTAGCCACGAAAAAAATGACTATTTGATTTAGTACGGCTTTTGGCAACGAAGAAATTCAAATAAGTTGGCATGGATTTTTTAGCCTCGAAATTTTCATTGCAAAACGTTGGTTCTTTTGCCACGAAATAGAAGCCGTTGCCATTGAACGTCTTTTCATGGCGGAAAGCATGCTTTGGCCTATTAAAATTACTGAATTTTGTCGCTAAGATGTACCGCTGCAATCCTTTATCCACACCTTTTTCCGCCGCCAAATTTTACGCTTCTGACCACAAAATTCCAAAAATATATATAATTACGGTACTCAACCAATTTAATTTCAAACTAATTGATTGTGCAATTTAAACATAAACATTTTGATGATTTGCCAATGTAGTCATTCCGTAGTGGTCCAATCAACGCTGGTCATTTTATATGGTATGGCCACTATTAGACGTTAATGATTTTCTATATTTTTTCTTATTTTTTACAATGAAGGAAATAAAAGAAAAAAAATGAAAGAAAAGGCTATTCACAAAAAAAAATTAAAAAAAATGGAAAAATCATCAACGTCAGCTCCAGGCGTACCATGTAAGATAAGCTGTGTCCACGTCACCGATTTTCGATCAAAATTAGTCGAGATTGCTACATTAATAAATTACCAAAAAATTTAGGACTATATAGATGAAATCGAAATATTTATAATTAAACTAACCGTCACCGTTATTTCTTACCAAATTCCACGGGTCGTGAGTTTCACCGTCCCTGCTGTTCGTAGGGGGGAAGCGCACGCCTGCCCACTTGGACTGCCGAAGCTAGTAGTAGTCTCTAGAGATCTCATCTTCACTGCATTAAAAAAATTGACACCCAACCTAACCTAACAGGTACAAAAGAAATGGGCCACTTTTGGGAACAGCTACACCTAGAAAACGACTCGTTCGTGATAAGGGACGCAGCTTGGTTTATGAAAAGCAAGATCCATGATCATCATCAGATATTCTACTTCACATGTGATATCAAAACAAAACATAAAAAGAAGGAAAAACGAAAGTGGGGATAGCGCAAGCAAAAGCCCTTGACACAAAGGCTGTCGGTTCTTTTATAAAGTCGAAATGCCTTTTGCCGGAAGGAAAAGGAGAAAGAGAAAGGCTGATAAGTACTACACAATTGAGTTATCAGCTTTCGTTCCTAATGGCCTGCCTCTCTTAATCGGACTAAAACTACTGGCGGAGGCTCTCGCTAATCTCTCTACGCGGTGATCATGGTAATCTGGGCGAAAGATATGTGAAAAGGGAGTGAGACGCGCCCGTGTCTTTCGCGCAGTTGGTAATTTCGGATCACATTTTCAGCTATTCTTATATACTTGCGCATCCTTCTCGTTTTATCCTTCTTGATTAGTCATCGTAAGGTGTCGTCATGTCTCGGTCCGTAAGCGGACCGAACCGACTGTTACCGGCTCGACCCGATAAAATGATTACGCGAATACGGTCGCGTGACTTCTTTTTTGGCAGGTCATTATTGCATGAGCGAGTTGATTATGTTAAGTTGTACGCTCGGAATCACATTCGATGGCAAGAGGGGATTTCAATGCGTAGAAAGAAGAAAAGGAGCTCGACGGCTAACACCAGAAAGTAGTGGGGCGCTGAATCCCACTTGGTCCGCGCTTTTCGGCTTTTCGGCCATGGCGACAACGACAAGTGGCTCGGGCACCTCGGCTCTCTTGGCGCAACGTGCGCGCAGGAAGAAGGTTCTCGCAGGAAGTTCTGTCGATGAAGTAGTGTTGTGGGGAGGCACAAAGTGGGACGTGACTGGGTTCCTGGTTATGGAGATGTGAAGGACATACCCAGTTGACTATCCGAGGCCCTATTTTGTTCCGTGAAAAAATTAAATAATTTAAAAAATAATATTTCGTATCACTCGAAATAATTAATCAATAAAAAATATTTTCATTATCGATAATAATTTATGCCTAAATATTTTCATAGGCGATAAAAATATCTTTCGTCCGTTCATTCATTTTCAGGCAATAAAAACGATTATTTTTAGGTAAAATATTTTCTAGATCATTTATTTTTCTGCAAAATAAACACTCGTTGGTCGGCAATTGTCGCCGTCAAATCGAAATTATTGTCGGATTTTCTCCCGAAAAATTTGCGGCGTATTAGCTTATGGCATGATTGTTCGGGTATATGACCCAAATTGAATCGAACCATCAAGATCCCAAACTTTTTTCTTAATGCCCAAACCGAAATGGGACCCGATCCTACTTTTTTTTGGGGTCGGTTTAGGTTTTTTTGGCACCCCTAGTCTCCACCAGCCACCGCTCGTTATTGACGTCAATTGTGCCGCCACATCCCAGTGCCGTCTGCAGCACAACTTCGGCCCTCTCCAACCTTTGATCGCTTGTTGCTCTTTATTTGGTGCCCTCTCTATTACTGAAATTATATAGTTTTGGACGAAAAGAGGGTCTTTAAAAAAAGAGGAGTACGACTTCTCCCTCGCACACACGCTTCATCCCCGTAGACGAGGTCAGTGGCATCGAAACTAACTTGATGAAGGTCGTCTCAGAGAGAGAGAGAGAGAGACACACACACTGTATTCAGGGGTTGACCATGCCCAACAGGTGAGGCGGAGGTTCTCACGATGGCGAGCAGCAAAGACGACATAACAATCGATGGTACTTCAGTTCTAAATTTTTCAATTTGATCAACTTAATTTTAATTTTTTTTTAATAATTTGCCAATGTAATTCTTCTAGTTTTGGCCTTACTCACTGATGTGATCGTCCGGCTTGTTTGGGTTGTACTACATGACACGATCAGCATTGATGTTGACAAATTTTGTAATTTTTTTAAATATATTGAAATTTTTCTCTAATTTTCTTTCATTTTTCCTTTTTCCTTATTCCCTCTAGTCGCCAGGCACAGGTGAGGGTTGCTCTTACCAGCCAACGGTGAGAGTCGCCCTCATTGGATCTGGCAAGGGTCATGACGCCCGAAGCTGGCGAGAGCGTCACCGTCGCTTGTGGCCAACGACCTTAGGTAGCCATCGTCGAGGCCCCGGCAACCAGCAGAGAAAAACAAGAAAAAAGCAAAAAAAAATTGGAAAAAAAAGAAACATTCTAAAAAAATTTTAAGAATTGCAAAAATCATTTACGTTAGCGTCGGGAGTGTCACACGGGATGGATGTCGGCAACTGCCAGCCAAAATCGACCCGAACGACTATATTAGCAAATCATCAAAAGATTTAGGACTAAATTAGCCAAACTGAAAAAAGTTTAGAATTTAATTGACATCCATACAATTTATTTATAAATTTTTTTTTGTAATTTTCCCCGTCACAAAAATTGGTGGTGAGGCCAAGTAAAGAATTGGGATGGCTAGGGGGTTTTGAGTAGGGGATTTTCAATTATTTTTTTTTTTTGGTAAGGAGGGGATTTTCAATTTTGATTGGGGTTAGATTCAAAAGAAAGTGCCCGTTTTGTAAGTGAAGCCATAATAATATTAATGATGTGGAGGTATATATGGGCAACTATGTGCAAACTGGTTTGTGTAAAAATAGAGGGGTGTAAGATATTTCGTTGAAAATTCAAGTACATTAATTGATTTTTTTAACTCAATATACCCTCTAACTTCACTTATTAACAAACACCACCTCGTTGTCGTGATTCTTATGCTCGCGTAAACAGAAATTAAATATTACAAATTCAAATTATCCGAATCATTGCAAAATGCTGCGTCTAATTCACGATTCCAATGTCCAATTTGCAAGAATTTTCAAGCGCAATTGCACTGTTCAAAGCACGGTACGGCGGGCAGTAGGAGCCTAGTACTTTCCATTCCCCCATTTGGAAAAATTTTGTTCGATTTTCCCCGCCCACTTTCATTTCTCTCATTTACCATCCCTTTTCCCAAACAGGGCACTTAATTGCTCGTTATCACTTCATGAATCTAATCGGCCTCGTCACGGATCACTAAAATTATCTGGATAAGATTTGTCAAATATGTCCCGACCACAAACCGTGGACTACTCGGACCAATATCAACGCTTACTTATATATATATCATAACAGTTTTGTTCGAGAGAATTAAGGGTAATCGATTTCCGGTCTTGTTCCCGATTCCAAGATAAAACTGAGAACCGAGAATCGAATTGGGAAGATCGGTTCCCAAATTGTGGAACCGGAGATTGGACCGATTGGTCCTAGAACTGGGAACCGGACCGGACCACCGGTTCCGTTCCGGTCAAGTCCAATGGAATCGATCACTTTTTCTTTCCCTTTCGTTTTGAATTAAGCAATATATATGCAGTGATCCTCAAATTGAAACGATGAATTAAAAAATGTGCTTCACTAGGGGTTTAGTTCACATTTTACTGATTTTTTAAAGAATAAGAAAATAAAAAAAAAAGCATATGTAGTCGGTCCGGTGACCGAACTGCTCGGACACCGGCTCTACTTTTAGGAACCGGGAACCGGACCAAAATTGCCTATCCATGCTGTTCTCGGTTTGAGCGGTCCGTTTTGCACAACCCTAAAGAGAATTACCAAAAAAAATCTTAAACCTATTACAATTGTGTCAATTCAGTCCTAAACTTTTATTTTGCCAATTAAGTTCCAAACCTTTTACATTTGTGTCAGTTCAGTCCATCTGGTCAATTTGGCCAAAAATTGCTGACATAGACGCTAGCTATTCTATGTGGTACAACCGATTTTGATGTGGACAGTTTTTAATAATATTTTAATTTTTTTCTTTATTTTCTTTCTCTCTCTTTCTTTTCTTTTCTTCTTCCTCTAGCCAGTGGCCAAGGACTGGCCAGAGGCAAGGCCAACCTCGCCCAGCAACGACAAGGTCGAGCCTCGTCAATAGTGGACAATGTCACGCAGCATTAAGCTGTCCTGATTCGAGTTTTACGCTATTCACGTATCTAGCTGTCCTGTCTCGACTCTGGAGGTCGAGAATTGGGGGTGGTCCTCCCCTAGCTAACCAATCCTTAAGCCCGAAATTAGCAGGCGCTGTCACCTAATTTATTAATTAATTAAACTAGAGTTTTATGCACTGAAAAGGAAAAATTCCAATTAAGGACCCCAAGTTGGGTATTTTTCTCAAAAAAGGACCCCAAGTGGACATAGTGTCAAATAAGGGCTTGAAGTGCCCAATCAATCTCAAATAGGGGCCCGAAGTGCCCAATTAGTTAATTAATTAATTAAACTAGCGTTTTATGCACTAAAAAGGAAAAATTCCAACTAAGGACCCCAAGTTGGGTATTTTTCTCAAAAAAGGACCCCAAGTGGACATAGTGTCAAATAAGGGCCTGAAGTGCCCAATCAATCTCAAATAGGGGCCCGAAGTGCCCAATTAGTCTCAAGGAAAGACCTTGATTCGCCGAGCGATCAAATGCTCGTTGGCTGGCGAGCACGATTACTGTTTCGGCGACCGAAAAAGGGCAGTTTCATCTTTTTCTTTTTTTTTCCTTTTCCTTTTCTATTTTTTTTTTCTTCTCTTCCCTCCACCGGCCATAGCTGGGGCTGGTAGAGGTCCCCGGCCTCAGGTGAAGGCCGCCCTCGCATGGGCTGGGCGGGCGAGGGTGACCCTGGCCCGCCCAGCCCAGTCGAGGGCCGCCCTTGCCGGATCTAGCGAGGGTCGCCCTGGCCCGCCCGGCCCAACCCAGTCGAGGGCCGCCCGACGCCGGCGAGAGCGGCCTCCGCCTGAGGCCAGTGACCTCCGCCGGCCCCGGCTATGGCCGGCAGAGGGAAGAGAAGAAAAAAATAGAAAAGGAAAAGGAAAAAAATAGAAAAAAGAAAAAGATGAAACTGCCATTTTCCGGTCGTTGAAACAGTAATTATGCTCGCCGGCCGGTGAACATTTGACTGGCCGGCGAACTCAGGCCCTTTCTTGAGACTAATTGGATACTTCGGACCTCTATTTAAAACTGATTGGGCACTTCAGACCCTTATTTGACACTATGTCCACTTAAAGTTTTTTTTTGAGAAAAAGACCCCACTTGGGATCCTTAATTAAAATTTTCCCCGCTAAAAACCAAGTTGCTGCGAGGTCGCTTTCGTTCGAGTCTACACGGAAGCTCTCGACCATGAATTGAAAATTGTGTATCAATGCAATTCATAGCGATTAGTGGGTGTGGCGCAAATATTCTATTATATATATTTAAGAATAAAATTTGCCGTGAAAGTCACACGATTTGTGATTTTGTTTGTTTTTTTTCTTATTTGATTATCCTCGAAGACTCTTCGTCGACCATCACTTCACATTTATTTGAGCCTATACGGAAGCTGTGGACCATTCATTGAAAATTGCGTATAAATACAATCTATAGTGATTAGTGGGTGTTCCACGGATATTCCATTAGATATATCCATCCATGAACAGGAATTGCTGTGGAAGTCGCGACGATTTTGTTCGCTTTTTTTTCTTATTCAACAATCTTCGGAGACCCTCCGTCGACCATAAGGAAATCGACTTTTGGACATCGCGAAACGAAAGACGAGATATTTCATTAGCGCGGTCGGTTTTTAGCCGATACCAGGTCGGGAAGCATATCTTTAATCCCTACCCCCCATCATCGATGTCATAATAGTCATAGATCCAAATCTCAGACATTTTTCTTTTCTTTTCCCTTTGTAAACTCGGTTGATGTGCTCACGTTGCCATGGACCTACAATTCTTTCTGGCTTCGATTGAAAGGGCGATGATGCTTATGCAATTGGCGAGATGGGGGGCAATCGGGTAGATGGAAAATTGAATGGAATTTGATACTAGCAATTAGCATTCGACACTTGAAGAGTCAAAATGAGGGAATGGGCAACGTCTACAAAAGTCAAAATCGGACAACGCCGGATAAGGAGGAGGCAAATCAATAGCGCAATCCGAATCGAAAGGACTGTGCTCGACGAGAAAATATCGTGTGCAATTGCTGTGCCACGTGTACGAGCGTGGCCCTTTTGACCGAGGGAGGACCCCATGAACAGTTCCCGCGTACAGATGTGGTGTCGTTCGTTTATTGGTGATATCAACGGTTCTCTACGAGTAAGTACTTGATAAACGTAGTATTAAAGATGTCTGATTTTGACAATAATTGTAATAATCGATATCAAGACTCAAGTCAATGCATTGATATTTTCAGCATGCTTACCACTGGGCTCAAAACCAAACCGATCCAATCCGGCTCGATCCAATCTCTCCATCAAACCATTGCGCACCCCTTCACACATCCCCAAACCCCACGATAGCCGTGCGACGAAACGATTCGTTCTCGTCATCCTTTGGGCCACGAGCTCAAAGCTCACGAATTTTCCCACACAAAAAACCAAGAGGGAGCTGGACCGGTCAATTTAGACCCATATAAAAGTAGGCAAAACGAGCAACGAATGGACGTGTCTAATTACGGGTCCCTTTCGTCGACCTAATTTTTCGATCGCGCAGCTGCAATCGGGTCAATCACACTCGGTCGCCGTCTACTTTTCGGATGCGATCGTGTGTATCTCGTTGGCGATCGAAAGCGACACGTGGCGGATCAACAACCGGGAGCTCCAAACACAAACCAATTGCCCATCATTGGTTTAGCCTTTAAGTCGATCCCTGTGCAGCCCGCGCCGCCTTGTCTTGTCCGCACGACAAACGTCTCGTTGTCTCGATCTGACCCGTCAAAGGGGTGACGAAGAATCCCATGAAAAAGCGGTAGCATGTTTCAGGTGTGTTCATTTGTTGTTTAATGTGATTTTCTCACCGTCTTGTAGACATAAATTCAAACTTGACAAAATTATGTACGGAAAACCCCCCAAATTGGACTAATCTTTTGATTGTAAAAAACCTCGTACTAATACGCATATAACAAATTTATCAAAAATTAATTTTTTTACCATCAGAATCCTAAATTGATACATTTGCAACAAATTTACCTCCGTTAATTTCCGTTAAATTGGATTAATACCACGAAAAAACACAAACTGGTACACCTGTGATAAATAGAGGGTAAAATCCTAAACTGATATACTCATCAACTGCCACATGTCATCCAACTCAACAATTTGACGGTAAAATTTAAGAGAAACTAACGAATGGTAAAATTGTTACAGGTGTACCGGTTTGAAATTTTTTGTGATATTAACCCAAGATTATATATGTATTTTATCAACATTATATACGTGTTAGAATTTTCAACTATGTCGCATTAAATTAAAGTCAAGGCACATTTTTTCGAGCATGCACTCAAATTACAAATGAAAGGAACTTAAGAAAGAGCATTTTTTTTTCAATAGCACTTAATTGGACATAGATAAAAATCACTTGAAATCCTTTTAAATACATAATATTGATAGGTTGTGCAGAGTCACCTTTCCATAATTTTTAAGCTAAAAAAGTTGCCTTGCCTTGGTCGGGCGAGCCTCGCCCAGCAACCTCGCCAGATCCGGCGAGGTCGGGCCTCGCCCGACCATGGCGAGGCTCGCCCTCACCGCGGCCTCCGGCGAGGGCTCGTGTAACATTCTGAATTTTCGATCCTTTTCCCGGGATTTATGAAATGAATATTTGGCCAATGCACTTATAGTGAGATCTCACCCAGAACCGCGCATTCTCGGGATGCTAACCTTAGGGGTAAGGCCATTACGGGATTGAGTTCGCACGACCAAAGAACTCGACCTTGATTCGACTTTCGACCATAATGATTGACGAGGGAATGTTTTGGGCTAACAGAGAGCGATTTATTTGATTGATCGTGTCCATAGGGAACTAGTGACAGACCCTCGCAGTTATATGACAATCGAGGTCGCCTTGGTTCGAGCAAACTTAAACGTGATTTGACTTAGTGTCGGTCACGGGTCGAGAGCGAGTAATCCCAATGAGCCACCCGTTAACAAGAGATAAGTTAAAGTCGCGATTGTTCGATTTTAGTCATTTCTTGGAATTTGGACCCGAGAATCGAGAATTTTGAAAGTGACAGTTTTGAGCGGCCGATGACGTTTTTGGCTTGGCCAACCTTGGGGCCACCCATTTCTGCAAAAAAATGGATTTCGGTTCGGGACCGGAAAAATGACCGTTTTGCCCCTGGGACCGCGAACGAATTTTGAGGACTGGATTAAGTTGGGGAACTGAGAAATATCATGTTTGGCCGAAAATAAGGGAGACAAGAATGCCCCCTCTCCCTTTTTGAGTAATTACTCTTTTGCCCCTTGCATTATTGGATAAGGACGATCGTGGGCCGTCGGATTTGGATAAGATCAATTATTGGCCATTGGATCGGAGGGTAGTTAGGGGGGTATTTTGGTAATTTCCGGAGTGCAATTATTGAGGGTAGAATATTTATATTCATTTCTCTCTCTCTCTCTCTCTCTCTCTCTCTCTCTCTCTCTCTCTCTCTCATAATTCAATTTTCTCTCTCTCTCCTCACCCCACCCCCACCGAAACTCTCTCTCTCTCTCTCCTCTCCCCCATGCGTGAGCCAGCTAGGCCGGCCACTAGCTCGCCGCCGCCGGTCGTCGCCCAGCCCAGCCGTCCACCGCCGGTGCTTCCCCTTCCCCGGCCGTGCTTGATCACCGCCCCGCCTGTCTCTCTCTCTCTTTCGCTGTCCCGCTCGGCTCCGCCACCACCGAGCCACCCCTAGCCGTCCTCCCCTGCCCTGTACGTTCCCATCGCCGCCCTCAGCCGCCCGTGAGCTGCCCGCCAGCCACCCGTCCAAGGCAGCCCAGCCGCTCGCCCGCCTGGTCGCCGCCGCCGCCGCCGCCGCCGCCGCTGCTGTTCCGCCCATTCCAGCCACCCATCCAGCTAGTTTGTCCCGCCTTTTTTAGGGTAAGTGACTTCCCCAAACTCTCCCTAGGACCTCGGGTATTACTAGGCTCGTTTAGGACTCGGTTTAGGCAATTTATGTGGCTGTTTTAGGACTTAGAACAGGGCTGGATGTTCAGATGTTGTGGGCTGATTTGGGGATTGAAAATCTGTGATTTAGTAAGCTCGGATAGGACTGAGATGATGTGGAATGATCGCGACTAAATTGTGTGTTCGATTGGTAGTTTTATGATTTGTATGGGTTTAATTGGATAGTTGTACGACTTGTGATTGTGGGCTGGCTTGGAATATGTTGTGGGCTGATTATGTGCAGCCGTGTGTGCTATGTGTGTGGCCGTGAGGTGTGGTGGTGTGGTAGTGCGATTGCGCAGTGAGTTCGCGTGCCAAGCATGGGTGTTCGTGTGACGAAGATGTGCATTGCGAAGTGTGTGTGGAGTGTGAAATAGTGGGTGACCGTGTGTATGTGTGGTCGTGTGGTAAGTGTGGCACGTGAGGTGCGAAGGTACGGGAATGTAGGATTGGTTGGAAAGGGTCCGTCCTGAGGCGTGTTCGTTTACGCGGGATGATGCCGTCCCTGACGAGGTGACGATGCCCGGCCCGACGGGGTGTCGATGCCTGACGAGGTCAGAAGACCGTTGGCCTGATGCGTTTTACGCGGGCGCGGTAGAGAAGGAAGTGAGGAGGTAGGATTCCGTCCTGAGGCGTGTTCGTTTACGTGGGACGATGCCGTCCCTGACGAGCTGATGATGCCCGGCCCGACGGGGTGACGATGCCTGAAGAAGTCAGAAGACCGTGGGCCTGATGCGTTTTACGCGGGCACGGTAGTGGTGGGAAAGTTGAGAATGAGCTGGAATTGGCTTGACGTGTGAGGATTATGGAAGCGGACGCATGGCGTAATATAGTGCGCGATTATGGGGTAAAAACTGCTAGGCATGGTATGGGACGTGCCCAAGTGGGTTTTGCCTTATAATCGAGGCTGTCGTGAGTTCGTGTGTGAGTGTGGCTTGTATCGCGTATTGTAGTGCTCGATTATGGGGTAAAAACTATTCGGCATGGTATGGGACGTGCCCGAGTGGGTTTTGCCTTATAATCGAGGTACGCGCGTGGTTGTGATGCTTTACTGTGATATGTTGGCTGTGTGGTTATCTAACATGCAGGGACGTGCATGATGGGTCCCAGGTAAGATCGTATGTGGTTGTTAGTTTGGTTGATTGTTGGGTGTTATGCATGTTTCGTCTGGCGGTACACGAGAGCCTATGTGGGGTTTGGAATTGTACACTTATTGAGATTCGTCTCATAGTTGTATAATCCAAAATTTCAGATCTCCAACCTTAGACCCAGGAGGCCCGCCTCTTCTTTTTGGAGTTTGAAGAGCCGCCTATGGTGCCCAGTGGAGTTGCAGGTGATTTTCTGGAGCAGAAGCCAGATGACTCAAGAGCAGATTGGAAGAGGGCAACCAGTAGTTTCCCCCTAGGGTATTTTAGGGGTTGCGCAGAATAGGTCAACCTTCAGTGAAACTAAGTTAACCAAACCACCCGATCCTTTTGTTATACCGGTGGTTTTGAAATGCTAGTTTGCTAAATATGTTTGTAAGACGATGTTTGTATGCTTGGTGTAATAGTATTGTATATAAATGATTGTTGTTGTTTTTATTTGACTGTTTTGTTAGTCTGCCCCGTCGTTGTCTTTATAGTCAGGGGTTTTGTATTCGCTTCCGCATGTGTTTCTGATGTTCGGGTTGGGTCGGCGATGTTCCTGAGACGTTGCAACCATTTGACCGGTGCGGGATGTCGCGAGCTCGATGGGGTTCGGGGCGTGACAGCTCGAGCCTCGCCTTGGTCGGGCGAGGCTCGACCTCGCCAGTGGCCGGCGAGGTCGAGCTCGCCGGCCTCTGGTCTCTGGCCGGTCGCTGGACCGGCCAGAGGAAGGAGGGGGGACCAAAAAAAAAAAGTGGAAAAAAAAGAAAAAAAAAGGAAAAAAAAATTTCAAAAAAATATTAAAATATCATTAAAGTTGTCCACGTCAGCGCCACGTCGGCGCCGGTGACCAGCCGCCGGCCGACAGGCATCCATGTCGGCAAATTCCGATCAAAATTGACCGGAAGGACTAAATTGGCACAAAAACAAAAGGTTTAGGACTGAATTGGCACCAATTTAAAAGGTTTAGGACTTAATTGGCACCCAAAAAAGGTTTAGGACTAAATTGGCACCAATGCAAAAGTTTTAGAACTGAATTGGCACCAAAAAAAGGTTTAGGACTAAATTGGCACAATGCAAAAGGTTTAGGACTTTTTTGGCACTTTTCCCGTTAAACAGCTGCAATTAAACAGAAACTTCTCTGAGCCTAGTTTTACAACTGCTAATACATAATAATAATAATTATTGTTGTTGTAAAAATATGTCTTGATGTATTTGAAAAAGGAGATCAAAGACCAAGCAATTATCGACCAACTTTTCACCGACCATTATTTAATAAATTGGTTCTATATTCTCAATATCTCATTATCATATATTAATGTATGCGCGTGTATCTTCTGCTTCCCCACCGCGCATTTGTTTAAGCCGAATCGATTTAACGTTATGCTAATTTAAATTGCAGATCTTTCCCGAAGCCTCCTCCTTCTTGTCCTTACACGGCTTACCCCTTTCCACGAGTGTGCATTGACCTTTAATATGAAATCACGTCACCCGAAAGGTCGAACACAAATCAGACTCGCAATCATTAAGCGACATTATTTTATGGTCGAGTTAGATAGATCAAGACAATTGCTAGTCAGTTCGTCATTTGACGCGTGTGACACGTCAATAATGTGTACTAGAATCGGGTCACACGATGATACATGTCACAAATTAGGTCAACCACTAGCACAAATTCATTTTAATGGCTAATTAATTTGAGAATAGAGAGAAGGAGCAGCAATTTGCAGAGCCCATAGTTCCGAAAGGTAGATCGATAATTAGATTACTGGAATGAGGGATTGAGAGTGGAGAGGTTGACTAGAGATTGTGCTCCTAAAGTAGCAGTATACATACTATATTATTATAGTATTGTCGATTTTACCTAAGCTCAATCTAGAAGCCATCTTTCTCGTGTTAAAAGAGGTAGGATTGTGTCTGAGCAATGTCGCTAGAAGATGGGTGCGACGTTTTCCTTGTAGGTTGCGAACAACATCAACTTTTTCGTGTCAAAAGTCCAAATTCAAATACGCACTTTCCAAAAGGGTTACGCTTTTTCCACTTCTCATTTGATCTAGACATTCCCCTTTTTGTGTTTTGATCTTACTATCTCTTGTGTAGCCTACCACTTCTATCATAGCTTTAGAAAAATGGTTAAAAATTTTCTTTTTTTTCCTTGAAAATCCTACTTTCCTTCTTTTTTCTTTCCACGCCTTTGACATCTCAGTTCTTGGCTCTTGTAAATTGATCCCTCTTTTTCTCTCTCGTAGGCCATTCTTGTTTTTCTATGCCTCCCTACTCCTGAAGTAGCCGGGAACCGGGACAAGGTTGGCTTGCATTCATACTAATAAAGATCGAATTCACAAAGACAAGGTAAACATACATTGGCAACCCCAACAAGCCCCACAAAAAGATCACCCTCCATATCGTTGCTGGTTGTGGACTGATCGCCTCATGTTGTCAAGTTCTCGAGACAGACATCCAGCCACACGCATCGTCACATGTTTGGTGAGTTCTCAAGTAAAAACGATTACATCGACTACATGATCCTCATGCCCTGCCATCCTAGACAACTAGCCAATGGTGGAGTCAACGGTGCTAAGCACATCCTCGGGCTCCAAACGGGACGCTTTGAGAGGGTACAAATTGACCTAGTTTGGTTATGAAATGTAGCAACTGGGTGACGAGGGTGGGTGTGGGAACGGTGGGGCAAAGATGGACCACGACTTATCCGTACTGAAGTTGAACAACAAGTTGATGCTCTTGAGGAGCCAAACTAGAGACTTAAACCCCACGCGATGGTAGTTCGACAGTGTGGAGGACGACGGGGTCGGCATCATAGATACTCAACTTCTCAATGCCCTACTACTTAAGGATCAAGGAGGCATAGAAAGAAGAGAATAGCAAGCAAGAGAGAAAATATAGCGACAGAGTCGAAAACTAAGACGTCAAAGGCGTGGAAAGAAAGAGGAAGAAGGATAGTGGGACCCGCAAGCAAAAAAGGAGTAGAAAAAGCGCGACCCTTAAAAAAAAATTGTATATATGGAAGAAAACTATGCAAATTAATACCATGGCAGCAAACGTTAATGCTGGATTGGGTATTCTTTGGATGGGTCTCTTAGTTTTTCTTCTGAAGTCAGATGTTGGGCCAAGCTTATATCATTACCTCGATGGCTATCAAGGCCCACAAATCTCTCCTACAAATGAAAAAATTAGGCCCTATAACCGAGTTTCTCTTCCACATGGACTAGGTCAATCATCGCCGTTGATGACATAGTTTCCATAAAAATTATTGGCTGCAGAGGGACATATTAATCCCTGGACCTGAGTCCATACAAGTATTTATACGATCAATGCGGCACGAACCCAACCATGCTTCTCGACAAGTGAAAAAAAACTTCATTTCTTTCGACCATCGATGCCCAAAGTTGTTCGGTGGCATGGCGCCAACACGCGACGATAAGTCGTTGGTTGTGCAAGAAATGCATTGCGGTTCACATGTTCTTTTAGGGCGATTCAGGGCGAGTACTGCTTCTTGCGACACGATCGACTCGGCTCATGCCCGGCCACACTGCACCAGAGCAAGTTCATGGCATTCTTGGTAATCCATACCCAGTTAGGACCTGAAAAGGAAAATAATGGGCAATTCAGAAAATTTTAATTTTTCTCTCGGACCAAACCATTATAAGGCATCGCTTCCTATTATTCTACTAAAGTCAAAGAATTAGCCTGATCAATCTGGGCAAGTTAGCTTCAACCATACTTTAACAAAATATATTTTTGACATCGCAATATTCGCTGATCTCAGGACCATTTTGTTTGCTCCTTCCTAGTCTTATGTTGAAGGTTACACAACACCAACCAACATTCACTTTCTCCTTCCTTCGAATTCAACCACCGCAAGGACTTGCCTATTTCACATACATAGACACATCAGAGACTCGCAACAAACTGAAGGTGCTCGCAATTGTGGGGATAGAACAGCAAGCAACAGAGATGATCGAGAAGAGCGACCCAAGAATCAGATGGGACAAGTCCCCTTTCCTCCACACATCTGATATGATCAAATCGGCCATTGGACTTGCGTACCGGAACCCGACGTTCCTCGCCTTCTCGGTCTTTGCGTCCCTCCCGCTGTTCCTCGTCATGCTGATCCACGAACTGGCCGTCCTATGCATCTTCGCGGACGCTTCGTCCCGGCTGAGGCTCGTGTCGCCCTACTCCAGCCAGAGGCTCCACCTCGCCTCCGGATTGATTCAAGAAACATTCGTCAAGGTCCTCCAAGCGAGCCTTCTTTACTCGGTCCCCGCTCTCCTGCTCAATATCCTGACCGCGGTGACGACCGTGCATTCTTCGTTCGCCATCTTCGCCGAAGGCCGATCGGCGTGTCTCTGGGACATGCTGAAGGACTCCATCACCAAGGCAAGGTGGAAGTGGCCCCTGATAACTTCCACTCTCGTCTCGTTCTTCTCCCTCATTTTCATTTTTTGGGTCTGCATTGTCTCCTGGGGCGGCGTCGGCGGCTTCTTCGCTTCAGGGAAAATATTGTATCTGAGCTTATGGGGCTTCATCTCGGTCGTAGCCATGACCAAGTGGCTGGAGTACAGAGCGGTGTGGGACGTGGCGATCGTCCTTTCGATATCGGAGGACAAGAGCGTGTTGGAGGCGTTGTCGACCGCGTCGAGCATAACCAAGGGCAATAGAACCAGAGGGTGTGTGCTGATGCTGCTGAATTTCGCGTGGTGGCTCGGGCTCAGGGTCTTGGGCTTCCACGCGAGAGGGAGATTCATGGCAAAATCCGCGCACGCGGTGGCGGTTGCAGAGACCGGGTTGGTTTGCGTGGGGAAGGTGATGGAGTGGGTGGTGTGCGTGGTGTATTGCCACGACTGCAAGAGGAGATCGAGCAGAGACAAGGTGGACTTGGAAGGAGGAGAGCACGCAATGTTGCTCCGTACAGTTTCTTCATGAAAAAGGATGATGATGATGCAATTTCTTGCTCTTACTTTGAATTGAACAGAGATGTTATCAGAGAAACTTCTGAGATTTCGGAACTAACTAATGATGCACTTTGAACACGTTAACCAAATCACCAAAAAAGGCGCCTTCACCTTGTAAATTGCAATGGTTCCGTACAAATAAATGTTTGTAAACGTGCGAAACTCCGAAGTGCTTTAGTCTATATTCATTCTCGTTCATCAAAGTTTGGAGATGTTTTCCATTCTACCAAAAAAAAAACTGTGAAATTATATATTAAATTAATACGACAAATACAATACGAGTTGGGTCTCCTATTGAATTTTTCAATCTGATTGACGTGATATAACCAGCCAATCATGTTACTCATATAGGCCGTTTGATATGTTTGTTATTCTTTATGACACTTAAATTTTGAGATTACCGATCTTTAATTGGCTTATTACACCACGACATGTGTCTCTGCCGGATTGTCATAGGAAATATGCATTTTCCAATGAATGACGTGAATCGTTGCATTCCTGAATGGTCTTAACGGATTTGCAGTAGCATAAGCAGAAAAGGTTCCCAAAAAAAAAAAACGAAAAAAAATTGGAAGAACAGTGAATCGAGATAAGGATGGGTGGCCGAAGTGGGACCTGTGATTGCCGACGTTATTATTGGCAGAAATGTCAAAGTCTCCTCTTAATCTTGAGAAGTCAACTCCATCCCGATGAAGCAGAAGAGATAGGAAAATTGTTAAAATGACATAAATTTATTACATTTTTATCAATTCAGTAATAAATATTCTAATATTATCAATTAGGTCCTAAATATTTTCACGTTTTGTCAATCGAATCAATCCACGTTAATTCCTGCCGTGCCACATAGGACTGCCAGCATCGACGTCATCTGTTTTCAACTAAAATTGATCGGATGGACTCAATTAGCAAAACCTGAAAAGATTTAAAACTCAATTGATAAATTTAAAAGGTTAAATGAGGAATAATGAGGACACCGGAGATTTATGTAATTCGATCTGAGTGTTGGTACATTCTCTATATGAAGAGCTAGCCAAATTATAATTGCTCACTCGTTCGAATATTTTTCACGTCTAAATTACACTAAGTCCAAAATAATTATAAACAAAATAAAATAATTTGCATATAAAACTCATAGCATAAATCACCGATTGTCCAAGCCCAGAGAAAGAGCTCTTCGTTCTTTTCCTTTGTGCGCGGTCGTCGCTCCCGTGCACCCCACCAAAAATATAAAGCAAAGAAGTCATAATAAGCTCATTTGTTGACCGACCAATCACAGTGCAAAGAAGAGACGTCCACCGTACGGGCCAAAAGGTTAATTCTTACTGTGGGCAATAAGAAATCCTCCTTTGGTTAGGATTTAATATATATATATATATATATATATATATATATATATATATATGTAAATATTCCACTGCACTAGGAAACAAGGGCACACCAATTGATATAAGAATCAACGTCTAGCTAGGACTTTCCTTTTACGCCTTGTTCAATTCGGTTGCGTCTCGTGCACGGGCTCAAATTCAGACATAATCTAACAGTGACCCCTTACAGCTTTTTTTCTTTTTAACGTGATCATTCATTCAATTTATAATGCAACAGCAAAAGCTCACCCTACTTTTGTTGTCATTTTCTCTCGTCCATTGATAATCTATTCAGACACCAAATCCTCAAATTTTTAATAAATTTCTAGCTTGAAGAAGCAACTACAAAAAAACTAGATTTTTGCCACGAAAATTTGCGACGAAAAAATTTTTTTCGCAAATTTGCGACAAATTTTCCAATGAAAAGTAAATTCGTTGGAAATTTCCAACGAATTTTCCCACGAATTTAAATTTTCCGGGCAATTATTTCAGTGTGTACAATTTTCGTTGGAAAATTCGTTGGAAATTTCCAACGAATTCAAAAAAACCCGGCATTATTCGGCATTTTTTATATTCGTTGGAAAATTTGTTGGAAATTTCCAACGAATTTCAATTTTCCGGGCAATTATTTAAGTGTGTACAATTTTCGTTGGAGAATTCGTTGGAAATTTCCAACGAATTCAAAAAAACTCGGTATTGTTCGGCATTTTTTTATATTCGTTGGAAAATTCGTTGGAAATTTCCAACGAATTTTCCAACGAAATTCAATTTTCCGAGCAATTATTTCAGTGTGTACAATTTTCGTTGGAAAATTCATTGGAAATTTCCAACGAATTTTCCAACGAATTTCAATTTTCCGAGCAATTATTTCAGTGTGTACAATTTTCGTTGGAAAATTCGTTGGAAATTTCCAACGAATTTTCCAACGAATTTCAATTTTCCGAGCAATTATTTCAGTGTGTACAATTTTCGTTGCAAAATTCGTGGGAAATTTCCCACGAATTTTGCAACGAAAACCCTACTCCTTCCTTATTCAATATTTTCGCGCTCATTATTCCCGCAACTCTCAATTTCCACATATTCTCTCTCTCTCTCTCTCTCTCTCTCTCTCTCTCTCTCCCTTGCTCTCTCTCTCTCTCTCTCTCTCTCTCTCTCTCTCTCTCTCTCCCTTGCTTCACCTTCTCCCTACGCGTCCCCCTCCGCCTCCATCCCCGCCGCCTCCCCTTCTCCTCCGGCTCCGGCGCCTTGGACACTAAGATCGGGGCCCTCAACTCCTGTAAGCCCCCCTCGGGCGACGTCGGCTCCCTCCCCAAAGGCGCCGCCGCGGCCATCCAGGGCCAGGCCCCCGCGGCGGTCGGCGCCCCCGACGCCACCATGGGCCGCCACCTCACCCGCCGCCTCGTCCAGATTGGCATCACCGACGTCACTCCATCCCCGGCGACTTCAACCTCACGCTCCTCGACCACCTCATCGCCGTCGCCGGTGAGCTCGAGGTCGCCCAGATCTGGGCGAGCTCGAGCTCGCCGGCCATGGCGAGCGTTCTGGGCGAGCTCGATGGCGAGCTCGGCCCTCGCCATGGCCGGCGAGGCCCGGCCTCATCGCCCGCGAGGCCGAGCTCGCCATGGCCGGCGAGCTCGAGCTCGCCCGATCTGGCCGAGTTCGGGCGAGCTCGAGCTCGCCGGCCATGGCGTGCTCGGCCCTCGCCATGGCCGGCGAGGGCCGAGCTCGCCATGGCCGGCGAGCTCGAGCTCGCCCGGATCCGGCCGAGTTTTGGGCGAGCTCGAGCTCGCCGGTGGCAGCCGGCCTCGCCGCGGCGAGGGCGATTTTTCGACCAAAATTTTTTTTTTTTGGAAAAAAAAAATTTGAAATTCGTCGGACGAATTATTATTGAAATTTTTTCGTTGGAAAAAAATTTCCACGATTTTTCGATCAAAAAATTTTTTTTGTAGTTTTTCCAACGAATTTAGCCACGAGTTTTTCAACGAATTTTCCAACGAAAAAAAATTCGTCGCAAATTTCCAACGAAAATTGAAATTTTTCGTTGGAAAAATTTGCGACGACGAATTACCAATGAATTTTTTTTCGTTGGAAAATTCGTTGGAAATTCGTTTTCCAACGAATTTTTCCAAATTTTTCGTTGGAAATTTCGTCGGAAAAAACATGTTTTTTTTGTAGTGCATCGATGCATAATTGATTGAAAAAATAGAGTTCTAGCTATCGAAAGAAACTTCTGTTCGTGAATCTTTTGCCTTTCTCTGCGTTGCGTGCTTTAAAGAATAGTGACTGAATAACAAACAAGATAACGCCATGGCATATAGATAAAAATTTTGTGCACATAACACAATACAATAAATCATACAAGACGAACCGAGTGCTGGCATCAGGATGCAAAGTATCTATAGGGCGCAATGCAAAAGTAATGTTAAGCATGTTGAGGTCCGTTCGTAAATTGATTCACAAAATAATATGATAGATAAAGCGTTCAAATAATGACATCGTGTTTATTGCTTTTCCAATTCGATTTGAATGATACTAGACACATTAAAATTGATCTGCTAAATCGATACAATGAGTACCATGAAAGGATATAGTCCATTATGATGTAGCTAGCAAGGATCACCTAGAGGGGGGGTGAATAGGTGATCTTAAAATTTTTTTATATTTTTATGCGGAAATGAAAAATCACAGATGAGTCTGAATAAAATTCAGATTCAAGATAGATTGAATAGATAGAGCTCTTGATGTGCAGAATGTAAAATAAGAGATAAGGGATAGAAAATCTGCACACAATTTTATAGTGGTTCGGCTTATAGTAAGCATACGTCCACTCTCCCACGCTGACAGCCTACCGGCTGGATTTCACTATGTAATCAATGAGGAATTACAGTTTTAGAGTGACAACACTCTTGTGTATGATAGGACTCTCTATTTCGCACAATTACCCTTACAAAGTATCCCTCAAGATCTTAATTTTGGCTCAGCAAGACAAGAGAAAAATGATCGGAGTATGCTCAGACTTTGGACTTGTTGATTCTTGATTCACTTTCACCTTCTGCTGCTCGTTGATCTCCTTAAATACCCCTCTACTTCCAAACTAGCCGTTAGATAGCTATCAGAGGATCATCTTCCAATCTTCACCTTGGACAGATTTGTATAATAAGCATTGAGTAGCCGTTGGATGACAGATTCTGAATCCCGCTGATTCTGGTCGCCCATACAATCAGAATCTTGGTTTCCATAAGTAGAGTTTTTATCCGTTGTAATGCATACTTGTCGAAGTATTTGATTGTCAATCAATTATAGCCTTAGATTGAAACAATCAAAACTTTCCTTCTGTGAAATCCATACTGGATCACTAGCTGTAATGTTTGGTTCTGAATTCTGCGTCTGCGTCTGAAGAAATTCTGCGTCTGCATCTGAAGAACTTCTGCGTCTGCGTCTGCGCCTGAAGAACTTCTGCGTCTGCATCTGAATAATTTCTTCGTCTGAATCTCAGAACTAAGATTATGTGGGTCTTCAATAAGGTATTTAACAGCTTGTAAAGTCTGAATAACTTCCTTCTGAGTCTTCCAGAATATACATACCTGGAATAAATTAGTTCAGAATAAGTATCAGATTTACAATAACATGGAAGGTTTTGTCAACTTCAAAATTAATAGGAGTTTTCCTCAACAATCTCCCTCTTTTTGATGGTGACAAAACTTTCCTGCAGATTGAATCAATTTGAGATTAATTTGGAAGTAAATAAGCATATTAAGCGCATTGAGGCATAGATTAAAATTGAAAGAGCAAACTCTGTTGATATCTGTGTCTTTCTCTTTCCTTTGTATATAACCTGCATATTGATCCTGCGTATAGTATGGCAAATCTGCATAAAATTTCTCCCCCTTTTGTCAACAGCAAAAAAATAGAGAGAATAAATCATTGATATTAAGCAACCAACCAGTCTAACAAGAATTGTTAGAAATATTACAGACCAATAAAAAAGAGATGAATTTGGAGAGAAATGTTAAAAAGCAGGCTATTTTTTAGAAGGGGTACGAATCAGTTGAAAATTTTCCAATATTGAGACAGCCTCCTCAATCTTCGAACTGCATTGACCTATAGCCTTATCCATGTTGTATGAGCACATAGTAATGGCTTCCTCAAGTTCTGCTTTGTCTGCTGCTGCCTGAAGTCGTTGAGTCTTGTTGTTTTCCTCAACAATTCTCTGTAAATTCTTCATATCTTGTTCTAGTGCAGCTTGCTTTTCTTTGATCTCGAGCAGAATAGAGAGGATGTTCTGATTTTCTGAGGGCTGTTCTTGGACATTAGCTTGCTCAGACTGATCGAACCCCGATGCTACTTCTGGTGGAACCTCCCCCTGAACAGGTGCATGATCTTCAGAAACATGTTCCTCAGGAATTGGTTCTGAAACCTTGGAAATTTGTTCAGAGACATGTTTTGGACAATCAGCATGCCCTGTTTCAAAGTGCTCTGCTTCTGCTTCATCACTTTCATCATGTAGAAGAATTTTTCGTTTCTTCCTGTACACTTTGAGTGGGGTGGGAGAGACAGTCTGCTTGCTGGCTGGACTAGTTCTTTTCCTTTGCCCTTTTTCTTTTTCACTTGTCTTTCCAACAGATTTTGCCTCCGACGGTTGAGCCTCTTTTCCTCTTACTCTTTCCCTTACATCATCAAACTGCTTCATTTTGGAGAGCATTCTTTCTCCAACAAACATACAGGGAACAAGATTCTTGCGTATCTCATCAGGAATAGATATTTTTAAGAACATGAAAATGCGAGAGATTAGAGCACCATATGGCAGTTGTCCCTTGTCCTTCTGCAATGTTCTGTACATATGGAAGATGATGATATGAGGAAGAGAGAAAGATTGACCTTTCAAAATAGCATAAATGAGCTTGATTTCTGATTTTGATAGGTCAGTTTTGGAGGCTGCCTTGGGCTTCAAGCAGTTGATTATGATCTTATGCAAGATCACAGATCGTCTGGACAAGTCAGAATAGGAAAGATGGTGCTTAGATCCTTGAGCAAAGTTTGGATTTTCAGAAGCCACCTTGGAAGCATCTTCAAGATTCACTGCCAAAGGAGTAAACTTGGAATGTTTTGCTCCAATTATCCTTGCCAACTCATCCGCCTTTAAATCGAACTTCTTGTCACCAACAGTGAATTGAATCCAGTTGGGTGACAGAATGGAAAGATTGGAATAAAAGTAGGCAGTCAACTCAGCATAAACATTGGCAGATTGAAGGCAAAATTCATAAATCCCTAACTTCTCAAACATGTGCTTTACTGAAATGCCAGCCTTTTCTAGATAGTCGAAATCCACAGTTCTATGGTTCATGACCCCTCGAGCAAGTAACAACTTATAACAGACATTATGTTCAGTACTTCTGAACAATCCTCTTGTACCTGGCACACCAGATGCTATTCCCACTTTCATTTCAAAAATATCAAAAAATCGAGCGTCATCATCAGCAACTACAAATTTTGAGGCACTTGTGGACTTAGGGCTTATAGGAACAGATTTCTTTTCAGAAGGAGTGGATGATACTCCGACTTTCTCCTTGCCCTTTCTGGAAGAAGATTCTTTTGGGGTAGAGCTTGCTGGAACTTGATCAGATTTAGTGCAAAAAAGAGAATAATTTTGCACAAGATGTGCTTCAGAGTGAAAACCGCTGTCTTTCAGACATTCATGAAGGATTGACACAGAAGCATTATTCCTTTTCAACCTCTGATAAACTTCCCACACAAGTTTGATGCTTCGGAACCGAAAATTAGTTTTACTGGACGATTTGGGTGGCGACGATCGCTGAGTTGGTGTCGCTTCAAAAGAGTCTTCATGATGGTCCGACTCTGTGTCTGAAATCTCCATATACTCCGCCGATGCTGTAGACTTGGAGTCTTGGTTGAGAATGCGTGAAGATCTTCTCTTGAAAGGCATTTTGATTCCTTCTTGAGCAGAAAGATTCGATCTTTGGAGGAAGAAGAGGAGAGTCTCTAAATATCGGAAGGGTTTGGAGAGTAAAAGATCGTACTGATAGGGTTTTGAAAAGAGACGGACAGGTTTATAAACGAGAAGGACGGGTTTTGGAAAGAAAAATTATTTTTAGACAATATAAAAAGTGAACCCAAACAAGTAGGAAAGGAAATGTACTTTTGAAGCATAAATGATCACAACAATATCACAACAATATTTTAAGCACAAATGATCAGATAAATTAGGATACGTACCTGATTTGCTTCCAAAAGTGACAAATATAAAAATATCCTGCCAAAAATGCCAAAAAATATACCCGCCAAAATTTGAAATATGGACGTACCTTTCTTTGTGAGTCTGAGAAGGACATTCAGACTGAGAACATTAGAGTCTGAAAAATTCCTGTCTAACAGATACTTCACGAAAATGGAAGAACAATGCACAATTTATTTCTAATATACTCAAAAGATGACTTATCAAGCGGTTTTGTGAATATATCAGCTAATTGATTCTTAGAATCAATGAATTGAATATTCACATCACCATTTTGATCATGATCTCGAATGAAATGATGCTTGATTTCAATATGCTTTGTACGAGAGTGAAGAATCGGGTTTTTGGTCAAATTAATAGCACTTGTGTTGTCACATTTGATTGCAACACTTGAATCTTCTATGGCAAAGCCTTGCAACTGCTGCTTCATCCACAGAATCTGTGCACAGCAACTTCCCAAAGCTACATATTCTGCTTCTGCTGTAGAAAGTGCAACTGTGTTTTGCTTATTTGAGTACCAGGATACCAACATATTTTCAAGCAGTTGACATGTACCCGTAGTACTTTTCCTGTCCACTTTACATCCAGCTAAATCAGTATCAAAATAACCAGTAAGAGTAAAATCTGAATCTTTGGAATACCAAAGACCTAACATTGGATAAGTTTCAATGTATTTGATTATCCTCTTAACTGCAGAAAAATGTGATTCCCTTGGGTCTGATTGAAATCTTGCACACATACAGACAGTAAAAAGAATGTCAGGTCTAGATGCAGTAAGATACAATAATGAACCTATCATGCTTCTATATACCTTTTGATCAACCTTTTTACCATTTTCATCTTTGTCCAGTTTGGATGAATGAGACATGGGAATGTCTGTTTTCTTGCAATTCTGCAATCCAAACTTCTTGACAATCTCCTTTGCATACTTCTCTTGGCAAAAGAATGTACCATCTTTGGTTTGTTTCACTTGTAGACCAAGAAAGAATGTTAGCTCGCCCATCATACTTATCTCGAACTCATTCTGCATATTCTTTGAAAATTCTTTGCACAGCAGTTCGTTAGAGGATCCAAAGATGATATCATCAACATAAATCTGAACAAGCAGAAAGTCCTTACCTTTTCTTTTAATGAATAACGTTGTATCAACCTTACCTTTGGTGAAGTCATTTTGCAGAAGGAAGTTACTTAACCTCTCATACCAAGCACGGGGTGCTTGTCTCAGACCATAGAGGGCCTTTTTGAGTTTATAGACATAATCAGTCTTCCTTGGTTCTTCAAAGCCTGGTGGTTGTTCCACATATACTTCTTCTTTGATATATCCATTTAGGAAGGCACTTTTCACGTCCATCTGAAACAGTTTAAAGTTATGAAAACAATCATAAGCTAATAGTAGCCTAATGGCTTCTAACCTGACAACTGGTGCATATGTTTTATCATAATCTATGCCTTCTTCTTGAGAATAGCCTTTTGCTACCAGTCTTGCTTTGTTTCTTGTGGCTTTCCCTTTGTCATCCAGTTTGTTTCTGAATACCCATTTTGTTCCAATTACTGGATGATTTTTAGGTCTTGGCACAAGCTCCCATACTTTATTGATTCTGAACTGCTGAAGTTCCTCCTGTATAGCTTCGATCCAGCTTTCATCTGATAATGCTTCACCAACTTCTTTTGGTTCTATTTCTAATATCAAGGCCAAGTTGCTGATGTTCTCCTTGTGTTTAGATCGAGTCTTGATACCATCTTCTATTTCTCCAATTATGAGGTTCTTCGGATGACTGGATTTATGTTTCCAGTTTCTGTCAAATTTTTCTTTTTGAATATTATCAGACTCTGAAGGTTCTGATTGAGTCTGGATTGTATCTTTTTTTCCTTCTTCTACGAATTCGACGATCTTTGGAGATTCTTGTTGAGCTTCTGATGACTCTTGAATGTTGGAAGATGATTCAGATTCATCTTTGTGAGTCTGAATATTTTCTTCAAACCTTACATTCATTGTTTCTTCCATAGTCTGAGACTTCTTGTTGAAGACTCTGTATGCTTTACTTGTAGTAGAATATCCAAGGATGAATCCTTCATCTGCTTTCTCATCAAACTTGCCAGTGCGGTCATTTGGATTTTTGAGAATAAAGCATTTACAACCAAACACACGAAAATATGAGATACTGGGCTTTCTACCTTTGTAAAGCTCATAGGGTGTTTTCTCAAGAATGGGTCTGAGAAAAACTCTGTTAATGATATAACATGCTGTAAAAACTGCATCTGCCTAGAAATGAAAGGGAATCTTGCTTTCAATCAACAGAGTTCTTGCCATTTCTTGCAAAGAACGATTTTTCCTTTCCACAACACCATTTTGTTCTGGTGTATATGGAGTAGAAAAATTGTGTTGAAAGCCATTTTCCTCACAAAAATCTGAAAAACTTTGATTTTCAAATTCTCCCCCATGATCAGTTTTAATGCAGGAAATGGTCTAGCCCTTTTCATTCTGAACTCTTTTTGCAAATTTTGAAAAATATGAAAATGCTTCATATTTATGAGCAAGAAAGAATACCCATGTAAATCTTGTGAAGTCATCAACAATAACTAAACAATACTTCTTACCATCAATACTTTGTGTTCTAATTGGTCCAAATAGATCCATATGAAGAAGCTGCAAAGCATGATTAGTGGAAACATGATTTATGGATTTAAAAGAGCTTCTTACTTGTTTTCCTAGAGTGCATGCATTGCATAACTCTGATTTCTTGTATTTCAAATCTGGCAGACCTCGAGCCAGTTTCTTGTTTGAAATCTTTGAGATTTGTTTCATACTGATATGCCCCAATCTTCTGTGCCATAAATCTTCATCCTCTTTGATTGAGATCAAACAATGAGTGGAGTTTGGATTGACATCTAGAAGATAAATATTGCCATGTCTTCTTCTTGTGAATGTTTGAGAAGAATCTTTGCTTGTTCCTGAGCACGTATCTTCTTGAAAATTGATTCTGAAACCTGTATCACACAGTTGGCTTATGCTAATCAAGTTGTAGTTGAGTCCTTTTACCAATGAAACATCATTGATTGTGAGTCCTCCAATTTCAACTGTTCCTTTGCCAACTATTTTTCCTTTGTTATTTCCTCCAAAGTAAACTTTTCCACCATTCAGACTTTGTAGTTCAGCGAATATGCTTGGATCTCCTGTCATGTGTCTAGAGCATCCACTGTCTAGGTACCGCTTTCTTTTTCTCTTCGTGGTAACCTGCAAAAATTGCAACATCTCTAGTTTTCTTTGGTACCCAAATTTGTTTGGGTCCTTGAGGATTAGTGTAGGCTGTCTTAACAAAGTCTCTTCGAACAGGTCTCCAGACCTTAGGACATTCATTCTCAAAATATTGTGGATCTCCACATTTTGAGCACCCGAGCGCACTTCGGCTAACAGGTTTGACAAATTTCTTTTGAAATGATTTTTATAAGCTTGTCGAGGAGGTCTTTGTTTTAATCTCTCCTTGACCTTTGGAAAATCAATCAAGCTATCACTTTCCTTCACAAATCCGAGACCAGATTTGTTATAGTAACGAATTTGGATAGAAAGGATATGCTTCAAGGTTTCTGAACCTTTTGAAAACTTGGAAGTTATTTCTGAAACTTCCTTTTTCAAAACAGCATTTTCTTTGGAAAGAAAACCTCGACTTTCCTTGATTTGATGAAATTCTTTTTGAAGGAAATCGATTTTTTCTTTTTGAGAAACATCCTGTTGCCTCAGTGATGAATTTTCCTTTTTCAAATAAGAGATTCTTTTAAGAGCAGTCTTAAATTCAAAACATAATTCATCAATGTAATTTGATACTTCAATAGGCATATCAGAATGCTTTACCTCAATTTCCACTTTAGGATCAGAATCTGAATCTGAATCTGAGTCTGACTTAGCCATTAGACAGAAATTTGAAATATCTTCATCACTGTCTTCGCACTCTGTATCACTCCAGGTTTCTGCCTTTAAGGCCTTCTTTGCTTTCTCAAATTTGGTCTTCTTTTTCAGAAGTGGACAATTTGGCTTGATATGTCCACGTTTCCTACAGTGAAAGCATATTACATCCTTTGATCTCTCTGTTTCATCGATAGACTTCTTCTTCTCAAAAGGCTTCTTCCCTTTGAGGTTTCTTCCTTTGATCTTCATCTTCTTATACTTCTTTATGAAGAGAGCTAGTTCTTCATCGTCAACATCTTCATCTTCAGAATCTGCATCAAAATCAATGTTAGTTTTTAATGCAATTGATTTATTACCTCTGGATTCATTCTCCTCATTTCGTTGCTCAATCTCATATGATTGAAGAGTTCCAATCAACTCATTTACTGAGAGAGGCTTGATCCTTTGTGTCTCTCGAAGAGATGTTTTGATATTATCCCACTTTTTTGTCAGTCCTCTCAGTAGTTTGTTGACTTTCATTGCATCTGGGACTGGTTGTCCTTGATATGCAAGACCGTTTACTATGTCAGTAAACCTGTCATACAGTAAACCTGTCATACATATCAGCAATTGATTCTTCAGGCTTCATTTTGAAGGATTCATATTGACCAAGCAAGAGATTGATTTGAGTTTCCTTGGCTCGATTTGTTCCTTCATAAGTAGTGTGGAAAGTATCCCAGATTTCCTTAGCTGATTCACAAGCAGCAATTTTTTTATATTCAATAGGAGATAAGGCACAATATAAAGAATAAATTACTTTGGAATCTAAGGTTTCTCTTTTGGATATCTCAATTTGAGATAATGGAGGATCTGCTGCTTTGCTTGTATCTGCCTTTTCTTTTGAATCAGAAGAATTTGGCTTGACTCCTCTGATGATGACATCCCATTGCATGTGATCTATTGACTTAATGAATGCCTTCATCTTATTCTTCCAGACACTATAATCCTTGCCATCGAAATATGGTGGTCTGTTGTTGCTTTGTCCTTCAATGAGACCTGGAGCACTCAAGCTAGCCATATAGATCGTTAGCTCAGAAGAAAAACACTTCAATGAATGAGCAACCTGCTCTGATACCAATTGATGTAGCTAGCAAGGATCACCTAGAGGGGGGTGAATAGGTGATCTTAAACAATTTTTATATTTTTATGCGGAAATGAAAAATCACAGATGAGTCTGAATAAAATTCAGATTCAAGACAGATTGAATAGACAGAGCTCTTGATGTGCAGAATGTAAAATAAGAGATAAGGGATAGAAAATCTGCACACAAGTTTATAGTGGTTCGGCTTATAGTAAGCATACGTCCACTCTCCCACGCTGACAGCCTACCGGCTGGATTTCACTATGTAATCAATGAGGAATTACAGTTTTAGAGTGACAGCACTCTTGTGTATGATAGGACTCTCTATCTCACACAATCACCCTTACAAAGTATCCCTCAAGATCTTAATTTTGGCTCAGCAAGATAAGAGAAAAATGATCGGAGTATGCTCAGACTTTGGACTTGTTGATTCTTGATTCACTTTCACCTTCTACTGCTCGTTGATCTCCTTAAATACTCCTCTACTTCCAAACTAGCCGTTGGACAGCTATCAGAGGATCATCTTCCAATCTTCACCTTGGACAGATTTGTATAATAAGCATTGAGTAGCCGTTGGATGACAGATTCTGAATCCCGCTGATTCTGGTCGCCCATACAATTAGAATCTTGGTTTCCATAAGTAGAGTTTTTATCCGTTGTAATGCATACTTGTCGAAGTATTTGATTGTCAATCAATTATAGCCTTAGATTGAAACAATCAAAACTTTCCTTCTGTGAAATCCATACCAGATCACTAGCTGTAATGTTTGGTTCTGAATTCTGCGTCTGCATCTGAAGAACTTCTGCGTCTGCGTCTGAAGAACTTCTGCGTCTGCGTCTGAATAATTTCTTCGTCTGAATCTCAGAACTAAGATTATGTGGGTCTTCAATAAGGTATTTAACAGCTTGTAAAGTCTGAATAACTTCCTTCTGAGTCTTCCAGAATATACATACCTGGAATAAATTAATTCAGAATAAGTATTAGATTTACAATAATATAGAAGGTTTTATCAACTTCAAAATTAATAAGAGTTTTCCTCAACACATTATACAAGTGGGTTAGAATCGATATGTGTAACAGTTGGCCTTGGTTATATCAACCGGTCTATTTTTATATGTTCAGGATTTTCTGAACCCAACCCATTCGGGATCGCTGTTCTTATCGTCCTTAACTACGACGACCACGACCAGCTCAAAGTCAAAGTCTCCCCCCGTACATCACTGAGAGGAGTTGAAAGCTTTTGAGTCCAAGACAAAGATGATGCACAATGGAAGGAGCTGAAATGGATGAGGAGCGTTCCTTTCGGAGGCAAGAATTGGAGTCCTTCGACACGCTCAAAGCAGCTCTCAAGCTCTACCTCCACAATTCCAACTTCATCGTCTTCACTCTCTTCACTTCCATCCCACTGTGTACTCTTTTGGTTTACTCTGAAATAATCCTCCACAAGACTTTGTACGAGGTTTCAGAGTTCCTCTCCGGAACTCCCGATTACTCGTATTACCACGATGGCCCTCGTCCAGATAGTTACGCTGCAAGATTGACCCGAGAGACACTTCCCAAGATCATCCAAGTTTTTCTGCTTTACTTGGTGCCTTACCATCTCCTAGACCTCTTCAGCTTAGTCTTGACGGTCGATTCGGCAGCGGATCTGATCGGTGCAGAGGAAAAGCCGGCCAGTCTCAAGCACGTCGCCCTGAAAGCTCTCAAGAAAGCCCGGTTCAGAGGCCCCTTCATCACGTCCCTGTACGTTCACTTGTTCTCCATCTGTACTTTCGTTGGGCTGATGTGGGTAGTCGCAAATTACCAAATTCTATTGAGGGTTGGGTTTTCGTCTCTCTACATGAGTTTTTTCAGTTTTCCAAGAGGGTACTTAAAAGAATTAGTCTTGTTGGGTTTAGTCCATGGAGTGGCTTTCATGGCCCTGCTCATGAAGTACATGGACTGGAGTGCTGAGTGGAACATGGGTTTGGTCGTTTCTATCTTGGAGGACTCATATGGGAGTGAGGCAATGGAGGTCTCTGCTTATTTGAGCAAAGGGAACAATAAGAAGGGTGCTTTTCTGATGTTGGTGTTCTTCTTGTGGGGACTTTGTCTGAGGTTGCCTTGTCTCTATGGCAAGTGTAGCGAGAGAAATGGTGGGGTTTTGGTCATTAGTGTGGTGATGTGTCTGGTTTGTGTGGGGAATGTGTTGAAGTGGGTGACTAGCTTGTTGTACTTCAAGGAGTGCAAGAAGAGGGTTATGGAGAAGAAATTTGATGAGGAAGAAGGGGAGAGTGTTGTTCAAGCAATGGTGCAAGAGAAGACGAGAGTCGTGCAACCAGAAGCCGAAGCTGTTGGCAGCGCCTGACAACCATACAACGTGGCCTCTCCATTTGCAAGATCTGCAATTCTGTACTACTATTTATCCTTTTCATGTAAGCACAGAACCAGTAGATTCTATGTAGCAAAATTTTAAAGTATAAGATCAAATGGAATCCGGTGAAATCTCGCGTGAAATTTATCTAGTCACTTTCTCTAGCATCCCCTGCGACGATCATCTAGTCAACTGATGAATTGCTTTGGTCTCGGTCGGCATTTGGCAATTAGTTAAGTCAAATGTTCATGTGCCCGAACCATATTTTTCCATTCTAGAATCAGTAATATTTTCAAGGTCTCGGTTTTACACGGTCGTGCACTCTGATGTTAAGAGTCTAGACCATGGCGACAGAAAAGAGAAAAATTTTGCTTACCATCTCTAAAGAAGGTTAAGGACCTTCATGTAACAGTAGCTTAAAGAGAGAGAGAGAGAGGGAGAGGCGAGAGCAGGTCATGGAAACCCATGAAATCCTCAAAGAAGCTTTCTTTAGCCCCATTCAATAACATTGACTTTCTCATCTTCACTTTTGCCACTTCCCTTATTGCGGAAGTCAAGCGATCGAACAATAAAATTGACAGAATAAGAAAATAAATCGGACACCAGATTTACGTGGTTCGGTCGTAGTGACTTACGTCCACGGGAAGAGTAGTACGGAATTCCACTATATATCAAGCGATACAACGGAGATTACAACCACACTCGAGTCACTCAAACACTCTAAGTGTTTCCCAAGCCCCAATTACACCCAATAACTCACGCAGTGTTTAGCCCCACAATTCCTCACGAAATAATCTCTCAATCTCGCAAAAGAATTGTACACAAATCTTAACACAAGATTTAATCGCTACGAACACTTGAGTTCTTGGTGTAATTCCACGAACAAAATCCCAGTGAGATAAATCCACGCCAAGCACTCGACGTCAATCGCGGCGCTTCAAGACTTCTCTGCACTTCAAAGCATCCCCTGACCATGAACATATATATCAGGAAGTCCCATGTTGGTCAACAAACGAAGTCCACGCGGATTAGGATCAGGAAACAAATCCAGCCATGCTTTTCTTTTCCTTTTATTTTATTTCTTCTTTCCACTTCTGGCCGTGAATTCCACAAGAATTAGGAAAGTATAATATTCTTTCTTTCTTCTAACACATTGACCGAGTCAAAGTTCAACATAAAATTCATGTGGACTTTCCAGTTTGAGAACAAGGACTCCAACGTGCATTAGGAAAGTGAATTTCAAATATTTCCTTTTTGCTCGGTTTCGGAGATCCGCAAAATATCCAATTCAGAATATTTAGATTTCGCTTTGGGCTCAAACTCGAGACATATTTTCAACAATCTCCACCTTGACTCGACGTTTGAGCCAAGTAACAATCGCTTCAATAGAATCCGAATTCCGCTACTACTCTCCCACAGCCCCAATGGGCTCAACCGCCACAAACGTCTTTGAAGTCCAAGCCTCGCTTGAACTTTGCCATAGCCGTGGACCTCATCAGAACACCAACTCCACATGCACCTTTAACCGCTTCACAAGGATTTTCCGACACAATCTCCTTAACCGCAGATAAAGCAAAACCATCGTTGCATCCATATCTATCAGGAGATCGAATACGCACCTTGTCAATTTTAGCAGTTACAGCAATCGTTGGCTCAATAGGCTCCACCTCGCTATAAGCACCATCCGTCCGTGTCGATTATTTCGTTAGTACCCCCTACCTCAGGAGTTTCTGGTTGCAACTCCACCTCAAGCTGAAGACCGTCCAGATCCGTATAAACACTGCTATTAACACTCCTAGCCAGAAATACTGGAGACTCGTCAAATGTAACTTCTCTGCTAATAACAGGTGAATTTAATTCCGGGCACCACAACTTATAGCCCCGCTCACCTTGTGCATAACCTAGGAACATGCACTTTCTTGTCCTTCCATCGAGCTTACCATCACTAACTCGAACATAACATGGACAACCAAATATTCTAAGAACAGAATAATCAGCAACGTTACCTGACCACACTTCTTCGGGAGTCCGACATTCAATCGCAGTCGATGGAGATCTATTCTTCAGGTAGCTCGCCGTACTAAGCACATCCGCCAGGAATCTCCTAGCCATACCAGCACTAGAGAGCATTTTATGGGCCGTCTCTAGTAATGTTCTGCTCATCAACTCTGCAACATGTTGTGATTCATTGGCACTAGTGCGGTGTTTCACTATGCCTTCCTTCATGCAGAATTCGTTTAACAGCTTCGAGCAAAACTCCATACTACTGTCAGTCCGCACCTGCTTGATCGTTTTACCAGTTTCCTTTTCGATCAAAGCTTTTAACTGCCTGATCCTGACAACAGCATCAAACTTGTGCCTTAGCACAAACACCCAAGTCTTCCTCGAGTAGTCATCAACAACTGTTAGCATAAATCTGGCACTCTTCCTCGAAGGAAATCGCGACAACCTGCGAACATCCAAGTGAATTAATTCTGCAATATCCGTGATTTCTCTAACAACCGTACTGAACTGCACTTTCCGCCGTTGATCTAAATCACAGCACCTGCATACATTCAGTTCGTTAGCCACATAACCACATAGCAAATTTTTTTCACTTAGAGCCTTCAGGCTTCTCTCGCTAATGTGCCCCAAACGCATATGCCACAATTCAGACTCTCGAACTGATGCATCCGACGTCTCCGCAGCAAATTCCGTCACTGTCTCACCTTGAAGCTCATACAGGCCACTATGCTTGATTCCTTTCATTATCACCAGGGCACCTCGAAGAACTTTCAGAACTCCATATTCTGAAGAATACCGACACCCAGCTGAATCTAGGGCACTCAAGGAAATCAGATTTTTCCTCAACTCTGGAACATGCCTCACGCCAGTCAATGTCCTCATAATACCGTCATGCATTCTGATTCTGACATCACCAACACCTACAACATTGTATTCAGAATTGTTCCCCAACTGCACTTTACTACTATCCGTGCACTGATAAGTAGTAAACCAGTTTCTGTTTGGTGTAGCATGAAAAGAACAACCAGAATCCATAATCCATCCATCAAACGATGAATTATCAATGACAGACAAGACAAAATCAGCACTATCCGAATTACTGTCTGCTATAGCTGCAACATCATCCGCAGACTCAACTCTAATTCCCTGACCCTTGTCGTTTTTCAGCTTAAGACAATCCCTTCTAATATGCCCCCTCTTGCCACAACTCCAACAGACAATACCACCAGTCCTAGACTGACTTCGTCTATTCGAGTTCATACGACTCCTGCTAATACGTGTACCAATTCTTCCTCTATTTTCACCTACTAAAGCAGCAGATACATGTTCGCCAGATTCTCTTCTACGGATATCTTCACTTAGAATTAAATCTCGAACACCATCAAACGTCAAACTTGTTGACCCAGAGGAATTACTAACAGCAGTAACAGTAGTATTCCAACTATCAGGCAATGAGGATAATAGAATCAAAGCACGTACATCATCTTCAAAATCAATCTCAACTGAACTCAATTAACTAACGATCACATTGAATTCATTAATATGATCAGCAACTGATGCACCTTCGTTCATCTTCAAGTTAAACAGACGTCGCATCAAATAGACCTTGTTGATCGCAAAAGGCTTCTCGTACATGTCCGACAGGGCTTTCATCAAACCCGCAGTGGTTGTCTCTTTCACGATGTTAAACGCGACGTTACGTGCCAACGTCAGCCGAATAACACCCAAAGCTCGTCTATCCAGCAATTCCCAATCAGCTTGCTTCATCGTCTCTGGCTTCTCCCCGGACAAGGGCAAGTGCAATTTCATCTGATATAGATGATCCTCAATCTGCATCTTCCAGAAACCAAAATCTTTCCCATCAAATCTGTCGATTCTCACTTTTCCTTCTTCTGTCGCCATCGATTCACTTCAACTCAGCCAAGTCTAGCTCTGATACCAATTGTTGCGGAAGCCAAGCGATCAAACAATAAAATTGACAGAATAAGAAAATAAATCGGACACCAGATTTACGTGGTTCGGTCGTAGTGACTTACGTCCACGGGGAGAGCAGCACGGAATTCTACTATAGATCAAGCGATACAACGGAGATTACAACCACACTCGACTCACTCAAACACTCTAAGTGTTTCCCAAGCCCCAATTACACCCAATAACTCACGCAGTGTTTAGCCCCACAATTTCTCACGAAATAATCTCTCAATCTCGCAAAAGAATTGTACACAAATCTTAACACAAGATTTAATCGCTACGAACACTTGAGTTCTTGGTGTAATTCCACGAACAAAATCCCAGTGAGATAAACCCACGCCAAGCACTCGACGTCAACCGCGGCGCTTCAAGACTTCTCTGCACTTCAAAGCATCCCCTGACCATGAACATATATATCAGGAAGTCCCATGTTGGTCAACAAACGAAGTCCACGCGGATTAGGATCAGGAAACAAATCCAGCCATGCTTTTCTTTTCCTTTTATTTTATTTCTTCTTTCCACTTCTGGCCGTGAATTCCACAAGAATTAGGAAAGTATAATATTCTTTCTTTCTTCTAACACATTGACCGAGTCAAAGTTCAACATAAAATTCATGTGGACTTTCCAGTTTGAGAACAAGGACTCCAACGTGCATTAGGAAAGTGAATTTCAAATATTTCCTTTTTGCTCGGTTTCGGAGATCCGCAAAATATCCAATTCAGAATATTTAGATTTCGCTTTGGGCTCAAACTCGAGACATATTTTCAACATCCCTCCCTCTCTTTGCCTTCCTGGTCTTCTATGAACTCCTTGACAAACAGTCAGTGGAGCCATGGATATTTTAAGCTGCCCCCTGATTATTTCAGCACGGACTTCTCGTTTGAATTAGTTTGACTGGGTCTATTTTATCTGGTTCCTCTTCTTCTCCTGGAGTTCTGCGTTGTAACAATTATCATCAATTTGGCATTGAAAATTTACACGGGCAGTCCAATGATGTCTCTAAGGGATACGGCGAACTGACCAATTCAAGAGTCCAAGCTAAAGAGGACTCTTATCACTTCCTTCAGTGTATTCTTGGCTAAGATGTCCTCTAATGGGACCACTACGGTCGTCCGCAAAATACTACAAGCTGAAGGAATCACATGGAGATGTGCTTTTCGCTATAATGTGTGGGATTGGCTCCCTAGCCCTGTTAAGGAAGCAATTGGAATTGAGTGCTAAATGGAACACGAGTGTCGGGAAACTAGTTTTGGAGGATGCTCCTGGATTTCAAGCATCAGCACTCTCATCTCATTTCAGCAAAGGTAACCAAAGAAAAGGGTCATTCTTAAATCTCATTTTCTTGGTTTAGGGAAGGTGTCTGAATGTGTTGTTGAAGTGGTTTCTCTTAACGTTGAAGCAATAGAAGGACAAAAATCTTATGAAGAATAGGTAGAACGTAGCGATTGAAATGAAATCTGCCGGAAGAGATGAGAGAAATCTTGTCTGAACTTTTAACTAGGACCAAACTTTTTTTACCTGACCTAGAGCTTATATTAGGATAACAATAGCGAACGATAGGAAGGAAGAAAAACTTTTCTTATGCTGGACCATAACGTGAGATTCTTTTTCTGAGTTGGGCCTGGGACCATACAAGTTCAAAGTTGGGTGTGTTGATTTCACCATCTAAAACCCCAGTTTTTTGACTCGGCAATAGGTTTAGAACGAAACCATCGATTCATAGATAGGATGAAGGCCACTGAGTTTGAAGGAGTTAGGCAACTTTCTCAGCTCATAACAGTGAATTTAATAGAATTTAAATAGGAATGTTCATGGTAAGTCCGAGGAGTATGAGAGGATGAAATGGAGAGCATCATCCTCACCCATCTGAAGCAGAAACTCAAATTCACTAGTACATTCAAAGAAGCAATCAAAATCCCTTTCAAGAATACCAATCTCCTCATTGTCATCCTCATTGCTTCCGTGCCGCTCTTATGTTTCTTGCTTTACTATGAAACACTTCTCCAGGAAACGCTGTCTGAAACCTTCCACGTCCTAGAACAATCCTGTACTTCCCTCGAAAAAGATTGGCCATTTCCACTCTGCTTAACAAGAAGAGTGAGTAAAGACTTCACTTACAGGCTGATTCATTTGGGTTTTCTCATTATACCCCTTCATCCACTTGAGCTACTTGCGTTGATTCCGTCAATATCCTCATCGTCAAAAGTCTATACAGAGGAAAGTCCATCAACTCTGGCTGAGCTTATGCGAACAATACACGATCACAAAGCAAGAACTAGAGGAACTGTAATTACAACCCTTCTTGTTCTTTTCTTGTCGATCTGTACACTGGTGGGATCGTTCTGGCTAGTCACAGTATGCTACGTTGTAATAAGGGCTTTGCGAGGTAGCTTCGTGCTCTGGGCAGTATATAGAGCAGCCTGTATTGGATTACTTGTCATATACATCGAGGCGACTGCCATATGGAATATGAGCGTTGTGATCTCCGTACTGGAGGAGAGACACGGGCCCAAAGCGCTTGAGCTAGCCACCGACTTGATCGAAGAGACGAGCAATGTCTAGTTCCTTTAATGGCCGTGCTTTTCATCTGTGGAAGTTGGTGTAGGCTGATGTGCCTCAAATCTACACGCAGCAATCGGCTCGGTGCGGTATTCCCATTAGTTTGCCTGCTTCACCTAGGCAATGTGATCAAGTTGATGGCTTGTGTGGTCTGTTTCCACGACCGCAGAGGGCGCGCTCCTAAAGAGGTCGACGAAAGAGCCTAGGATAACGTGGGAACAGTGGCCTCATGCGATGCCTGATCGCCGACGGATACGATGCTCGGCATGGTTGGGAAGTTCAAAGTCCATTTGCAACTGACGCGAACGAAGGAGGATTCGCCTCGATGAGATGACAGGCATGCCCTAATGGGCTATTCTCAAGCCCAATTAGTTTGGCTTTAAGCCAAATCTTTAAAGGTAGATGGGCCTGGTCATGGCCCAATCTATGACTTCGTGTGTGTCAATGAAAAATATTTTCATTGTCGACTAAAATTTATATTTAAATAGTTTGGTGGATTGTGACAATATTTTTTTGTTCACTTATTATTATAAGCAATACAACCAATCATTTTTAAGAAAATATTTTTTAAATTATTCATTTTTCGTAAAATAAACGAAGTCTAATTATCATAAAATCGTAATTACAATGGCATTAACAAAAGGGAATGCGACGAGATAGCCCGCATTCAATACAAAAAGCCTACGATAGAGAAGAGAGTGGGGCGAGTGGGCATTAACGAGGACAATGCAGAAAGAGGGAATAGGTGAGACAACTACAACCCTCTTTTGATGCTAAAAAGCCTACAAATCTTTTTACCTAAAGAGAGATCAACATGATTTTTGGAATTTCGAGTTGAAATTTTTCACAATAAAGTCCACGAGATAAGAATTCAAAGCGATTAAATTGATAATCTAGCAAGCAATGAACTGTGCTAGGACCTCCCATCTATCATGACTATGCTTGTACTTGTGAAATGCACACACATGTTTGATTTCCGACGAAACTTTAATCTCCCATGCATTTGTTGAACTTATTGAAAAGTATCCGCTCTGTTGTGATAAATTGAATTGTACACGTTTAAAACAGATGCCGTGTTATACTCGAGTTCAAATATTTCGATTTTGAACCCATTTCATGGCTTTTTATAAGTCAATTAATGATGTAGCATGTTAATTGTAACTTAAATGTGCGATACATAACTATGTAGAATATGTTTTACGACAAAAAAGAAGAAGAAAATGTTTGACATTTCAATAGTTTTGAAATATTGAAAACTATTATTTTTGTAACGGTCTTTTACCTCATCAATTTGTAAACGTTTTTGTCCGCCATTAATCTATAACGCTTTTGTAACGTTTTATAATGGCTTTGTAACGGTTTTGTTACCTTTTAAATGGTTTAGTAAGGTTTTGCAGCTATCAATTTGTAATGTTTTTCAATTAAATGCGAGAATTGATTGTGGAAAAGGCTCTCTCTTTCTCTTACCCACAAATTTTACTCCGAACATAATAGGAAAGTGATATCAATATATCAAAACAAGAATATTCTTGATTCTCGTTACATATCTTTCATTTCTTTATTGAGATATACACTTAACATTCTCTTTCCATTATTCTGTACAGAGTAAAGAGAAAGATCTGTTGTATCTTGAGAGGATAGTGTGTGCACGCCTCAGATATTTTGATATTATTTTTTTTACATCTTTTTCAACATATTACCAACAATTCTTATTTTTTATATTATCTAATATTTTTCTAACAGAAATTGTATAATATTTTGTCCCGGATGTTACGAATGGTGATCAAGATCTCTTATGAGTCCAAAGAATTATTAGAGGGGAACTTGTGAAAAAGATTATAATAAAGGGAGAGGCAGGGACGAATTATTATTATTATTTTTTAATTTTCCCACGTGGAATTATTAAATTAATTTCCCAAGGTCACCAAGAGAATTAGGTGGCGGTGCATCACTGTTGCTAACGCCGTATGCACGAGGCATCGTGGCAGGTACATGAACTGGCGAAAGTGAGATTTCCAATTTTAAAGTTCACCGGTCAGATCGTAGCGACGGCATAAACAAAGAAACTTTAGCCGATGCATTAGTTAGTATCATCATCATCATCAAGAATGTAAATAATGCACCTCGTGGGTCGCATGTGTATTAGGATATTTAGAGTCGTCCGGCAGATTAGGGCTACAAAAGCGAGGATTATATTTTTCCTACAACAGAATGCTCAAAGATAATTTAGTTTAGTGCTCGTTTGTAAAGATTTAAAATGAGGAATAAATAAAGTTCACATTTCAATAAAAGATTACCTTAAAAAAATGAACTCCCAACATGTTGACTTCTCGAAACTTTTATGATTTTCTCGGGTAATGCGTCCCTCGAGGTTCTCAAAGATCACTTACAAAGTAGATAGAAATCGACCATAGACCGAATCTTCATTGGCGGAAAATACCGTACCCCTAATTCCCAAATAATGTATTGGCCTATTTTCTATGCGAAATTCTGTGGGACCACTATTTAGAATAGCTGGCAACGATCCCATCAAAATCTCACCATGATATCAGAGTCGGAGATCCTGAATTCGAATTTTTCCAAGCCCCATTTGTCTTCTCAATTAGTTATGTCTACATTCAGCACTAGGCAAAAAGATAAGACTAAACGTGAGGGGAAATGTTGAAGTAATTAAATATCTTCTTAAGCTTTTAAAATATTTAGCGGTCGTCCCACTTAAATTTCGCATTCTTAATTATAAAATGACAAATGATGTATTTTGCATTTTATATTCGATGATTAATATTCGAGTATACCGAATAATGTTGCCTTGTTATACTCGTCGAAAAGGCGATAATTGCTCTTAAGAGATGTTAATGGGGTTTAGCACTAATTAAAGAATAAAATCTCCTCGATAGGAGGGGACCAAGATCGCGTTGTCATTGAACAAAAGAAACAGGGTTGGGTCGATATTATTAGGGGAAAATATAATAATTAAAAATAAGAAGTGTAAAAAAACCAAAAAAAAAAGTAGGCAAATGTGTGGACTTTTCGTGTGAATGCGAAATCGGTCTTGAACGTAAAGAGGTCCCCTGCATCTGTGCCACGGTCTTTCCTTGTCGTGCTACAATAGGGTCCATTCGGCGACATTCCGAAAATATATCTTTTATTCGGAAAAAAAAAATGGCGATCGGGGGCTAGACTTTTTACATTCGTGTCGAGGGCTACCATGACCCGTGATGGGTCAAAGGCCGCATCCCATCGTAATTACGTACATTTTTATCATAACTTCTACACAAATGTCGTATCATGCAAAAACATAAAAAAAAAAAATTTATGACCAATGGGCGAAATCTATCCCTCGTATTCCAGCAACCATCAATCTAGCGTTATTCTAGAGATTGCTAAACATGTACAGTAGCAGAACGGTACAGGTTATGCAAATAGGGCTTCTGCTCGCTAAAATTACTCGATGGACTATAGATTCAAGAGACAACACAAGCGACACCGGTCACTCTTAACCTAAGAGGACGACTGATCAAAGCAGGGGTAATTGCCCAAAAAGTTTTAAACTTACTGTACAATAATCAATTCGGTCCTAAACATTTTCAACATTTTAACGATTTGTCGATTTGGTCATAAAATCTTTTTTTTCTGTCAATTTGATCCTAAACTTTTTGAAAATTTACCAATTTAGTCATAAATCTATTATTTAGATATTTGGTCGGAAGGACTACATTAGTAAATCGTCGAAATGTTTATGACTAAATTGATAAATTATCTAAAAATTAAAAATTAAATTAATACAATCGAAAGGTTCAAAATTAAATTGGCATCATTAAAATATTTGAAATCGAATTCACCCTCGCACGATAAGCTTTCGTGCGTCTCCAAATGTCTGAATTTAAGCACTTGACGTGATCGACCGGTGACTTGCCCTTGTTGTTTTTTTATCATTGGAGGGAGGGAAGTTCTGATGATGCGGTGGGGTCCGCATCTCGGAAAATTCGGAGCGTGAATGGTTGGAAATGTTTTTTTTGAAGTTTCACGTCTTCAAAATCCGCGCGCTGGTCAAACACGTGGCTCTCTTTCTTAGTCCCGCGCAGCCAGAGATCTTCGGACGTTTGGGGGGGAAAAGTCAAATTGTCGAAAGCCAATCGACGCAACGCGCCTACGAAAACCCCGCCCTTCGTGGATCGAGACGTCTCAACTTCAATCTCTACACGATCGATTCCCTTTTTGATTCCGTAACGACCCGATACGATCGGCGCCGGGACATTTCGATCATGTTAACAAACCGTAATTCGTGCGACGATCAGTCCTGTCCAATCAATGGACGGGTTTGGGTACCGACAGACCCAGGATCAAAGTCGCTTTGGGCAAGTCACTTCAATCGAACAAGTTGGCCAATAATAGTATTTGGGGCCCCTCCCGGACGGTGTGCTTCGTCTTTGTCTCGCGCAGCAGGAAGGCCAAGTGGTGGAGATAACGATAGCGGGTGTAAAGAAAGGAACGAGTCGTTGTCCGAATAGCCAAGAAAGACTGAAAGCGGGATGATGCAGAGGCTTGCCAATTTCTCCTAATACTCCAAGATCGGTATCGTTCATACATATTTGGTAGGAGGAGATCGTTTTTGAAAGGATAACTAATCCCCCCGTTCAATCCGTGCTTACTTTGATGCTATCGGTCGATTCCCGTCCAGATTCAATTCCCGAAGTAGTTTTCATCTGGGTCATTAATCGAGGATCCTGTAAAGTCCGTGTCGATTCATCGACACGTCGGAGTATGTAAAGCTCACCGTCACGAAACATGCCGATATAGACTTTCGGTGAAAGGGACGCACATTTGTCGGGAGTACAGGCTAACGCCGGAGTAGGTCTTGGACCCTTTTCTGTCTCATCATGTTGATGCTCGAATGATAGGTTCTCCACCTAAATCCGGAAAATTCATAACGCGAGACTCGTAAGAGTTAGATACATCGGTCGGTCGCTCTCATCCACCTATGTAATCGATGAAAAAGGAGAGCACGTAAGTCCCATTAGCGCTTTAATTACACTCGTTACAGTTCAACAAATCTTTTTTTACCCTTTTATTCTCAATTCTCCTTTCTCGTTCTATTATCTCGAAATTAATTTCACCCGAGCAATGACTCAACGACACGCCAAGAATCCTGTAAAGTCCGTGTCGATTCATCGACACGTCGGAGTATGTAAAGCTCACCGTCACGAAACATGCCGATATAGACTTTCGATGAAAGAGACGCACATTTGTCGGGAGTACAGGCTAACGCGGGAGTAGGTCTTGGACCCTTTTCTGTCTCATCATGTTGATGCTCGAATGATAGGTTCTCCACCTAGATCCGGAAAATTCATAACGCGAGACTCGTAAGAGTTAGATACATCGGTCGCTCTCATCCACCTATGTAATCGATGAAAAAGGAGAGCACGTAAGTCCCATTAGCGCTTTCATTACACTCGTTACGGTTCAACAAATCTTTTTTTACCCTTTTATTCTCAATTCTCCTTTCTCGTTCTATTATCTCGAAATTAATTTCACCCGAGCAATGACTCAATGACACGTCAAGAATCTTGTAAAGTCTGTGTCGATTCATCGACACGTCGGAGTATGTAAAGCTCACCGTCACGAAACATGCCGATATAGACTTTCGATGAAAGGGACGCACATTTGTCGGGAGTACAGGCTAACGCCGGAGTAGGTCTTGGACCCTTTTCTGTCTCATCATGTTGATGCTCGAATGATAGGTTCTCCACCTAAATCCGGAAAATTCATAACGCGAGACTCGTAAGAGTTAGATACATCGGTCGGTCGCTCTCATCCACCTATGTAATCGATGAAAAAGGAGAGCACGTAAGTCCCATTAGCGCTTTAATTACACTCGTTACAGTTCAACAAATCTTTTTTTACCCTTTTATTCTCAATTCTCCTTTCTCGTTCTATTATCTCGAAATTAATTTCACCCGAGCAATGACTCAACGACACGCCAAGAATCCTGTAAAGTCCGTGTCGATTCATCGACACGTCGGAGTATGTAAAGCTCACCGTCACGAAACATGCCGATATAGACTTTCGATGAAAGAGACGCACATTTGTCGGGAGTACAGGCTAACGCGGGAGTAGGTCTTGGACCCTTTTCTGTCTCATCATGTTGATGCTCGAATGATAGGTTCTCCACCTAGATCCGGAAAATTCATAACGCGAGACTCGTAAGAGTTAGATACATCGGTCGCTCTCATCCACCTATGTAATCGATGAAAAAGGAGAGCACGTAAGTCCCATTAGCGCTTTCATTACACTCGTTACGGTTCAACAAATCTTTTTTTACCCTTTTATTCTCAATTCTCCTTTCTCGTTCTATTATCTCGAAATTAATTTCACCCGAGCAATGACTCAACGACACGTCAAGAATCTTGTAAAGTCTGTGTCGATTCATCGACACGTCGGAGTATGTAAAGCTCACCGTCACGAAACATGCCGATATAGACTTTCGATGAAAGGGACGCACATTTGTCGGGAGTACAGGCTAACGCCGGAGTAGGTCTTGGACCCTTTTCTGTCTCATCATGTTGATGCTCGAATGATAGGTTCTCCACCTAAATCCGGAAAATTCATAACGCGAGACTCGTAAGAGTTAGATACATCGGTCGGTCGCTCTCATCCACCTATGTAATCGATGAAAAAGGAGAGCACGTAAGTCCCATTAGCGCTTTAATTACACTCGTTACAGTTCAACAAATCTTTTTTTACCCTTTTATTCTCAATTCTCCTTTCTCGTTCTATTATCTCGAAATTAATTTCACCCGAGCAATGACTCAACGACACGCCAAGAATCCTGTAAAGTCCGTGTCGATTCATCGACACGTCGGAGTATGTAAAGCTCACCGTCACGAAACATGCCGATATAGACTTTCGATGAAAGAGACGCACATTTGTCGGGAGTACAGGCTAACGCGGGAGTAGGTCTTGGACCCTTTTCTGTCTCATCATGTTGATGCTCGAATGATAGGTTCTCCACCTAGATCCGGAAAATTCATAACGCGAGACTCGTAAGAGTTAGATACATCGGTCGCTCTCATCCACCTATGTAATCGATGAAAAAGGAGAGCACGTAAGTCCCATTAGCGCTTTCATTACACTCGTTACGGTTCAACAAATCTTTTTTTACCCTTTTATTCTCAATTCTCCTTTCTCGTTCTATTATCTCGAAATTAATTTCACCCGAGCAATGACTCAACGACACGCCAAGAATCTTGTAAAGTCTGTGTCGATTCATCGACACGTCGGAGTATGTAAAGCTCACCGTCACGAAACATGCCGATATAGACTTTCGATGAAAGGGACGCACATTTGTCGGGAGTACAGGCTAACGCCGGAGTAGGTCTTGGACCCTTTTCTGTCTCATCATGTTGATGCTCGAATGATAGGTTCTCCACCTAGATCCGGAAAATTCATAACGCGAGACTCGTAAGAGTTAGATACATCGGTCGCTCTCATCCACCTATGTAATCGATGAAAAAGGAGAGCACGTAAGTCCCATTAGCGCTTTAATTACACTCGTTACGGTTCAACAAATCTTTTTTTACCCTTTTATTCTCAATTCTCCTTTCTCGTTCTATTATCTCGAAATTAATTTCACCCGAGCAATGACTCAACGACACGCCAAGAATCCTGTAAAGTCCGTGTCGATTCATCGACACGTCGGAGTATGTAAAGCTCACCGTCACGAAACATGCCGATATAGACTTTCGATGAAAGAGACGCACATTTGTCGGGAGTACAGGCTAACGCGGGAGTAGGTCTTGGACCCTTTTCTGTCTCATCATGTTGATGCTCGAATGATAGGTTCTCCACCTAGATCCGGAAAATTCATAACGCGAGACTCGTAAGAGTTAGATACATCGGTCGCTCTCATCCACCTATGTAATCGATGAAAAAGGAGAGCACGTAAGTCCCATTAGCGCTTTAATTACACTCGTTACAGTTCAACAAATCTTTTTTTCCACTTTTATTCTCAATTCTCCTTTCTCGTTCTATTATCTCGAAATTAATTTCACCCGAGCAATGACTCAACGACACGCCAAGAATCCACGGGGACTTGTACACTCTATTCCGATCATCGGACTTTGTAAGTCTAACGTGGAATCCACACACCATGCTATTCGAGATGAAATTTTTTTATTATGCAGAGCACCAACTAGATAAATAAATTTTTTTGTCCATTGCAAAAAGTGTGAGTCACCTTCACATTTTTTTGGGAAACCTTTTTTTCTGTAATTTTTCTTTTCCCAATTCAGCGACAGCCCCAGGAGGTTGGTGAGTCGTGGTGGGCTGCTCGTGCCATGCCTCTTGCTCTGTCTCTGTCTCTGTCTCTCTCTCTGTAGGAGGCAAGGAGAAAAATATGGGAAGAAAAACAGAGGACAGCCTAAACGTTCGGGATATGCGATGAAAAAGACAAGACAACCTCTCTCTCTCTCTCTCTCTCTCTCTGATCCTTTGACGATTCGTATTTTCTCTGTATTAAATTATAGGATAATGGGAATCGATAACGAGTAGCAACTGACCAACTTCGCCATATATACACACTACATCGTAGACTTCACTTCTGTTCTGTTCTGATCCAGAAGGACACCTTCCAAGTTCCAACTACACGGCCCAGACAGGAGACATGGCTGCCCGGCTCTTCTCAAGCCTCCTCTCTCGCTCCTCCTCATCCTCATCATCTTCTGCTGCTCGTGCTTTGCTTTCTCGAGGTATTGCTGGATCGTCGAACCACCCTTTTTCTTGCCTTTTTTTGGGTGGGTGGTGACCGGTTCGTTCTTTTCTGATCTTGATTGCGCTGTTTCAAGTGATCTCTCTGTCTCTTTTCTGGTACGAGCTCCGGGACTGTGATCTTTTGGGCTTTGAGGTGCGTAAAATCGACTGCTTGCTTGGTTTCTGAGAGGATAAAAAAGGGAAACACAGGGAAAGATGAAAACTTTACGAAATGAATCGTTATCACGCTCCTGCTTGTCCGATGGGATAGAACCCCTGTACATAATGTGTAGCTCGTAGAACAGGCGATTACCTCTATTTCCCTGGCTGTGACTGGCTTATAAATCTTAGCATCTGTGAAAGTAATCTCTTTATCTCTTCAAGGTTCAAGTTACCTCGTTCCTAGCTTCCATCGATTCCTCCGTTGACTCCCGATGAGTAGTGCAATGTCTGCTTTTTTTAAGGAGGATCAAGAATGTCATGTACATCTTGAACAAACTCGCTCTCTTTGGGAAAATTTGTTTTTTTTATTTCAGTATTTTTAGCATGCCAGAGTCATGCTTCTCTCGGCCACTTCTACATGAAAATCTTTTTCGGCTTTGAGATTGCAACGTAGAGTTTTGATTAACACACATCAAATTCTCCAATGAGCCCGGCCTGCTTTTGGGTCCATGCTTCTGGGTTGAGTTGTGCATTCAATTCATTCCAGGATCTGATGTATCTGGGGTAACGCACCTTTTCTTGAGTTATTCTTCTCTTCAATCTTTTCCTGATGCATTATGCAATTGTCGCATCTTACAGCTAGAAAACCGCTATTGGGAAGAGATATCAAGACCTACAGCACAGCAGTGGCTATCGAGGAACCGCTAAATCCAGGCGTCACTGTGAACTATTCTCAGCTTTTCATTAATGGGCAGTTTGTGGACTCAGCTTCAGGTGGGCTTGCTCATCCTCACTCATCATTAGTGATGCTATACGTCAAACCCTGCGGTTTATTATACTCCGATCAAAATTTCACTCACAAAAATAGAAAATATCCACTCAAATCAATTGCATACTTTTGATTGCTTTGTGCAGGAAAAACTTTTCCAACATTTGACCCCAGGACTGGAGAAGTGATTGCTCATGTTGCTGAAGGCGAGGCCGAAGATATAAACCGAGCTGTAGCTGCTGCTCGCAAGGCATTCGACGAGGGACCATGGCCTAGAATGACTGCTTATGTAAGTATTTCTAATATATTGTGCTGAATTTCTTTTGAAAGACGTCCTTCTGATGAAGAACCAAATTGATGCGCCATTCTGTTTCATTTTCCAGGAAAGGGCCAAGATAATGTTGCGGTTTGCTGATTTGCTTGAAAAGCATAATGATGAGCTTGCAGCACTTGAGACTTGGGATAATGGGAAGCCATATGAACAGGCTGCCAAAATTGAGCTTCCAATGATCGTCCGTGTCATTCGATATTATGCTGGTATTGTTTCTACATCTCATGCGTTTCTAGCAATCATTACCTTATTCATGATAATACCACTAACGTTCTACTTGAAAATTCCTCAGGTTGGGCCGATAAGATTCACGGTCTCACAGTTCCAGCTGATGGGCAGTATCATCTCCAAACCTTGCATGAGCCAATTGGAGTTGCAGGTCAGATAATTCCATGGAATTTTCCTCTTCTGATGTATGCTTGGAAAGTGGGGCCTGCATTAGCCTGTGGCAACACCATTGTACTGAAGACAGCAGAGCAGACACCACTGTCTGCTTTGTATGCAACCAAGCTCTTGCATGAGGTTGTCAATCTTGATAATCTGTAGCTACTTCTACTATTCTTCTTGGAAAAGAAAAATTCTCAAATTTATTTGATTGGTGTGAGTTTGCTTTTTCCTGTCTAAAAGTTCAAACTAACAATTTATAATTTGGCAGGCTGGTGTCCCCCCTGGCGTCGTGAATGTGATTTCTGGTTTCGGTCCAACTGCAGGCGCGGCTCTTGCCAGTCATATGGATGTTGATAAGGTTTATACCCTGATTGTGTTTTGCATTTCATCCGAATTTTCATCTGATGAAGAGACATGGGCATCAAGTCTTAACCAGTGCAGTATGCAGCTTGATATTTTGAATTGCACATACAGTCGGATTATTCTTGGTAGTCAGAAACTCATCAAATTTGGGAAATTAAGGACTCGAGCTAACAACTAGAGCCAAGATGACTAGAGATGTAACCAAGACAACTGGAGGCTTTTAAAGCAAAAATAAATAGTTTTTTAAGAACTTTTAGGTCATAGCATTCTCAAGTTTTTCCTTTTGTCATGGGTTTCCCAAAATTCTACCATGTTTATATTCCCTCTAATGCTTCTTGTTACGCTCCTCTTCCAGCTTGCTTTCACAGGATCAACCAACACGGGGAAGATCGTACTTGAGTTGGCGGCGAGAAGCAACCTTAAGCCAGTGACTTTGGAGCTTGGAGGGAAATCCCCTTTTATCGTATGCGGGGATGCTGATGTCGACAAGGCTGTTGAGCTAGCCCATTTTGCACTTTTCTTCAATCAGGTAAATCTAGGAATCAGTGTGCTCATAAGTTTTTGTTTCCACGAAGGAAATTAGCTCAAATGTGTATTGCACCATCTACAGGGTCAATGCTGCTGTGCTGGATCTCGTACATATGTACATGAAAGCGTGTATGATGAATTTGTAGAAAAGGCAAAGGCACGTGCAACAATCCGTAGTGTGGGTGATCCGTTCAAAAGTGGCATTGAACAAGGTCCTCAGGTAAGTTAGCTGATTCTTCTGTATGTGGAAACGTGAATGGATAAGATTGATATCTTGCAAGTGGAACCAAATTCCCACTCTTATGACTCTTTTTGTCAAATGTACTCGACAAATTTGATAATTTTGTTGGTTTCACATAGATTTAGTGGATGGGAATATGAAATGCAACCGAAATAAATCCTTGATAAAATGGAGCTAGTAGTTTAGCTAGTACCTGCATGTAGATCTATTGGAAGCTGTGGAGTTCTGAGCTTACGTTATCTTTACCCCACATCAGATTGACTCGGAGCAGTTTGAGAAGATTTTGAGGTACATAAGAGCTGGAGTAGAAAGTGGTGCAACTCTTGAAACAGGAGGAGAAAGATTTGGAACCAAGGGACACTACATTCAGCCAACTGTATTCTCAAATGTTGAGGTATTCAGAATTTTGTCATCTAGAAATATATTGACATCACCTAAGAATCCGAGGATCATGCCACCTTGTACCATGGGAGGGAATGCTCAAGATAAATATATTTAGCTTCAAGCACTGCCTTTCACTAACCTAGAAATAAGACGCTAACAGACATGGCCTATGTCATGACAGGACGACATGTTGATTGCTAAGGACGAGATTTTTGGTCCCGTGCAGTCCATTTTGAAATTCAAGTGAGTATAAGACCATCTCACCAAGCTCATTACTAGAGCGGCTTTCCTGTTAGTATGAATGGTATGATCGTCTGTTGGCATGGTAACATCATTGTCATGTTTAATTGCAGGGACCTTAAGGAGGTGATTCAAAGGGCAAACAACACGCGCTATGGGCTGGCAGCTGGAGTCTTCACCCAGAACATGGATACGGCGAATACCTTGACCCGCGCCTTGCGAGTTGGAACAGTTTGGGTTAACTGTTTTGATATCTTTGATGCGGCTATCCCATTTGGTGGGTACAAAATGAGCGGCCAGGGAAGGGAAAAGGGCATTTACTCTCTGAGCAATTACTTGCAGGTCAAAGCTGTGGTCACTCCTTTGAAGAATCCGGCATGGCTTTAAGCTGTAGCTTGCTTTCGTCTTTGGAATTTTCAACCCTTAATATTTTTGAGTAATAAGAGAAGGATCAGATGCTGGAGTTCAATTTATTATCGTGGCAGTTGTGATGGGAGTTTTGAGGTGATGACGACGATGATGGTAGGAGGCTGGTGAAATTGATAGTCTGTAACGAACAGTGCCGCGAAGAATTCTCTTTGGAGTGTTCACGATCAAATTGTGCAACTATACATTATTACCTGCATAGTGATTACGCCCTCCACTCTCTCCTTTACCATATATCTAGTCTAGTTCTTCCAAGCTTCGCTGTTAAACAAGTGCCTTAATCTATCTTATTCTTATTTTCACAAGCATGGTGTTACAATTCCATTATCAACGGATAGAAGTCCTGAATTGTCTCGATCTCATCCTGGGTAAATGACCTTGCACTTTGTTGATTTAGCATTTGGCGTGGCAGGATTATGTTTGTTCTCATCTAGAATTCGGTATCTCATGAGTGTCTTTGCTTGCGAAACTGACGGGGCCATTCTGTAGAATCATTTTAGGAAAGCAAGCTAATTATATGTTGAGACTTGAGAGTGGCCAAAACAAGACACAAAGTGAGCTTACATAATATTTTCGCCTATTTTTTTTTCCTGCTGCTAGTCTTTACACATGGAAGGCTCTTTTTTTGTGACAGCTTATCAGCCTAAAGGCTCATTTTGATGAATTTATATCGTTGCTGACAGTGCTCCCTCTGATCACTGATCCTCTGTTAAAGATTCAATCTCAAATGCTTTGAAGCTATGCATGCCATATGACATATTGCCTCAGGGAACAGTGCTCTAGGAAATGAAGATCTACAATGAACATAAAAATCTTTTGTTTACCCAGACAAACAGGGCTTCACAGGACAGCGTCAATATGTATAGACATATAATGGAATTATAGGCCAAAAACAAATAGGTAGAGTGTCATCGACCCTTATTTCTAGGGGTATAAATAAACAAAAAAAAATCAGAAAAGGAAAAAAATCTAGAAGAAGTATTTACTTGCATTCTGGTGGCATCACCTTAAACCTGGAAGTGTCTTTACAATAGGAATAGAACATGAGCTTGCTCCTGGCCCAATGCATGGCCATGATCTGCTGCTGAGACAGGGCGGCAAAATCCTGACCCTCCACTGGGTCTGAGCTTGATGATGGGCTCTTGCTGGAACACGAGCTCAGTGGCTGTTGTCTCGGATCTGAGACACAACCCACCATTTCCATCTCTGCTAATGAGACCACGAATGGTGCATACTTGTAGTTCACAGGGTATTTGCCTCCATGAGTTGCCCACTGTGACCCATCCCATATGGTTGCATACACAGACATCGGCTTTGATGGGTATGTGGAAGAGAAGGCACCACTTGAGGGGAATTCTCTCACTGGTATGTTATCCACAAAAAACCTGCAAGAAAACAATTGAATTATCTTTCAGGATCAGACAGAACTCGGTAAGCAAGGCCCAGAACTGGACTGGAAAGATTTATATAATTGAAGAAAAAGAATCGGGCAGTTCTCAGGACTTATGTAAGGTACACGGTTTGTTAAATCCATTTTTTTTGTGCAAGTTACCTTTATCACTATCAAGTTCAAACTTTCCTGAAAACTAACCATCTATACTAATGGTAATGGTGATGGCTTGTGGAAACAAAGGTTACACAGCTTGTGTACCAATAAGAAAGTCGTGAAAGCGTCTAAGAGGAAGTTCCGTGCTGAAAATTGTAAAGAGTTTTTCTTTGGTAGGCATATTCTACCACTTTCTGGGTGTCGAAAACCAATTTCGATGTCAAAAATCAGTGTAGAGTTGATGTGCACTATAGGCGCTATTGGCTCAATCTAATCACGAAATACTTCAGCAGAAGATTCAATCACAAGTCTTACACAATATGATGGCTGTTCCATATGATGCTGTAGTAATGGTGCTCTTGGGTGGGATCGAACCAGAAATAGAACTTCTCTTCTCTCCCAGTGCTTACACTGCCATTGGAGTATATGTTTGTTTGGAGGACCCAGTCGTTTCTCTTATCATGACCGAGCAACTCGATGTCTATCTCGTCGTGGCTGTGCGGGAATGTATCTGCATTAGACAACTGATTTTGGAACGTTCTGTCAAGACCCTTTTCGGTTTCTCCCAGTAATTTAGGAATAGACACGCCATTAACAGGAGTCAAACATGGGCACAGAGAACTTACATAGAAGGCCAACACAACACCAGATGAAAGACCAGCAGGAAGCTTGATTGCGGCACTGAAGAATCCGTAATGGTATTTGCTTCGCGAAACCAAACCGGACCCTGCATACAAAGTAATACCCATTAAGACAAGCAACATCAAAAGTTGCTTGATCGTGTGAAGCATAACATGGGGCCATGAGCTCATTGGCGGTGAACTCGGGCAGGAAACTCGGCTGCTTTTTTACCTGAGGACTTGTCGAGAGCAAGGTTGGCGTATGAACCATTATTTAGCAGCTGAATGTTTTGAGCTCCAAAGAACTTAGAGAGCCCTCGATCGATTGAGACAAGAGGGAATAAATCTGTCAAGCGAGGGACGTCCGGAGTCGTGTAAGGCCTGTTGTGTGAAGAGACAGACATGGCCATGCAAAGGAGGAAGAGGAGAGAGAGGAGTGTATTTTCTTGGAGGAGGGCCATATCTCACCAGACAGATGAATTAAGAGCTCCCGAGTGTCGTTATTAAGCCTTTATATCGTTAATGAAATCAAGGATTTGGACCTGCTTAGTTGTAAATAGCTGGCTGACATTTTTCACAGAATCAACCTTTTTGGCGGCTGATTTGGGGTTCTTAAGGACATCTAACCGAAAGGCACGTGAGCTGATTTGGGGGTGTTTGGATGGAACATTTTGCTAGTTTTTGTTGGCTCTATTTATGATTTAAGGACCAAAACGTTGCCATCGGTTGGATTTGCTAGCCAATGTTGCTGGTTGGTCTGAGATCTCACACGAGGCAATGCCGCTTTTATGTCTTTCTGCATTTCTTTTTGTTTCCATTGTTGTGTGCGAGAAAGTATTTTATGATCTATCGTATAAACAGTGAATCAGAGTACTCGTACAATATGCATTCCAACCGATTTTACGTTTGGATGGCGAAAATCTCACCTATAACTAGCGGTCTATATCACCTGCAATTGTTACGTGATAAATCGCTACGAAAGACACGTTTTAATGCTACACACCGAGCTAGTGTTTTATTTTTGCCGGTTAAGGGACAATAGTAAAACTAAAATGCATCTCAGTTGATAACACGTCGATCTTTCTGTCTTTTGGCTAAAAATATTAAATCGACGTCGTGAATATATAAATCGCATTAGATGAGAAAGAATGGTCCGCTCATTGATTTTTAGCATAGCACGTGCCATGTGTAACGTAAGAATTGGTCGCAAAAGAGACTTGAGAAAAACTGCGAGCTGAATAAATATGACCGAACTATTTGTTTAGTAAAGAGTAGAAAGTGAAAATTCTAAAACGGACGAGTAAGCAAACCCCACGATATTAGATAGAAAATGAGATTTACATTGATGAGGTAAAACACAATATCGAAGACTCTATTTCTATGGTCCATTTCAAGTGTGGTTAATCAGACTTCAAACAAACCCAATGCATAAAACGTCACTCTCGAACCAATGGGAGGATCTTGACGAAACTTTTTTACTCCAAAGGCAATTTGAAGAGGAACTAGAGCAGAAAACATGCAAGAGGTCACTATTAGTCTCTCACCAAATTGCCTTCTCTAACTTGTACACTAATGCGTGTGCCAGAAGGCTATAGCTGGCTGGGGTACATGGGGTGGATTCGACACTCAACAAACAGACACAGAGGGCAATCAATGACTGGAGCACTTGCATGAATGCCTGCACGAATTGAGAGTTATGGCACCAGTTGCAATTAGCTCAGATTCCAAATTCATAGAATTTGGAGTTGGGGACAACCATGAATCCGGGCCCAGCCAACGCGGGCACCATCATTCCTGGTTCTGAAACATTGTATTGTCCAATCGGGTGCTGTTGGAGTACAAGAGAGTGGGTGTGGTTACTCCTCAATATGCACTTTTTTATTGGGTTTGCGCTGTCTTCTTTTCCTCAACCAGTGTTTGCACACCGAGACAAAAACGGTTCCAATGCAGATCACCGAAAAGTGTTGCAAAATAGCAAAGAAAAAAGGGCAGCAAAGAAATTTGGTGGAGTCTAGTCGTTGTAGGAATTAGCAACATAAAGGCTATTGTGAATCCCAGTATATTTTCAAAGTACTTAGGACCGACTGATCTAACGCTAGGTGCGTAGTACAGGTTAGGACGGATTTAGGAGTGAATAATGGAATGAAAGTTGACTTCGGATTTAGTGTCCGATTCATGCTGCTAAGAATAATTTGCTTAGTATGGGGACGGCAATAAGATAAAGAACGTTGCTCACGCTATTCCATGGACAAGCGCAATCTTAAAGCAAAAGTTCAAGGATCGAAAAGCTCGGAGGAGAAACGGCTCCCGGTCCAGGAAGTCCGATTCTATCCATCCACATTCAGTCCGATCAAGCATTTCCAAGAGCATTCACGGGTTACTGAATGTAGACAAATATTAGAAAAATGCAGCTTGTTAACTTGAATTGCACGCATTTGTTTTTATTGAAGAAGGAACAAAATTTCATCAAATGGTGAACATACATCCAATTAAGAAAAAAGGAAAAAACGAAAGCTCTTCCAACCCCCAAAGAGATCAAACAGCCAGGAAGGGGTTACACTCTATTGGGTTATAATCATCAACAGTCCAAATAAAAGAAACAGAAACGTCAACCTCGCCAGCACCTGGATTTGCCCCTCATATTACAGGGAATTACAGGGACACGCAGAGACACAAGGTCCGAAGGACTAATGATGATAGCCACATCTACCACAGCTCAAAGGAGAAACAAGCATATATACAGTTCAATCAGGATCTTGACCTCAGGTGGAGACCCGTCTCTACCTTCTTGATTTCAAATATGAGCATCCTCCACATCTTGAGCACAAACATTTCTGCTTCCTCGTCCAATATGGACTTGAGTGTCTCCAGCATTTCAGTTGCCTTCACATGCTCTCGAGTACTAGTTACGATGTAATCAACCAGAGATGTTTCCTCTTCTCCCAAGAACTCCATGATTTTCTTCGAGATCCATGGCCTCATTCTCTCATGCAGCTCATGCTGTGAAAATATCATACCATAATCAATGAGTAAGAGATCATATCAGTATTAATCATTCAAGGGAAATGGGACAATGACTTTAGTATTCTAAATTTATCATAATCAACGGAATGTACAAATTGTCGCGGTGAATGAATGCGTGCCATAGTATTGAGTGCCGGATTAACACGAGGCAACAAGTAAGAAAAAAAAAGCATGTAGCATATATCGAGGCCATTAACATTTTAGTTTAGATAATTTGTGAAATTTTTCATAGGAGGCATACAAGAGAATTGCATCAAAAGCCATTGCGACTACATGGGAAATAGAATGACTTACCTGGTCATACAAGGCCCAGTTTATCTCATATGAGAATAAATCCTCCTTGGTCCTAGGGATCATATCAATTAATTGCTTGGCATCCAAAAGTTTCTTGTTATCTGTAGTCTTCAATTTCTCTTGTCCATGTTCCCGCTCTCTCACCCGTTCAAGAATCTTATCTCTGTTCTCATCTTTAACTCGATTACCATCAAGACTGCTCCGGTCTTTCTCCCGTTGGCTTGACCTATCATGAGATCGTCTACTTCTCTCCCTTTCAGATTCAGGCTTCTCTTCTTTCATATTGGCAGTAGAAAGCTGCTTCGCGAATTCTGCCGCAGCAGCTAAATTTGGTTGTGATTGCCCAGGAGGAGTTTGAATGGCCTGCATTTCCTCAGTTGAGTAATCAATTGGAACCAAGGGCCTCATCTTTTTCTCCTTGTTTCTTTCATCATCATCTTCCTCATAGAAAACAGAAGGGACAGCTGTTCTTTTTCCGGAACCAACTAGGCCAAAGCCCAATTTTTTGGCAGGAGCATTATTGTTCTGCTGCACGTCTGATGCAGCCATGGTGATGACTGAGTTATCCCCTACACCAATTCTTGATATCCCATCACCTGTCGAGCAATAGTCATAACAATGCCAAACATCATATAAATGAGGTCAAGGAAACAAAAGAACCAAGCATGAACGCCAACTAATTTCGATAGTATAAGGATACCTGCAGGATATTCATGACCAGCAATGCCCCCAACACCATGTTGAACGATGTCACCCGTTGATTCCTCAGCTTGTGCACTTTTCTCATGTCTACTCGCTATGTCACCATTCAAAAGTTTCAGCGCTTCTCTCTGTTGCTGCAGCTGCTGCTTCTTTTCCTCCTCAGCCCTCTTCTTGGCCTCAGCGATTTCCTCCTCTTCCTTCCTTCTGTCAGCCAAGTCATCCTCCTTCTCTCGTAGCCTCTTCTTCCTCTTCTCCTCCAAGACACTCCTATGCCACCTTTTTCGGGAATCCTCCTCTTCGTCTTCTTCATCATAAATAATCTCCTTCTTCCGTTTGCGCTCCCTTTCTTTATCTCTCTCCCTGTCATATTGACGCTGTTTCTCTTTCTCTCTTTCTCGGTATTCCCAATCCTTAAGACGCTCCTCATACTCACGCTCGGCCTCCTCAATCTTCCTTCTTTGTTCTCTCTCCTTGCGAATCCGCTCTCGCTCTGCCTCTCTTTCATATCTCTCGACTTCCCTTTCCTTTTCGCGTTTCACATCTCGTTCTCTGTCATGCTCCCTACTTCTCCTGTCATATCTTCTGTTTCGGTCAGGAGAGTTAATTTCAGTCTTATCATGCTCACTAGTCGCCTTGTTATCACTGTTCGTCTCTTCATCATTTCTGTCTTCTGCATCTGCAAAAGTATAACCTTGTCAAAGAATTTTCTTTGAAATATCTACAAACTCGACATCGGTTGTGGCTCTTTACCACTGCTGATGTGCCTGTTTGGTGCATAAGTTCCATTATTTAAAATTTAATCCGCCAAAAGGAAACGTTAATTTAAAAACTCAAAAAGATTTAAGATGACCGTAAATGATGTTAGATGTTAATGTTTATGTATTCTTTGAGATTTGGATGCGCACTATCAAATAAGAGACAGATCTCTGAAGAAAGGCAAGTGTCACGTAACCACTCCACACACAGTAATTTAATCATCAGTCACTATCATCATATAACTGACCATTTTTGGAAGGATCTGCATCAGAATCCGACTTGGTAGGTGCTTCTGAGCCAGTAATTGCTAAAACGTCTGCCGGCACATGCGGAGGAGGAGGAGGAAGAGGTCTGGTCTTCAACCTTTCTTCTAACATGCTTGTAAGCTTCTGTGAAGCCTCTTTGTCTGCTTCCCTGTCCTCATCTGTCACTATCCCAAAAGGGGCATTATCATGGCTTTCTTTCTTACCAGAATTGGAATCATTGTTCTTCGAATCATCTTTCTTCGAGTCATCTCCACTGGGCTCCAGAGATTCATTCTTCTCAGCACTAGATGCACCATCGCCTTCTTTCTCGGCAACAGTAGCAGCTTCACTTTCATTGAGTTTCTTTGCATTTTCCCTTTTTTTTTCCACATATCGCTCTAAATATTCTCTGGTTGCTTGGTTGACATTTAACTGCCAATCAAACGACAAAAAATGCAGAAGCCATAAGAAACTGCGGTTAAATGATTTAAAATTGGCCGCTAGGGGAAAAAAATCATATATTTAACTCCTGTCAAAGGCTGGTAAAATTGTCGCACAAGTAGGTGACAGAATGCATTTACTCCTAAAATAAACAAAGCAGTGCTAGCACTCATGCTCCAAAATCTTAATAGAAATAACCAACAAGCCAATCCTTGACTATCAACCAAGGTTAGACATCATTTAAAAGAAAAAAAAACCACTGCAGTGAACTTCCAAACAAAATTTCCCCAAAATCAAAGACGTCATGAAAAGCAAACTAACAAGATCGATTTGGGAGAGCTTATCAAAATCATTTACTTGGTTCCAACTGAAATTTTACTTTGCCACCAAAAAGGAAAAAACAACTGTAAATTCTGAATATCTACAAAAAATTCTAGACGAGTCTAACCATCAACATACTTATATTTTACCTTTTCCTTTATCTTTTAGGGTTGGAAATGAGACTTATATTGAATATTGAGCACCTCTAATCCTCAAAAGCAGTTAAATAATATAATTTAAAATCACCCAAACTTCTTCCACAATTTTTTGAAGTTTGAAACATTTTTTATTTTTGGTAAGAAATAAAAAAAAGGGCCTTTGGGTTGGGCAAAACACCTATAAACAAACAAAAGTTCACCTCAAACACAAGGGGTAAAAAACTAACAAAAAACAACTCTCCTCCAGCAGCCTACTACAACAATTTCAGTCGCCTGCTGAAGTAGAAAAAGTTAATCAACAATATAATGTCCTACAGTCACTGAGTAATTGGTTGTCGCATGTGACCGCAAGTCTTCCCACTAGCAAAAACATCAGTCATCTTAATAAACCAAAAGGGATACTCTAAATAGCATCATCAAGCAACTAGATGATGGCAAAGCACCTCCGATCTTCAGGTCACCAACATTACAATCACTAAAAACAGAGACGTGGCAATGATGGCCAAAATCAGTATAGTATCAACAAATGCTCAAGACATACCACCAGCTCCTGCCCATCTATGTTAAGTTTACTGAGAAGACGTAATGCACGTAGAACACCTTCAGCAGATTCAAATTCACAAAAGCCAAAGCCTTTAGGAGCTCCATTTGAAGGATCTTGAGCACGTTTCCAACTCTTGACTGGCCCACATAACTTCACAGAATGCAACTGAATTAGATTCCATACTTGAAGTCTAGAAATATTTCTTTAGAAACGCAGACACAAAACATCAGTATTATAATCTCAATGCCGGTCAATGTATCCAAATGCATTATCAACTTACTTGAAGAAGTGAAAGCATATAATCATTTTCAACAGAAGGTGCAATCTTGCCAACATAAACAGTTGTCTGAGGCTTTTCAGCGGGTGTAATGGGAACAAGAGCTGGCCGAACGATCGGAGGAATGATTGGACGAACTCCAGGAACCACAGGGAGAGGGGGACGGGAGATAGCTGGGAGCACACCTATAGGCCCAGGTGGCCGTGGAGCAAATGCAGGCCGAATCATACCCGGATATGGAGAATAACTAGGAATTCCTGAAAACATAAAGAAGCATCTATGCAAAATATATCAGAGCAACCTTACTAATACAGCAACAGTAGTTATACACCTGTACTAAGTGCCCCGAAAGAGAAATTTGGAGATCAATTAAATGCTGTTACCAAACATCAAAAGCAAACAGTGATGGCAGCATAGGCATGGAAACTATCACCAGCTGAACAGATAACCTGAAGGAAACATCGAGCAAACAATGTCGACTATATAAATCACTGAATTAGAAAGAGGCTCACCTTATGTGTCAATTCGATATTGTCGCCTTCTCAAACAATTCCAAGCACCGATTGCAGATGTTTGAGAGGATATAACATGAGACTTAACATAGTCATCTTTTAACAAAGGAAGACTCTTCTTATCAGATGAGTTGAACAATAGGGAGCAATTAACTCACAATCTCATGTGGATATGCTAGGGAGTTAAGATACCTGAATTACTCAAAACATTTCATCTTTCTTGTTCATCTAATTGTTAGCACTCCAGTCGCAGCAAAAAATAGAACAGAGAACCGGAGGGAAGTAGAGAGAAAGTTTGATTGGAAGAGATGCAATACCTCATGATACAAGGCCAGCGAGCACAGAGTTGCTAACATGGACCGCGGCTGGTAATTCCTAAACCCATGATAGGGGAAGTACGCTTATGACTACCAGAAAGTAGCCTACTAAATTAAGATGCATAACGAGACATTTCAGCTTTAATGAAAGAACTTCGCAATTTATCCAAGTAATTTTGTCTCTCCAAATGTAAAGTCAGGAGGATTTGAGTGTTAACAATAAATCGATCGAACAAAATTCATTCTAAAAGGCAAGCAAAAGACCAAGCAAATTGTCCATACCAAAAAGGGAGTTGTAGATTGTAGAAGGTAGGGTCGCTAAGCAATATGAAGCCTTCCAACGTTTCTCACCATGTAATCAATCGAGAGGACGCTGTAGGAAAAAAACCCTGTCATCGGTACCCCTTGTCTGACAACAACACCGAATGGTCTAAAATCTCTCCCTGTCGTCCCTAATGCTACCTAAAGGACCAAATTCATTCAGCAAATTTAAGAGCACTCTAAACTAGTTGCGACTCAACCGGTTTCTTTCCACTTCCGCGGATTTATGGAATGAATCCAACGTAACCAAATATCAAAACGACCCTCTGTTTTTCATGTTTCTACAATCTTCATGGACCATACTATCCGTAAGAATTGCTCACCGGTTCAACTCGCCAATACATTCAGGAAACGCCCATAGCTATCTCAAATCTCACTACACATCCATAACTCGATCATCTCCGGCAACTAACACGGAAAAAGAAAAACACGAAAGATGCAGCGTAAAAAGCAAACCTGCACTGAGCAACCGCCCGGCCTCATTCATAGCCCTAAACACACACACAGACACAGAGAGGGAGGGAGAGAGAGAGAGAGAGAGAGAGAGAGAGAGAGAGGGGTGATAGACCCACCAGGTGGAGGCTGAGGAGCGCCGGGCATGGCCGCGTATCCATTAGGCATGGGCATGTACTGTCTCAACGCCGGGTTCGGAGGCTGGCCGGGCGCCGGAACTTGGTACGCCATCATAGGCGGAGGCACCGCCGGCATGACCCCGCCCATGACCATTCCGGGCGCGGAGCTAATGCCGGGGGGCGGCAAGCCAGGGCTGTGGAAACCGACGGCGCCGGGCAGGGGAGAGAACTGCGGCGGCCCCGCCGGCCGGAAGGAAGGAGCCACGGGAGGGACGGAGATTGGAGGCGCGAAGGAGGGGAGAGGAGCAGGAGCCGGAGCCGGAGCCGGAGCCGGCGTCGGCGTCGACAGCCGCGGCGGCGGCGGCGGGGGCGGGGGCGGGGGCGGGGGCGCGGGGGCGGGGATATCGGATTCGGAGGGATGGGGATTGGGGTGTAGGGTTTGGGGAGAAGACGGAGGCTCCGCCATGGGAGGGGAGAAGCGGGGGAGCTCTGCGATGCCCCTGGCACGTAGAGGAAGGCGATTTTGACGAGGTTCGATTTCGATGGGCTGATGATCTTCTCTTATTTTAGGTTTACTGTGAGCCCTAAAAGAAGAGAAGGCGAGGTGAGGTTATTGTCGCCACGTGCTCTCAAGCCTGCCTGATTTTATATATTTATATAGAACATTGTCTGTGCAACGATAGAGAGGAGGAAAGCGAGGGAAGCAAGAAAAGCATGAACGTGAACCGATTGTATTAACTTTATTCCGTTTAGCTGTACTTTTAAGGACGATGACTCGTGAATAACCCAAACCTTTTTCTGGCATAAAAGAAAGGATTCGATAAATGGATCATCCTAAAATGGTATGATTAACAATATATTCAAGTTCAATTAATTCATATTGGAAAAGAAAAACTCCATGAAATTGAGGCTCCGTTTGTTTCACGAAAAATTTGACATTTCTGAACAATATTTTTCAGAAAGCCATTCTTCAAGAAAATGATTATATTTTCCGATATTTGGCTGAAATCTAAAAATGAACTAAGAATATTTTTCTGTCGTATGATATGAAAAATTACCCAAAAAATCAAAATTTTAATTAATTTTTTTTTTCTGTCTTTTTCTTTTTTCTTCTTGCCGGTCGCTGGCCACAAGCGAGGGACAAATTCACCCAAGGATGGTGAGGCTTGAGCTCGCCAGATCCCAACAAGTCAAGCCTCGTCAAAGGTCGGCGAGGTCGAGTTCACAACCTACTTCCAAACGAATTTGGTGAGTCACCATGTCAAGTCTAGAGCGACGCCCTAGATTGATCTTAATCTCCCTCCTCCAGTCGATGACAATAAAGAGGAGGACGAGAATGACCTTTGGCAAGCTCGACCTTGTCGGAGTTGGCAAGGTGGAGCATCACCCAAGGCAAGCGAGGCTTGGCTAGCCGGAATTTAGCGAGCTTGAGCCTCACCCATCGCGGGCAAGCTCGTCTCTTGCCTATGGTCATCACCGTGGCTGGCAACTGGCTGAGTAAGAATGAAACAGAAAAGAAAATAAAAGAAAAGAAAAAATAATTAAAAATTTGAATTTTTAAAAAATATATATTTTTATGAAAACAAACGTGACATTAACTAAGCACCGGAGCTCAAGTGCCAAGGACTTGTCTACGGCCTTTGTGTACCGAGGCTTGAGTGGCAAGGGTCGGAGCTTGAGTGTTAGAGACCCGAGCACTACCTTTATTGACCCAGGCTCGAGTGCCGTGGAATTGGGCACAAGCACCAAGACTTCGGGCTCAGCCTTAATGGACTCGAACGTGGGTGTCGAGGGCCTGGGCCCGACCTCAATGGTCCCAAGCCCAAGCGCCAAAGACCTGATTTGAATGTCAATGACCCGGGAACCAGCGTTAAGGTTCCCGTTTCCAAGCATATAGTTTCGGATCCAAATGTCGATATCTAAAATATTTTGAAAAATATTTTCCAAATTTTGAAAGAGAAAATCATTTTCTTAAATTCGACCATAGGTTTCTTGTTGACTCATTTTTCTAAGTGAACCAAATACAAAAAAATAAGGAAAATATTTCTCGCAAAATAAACGTAGCCTGAATTAGAACTCACAGGTGGCCGAACGGAGATGGTGCCAAAAACCATGATGACCCGACCCGACTTGACATATTTCGTAAGTAAGCGTAATGCTAGATGTGAGCAACTTATTGCCAAATCTACCTTCGTCATATATGGAGAGGCTTGTTATTTGCTACGAGAAAAGGTCAAGTTAAACTTCATTCTCCCTTCCTGCAATTAACGCCACAGAGAATCATAATCTATGAATGACCAGATGCACTGTCCTCCATATCAGTGTAAACCTGGATATCTTATTCTGGTGACCGGTGACTCTGACCTTTCAACTGGTGGCACCGCGAGACTCGATGTTCCCTTCCATCACCAAGGCGAAAAAGGCAACGTCAGATCACCTCCACTTCCGTGATGATTGCGGCTTCCCGGTGCTTTCAAATACAGGTCAAAAGAGCACCATTGCGCGACATGGTTTCCTTCACTAACAAGGATGGAAAGGATGCTCAACCTACCATGAACCTTCCATCACCAATTTCCTCCTCCCAGATCATCCACACGACCATGCCAGATTTCCTTGCGAGTAAACAAAGCAGGCTCTCCCTATTGGTCGTATTTGGCCTCGATATGGCGAAATTACCCATCTGACTATTAGAAGTCAGACGAATTTCACATAAATACAACATGTGACAGAAAGAAGCAATGCTAACGGGCCCCTTGAGACCACTACTCTATAAAGAATCGAAGTAATTATTTCCTACAAACGCTCAATAAAATGGAATTAACACCTAGCTTGACTACAGTATCCTTAGCAATCTCTGATGAACTGAGATCAGAAGATTTCCCGCCAAGCACGGGACCAGTTAGAGGCCGTAGGGAGCTACGCTGACTCCCAGGAAACTTAAGCTCTTTCGGCCAAAAAAAGTAACCAGACATGGCTCCATGTGATTTGATATCTCACTTGGTCCAAGGAATTTGGACTTGCCAGTCAGAGATCAATATGGCACTACTCCTATCTAGAATGAACTGGAAATTGTATGGCTGTATTTAAAGCCATTTCAAATTGTGGAGGAACACGGAGCAAAGGGGCCTGTCTAGCACCTGGCTTGCCAAGCTGACCACAGGCAGCCATCTCATCATCACCTCTGCTGAGTCGCAAGAAAACAGTGCATCCTCCTTCCACCAATATATTGCGAAACTCAATTATCTTCTCTTCAGGTGTTGGTTTAAATTTGGATCCAGAATGAGAATTGAAGGAAATGAGATTGATCTTGCAGGGGATGCCCTGAACAAGATCGATAAGCCTCTTTGCATCTTCAAAGCTGCAAATAAGCATAAATGACAGCAAATTTAGCTTTAAACATAATAGTAGCTGGTTAAGAACTCTCAACGAGTGAATCAGAATGACAGACAAAGGCACACCACCAAGAGACAAGCATTTTTCCTGGCTTTTAAGAAAGGAATACTTTCATAAGATGAACCTCATTATGATCTCCAATGCATACAGAAAAAGTCTTGAAAAATTGTCTCACTTTACTCTGCTTTCAAATCATTTTGCTCTGGCGTTGATACTAAAATAATTGGACCAGCATTGCTGGAGCTTGGAAGAGATGTGTGTGTGATAGATCTTAACATGAAACAGGTATCTATTAAGAGTACCTTGGTTCATTCAAAGATTTATCTTCTTGGTTTATGCTCTGCTAGCAATTCCCACTACTATAATCACAAACTGACTCAAAAGTCTGTAATTCGGGGTCGGGGCTGGGGCCAAGACTTCTATACCACATTCATGACAAACGATAAAATTGAAATAAAAAAGAAAGAGACAATTCCCCTCAATCTCCAATGAAAATAAAGGTCTTTTATCTAAATTCTGACCTGTCATTTACTCCAGCAAGCATGACATATTCGAATAGAACTTTGTAGTTATTCTTGTGGTGAAGTTCTTCTCTAAGGGTCTGTAAAAGCACGCTGAGCTTGTACTTCCTGTTTATAGGCATAATCCAGTTTCTAACCTGCAATATTTCTACAAAGCAATTAGTCCGCCATAAGAGACAAGAAGAGAATGAATAAAACAATGAGAGCAGGAACACTAGATAAGAAAGAAAGAGACCTCATCAGTTGTCGCATTCAGACTAACAGCCAAGGCACAGTCAGATTCATGTAAAAACCGTTTCAGCTGTGGGACAAGTCCACTGGTTGAAACTGTAACCTTGCGTGGGCTGAAATGAAGACCTTGCTCGTGCACCATAATATCTGCAGCTTTTATGACATTTTCTATGTTGTGCAGCGGCTCTCCCATTCCCTGAAATTTACTCTCAGCTTAGAGTTTCAATACACACGCTATAAAAGTCAAATTAGAAAATGTATGCACAGAGAATAATAGCATTCCAGCTTGAGTCGTAATGAGCAACACAATTTGAATAATTAAAGTCTCATGGTCCCAGCTTGCGTTTGAAAGAGAGACTGCATATCAAATATAAGCCCCAAAAGAGCAAGTCCTATCCCATTGCAGAGGCTTCTACCATTTAAAAGCTAAGACAGAGATACATCAGCAACCAAGAAGCAGCAACTAATATGGACCATAGACACAACTTTTAGAAAATGTGTGACCGCATGATCTTAGACACCAGAAAGGATGCTTAATTTTTGTTATGGCTGGATCAGATACACGAAATTACTGACAAACCCTGACAGAGTTTATCGTAGACTCACCATAAAGACAACATTTGTGATGGAACCAACTTCATCATGAAAAAGGCGGTGTGCAAATACAGCTTGATCTACAATCTCGGCTGCAGTAAGATGCCTTGTCAAACCCATCCTGGAATGGACCACATTAATCACGTAAACTTAGATTATCAAGCAGACATAACTTGTGAGGGTTAATATGTATCTCCAATAGGAAATTAATTTCACCTGCCAGTGAAGCAGAACTGACAATTCATGGCACATCCAACTTGACTCGAAACGCAGACAGTGTTACGGCCTCTATCGCAGGGTATGATAACCGTCTCGATTATGAGACCATCTTCCAAAGAGAATAAAATCTGCAACACCCTGTGCATTTCAAATTACTGAGATGACTCTTCAGAAAATTAACTATAGGAAGCTGCATAAATATGCTGTTGGAATGTTCATTGATCATCAAGCAATAATCTGAATGACCCTTAGCAACATATACATGGGTCAAACGCATTGTTTTCAAGGGCATTATTCAGAAAGACAATTTACCTTTTTAGTCCCATCAGCGGCTGCACGGATCTCTTTCAAAGACAACGCCCTGAGCTCAGCGTGTTCACTCAACATTTTCTTAAAATCTTTGTTCAGACCTAAATGCAGATTGGCGCTGAGTTAAATTCTACAAGTCCTAAGAATGAGAAAGCAAGATGGATGCATAACACGGGCAAACGAGCCCATAGCCATCACTCATCACATGGGCAAATAGAGGATGGGATTAAGACCCAAAATAACGACCAAATCAAAATGTTGCATCAAAGAGAACGACTACGATACCATGCAGCTCATCGGCAGAATGCGCCCAAATATTGTTACCGTACAAGCGCTTCCAGAGCATTAAAGCCTGACCAGGTCTGTATCCTTGTGACTGGACCCATTTCTGCCAAACAAATTCATAAGAACTAGTTCAAGATGTTGCGAACACGATACAAGCAACCATAGCACAAATTTGAGCGATGCAGTACCCTCCATAAATCAGTTGAAATTTAGGGTGCAATAATTTTGCGGAAAATGAATGATTCGAAAATTTATTTTTCTAGAAATGATCGCTTGTATTGCTTATAAAAATGAATGAATGAAAAATAATTTCTTCGTCAGTATAAATATTAAGACATAAATTATTATCTAACATTTTTCATTGGTTAATTAGTTCAAGCAATATAAGCGATTATTTTACGAAAATATTTTCCAAATCGTTCGTGTTCCGCGAAGCAAACGGACCATTAGACACGGTTGATTAAGCAATGAATCGCAAAATCAGGACCCCAACTAGTCACAAGTCTGGCATCATACATTCGAAGTCCGCTGGCATTCTCGGCGGAAACAAAACAGACATAAATCAGAAGAGAGAGCCGGTACATACTTCAAGTTCAGCATATCCCATTCCTTTGAGCAGCACCTTCGGTCCTCGCGCGGCGATTCCGCTCCCTCCGCAGCCTCCTGCGGCACAAAAAGAATCGAGGTAAAATTAGCCAGCAGCGGCGGAGGAGAAACGCACGCGAGTCCCATTCCGTCAAACAGTTTTCCAAGGCGCGGTCGAGGAACGGACGACTCACCGAGGTCGGGGCAGCCGTCGTCGGCGGAAACGAGAGGAGGAGGCGGCGGAGAAGAAGAAGAAGAAGAAGAAGAAGAAGAAGCGGAGAGGGAGCAGCGGTTGGGAAGGAAGAGAGGGAGCGAACGAGGCGGCGAGGGATTGAGCGACGGGAAGGAGGCGGAGGAGGAAGGAATCGGAGGAGGAATGGGGAGGAGGTGGAAGGAGGCGACGGCGGAGGTTCGAACCCTCCTCATCCACATACATCCCATCTCCATTTCTGCAGCAGCTTCAAGTCCTGCGCCGGTGATGTGTTACCGGTTGGGCAAAGGTAATAAACCCTCTTATTAAAGCGCCTCTCTTTTTCTTTTTTTTCTGGGCTTTTTCCCTTAGCCTGAACAATTTTTAATTATGAAAATCTATCTGCATCGCGTAAAGAAAACAAGAATTTTGTTCCGTAATAATCTTTTAAAACTACCATATTGTTCTGTTAAAATAACTGAGTTTTTTTATGTAATATTTAGAACACGGATGGTAGTTTTGGCGTCATCCAAAATATCATCTCGCTGCTCTATGAGCAAAGAATTAAGCGTGCTCGACGGTCCAGTTGATAGACACTTCAATCTAGTCAAATTAGTTCAATATGGAATGCGAACAACCGATCCCACAATCAAACTAATTGGATCGGAAAAACTTTAATTTTCGGCATCCCGCCTCAGAGATCGGGTCCGGTGCGTCTTCACCTTCGAGGGACGTGATTTCGCGCTGCGAGTCCTATGACAAGCGCATTGATATCTCCTCTCCTAGGCAATTTAACATAAGACTCGATTTCCAAATGGTAACGTGACCAAGGCATACACACCGCTAGTCATACAGCAGAAGGACAATCATTCATTTGAAACCCCAGAAACTCATTTCTTTGACCAACTTTACAAGGCGAAGAAGGCCTACATGTTACTTATTGGAAACCCTACGCCAGCTGCAGCTATATCTAAGCTCTTCAGAACAGTAGCTGCCTAATCTCCACCCTTGCAAGGTCGTGGGATCCATACTAGAATTTCCCCTTCTTGCAATCTCTCTCCGGGAACAGAACAAGGCCTCATTGATCCCAGAGCAAATGAAAAGCCTCAAGGTGAACGTAGCTGTGGTCTAATAAACTGATGCGCAATTTTGCACAAACAAGTATGGCTATGTCAAATCATTCTGGATCTAATTGGAAAATCAGCCACAAGAATACACTTGTGTAGCATCCGCTCTTAACAAGGCAGCCAGCAAGCGAGGCTATATAACGTTATGAACAGGGATGCATCTCGCAGTTAAGCGGGGAAAATTGGAGGTAAATGTTCAGCTAGCAAAACAAACTAAAGTACAATAGGCAGGTGAAAATTTTGCATCTAGTTACAAGGAGTTTGTGAGTACAACATTCTCATGCGGATCCCCTAGTCTCAGCAGATTCCAACTGATTGGCCTCAGAAAAGTATGCCTTGTGTTGCACAGGCTGTTCAGAGTCCGCAATGTGAGAAGCAAAGGAGTATCCACACCTTTGCACGAAAGGTGTCAGAAGATCAGTCCCTGCAAACCAGAAAAAGAAAAACTCAGTATGCTCCCTCGGTCAAAGGTTGCAGAATAGACAGATATTCAAGTCACCTCAATGCGTTTGCAACTCACATTTCATACAGCAAAAGGAAAGCGAAAAAGATAGGAATATGCAAGATGATAAACAGCACCATTATCATCCATTCTGACGAAATTCTATGCGCTAAAAAAGTTCGCTGGCTAGAAATCCAACCACCCCATCTTGATATATACCAAAATAGCACCCAATTTCCTCATCATGGCATATATTCTTATAGCTATATCGAACCTTGGAAGCACTGATCGTTTGATTCATCCTAATTTCCAGAATTCACGAGAGTAGTTTATACTTCTACTTAGCAAATTTTCTGTTGCCCTCCTGCCCGTTCATATGTAACATTTTTGGAAAAACTAGAATGGCTGTGTCTGTTTCTTATTCCTTCCTTTATATGACATCAACTGCATAATTCAGAAGGCAAGCAAGATTCTGTGAATTTTAAATAACATGCTTCCTAACAATTATTCTAAACCAGATTCATAATATAAACAAGCGTGATAGAAAGAAGCTACGTGTAAGAGAATGTGTATTTTGTGGCATTATCTACTATTTCTGCTTACTGAAAGAAAGTTCAAGGTATGGTTGCTCATTGTGACCTAGTCAAACTAAGATCTCTGAATTGCATGAGCAATTATGTGCATGCAGACATGATGCCTATCCTTATACACTAGCAATCTAGCACGCCTTCATCCAAGAGTTCAGCACCTATAAAAGTAAATTTCCTTACCCCATGCATTTCAATGGCATTACCAAGGGGAAAATAAGAGAGCAAGTTTGATTTATCAAAAAGAAGAAATTTGTCTGCGGCAAATGTACAATTGACCAACTTACCAACACTGTCTCAAATAAAAAGATCCAAGCATTTCTCCTATGACTAACATTTTCAGAATAAAAACAAACTGGAGTGGACAGGTAGGCATGTCTACTTGGGATTATCAAAACTCACAGGCTCATATGGATGTCGATCACTTGTTTCTATACATGAAGTAAACGAAAGAAAGAAGACGCACCGCCATCACATTGAACGAGAACAATCAACATTTCTATACTTTCATGGCCAAAACAATACTAACAGCTATATTTTAATCAACATATAACACAGCAAAGCATATGGCAGAAAGAAAAGCTACTTACCAATACTTGATTAAGCCATCCCAGCCACAGGTTGCTACTTTACTCTGTTCCAGTGGATGCCATTCACACCCGATACATACCCCCTCATGACATTTCAGAGTTCTGAAGACTTTGCAACTCTTCCAGTCCCAGAACCAGCATCTACCCTCCCCATCTCCAGACATAACAAACCGTCCATCTGGTGAGAAGTTAACTTGACAAGCATAGCCAGCCACAATGTGGCCAGCAAACCTCTTCTTCTTATTCAGCTGAAATCTTTCCCTAGTGCTATAAATAAGAATCTGATTGTCCAAACTCTGGGCTGCAAGCCAATTCGTATTCGGGTGCAGCGAGATCGAGGGCATAGAATGCATATGAGGCTCACTTATATACTTAATAACCACAGGGATCCCAAATTCCCAAACACGAAGCGACTTATCATCGCTCGACGTCACAAACCTCCGGTTATCATCGACAAAGGTAATCGTATTCACTGCACCCAAATGCTGATCATATTCCTGCGTAATTTGCCCCGTATTCATATCCCACTGAACAATCTTTTTATCACTCATTCCCGCCAACAAAATATTCTGCTTTTCATCATCTGGATGCAACTTAACCACATAAGGAATCTTCCCGGTCGAAAAAGTAGAGATAACCTTCCCGGTTTCTGTATCCCAGTACTTGATGTTCTTATCATAACCAGCAGTCAAAAACTTAGTGCCGTCATTACAAAACGATATGTCCCTAACAGCTTTAGAATGACCCATATACGTCCTCATACACTTACCCGAATTGAACACGTCCCAGATCTTCACTTTAGTATCCATCCCAGCTGAGAGGATCAAGTGGCCATGCTTGGGGAAGAACCTAATAGCAGACACACCCTTGGTGTGCCCACTCCAAGTGTGCACCAATCTCTTGGGTATATAACAATGATCATTCGTCGCCTTGGCGTCCTTGGGCGGCGCGATCCACGACCTGCCCTGATAATCCCTCTCCTCTTTACCATGGAAAGTGCTCTTATCGGGAACCACCTCCGCCTTCTCTCTGCCCTCGCCCCTCTCCTCGCCCTTCTTCTTCGCGTACTCCTCGGCATACTTCTTCTGCTCCTCCGTCAGCTCCGCCTGCAGCCCTTCCTTCTTGCCCGCCCACGGCGACTTCTTGTTCTTCATCAACCACGTGTCCGTGGCCGGGTTATCGACCTCGACCGGGTCCGCCTCCTCGGCCGGGCCCTCCGCGCCTTGCTCCTCCTCATCTTCCCTCTTCTGCTCAATCCGCCGCCGCTTCTGCTCCTGCTGGCGGATATTGTACACCGAAATGCCGTCGTTCTGCTTGAGCGCGTCGAGATCGCCGACGTAATCATTCCCCGCGGAGGCGGAGGGATCGGCCGCGTACCCGTACTTCTGGAACGTGTTGTACTGCTCGTCGAACAGGAAGGAGCCGATGGCGGCGTCCTCGACGAAGCCGAGCTTGTGGTTGCGCATGCCCTGGGCGATGCCGTCCTTGGCGTAAGGGTGGGCGGGGCCGTAGATGGGGGCCCAGAGCTGGTCGTAGGTGGGGTTGAAGGCGACGGCGTGCTGGGAGGGGTCGATGGGGCGGGCTAGGGTTTGGTTGGCCTGAGCTACGGTGAGGGCGAGGGTGGTGTCGTCGACCTTCGGGGCGGCGGACTTGGAGGGGAGGAGGCGAGGAGGGGAGGAGGATTCCGGCGACGAGGGAGGGCCCCGGTCGTCGTCGTCGCCCTCCGCGTAGGATTGCAGAAGATCCATGCTTTCGTTTTCGTAGGCGATTCGGAGAAGCAGTGTGCAGTGGAGAAGGAGGAGGAGGAGGAGGAGGAACAGGGGGGGCTCGGGATTTTTCAATATGAACGGGTCGGATCTGGATCTTTGAGTTTAGCGGTTTTGACTTGAGCTGGGTCGGCCCAAGAAGGGTAATATTGCTTGTTCGGGCCGGCCCGGATCGATATTGGACCTAAGGCGGTGGTTTGTGGATGGAAGTATGGTTGATCGGTTTTCGATCCGGTGCGGTCCACTCGGGAATCGAGAACCGGACTAGAAGGACTGGTTTCCCGGGGCCGGTCTGATCCGGTTCCTGGACTGTCCAATGTCTGATTTGCATGACAAGCACCGGAAGAAAATCAAAGACGCGGCCTTCTTTTTCATCACCCCTCTCGAACTTCTCGCCAGTCGCCACCCAGCGCGTGGGGCTCCATGTCATACAACCAGGTCCACCAAGGAAGAGATGGTGGCGGCCTTCATGCACAAGATGGACAGGCCACGGCTGAGGCCGGAGGAGGTGAGAGTGGAGATACAGTGGAGCCGTGCCTTGTAGGTGATTGGACGAGGGGACAAGACCATCAAAGTCAAGCTTCGGAGGAACCACAGAATGAGGGCGAGCGAGGCTGCGGCTTCCATGAGCGGTAACAGTGTGCTCACCGTCGTGAATTTTGAGAGGCGATTACCGTCGACAAGCCACGGCTGAGAGGCGAGAGGCAATTGGGGTTGTGAAAGTCTGAAAGAGGTGTGCGTGAGAGAGGAGAGGGAAAGAGCAGAGACGTGACTGGACTGGTGAGTCGTGAGCGACAAAGGAAAGAGGAGAGGAATGGACGCGTGGGAAATAAAAAATAATCTGTCTGGTTCCTTCCTAAAACCGAGGACCAGATTGAAAATCACCGGTTTCAATTTTATGGAACCGGGAATCGGACCGACATCCCCAGGAATCTCCCAGAATCAGTCGGTCCGAGCAGTTCCTTATTCGGGTCGGTCCATGTTGCTTACTACTAGATTGAAGGGCGCAAGCGACGGGGGCGTGTTCGACAAGTAGTAGTGGTCAGCTTTGATGCAGCATCAGCAACTCCGCCAGTGACCAAATGAAGGATATGGCTATAGTACGAGGAGGAAGATGAGAGTGAAAAAATAGAAGCTAAGTTTTGATTTTTTTTTTTACTTGCCATGTTAGGACACATGCTGATTTTTTATTGGTTTTCGGTAAAACAAGTACAGACCATATGACGAGATGGTATCTAACCATTGAATACTTTCTCATGCTTCCTTTATATAAGCCGTGAAAATATTGAAAAGGTTTCTAAATTGATACTCGTCAACAAGATCATTCTTATTGTGAATCAAGAAAATATCAAATGAGATTAATTGCGAAGCGGAAATCAGCCCTGACACATCACAAATAAAACAAATTTCTTCAACTATATTAGTGACGCAAGAATCAACATCATATCAGATCCTCCGCGAATCTGATTTTACAGCAGTAGATTTTTGGTACACATCACAAGCCCCTGAAGATCATCAAGGGTTCTTCATCTTTATTCTCAGCTTCCGGGTAATCTGTGTCGCCTTAGGATGGACCGGATGCTTTGTGCTGTCGCATTGTTCGACCTCTATCCAGTTTATGACCTTGATGATGAGCGACTGTGGCACTTTCTTGGCGTCCCCATCGCCCGCTCCCTTTGATTTCTTCAATCCTGCCTCCAGTGCTTTCTCCAGGAAATCCATGAACCACTTCCCAGCTTCCGCTTCGATCTGTTTTCCCAATTTGATCGTGTTGCTCAAGCTACCCGAAGCCGGTTTCTTGTTTTCGTCATTCTCACCGATGCTTTCGAGGGCTATCTTGCCGAGAGGAGTCGACGGGATTCTCCTCTCCGAGGGGAATTTCGGGTTGGCATTGGATTTCAGAATCTTTCTGCTAGTATCAGGTATCGCTGCCACGGACTTGTAGAGCGGGTTTCGTCTTCTGGACGAGCTTAGGTCTGAGTGCCGGGATGGCTCCATCGAATTGTCTGCTATTTCGTGTAAGATTTGGGAATCCTGTTCGGGTTCTTTGTCCTTGTCCTGGAGGTCCTTGTTTTGAGCCATATCAGTGGCCGCCTGAATGGACACCATATCGGACACCGCTTGCAAGATTTGCTGATGAAACTCCAGGAACTTATCGAAGCAGGCCGCAGGAGCATCTGCCCTTGCCGATCTGCTTAAGTTGGAAAACATCCTACAGGCGACAGAAGTAATAACTTGCTATTAGAGACCAATGAGAAGTTGAACCTAAGAGCACGATTATTTGTCAAGCCAGAATTTCCGCAATTGAGCTAAAGAATATCCCCAAAGGTCTTTCTCTAAGAAACTGCTAACCACTGAGGGAGAGAGGATCATGAAAGTCGCTTACTTTAGCGACCGGACTACAGTTTCGGTTGCTGAAGCATCTCTTAGTGCCTGGAGAGCGATTTTCTGAGCTGCCTCACGCTGCGACACGGCCTCCTGTCGGGCGTGAAGTGAAAAATCAGAACACTGGATGAGTAATGTCTGATTTCAGTAAACAAAAGATTCAAGTATTGTAGAAACCATTCACCTTGCCTAAAATACTAAGCTTTCCAGGCAAGTTCATAGGCAAACTGGTGCCACTATTATCCCCTGCTGGATTAGCAAACTGGGCTTGTGATTTTGACGAGGCCTTTGACACGGAGGGTGTCTGTCCATCTCCATCTGCATTCAAAGCGGACGCTCCTCTCGCCTTCCTCATACTTGGCGGCGGGGTCACGCTTTTCTTTTCCTAAATCAATTAGAGGGAACTCATCATTTCTACAGAAAAAAAAGCCAGGGATATCATTTCTCTTTTGGCTCGGAAGAGCGTGCAACAGAACAACGTAATTGGACATGGATCTATCTAACATGGCCTAAACATGTTTCAAGCACCAAATTCCTAAGGAAAGACGAAAAATGTACCTACAGCTGAGTTGAAGGTAGTCACCGTGACCCTTGCTTCCCTGTCACAGGCACTCCTGCTTCTGGGAAATTTTGATGCCGGCGTAATGCAGCTCTTTCTGAGCATAGCAGGACTCTCTTCTTTGGCATCCACCATCTTCGCCAAAAGCCCACCACCGACTGAGGACCGAATTCCTGCACCCGAACTCGTATCCCTCACCAACCTCCCTCTGATCAGAGGCGAAACCGACAGATTCCTCACCGAAGAACTAGCCCGCTCTTTCACCGGCGTGCACTGATCGAAATCCAACGGGACCGGCTTCAAAGCCATCGGAGATGAAATGCTATCTCCTCCACCACCAGGCCCTCTGCCCCAAGAGCCTCTTCTAGAAGACGAAACCCTCGAAACTGATTTCGCAAGGTCATTCCTCTCGCCCTTTTGTCGAAGACCCATGATCGGCTCCGGCGTGCCGACCAGCGGGTGCCGTCCCGGGAGAGGCTTCGCGCCCTTGACCACAGGAACCGGCGAGCCCGGCTCTAACCTGTCGATGTAAATGAACTGGCCAAGCTGCATTTTGTTACTGAGGACGAAGTCGTCTTGCTCCGAGGGGAGGCTGGCGTAGATGGAGTGCGAGGAATCGGAGATCTTGATGTAGAACCCGTGCTTGGGCCAGAGGTTCTTCTCGTCCAGGTCGGCGGGCACGATGTCCGTGACCTGCAAGAGCGAGCTCCGGTGCTCGCTCGTGGGCTTGACCCCCGTGTTCATTCCGTTGAGGAGCTTCATTAGGATCCCAGGTGCCAGAGTCGCCATTGGAGGTTTCGAAGGGGTTCAAGAATCGCCCAGAAGAGCAAGAAACGGAGAAAGATCCGATTTCCGGCGCTTTTGGCACGAATCGGGGTCGATTACAACAGCAAGAGAGGAAGGAATTGCAGATGAGAGAGGGGTTTCAAGGAGGAGGAGCGTTGAGGGATGAACAGATGGAAGTCGCTGACGGTAGAGAAGAGAAAGAGGCCAAAGCGGAGCGTTGGATTTTTAAATTTGATTCGAGGATGGCCTTTTGGAACGTTGCGGCAACGGTCATATGTTGGGGCGTCTTGTCAACCAAATCCGAGCCGTTCGTTTCTGGTTTTTTATTTGCCTTTGGTTTTTGAATCGTGGGGACGTAATGAGTGTGCCGCTTCCGCACTTTTGCTTAGCTTTTGCTTGGACGTAATAGTTTGTTGGAGTAAAAATAACTTTAGCAAGTGTCTTTCATCGATGTAAATTCATTCGAGTTTAATCCCATTTCGATGTGTTTGTTTTGCGAAACACTTCTTAATATAGGACGATGTTTTCCTTTTAAAATCATTTCTACGGAAAATAATTGATTTTCAGTTATTTGGCGGTATATACTTTGAAGTGAGAAGGAAAAAGCATTTTGGTGTTTAGATCTCACTTGCACGGAGTTAGAGTGGTTCTCAATTCTGTGTGAGGGTGTGTGTGGAAAAGAAGCTCGGGAAAACGATTTCTTCTTCTTAGGATGCAGCAATCGTTTTCCTCGATTTTAACTACACGTGTTTTCCTCGACCATATGATCTTTTTCCTTAATTATCTACTTTCAGCGAACCGAACACTTTTTTTTTTTTACTGAACACTAGAAAGTTTGGAAAATTGTCATTTTCATAAAGACAAGCACACCCTCTGCGGGCGGTTCTTTTCAGTATGGTATTGACCACGATTGCATGGCTATGGAAACCTGGCATTGGACCCGATCCAGTAGAATTGCATCTTGGTAATTCAAAGCAAGCTCTAATCTCCATTTCGAACTGTGCGAACCTTTGGCCGAGTCATCTTTTGCACCTTTCACGTCGGATGTCAAAATAGGAACTTATTCGAGAGAATTTAAAAGAGAGAAAGGCTGCACCCGGAGGTGGCGAAGAAATCTCACTAGTTCGGAAAGAAGTCGGACAAAACTTAAATATAAATACAAAGGGGAAACCCGGAAAGAGTTTGAATTAGTAAAACAATTGGAAAGGGAAGTGAAGACTAAGGAGCCTTGCCCGGCAACTAAATCCACCTCGATTGAAGTACATAATTATCAACATACCATTCAAGATGGAACCGGACGGAGTAGACCTAACGATTAGAACGATACAACAGACGATGATGGTTAGGTGAACAAATGTTTTTGATGTCGGAAAATGTTTGTGGGCTGGGCAGGGTCTTGCAAAATAAGCAGTCGAAGGAGTACTCTTACGTTTGGATTTCGTAGGTCGAGCCCAATTCATCTTTTTGCCCCTCTTTCTTGGTTTGTTTTTCGTTTGGATTTCCCCCTTCTCCTTTTGAGGTCGCTAGCTTGCTTTTTGTCAACGAATGCATTGAGCGATTTATTAAATAAACGAATTAGGAAAGTTGGATTTTTTTTTTTTTGAAAAAGAAAAAGCTCAGCTAACTGCACCATTACTCTGCCAAAAGTGACGGTGCAGTCTCGACCCCATATTTTTCCAAGGAAACCGGACCACTTCGGAAATCCAAAATCCCACTTTGCAACAAATCCCTCCGAGTGGGAACCCCGTAGATAAAAAAGTTTTGCCATGGTAAGTTAAAAGGAGGAAAAAGAAACATAAGATTATTAATGACCAAATATTCATTTGATTTAATACTTGTGTCCAACTGGTCCAATTTAATGAGACATGGTACTTTTTATGAAAATTTACGAAAGATCGCCAATCTGTCAATTTCAAGTTAACCACATTGTATTATATCGTGTTCAATTTAGATTGAGATTTCTCAATATATTTATAGGGAAAAGTACAAAAAAAAGTCCTAAACCTATTGCATCGGTACAAATTCAGTCATAAACTTTTCAATTGGATCAATTTAGTCATAAACTTTTTCCAATTGGCACGTATTCAGTCCATCCGGTCAATTTGGGCCGGAAATCGCTGACGTGAATGCCGGCGGTCCTACGTGGCACCGTCGGTACTGACGTTGACAAAATTTATAATTTTTTAATAATTTTTTCAGATTTTTTAATTTTTTTCTCTTTTCTTTTCTATCCTTTTCCTTTTTCGGAAACTGGTGGCCGGCGCCGGCCATGAGTGAGGGCCGACGCCCTCCACCAGATCCGGGCGAGGGCCGAAACCCTCGCCACCCCTCTCCCGTGGCCGGCGAGAGCGCGGGGGCTCTTGCCCAGACCAGGCGAGGGTTGCCGGCCAGACCAGGCGAGGGTCGCCGGCCCTTGCCTGTGGCCGGCGACCTAGCGGGCCACCAGTTTCTAAAAAAGGAAAAAAGGAAGAAAAGAAAAGAGAAAAAAGAAAACAATATTAAAAAAATTATTAAAAATTTTAAATTTTGTCCATGTCAGCACCGGCGGTGCCATGTAAGGCCACCGGCGTCCACGTCGGCGATCTCTGGCCTAAATTGGCCGGATGGACTGAATTGGTACCAATGAGAACAGGTTTAGGACTAAATTGATCGAATTAAAAGGTTTAAGACTGAATTGGTACCAATACAATAGGTTTAGGACATTTTCGGTACTTCCCCCTATATTTATATTGTATTCGATATGGGGTAGCGGTTCCAGATTCCTTATAGGTTCCACTTGGAACTTAGAACCTACCCGTCAAAACGTGGAACTTACCCTGTCATAGGTTCCAGGGTCTAGTCAGGTTCCACCTGTATTATTAATTGAACAATTGTAGGGAATCATCACCTTTAATAACTACTATTTGCTCCTATGAACTACTAATCACAACTTATATTTAGATATACGAAATATATAAACATTAACAAGTCATAAAATGAAAGCTTAAACTAGTAGTTTTGGATTATACACTCATCATCTAACGCCATGGAACATCACAAGATCATGCGAAGACATATATCAAGAAAAAACACAAAAAAATTATTTAAGGTTCCAGATTCCACTTACCTAAAACCTGAAACCTACCAGTCGAAATAGGTTCCCTAATTTTTGGAACCTGAAATTTACCATGCATACCTTAGAACTTGAAATCTACAGATTCCCATCGGTCAGATTCTCAGGTTCCAGCTTCTACCCTGGAACCATGCTCACCCCTAGTATTCGAGTCATTTTTTTGGATTGTATTAGAAATTGTGATCCCTAGGACGAAACAGTTTGTATTCTTTTTTTCTTTTATTATCATACAACTCATTGTAATTTTATTTCTCTTTTCTATTTAGTATCAAAATCCAAATCAAGAGACAGAAGTAAATTTCTTTTTTCAAAAAAGGAGGCTAGCTTGGGTTTTAGTGTGCAAAAACTTCGAAAAATTTGCAAGTCCAATTTATCTGGTTAGGATTTCAATTAATCCTTCGGGGCTTCCACCCTAATTGGTTTTCCTCTTTAAGCAGTTTCCCATTCCTCTTAAATGAAAATTGTGGTCCACATTGCACCGTCATCATGCTAGCGGTGTTCTTCCCTTAATCCCACGATGATATTTCTTATGTGTGAATATAATAAAAACTAAGGAAAATGATCAATATGAAGAAAACCCACCAAACACCCATAACAATACAAAAATTCTGATTAGTGCCTATTCATCACCACCAATTGAGCGACCATGACCGTGTGCTCAAATCGAGTGGCCATGGCGGCCTCGATCTTCGTAGCACAAAAAGATCTATTGGACATGACCAATGCGGGTGGTTACAGTGCCCACCAACTTGAACTCGTACATTCATGGTTGCCCGCAAGGTTAGAGCTTGATCTTGCGGCTATGGCGGCCGTGACATACCTCTATATCTATCTCTGTTTTGTTTTCTTTTATATTGTTTGATGTAGCGCCTATTTGGCGATACATTATATCATGGAGCGAATCATAGTACGACACATGTATACTAGTGTATGTGTAAGCGATCTTACAAAAGAAAAAGTAAAACGGAATGACTAACGCACGGCAATTTTTTACTGTAAAAAATAGAGAGATTATTTTGATTTTCGGATAAAAATAGATGTGCCACCGTAATATTATTCCCTTAATAAAGTAAAAAGACAAAACCTTTTATTCCACATTTTCTCACTATAACTGCGCCGTCCTCCTCGCAGGACACCAACAGATGGACCAAATGATATTTGCCAAAAGAGCGTCCGGTGCCGTGTTCAAAGCAAACTTTGCCATCCAAACAGCACACCTATTGTCTTATAAATACACATGAGCAATGTGTAGCTGTGGACTAGAACGAATCCAATCAAGTATCTGCAGCCGTAGAGGGAAAGTTTTGGGATCTTCGGCGCCGACGGTTCGATGTATTTAAAACTCGATTGCTTTTTTGCTCCGTATAATCAATACTTTAGGAATTGACTCATTTTTCGTTCACCGTTCCAAAGACACTTGGAGCGAACGACTGCATTCTCCCATACAAAAAAGGTCTGCATTTTTCCTTTGATGGACTTAGGGACCCTGAGTTACGATATCTGATCGAAACCACAAAGTAGTCCTGAGCTTTCTCCTTGTGTGTATATCGAGCATTATTGAGTGCTTAAATATGATCTCTCTCGCTTAGATGTTTGGTTACGGTCTGTTACGTCAGGATAAATTTTGATATACATATTGTATCAGCCATCCATTTAAGTTTGTTTTAGTACTCTCATTGCATATGATATGGCTAATACTTGTACATTCAATTTGCGTTGTTTATGAGGTGAATATACATATTGATTAGTCGGTTTCGGTAGATCGAACAAGTAAGAAAAGTTTAATGCCACGATGAATTGGTTAAGAAAATCCAACTTTCGTTTTCAAGTGTAAGCTTTTCCCGGAGGAGACTACTTCATCTACCAAATTTAATGGCAAGGAACGGGCATGTCATTAATATGTCTACTCACCCACCAGATTTTGGGGATGAAATCAACGGTTTTTAGTGGGCACCTGTTGAGCAATCAAATGGAATAAATTCGCAAATTTCACTACACCAACCTTTTCAGTTTATGTGTGATTAATCATTCGAAAATCGAAATATTTCTTATTAAAGATCTTCCTAAAATTACCCCCGATGCGCTTACTGCGAAGACTTGTCATGACGAATCTTTTAAGAACTAGATTACAACTCAATGGAATCCAAAGTTGCTATAAACTTTGTTGTTGCTAGAGAGAGAATTATGTTAATGGGAATGGCGCATGAAATAGGTTCGATTTTGCGAGTAAGTTAATGTCGTAAGAGTCGTGTCAACGAATGCTTCCAAGTAGGGGCAAGTTCGGGCCGAGCCACAAAAAACAAAGAAATTAAGTCGCCTCTAGTGTTCTGAACGAGTACGTATCAAATATTCAGTCATCACAACCGTTCCAACATGCACTACCTCGAGAGGGCAGAGTCGACCGATGATGATAAATGTGCTGAGCTACCTCGTTCTCCCCCACAGCAGTCAATTTTAAATGTCGGGAGGACTCTTGCCAGCTTTACGTCGGGTACATTGAGTTATAGCACGTACACCTATCATTCACTGTAGCAATTTGAGTGATTCTTCGCAGTAATCGCCGGAGATTGATTTGGGAAGTGTCGATATGAACCATAGTAGCTATTAGCTATTATAAACAGCTCATCCTATCTACTCGGAAGACTCGAATTTGTTCTTTTGTAGGTTTATTGTTGGTGACATCCATGTGGTACAACACATTGAACAGTTCAACTCACAATAGGTATCGCAAGCTATATGCCACATTGCTTCCACATTCTCTTCTCGTTTGAGCTATCTCTCAATGGCGATCTCCGCGATGAATTGGGCATGTCTTCTTTTGACTTCTCGAAGATGAATTTCCCTCCTATATTGTAATGTTAGGCTTGGTTTTGAGCAGTAGTCAACAAACCAATCCAAAAAGATATAATTAGAAAACGGGAATAGACTCTCCACCAAATTTTGGAGACTAGGAACATTGGTCAATGTCGGTGTAATGACTGTGTACCTCGGCGCAGAATAGTGTTGTAGCGTGAGTGGGGACCTAAGTTAGTACACAAGCAGAGAAAAGCAAGCAAAGTCCAAGCATTCTGTGGACAGTATGATGCCATGAATGGCAGAGTGTATCTTGAAACAGTGATTTAGAGGATCGAGTCCTCGTATTATGGAACATTTCCTGATTTGAGAATCAATCGGATTGCTTTCGATGAAGCGAAGAAGGGAAAAGTGCCAAAAAAGTCCTAAACCTTTTGCATTAGTGCCAATTTAGTCCTAAACCTTTTTTTGGTGTCAATTCAGTCCTAAACCTTTTGCATTTGTGCCAATTTAGTCCTAAACCTTTTTTTGGTGCCAATTAAGTCCTAAACCTTTTAAATTGGTGCCAATTCAGTCCTAAACCTTTTGTTTTTGTGCCAATTTAGTCCTTCCGGCCAATTTAGACCGGAATTTGCCTACGTGGACGCCTGCCGGCCGGCGGCCGGTCACCGGGGCCGACGTGGACAACTTTAATATTTTTTTAATATTTTTTTGAATTTTTATTTTTTTCCTTTTTTTTTCTTTTTTTTCCACTTTTTTTTTGGTTGTCTTCCTCCTTACTCTGGCCGGTCGCCGGTCCGGCGACCGGCCAGAGGCTGGCGAGGGCGAGCCTCGCCTTGGTCGGGCGAGGCTCGAGCCCTCGCCGGGGAGGCCGCGGCGAGGGCGAGCCTCGCCATGGTCGGGCGAGGCCCGACCTCGCCGGATCCGGCGAGGTCGGCGTCGACCTCGCCGGATCCGGCGAGGTCGGGCCTCGCCCGACCAAGGCAAGGCTCGAGCCCTCGCCGGAGGCCGCGGCGAGGGCGAGCCTCGCCATGGTCGGGCGAGGCCCGACCTCGCCGGATCCGCGAACGCTCGACCTCGCCGGATCCGGCGAGGTCGGGCCTCGCCATGGTCGGGCGAGGCTCGCCCTCGCCGCAGCCTCCCGGCGAGGGCTCGAGCCTCGCCATGGTCGGGCGAGGCCCGACCTCGCCGGATCCGGCGAGGTCGGGCCTCGCCGGCGGGCTGGGCGAGGCTCGACCTTGCCAGATCCGGCGAGGTCGAGCCTCGCCCGACCATGGCGAGGCTCGGCCTCGCCGGGCGAGGCCGCCCTCCCGGTGGCCGGCGAGGTAGAGCTCGCCGGCCCCGGCTCTGAGCTGATCGCCGGACCGGCGACCGGCCAGATGAAGAAGAAACCAAAAAAAAGTGAAAAAAAAAAAAAAAAAAGAAAAAAATAAAAATTCAAAAAATATTAAAATATTATTTAATTTGTCCACGCCGCCACGTCGGCACCGGTGACGGCGCCGGCCAGGCAGCGTCCACGCCAAAATTCGGTCAAAATTGACCGGAAGGACTAAATTGGCACAAAAATAAAAGGTTTAGGACTGAATTGGCACCAATTTAAAAGGTTTAGGACTTAATTGGCACCAAAAAAAGGTTTAGGACTAAATTGGCACCAATGCAAAAGGTTTAGGACTGAATTGGCACCAAAAAAAGGTTTAGGACTAAATTGACACTAATGCAAAAGGTTTAGGACTTTTTTGGCACTTTTCCCAAGCGAAGAACGAAAGTAACTCTAGTCTCGTCTCTTTCCATAATGGGATTGTGCTTTTCGATAGATCTTTCGAGTCTTGCCTTTAGTCTCATATCGAATGTGTGCATGGGTAAGCTTGGAAAGATGGGTAAGTATAGTATTCCTCTGAAATCTCTTACATTCTATTTGTGGATAGAATTCCTGATTAACATGGAAACTGTTAAATTATATCACGAGTTTGAATAATTAAACGAAACCCGAGTTGAAATTAATTAGGAAAGTCCGGATTGTTGCCACCTTTGGTTCGTGAAAACAGGAAATAAACTCCTTTACATTCGGCTGAAATCTTCAGAGGAATAACAAAGGAATTTGCTTCTCCGTCAAAGTTCCTTTTCTTTGTTATTTTGGGCAACTTGGATTCTGGGCTCACATTCTTTGATAAATAATATGTAGTTTCTGAGAAAAAAAGAGAACGAGAAATGATGAAGTTATTGTCCTTAATCACTTTAACATTAACAGCTCATTCTAAGCCACAAAAAATAAATAATAAATAGTTATAAATTGTTGTGAGGATTCATCCTTTCAATAATTTATAGCTCATAACACGTCATTACTCTTACATTGACCCAAAGACGTTTTTGCTAGCAAAGCCCAAAGAGAATAGTTGGTCAGCGACTCTGAACAAAGAAAACATTCGTGGATTCGAGTGTTGTTGACATGTGCGTGCTATGGGACGAAGCGATCTCAAGCGTGAATTTGACTTATTGGAGTTTTTCTTGAGCTGTACGAAGGAGCTCTGAACAACAGACGATTTGTTGATGTGAACTTTACATTCAATTGAGTTGTTAATAGTGTGTTTGGGCTTTAATCTAATTGTGGAAAACACTCGAGCGTATGAGCGGGCTTTTCCCGTGGAGTAGGCATCGACACTCGAATCGAACCACGCAAATATTATTTCTCCAATGGTTTCGCAAGATTCTATCGATTTTCACATTAATTTTACAACAAAAAAACAAGGGATAATGACACAAATAGTCCATGAACTTTGGCCCAATATGCAATTTGGTCAATAAACTTTTAATTTGTTCAATATAATTCTTGAACTTTAGCCTAATGTTCAATGTGGTCCTTGAACTTTTAATTTGTTCAATGTGGTCTATGAACTTTTGGTACATGTTCAATTTAATCCCTGAACTATATGAAATTATTTAATGTAGTCCCTGAACTTAAATTAATGGAAGGATTACATTAAACATTTTCATATAGTACATGGACTAAATTGAACATGTACTAAAAATTTAGGAATTACATTGAATAAATTAAAAGTTCATGAACCACATTGAATATTAGGCTAAAGTTTAGGGACTGTTTAAGTCATTTTCCCAAAAAATAATGGCTATGGCTTCTCTATGTGGCCTCGCTACAATCTCTCGAGAGGGACCAACCCACGTTCGTCTGTTCAACATCAAAGACTCTTATGTGTTGCAGTTGTCCGGAAGTTAGTTGGCCTTCAATTTCGTTTTCAGAACCCTCACGCTGAGTAAGTCGCAGCTCGTACTTGCTTTTGTTCTCTACTGGACTAAGCCAGACACGTACGTAGGACGTGAAACTATTCACTTCACACTCTCGTGCCATGCCCCTTGGGAGTCGCATGAGATCACAGCACGTCTAGCCTTACGACTTAAAAAGACTCGGGACACTAGGGACATGACTTCGTGCTTTGTCCCATCACTTTTCACCGAAAACCGGCACCAGAATGCACCATGCACATCGTCAAAGAAATACAAAGCAGTAAATGTTGTTGACAGAGTTTACCATTAAATCAGAAGAAATATATTGGTGAAGTAAATCAATGATAACCTAACTCGAGGTGACGGCAAAACTTGCCTTTGCCATCGGGACGAACCCAAACGACTCAATTCCTAACTACTCGATACTTACGTTTTTGATATCGATCGGCCATTGTCCAGGTCATGTCGTTCTCGAAAATCCAATGGCAGACCTCGATCCGTCCCGGACTTGACCCTAGCGCGAGGAAGGCGCCGTGGTTGGCGCTCCAAGCCGACGTGTCGAGATGGCAGATGGCGACGCCGTGGTTGATCTTGGTCTTGAGCTTCGGATCTAATATATCTGCTTCGTACACTCGGACCTTCGGAACCGAATGACAGTAATAGAGCAAATAAGGAAACAGACTCTGATGACATGACACTGACTTAGTCACTCGACCGCCATTGATCCCTTTGACTTGTCCGATTAGGATCTCGCTGTTTGACCCTTCGATGCTTTCCGTGGACTGAACCACCACATTGCGTCCAAGGATCGATGTGGCGAAATCAATCATGTCCTCAATGGAGGACACACATTGCTTGGACTCACCGCGGCTCGGTGCTCTCTCGCATTCTCCGAGCGCGTCCGCCATGATCTTCTCCATGGTGGAATTCTCTCCGGCGTGGAAGATTTGCTTGAGCTCTTTGAGCTTCAAGGTCGAGAAGGGTAACTTGGATGCGATGCTCCGGGGCAAAAACGACCTTTTAGGCATTTTGTCCCGAATGTCGGGCATTGGCATCACCGTCCCCGTCTTCAGCATCGACTCCCGGAAGAATTTGCCCGGCTCCACCCACCTATTTACGTTCTTGCCACTCAAAGCTGCATTTGCGTCGACGGACGATGTTGTTCTGTTCGTGTAGCCAGAGAAGGTGGCGACCGTATTCTTATCATAGGCCTTGAAGGTGTTGTTGACGCCGTAGACCTTGAATCCAACGGCCTGCCCTGGCGCTCCTCCATACCCGGTGAACTTATCGCTCCCCTCGTTGAAAGACTTGCCGTAGTTGGCGAAGTTGACCTTCGCCGAGTCCGAGCCCTTCGCGTATGAAGTGAACGAGTCGTCGCCCACGTTGGCTCCCTCCCGATAAGTCTTGAAGCTCTCGACCGCCCCGTCGCCACCGTCGCCGTAGCCCTTGAAGCTGTTCTGGGGGTTGTTCCCATCGAGGCCGTAACTGGTGAAGCTGCTGTTCGCGCCTTCACTGCCTTGGCCGTAGCCACTGAACCCGGAGCCCACATTGTTGGAGCCAGTTGCGTAGGCCGTGAACTCGTTCGGAGTTCTGTTTCCGCTCTTGCCATAGGTGGCGAACGTCTCGGCCCCGGAATTGGTCCCCTCAGTGTAACTGGAGAAAGAATGCGATGCTCCTTCACCACCGGAGCCGTAGTTGTTGAATTTGAGATTGGGTATGTTGACGTCTTTGTTGTACTCGACGAACTCGCCATGGCTGCCGGTGGAGGCGACTCCGTAGCCGTTGAAGCTCTGGTCTGCCACGTTGCCTTCAGTGCCGTAGACGGAGAACTCATCGCGGTGAGTCTCCGAGCCGCGGCTGTACCGGCGGAACGAGCTGACGGGCAGGTTCTCCTCGACGGAGTAGGCCTTGAACGAGTCGCGCCCGCCGACCCGCTTGGTCCCGTAGTTGGTGAAGTTCTCGTTGGAGTAACCGGCGAAGTTGGAGTCCCCGTCGTGCCTCTCCAGGGTGGCGGCCGATGGCAACTCCGGGAAGCAAAGCAGCCGCGCCGCGGCGCAGAAGGACGGGAGGTGGGCGGAGATGGCGCCTCGGGCGGCGAGCTTGGCGAACGCCGCCGCGTCCGTGGCGGTCAGGGGTGAGGCCTTGGACAGGAGGAAGGGCGGCTTGGGGAGGTCGTTGGCGACGCGCTGGTTCCAGTAGCGGACGAGGTACGCCTTGGGAGTGAACGGATTGGCATGGGCGGCGGAAGCAACCTGCATTGGGACAAGAAGAGAAGAGAACATCAGTGAGCGATACTGAGCACAGAAAGAAACAGCATGTGCGACATGAACACAGAGGTCAGAGCTCGACTCACGCTGAAAGAAGAAAGCAAGAGGAGGAGGAAGAGAGACATTGGTTGCGTTTGAGTTTGAGCTTGAACTTTAGGACTGGGTCAGGATGTTGTATTGCTGGTTTTGGTTAGATTATCTGAGCCCGAGTTATTTATAGGTGGAGAGATATGATACAAGTATTAATTGGGAAATCTCTGCTGGGATATCTTCTGTAGCTATAAAGATTTATTCATATTCCTCCACGGAAATATTTCCTAATTTCGGTGGATATCGGTTGTTTGCCAGGATTCTGCTATTGTATATCTTGGTTTATTTCGTTCGTCTTAGATTTGCTTTCCTAGTATGAACTTCTTATTCTGATGGCGTATGTTTCTGAAGCCTTGATCATGAAGTTTGCCTTACTTGGATAGTCTTAGCTTATTCTAAAATCTCCCTCAAGTCCCTCGAGTCCATAGCATGAGCTTCATAGGAAGCTTTAGAAGCTACAGAGAACAGACTGCTGATGCTGATGACCAGTTTGGTAGGATTTCGAAGCTCTTTGACCCCTCTGTTCGTTCCTCTCTCTCGGTGAAGACGATGACGACTACCACTTCCGTGGACGGCTGCTCACGAGAGTGCCGCGTCTCCGGACCTCGTGGCCTTGCCTTTGTCGGCCCGTGCGTCGCCCTTGTGATGCGCCGACGCGCTTAGCCGCTAATGCTTTTTGTTTCCATGTAATGGCGAAAGTTCTAGTCACAAGCACTTTTATTGGTGATCCTTCTCTTTCACGCTGGTGCATTATTGGGAAGGAACAGGACGGAACATCTTGTTAAAGAACAGTGAGGGAGCTCGTGAAAGTGTGGCCATCTTTGTGTGATTTATTCCCATGCGATTATCAATGCTAAGTACAAGGCATCGGCATCGATTGGCATATCGATTTTGTAGGGATGATGTTAATATGCCTCCATTGCCTAGTGGTACTCCCTTTTTGCATCTATTTGTTAAGTAACAGTGACGAACTTTGCATACTGTCCCGTTTGGGATTCCGAGCTTAGCTTATGAACCCGGCAGCCGGTCGGTCCACGATCAACTCTTTCTCGAATCGTTGAACTAGAACAATGGGTATATGGTAACTTTTGACATAGGGCCCATCATTCGAATTTGCCTAGATAATCAAATTCAATAGCGTGTGGTTTCGACCGTGGTGTATAATTTGTTTCGATATCTCAAAAAGTCGTCACAACTAAACATCGTCATTCTCCATCAACGTAGTACAAAATCAAAGAGCGACTAAGATGTTGGAAAAATATTAGATAGTATAAAAATAAAAATTGTTGGAAATCTGTTGAAAAAGATGAGAAAATAAGATTAATTATCTGGGGCGTGCAAGCATTATCCTTAAGGATAATTCCGATCCTCGGAGTACGAAACTCGGTGCGTAAGGCTCTAGTGGTTATCCTCTCAAGATACAATAGATCTTTTTCTATACTTCGTACTGAATATTATAAGGAAGATAAACAACGCTATGTATATAACTCATTAAAGAAAATAAAAAAATACGTCTAACGAGAAACGAGAATATTCTTGTTTTGATATATCACTATCACTTTCCAATTATGTTCAAAGTAGCTATTTTTAGATAAAAGAAAGAGAGAGCCGAATCCGCTATAACTCAATTGGTAATTAAAGAAGAATATGACCGTTATAACATAATGAAGAAAGTTTATGAAGAAATAAATCAGCATTATACAAAGCCGTTATAAGACGCACAAAACCGTTTTATGTTAATAGCCGACAAAAACGGTTACAAATTAATGACGGTAAAAAACCGTTACAAAATTAATAACTATTACTATTTCAAAACTATTAAAATATCCAACAAGTCAAGTAAACCGTACGTAGGCTGATGTTCCTCAGGCACAAGTTTTCATGGATATCTATTTGCTCCATATTGGAGGCAAACCAAGCTCAATTTACCATGCGCATAGTCGGCCAAAATGATTTGATGAGTGGGTTAAGATGCAATTGGCGAGCGTGTCTCGATGATCTTCATGAGGACAAATTTGGGCATTGGAAGGACCTGGAATTATTGCTGCACGGTCAACGGGCGTTGAATCATAAATGAGAAAAATAGATGTGGGTCCGCCCCGGGTGTTCGATGATTTCTTGAATTGGACCCATCGCGGATCCCTTCATCAATGTCAAATGTTTGCTGCCAATTCGTCATTGCCACATGGGTCGATCGAATAAATGGTAACGGGCCATTCGACTATGCTTGGCCCAAGGGTTTGCTCTTGCATCGCCGACAGCAAGATCTTGGAACGTTCATATGGATGTGAGCCTTTCCCGGTCTCTCTTTGATCGTTGGATACCCCGGTTGTTTGATCATCGCGACGGGCTATCCGAACCTCGGCTTGGCTAATCTCCACGATGCGTCCAAAACGCTTTGCCTAAGTGCATCCGTTGATGGTGTAGTTCCCGACATTGCTTTGAGTGGAAGATATTGTGATTCGATCCTGAATTACCGAATCTAAATCAAAGACTTGAACAATGAGCTAATCCTTTGAGGAGCGCCACTCGCTTAATTTCCGCCATGCTATTGAAATTCAGTTGTAGATGGTTGTCGAGAAAAAAACAGAAGAAAAGAATTAGCTTAAAATACGATAAAAGAATTAGCAAATGGTACTTGCAAATCTTGAATCAAGTGAGATCCGTCAGCGATGTGCTTCACCTAATGTCATTAATCTCTTATACTTTCCATTTGTTTTGATGTCAAGGCGTTGATGGTAGAGATATAAGATGGAAAAATAAAATTAAACAAGAAGATAATCTCTGACAATGGTATAGTATAGCTTAAGAATTTGAGATATGGAATCATGTTATTTTCTGGAAAGAGGTGGATATTAGGTAACGAAATTTTTCACATGCATACCACAATAATTTCAGATACTAGATCAAAATTATCCAAACACTTGACATTTACTAACCACAACCATATTTACATATATACACGACTATGGTCGTGGATATTACGAAGCTGATACCATATTAGATAATACGTTTAAGCAAATGATGACTAGGGATGGAGCTAGCGGCTAATTTATCTCAGTCTCTAGGTCCAACCTATATTATTCAATTTGACTCACACTTCACTTTTTTTCATTACTAATTGGCCCCTGTCCAGACCACATAATCCCCATAGACCCAGTGGCAAGCCTCAATTTGACCAGGGCCCGACCCAAGTGCAAGGAATGCCTCGTGATTTGGACTCCAAGCCGACGTGTCCATATGACAGAGGGCGATGCCATGGTTGATCTTGGCCTTGGACACGGGATCCAGTATATCCGCTTCGTAAATCCGGAGTGTCGGAAACGCATGACAGTAATAGACCATGTAAGGAAATACACTCTCGTGGCATGCCACGGGCGCACCCGATTCACTCCCGCCTATCCTTTTCACTCGTCCAATCAAGATCTCACGCTTCGACCCTCCGACGCTCTCCGTGGATTGAAACTTGATGTCGTGGCCTAGTATTGAGGTGGCAAAGTCGATCATGCCCTCAACAGAGCTAACACATCGCTTGGTCTCACCTTGGATCGGCGCTTTCTCGCACAGGCTGAGTGTGCGTACCATGATCTTCTCCATATTTGAATCATCCCCAGCATGGAAGATTTGCTTCAGCTTGGCGAGCTTCGAGGTGGAGAACGGTAATCCAGAGGAAATGCTACGTGGCAAAAACGACCTTTTGGGCGTTATGACACGGAGATCCGGCATCCGGATCACCTTCCCACTCCTCAGCATAGATTCTCGGAAGTGTTTGCCAGGCTCCACGCCTTTGTTCACGTTCATGCCACCTGCCAGTGCCGTGGCACCACTATCGACATCGTAGCCAACTGGATAGTATGATAAGGTTGGGAAGCAGAGCAGCTGTGCAGCCTTGCAGAAAGATAGGAAATGATCAGAGATGGTATCTTTAGCCACGAGCTGGGCAAAAAGGGTCGTTTCTGCAGCAGTTAAGGGTGAAACTTTGGATATGAGCAGTGGTGGTGTGGCGAGGTTGTTGGTGATTTGTTCGTTCCAGTAACGGGCAAGATTTTCTTTGGAAGGGATTGAGTTGGCATCGCCGGCAAGGGAGTTGGCGCCGGTAGTGGTTCCAGCGGTGGTGGGAACAACCTATATCGGGATAAAACAGAAAATCAGCGAGTGATTAGAAAGTTAACATGATGCGACGGACCTAGGATAGTTCACCCAGTTTAAAGCTGTAGTAACCCTAAAGTACACTTTACAACTCAGTTATAAGACAACAAGGCTACAACACAACCGCAGTATGATACCAAACAGACTGAGTATAATATCCCTGCAGTATACATGGGACATGGATGAAACTGTAATGAACGTGCAAATGGTTGTAAGCAAAGTAACAAGAAGTTATACCTGCGAGATAACAAGAATGAAATCAACTTTTACGAATAAAATAGATAGCATAATAAATATTCCCGACAATTCCCTAACTTATGTCCACAATCTGAATGATTTATAGTTCATTTTTTCTTCGTCAATGATTCATGTCTGGCTTAGCATAAAGTGATTGAGACTGACGCTACGTTATAGAAACAAGCACACACCCGAACCTCCTATATATTCAAGCATTACATATGTCTTTCACTTCATGATCTGTGTTTCACATGTCTCATTAAACATATATAGGAACACAAACAAGATCGACGAACTATGAGTGTTAATGCATACGAACTTCGAAGATAGGATAAGTAGTGATTATGGTGTGTGGAAGGGGAGGGAAGAGAGCTCGAGAAAACTAACATGGAGTGAAAACAGCAGGACGAGGAAGAGGGAGAACAGAGACAATTTGCTAAAACTGATCTTGCTCATTTCTTTGGGGAGAGGGAATGCCGATAATTTTGGAGGGTTCGCTTGATTGAGCACGAAATTTATAGGACTGATGGTAGAGGGAGAGAGATTCCTCTAGGACAAATGAATGAAGCGAAAGAAACAAAACTTATAATGTTAGTTAACTTGCATTTAAACAAATGTTCTCTGCCAAGCGAAAGAAATAAAACTTAATAGTTTTTCTAGTACAACTTGCAATTAATAAGTATTATATCGCGTTTGATTATCAGACAAATCTATAATACCAATCTATCGATGGGGTTCTTTTTTTTAATAATAATGGGGGAGTTCGTGACTCTTTAATAAATTAACTTATCTTTACTAGTCATGATAGTATCTTTATTCCACACACACCGAGTAATTACTGTTCATACACAGGCTTATACTTGCACAAATGCGATGATTTGAACCTAAGGCTCATACACAGGCTTATATTCCACACACACCGAGTGAGGAATATAATTGCGGTTATCAACTTAAGCAATCCCTTGACTCTATTTGTTATATAAAAAAAGGGTCATGATTTCCTCTACTCAGTCTTCTGATTGGTTACTTACATATATGGGTATCACCCATATTTGAATTTAGTTAAGTATACATGTCAATGATGTCTATAACTTATGACCTACTAATCAAAAGCATGATATAAAGGAAAATAAAAAATAAAAAATAAGTTGGTGTCTGGAGACTCTAAGTTCAAAATAAGTTGGGTCCTATTTGGTTCAGCATTCCAAATGGGCTTTGGGACTCTAAAGTCCCTTGGCCATATGCAAATTGTGTTTGGTTCGTTTTTTTGCTTAACTTTGGGGAAATGCAATTGCATTTCTAAAGGCTTTTAGCTCAAGGTAGGTCCGGAGGTCTTTTGGAAAAATAGCATTCTCAGGATGCAAGTCTTGGCACTGTTCATCGACATTGTTCATCTTCCCCACGGTATCCATAGAGGAGTGGGAAGGAGGTCGGCAATTGCCACTTGGGGGGTCGCACGACTGTGGCGACCGCCGCTTGAGGTCATGGGAACCTAGGCAACTGTCGCTTGGGTTGTGCCACCCTAAGCGACACCGCTTGAGGTAGAGTGACCTGAGGCGTCGCACGACTCAAGCGACGCTTGAGGTCGTGTGACCTCAAGCCGCCTCGCCTGAGGATGGGGTTGCGTGACTCAGGCGAACCCCGTCCTTAGGCGACTATTTTGGCCCATTGGCGGTTGAGCTCCACTGGAAATAGTGTGAGACTTTTTTTTAAAAAAAATTAGCAAAAGTCTTTTTCAAAAAGTAGTTTTTACCAAATAGCATTTAAGTCAAAATTAGTTTTCATTACATTTTAAAATTATAATTTACTAAAGACTATTTGTATTTTGGAAAACTCCTCTAATCTAAAGGCATTTGCCCCTAAAGACATTTTTTCAAAACTGGACCAAACGGGCCCTTGGTGAGTGGGGGAATTCCTAAGTTCTGAATAATAGAGAGCGAGAGATTGGATTTTTATCGGATTGTATCATCATGCAGAATCTGTACGACGTTTGAGCACAAAACAAAGGAAGGTGATGGGAAGGCCCACATAATTGATGAAAGCATGGAAGGGAATAGGAAAAAACACTTAAGAATTAGCTAAGGACAAAATCTATTTAAGTAGTAAGTCACATTAATCTACATGATAAAAACGCGATTAAAGAAAAGCATCCATCTATGCCTCAGAAAGGACAGGTCTTAGGTTACGAAAAACAAATGGCTTAATGCAATATGCCAATATCGTAAAGGACAACTCTTCCCTAATAATGTGATTAAACAAGAAAAGAGCATCCATCCATACCTCAGATTGGACGGGCCTCGGTTAATTAATCAATTCGCGCAATAATCAGATAAATTTTCAAGATGGGAAACTGCAATTTCACATGGAGAAGAGATTCTCCACGTAACCTCCGTATCTGTGCATGTAATCACAATAGATAAACTGTGTAACTGGCTAGCTAGTCATGAATTCGGGTTAAAGTCATTGTGACAAGATGCCATCATGAGCAACCTAATTATAATCATTTCTACAAGAGATAAATGAAATCTCCAAGATGTGTGCTTACTTTCCAGGGATTAGGAAAGGAGAGGTCTAATTGGTTCATTTACAAAATGAAACTACATCACAGAATATGTATAGCCCACATTTTCTATCATGTGATGTTCTTTGGTGGAAACAATCAACCATATGATAGGATAAATCTCTCTGTGGTTCTTGGTTCCCATGAAGAACCCTAAGCTGATTTCTCCACAGTCAACAATTTTACTATAACTCTCCATATGAAAAATAGCCTTTCCACCCGATTCACCATGATTTCTCAATCAAAGCCTAAGAACTTTTATCCAAACCCACCAACGGTTATAAAACAATTAGATTTTGTTTGTAAAATCATCTTGACCCAGTGAGCTAGACAAAATAAGAAAACAAATCGCCTATTGCAAGCCTAAAGATTTTTAACTCATAAATTGGAGGTCACTTGTTTGAATTCCAATAACTGCGTGCAAGCTGCTCTAATTGAGATCATCTGCGCAGATTACTCGAATTATTCATGAAACTTGCAGGGTGTTTCATAGGTCTTAAGATAATCAAGCCTCTATGCTCGTGCCTTTGGCTAGTAAAAGAATATAGTAACTTCAACTCCAGGCGTTCTCGATGATCTCTCTTGCATCCCAACGACAGAATACATCGAAATAACTTGGATTTATCGATGCACTAGTGTCAATTTTGCTTCCACTATTCATCCTGATTACATGGGTCGATCTCTATCAAGCCAGAGATATGCTCATCCAAGAAACGAGTACATCGCAAGTGTCCATTCAGCGATGCAGGCCCAAGGGCTGCTCTAATCTTAGCCCACAACAAAGTCTTGGCAGTAACGTGATGCTAGAAAGATCCCGGCCCCGTTTGGTTTAGCTTTCGGCCTAGCATTGGCCAAATGAATGCTGAAAAATGTTTTTCCCTTCCCAAACTTTGGGCTTTCGGCATTCCACAAATGCTGAATTTTTTTTTCCCTTCCCAAACTACCCTCACTCAAACTTTAATATTCTGGTTTTGCCCCATTGTTACTGTTTATCTTCTTCACGAAAGCGTGGCCGGCGAGGGCGGCTGACGACACCGGATCTGGACGGCAAAGGGCCGGCGAGGGGCCAGCGAGGTTGCCCAACCTAGGTGACGGCTGTCTGCGGTCGCGCGATCGCCCAAGCGTCGTTGGCCTGGGTCGTGCGACCCAGGCGACGACGGCCTGAGGTCGCGTGAGTCCAGGAGATGGCACCTGGGTCGCGCGACCTTAGGCCTCGTCGCCTAAGGTCGGGTGATCCCCGGTGACGGCCGCCTGGATCGTGTGACCCTCGCCGGGGGTCACCTGAGGTCTGGCGACGGTCGCCGGCGCCAGATCTGGCTCGCCTGCGGCCATAGCACTTTGCCGGCTCCGGCGAAGGGTAACTTTTTTTTTTTAATAAAAAAGGGTCCCAAAGCCCTTTGCAAAAAAAAAAAAAGTCAAACACTACTTTGGCCAAAGTAGTTTCACAAAGAATTTTTTACCAAACGTCATTTACATTTCCCTAAGGGGCTTTAACCTAAAGGTATTTGCATTTCCCAAAGGTCCTTTCCCAAAGTTGAACCAAACAGGCCCCCGTCCGTTGCTGTAGCAATTTTAAATAATTATATGCCGTTCATCATTCCATATGCAATAAAAATTTTGGAGGAAATTGGTAAAAGGTCAAACTATAGCTATAAACATAGAGATTTCTCAATCATATGACAAATTGCATATCTCTATATAAACAAGAAAATATACAATATGAAAATTTATCGTACTTGAAATATTAAATCCCTTTCGAGTAATCCTCTCATAAATACATGACACTTCAATCGTAGCACTTTATAACTGAATATTGCAAATCATCTACCTTACTCCACATGAAGAAGAAGATCTTCATTATTGTATTAGAAGTGTCATTATTTTATCAGGTAAAATTCGTTTTTACTTTTTTATCACATGAGAACCAATTATATGAAATCTTTAGGATTAAAAAGTATATTCTCATATTATGGGTTCTTATTGAATTTTTTTCCCAATGACAAGCGCTTAAAAAAAGCAAAATAAATGATTAAATAAAATAAAAGCAATAATCTGATGATATTTACATTAATGAGACATATATAAATGATATGCAAAATATATATAACTGAGAAAGTGCAAACAAGAGATAAAATCAGAGAAGTTTAAATGGAAATTCAAAAGAAGAAAAGTGAGAGGTGCCCATTTCAAGATTGAACCAGGCAGCTCTTTCTCTTCAAAAGTAAAGCGTACCAAACTATCAAGTTGGGACTCCCAACCACCATTTTTGCACCTTACTGATCAGGAGTATGGGGTACCTTATCTGTATCTCGATGAACATCACTCACCTTAGTTTCCACCACACGCATTAGAACATCTTACATTAATATCACCCATAATGGGAACGGTTAGACCACCCATCGGCAACGACTCACATCAATCCTAAGTTGTCAGAATACTTCCTCACTCGTGAGTGGTGGACTCATTGGTCCTCGGCCATAGTTCATGAAAGTTTTTGGAGGATTGTGCGCAAATTGAGAGATAGGCGTTAGGAGAATACAAAGACATCATAAAACGCTCGAGATTTACTGACCATGACAACTTTCACACGCCAAACACAGACGCATGGTCGTGTATATCGGATTCGGATGCTATATTAGGTGATAATATAAGGCATATGAGGACTTGGGTTGGAGAGAGCTAGAGACTAAGTTCTCTCTTGACCACTAGGCCGAAACCATATTTATTCGGTGTTGACCTCACTTCGTTCTTTCGTTATCACTTGGCAATTGTCCATACCATGCCGCTCTCAAATGTCCAATGGCAGACCTCGATCTGGCCGGGAGCTGACCCGAGCGCGAGGAACGCCTCATGGGTAGACCGCCAGGTCGATGTGTCCATATGACAGATGGCGACGCCGCGGTTGATCTTTGCCTTGGACTTGGGGTCTAGTATGTCCGCTTCGTAAACGCGGACATTTTGAAACGAATGACAGTAATAGACCATGTAAGGAAATAGATTCTGGTGACACGCCATGATGGACTTGCTCACTTCGGCATCCTCAATCCTATTGATCAGCCCAATTAAAACCTCTTGCTTCGAGCCTCCAGTGCCCTCCGTGGATCGGACCATGATGTCATGACCCAATATCGAGGTGGCGAAGTCAATCATGTCCTCGATAGAGGCCACGCACCTCTTGGTTTTGCCTTGGATCGTTGCAACCTCACACTGGCCTAGTGTGAGCGCCATGATCTTCTCCACAGTGGAATTCTCACCGAAATGGAATATTTGCTTCAGCTCAGCGAGCTTTGATGTTGAGAACGGTAGTTTGGAGGATATGCTGCGGGGCAAAAATGACCTTTTGGGCATGTTGTCCCAAAGATCGGGCATCGACATCACGTTCCCGCTCTTCAGCATTGACTCTCGGAAGTACAGGCCTGGCTCCATGCCCCTATTTACGTTCTTGTCATCAGTTTTCGCCGTAGTATCGACATTAACGCGGTAATACTTTATAAAGGCGTTCACACTATGGGTAGGCTCCTCGTTGCTGTGGTTGGTGACTGTGTCTGTTACTGCGACACCATTGAATGATGAGTTTAGGAAGCAAAGCAGTTCTGCCTCCTCACAGAAAGATAGGAGGTGATCGGAGATGGCGCCTTTAGCGACGAGTTGGGTGAAGATGGCCGCGGATGCGGCGGTCAGGGGTGACGCTTTGAAGAAGAGGACCGGTGGTATGGGGAGGTTGTTGGTGATTTGTTTGTTCCAGTAACTGACAAGGTATGCTTTGGGAGAGATTGAGTTAACCTCGCCGGTGAGGGAGTCGGACTCGGGAGTGGCTCTAGCGACGGTGGTAAGGACCTGTAGCAGGACAATCCAGAAGAGAAAATCAAGGAGTGACTGTTAGCTAGAAGTTTATATAGTCACGATTAGAATGGACATTGTAACGCACATGCAAAAAAGTATAAGTCACGTAACACGAGATTAGAACCACATAATAACATGATTGGAATTATCTTTACAATGAACACAGATGACCCAACAATTTATTCCTAACAATTATTAACGTATGTTATCTGATGCTTGTGTCTAAAAGTGGTAACGTCATGCTCAGTCATTTAAAATGACTGCTGCAACTTACATGCTTTCATACTATCAAAGCTTTACATTTTCACTTGATTATCTACGTTTCATTCACATTTCTTTGTTAGCGTAAAGAACACATAAACATGATCGACCAACTGACATGCGTTAAGATAATCCACACGAGAAATAAATAATATTATGAGGTTAGATTTTGATACAAACTAACATATTTAGTTTCTTGCGTGCGTAAATTATATCAAGTAGTTCTTAGGAAGCCTTGGCTGCCCATTTGGTCCGACAACCTATGCACTGTACTTCTTAGGTAAAAAGTATATACTGATTAAACACTAAGATATCGAAGTAAACAAATAGCCCTGTCTCCGCATGAAAACACAAAGAGAGAGATGAGCAGTTGGATACGCATGGATGATGAGAGCTCGACAAATTACTGACATGGAGAGAAGAGACCAGGAGGAGGAGGAGGAAGAGGGAGGGGAGAGCCATTGTGCTGAAACTGTTGCACATGTATTTGTTCAATCAGGGGGCGGAAATGCTGATGATTGTCGTAGGGTTTGGTCGATTGAGCCAGAAATTTATAGGACCAGAGATTCGTTAAGGACAAAATGGATAAAGCGAAAGGAACAAAAGAACCACTGTGTCTCTAGTTGAACTTGCAAAATATGGTTTTCCTTTTATACGCACGAATAAGTATTTGGCGTTGTGTGTGGGGACTACTCCCGTTGGAATCAACGTTATAGTATTTCGTTCTAAAGGCATGGAGCCATCCACACATTATGCACGTGGATGGATGGCTATAGGAAATAGGAATTAGTGCACTATAAGTCTTAAAATTTATCGTAAAAAGTGCAATTGAGTATTAAAACTTGTTAAACTGGTACAATAAAGTCTCTCCATCAACTCTATTCAATTTGACTAACGGAAAATGCTAATGTCGTTTCTTTTATTATTTTATTAAGACATGTGGCGGTGCTCATCAAGTGCTAAATTAGAAAAAAATTGAAAATTTTAAAAGAAAAATTTTAAAAATTCAAAAAATTCAAAAAAAGGAAAGAAAAGGAACATAGGAGGAAAAAAAAAGAACAATTTTTTTTAAAAATGGTTAATACCACGAAAAACCCCTAACTGGTACATCTGTGACAAATTTACCAAAAACTAATTTTTTGACCATAAAAAATCCCAAGCTGGTACATCTTTTACCCTCTGTTAGTTTCCGTTAAATTTTACCATTAAATTCTGTGTTGGATGACATGTGGTAGTCGTGTACCAGTTTAGGGTTTTACGTTCCATTTGTCACAGGTATATCAGTTTGTGATTTTTCGTTGTATTAATTCAATTTAACGGAGGGTAAATTTGTCGTAAATATATAAGTTTGGGATTTTTGGTGGTCAAAAAATTAATTTAGGGTAAATTTGTCACAGATATACTAGTTTGGGATTTTTCGTGATAAAAAATTAATTTGAGATAAATTTATCACACGTGTACTAATTTAAGGTTTTTTGTGATATTAACCCTTTTGAGAAAAAGGGGCAAGACCTTGCACGAAGACTGACTCCCCTTCTCCTTTACCCTTTTCCTTTCATATGAGGTATTTTTTGGGAACTGCAAAGCTCCTCCTTGATTTTGAAGGATGTGGAGAAGGGGGATTCAGACCAGAAAAAAAGAGGGGATAATGTCGTTGCCCCAGCATAGACATCTACATCTTCCTCCTGAACTTTTGTTTTTCTTTTTTTAAATTTTTTTGCTATTTTCGCGAGCGGTTGGAAGTCTTTCTCAAATTTTCAGTGTTCCCTATCGAAAGTGCGAATTGGAACCGACTGAACTGGATCTATGCAGAGAAGGTTGGACTTAGCCAGCAAATTCGAGAGCACCTCTCCGTCGTCGGCATCTTTGATGAAGGTACAGCTGTGGAGGCCATGGCCAATCCTACCACAGCCATGGCAGAATAATGGGAGTCTTTCATATTTAAAACTAATCCAAGAAATTCTCCGCAGGCGATCTACGAAGGTTGAACCCCTCTCAAAAGAGATTCATTGCCTTTAATCTCAACTTTCGCTCGCCAAGAATCGAAACCATTGTTTCTTTGGGAAACCAGAAGAGGAGATCTTTCTTTTCTTTTTCTTTTTTATTTAAATTTTTTTCTAAAATTTTCATTATTTGATGAGGCGCTTAGTAGGTGTCACGTGTCTTAAGAATGTAATAAAAATAATCATGTCAGCACTTTCCGGCGGTCAAATGAGACGGAGTCAATAGAGGAACTTGATTACACCATTTTGACAAGTTTTAAGACATGATTACACTTTCCAAAAATTTTAGGATTCAAGTGTACTTTCTAGAAATTTTGGTGCACTTATTCTTAGAAAATACTACTCCTCTTGGTTCGATGACGACGGTACAAAGCTTGTGCCTACCTCCTCAGAGAGAGAGAGAGAGAGAGAGAGAGAGAGAGAGAGAGAGAGAGAGAGAGAGAGAGAGATGCCCGGATAGATGGCAATGCTATGGAGGCCAGTACTAGTTGCGACTAGTGTAGCTGTGGATGAAGCTAATGAAGGGTAAATATCTCTATGTTAAGTTTACATGTGCATTCATTTGACATGTGAATGCATGCCACCCATCATGGTATTATTTAATTTAATTTATCTTATTTTTAACAAGAAAATATTAGAAAAAGGATCGATTGAGGTTTATGTCTGCACTAACTTCTAGACATCTATGGTGTCAATTTCACATCAGCATCCCTATTTTTGGTGAGAAGTGCTCCAATTGGCAGATTGAGATCTTTGAAAGTGATGATGATAAATCTAAAGATATTTATGAAATTTGTGGCTCACAATTTAATGGGATAAACATTATGAGACAAGACGTGGGATTGTCATCTTACCCAAGTACATGGGTTGATGTCCATCGAATAATTGAGAAGCTATTGTCACTCTCCTTCACAATAATTCTTTTCTTGCAATAACTAATAAAGATTTTTTTTTGAAAAGAAATTATAGAGTGTGTAGGAAGAGAGAGAGAGAGAGAGAGAGAGAGAGAGAGAGAGAGAGAGAGATGGCTATGCCCGCAAGAAGGATGCCCGGCTTGATGGCGATGCTATAGAGGCCTCTACTAGTGGTGACTGGTGTAATTGTGGGCGAAGCTGATGGAGGGTAAATATTTTTAAGTTGAGTTTATATGTGCATTCATTTGACATGTGAGCACGCCACCTGTCCTGGCATTGTTTTTTTTAACTATTCTTATTGTTAGTTAGAAAATATTAGAAAAGGACCAATTGAAGTTTTACGTGGGCACTAATATCTATGGTGTCAATTTCACATCAGCATCCTTATTTTTGGCGAGTAGTGCTCCAATTGATAGATTGAGGGATAATGACGATAAATCCAATGAATTTTGTGGCTCACAATTTAATAAAATAAGCATTATGGGACAGGAAATGTAGGATTGTCACCTTACACAGGTACATGAGGTTATTGTCCATCAAATAATTGAGAATCTATTGTCGCTCTCCTTCACAATAACTCTTTTCTTGCGGTAACTGATCGGGATTTTTTTTTTCGGAAATATATATCACGGAGGACTTAATTACACCACTTTGGTTAGTTTTAGGATATGATTGCAATTTTCGAAAATTTTATAATTCAATTACACTTTTGTGATAAGTTTTATGACTTTTAATGTACTTATCATAGAAAATACTACTCCTCATGGTTCGATGAATTCTCGGGTATACTGGATCAGTGAATAATATGTTCCACTATGAATAATATGTCGTAGTCTTGGGTATAACGAATCGGTGAATAATATTTTCCTCTATGAATTCTCTTACTGTTGTTTATGTGATATTTTTGTAAGACACGGCCTCCACCCACTATGTAGTCGTGACCAGAATAAAACTATGTTTCTTGGTCGATGGAGGATATATATTACCAATTACATCCATCGCCCAAACTCTAAATGGCCTGGGCTTAACAATGGGCTTTAGCATGGAAGCCGATACGTGTTGTACAGGCCCATACATTTGGCAAGACTTACAACTTTTAGCATAGTTGATACAGTCTTTAGTTATCAATGGCCAGAGGTAATCATGGCGGCACAATAGCCATTTCATCTTTATTCCTGTTTGATGCGCAACGCAACACAGATACCCTAATGGACTTCAGCCATTGCTAACATCGACTCTTCCTTACCCAGGCATCTCAGTAGGTCCTTCGACTGTTCGCCTATATAATTTATCTCCTAGCAAGATATATTTGAGTGCTTTTCATTTAAACTTCTTATCTTGCGACCTAGGATCTCTTAGATAATTGACAAAAGGTGTTCGCCAGTCACCTTCATTATCGATGACATTAATGGGCATTCAACTACGCTGGCTCAACGGTTGCTCTTATATCGCCGACAGCAAGATCTTGGAACATTCATGTGGATGTGAGCCTTTTCCGCTCTCTCTTTGCTCCTCGAAGACCCCACTGTTTGATCATAGCGACGGGCTATCTGAGCCTCGTCTTGGCTAATCTCTACGATGCATGCAAAACACTTTGTCTAAGTACATCGGTTGAAGGCGTAGTTCCGGACGTTACTTTGAGTGGAAATACTAAGATTCGAACCTGAATTGCTGAATCTAAATCAAAGACTTGACCAATGAATTAATCCTCTGAGGAGCGCCAATGACTTAATTTCCGTTGTGCTATTGAACTTCAGTCGTAGATGCTTGTCGAGAAAAAACAGAAGAAAGTAACTTCAGATAGTATATCACTTGATGCATAATGTCGATAGGGACAACTGACTAATAGTAGCTGGGACAAAACAGAAATATCCCTCTTCTTTAGTTATCAAATTCTGTTGATGTTAGACGTGAAAATTTTTGCAAAAATGATTAGAAGTAGCCCTTTGCTTAAAATTCAATAAAATAATTAGCAAATGGTACTTGCAATTCTTGAATCAAGTGAGATCGATCGTGTGCTTCACCCAATGTTCATTAATCTCTTATAATTCCATTTGTTTTGATATCAAGCTGTTGATGGTAGATTTATGAGATGGAAAAATAAATTTAAAAGAGAAGAAAAATCTAACCATGGTATAGTACAGTTTAAGAATTTGAGACATGGAGTCATGTTATGTTCTGAATAGAGAAGAATATTATAGTAAACGAACTTTTTCACGTGCACACCGCAATAATTACAGATACTAGATCAGAGTTATTCAAACACTTGACATTTACTAACCATAACGACATTTACATATATACATGACTATGTTCGTGGATATTACAAAGCAGATACTATATTAGATAATACTTTTAAGCAAATGATGACTTGGGAAAGAGTTAGTAGCTAATTTCTCTCGGTCTCTAGGTCCAACCTATATTATTCAATCTGACCCACATTTCATTTTTTTCATTACTAATTGGCTACTGTCCAGACCGCATAATCCCCATAGACCCAGTGGTAGGCCTCGATCCGACTAGGGCCCGACCCGAGCGCAAGGAATGCCTCGTAATTTGGACTCCACGCCGACGTGTCCATATGACAGAGGGCGACGCCATGGTTGATTTTGGCCTTGGACACAAGATCCAGTATATCCACTTCGTAAACCCGGAGTGTCAGAAACGCATGACAGTAATAGATCATGTAAGGAAATAGAGTCTCGTGGCATGCCATGGGCGGACTTGATTTACTCCCGTCAATCCTTTTCACTTGTCCAATCAAGATCTCACGCTTTGACCCCCCGACGCTCTCCGTGGATTGAAGCTTGATGTCGTGGCCTAGTATTGAGGTGGCGAAGTCGATCATGCCCTCAACAGAGCTAACACATCGCTTGGTCTCACCTTGGATCGGCGCTCTCTCGCACCAGCTGAGGGTGCGTACCATGATCTTCTCTATGTTGGAATCGTCTCTAGCATGGAAGATTTGCTTCAGCTCGGCGAGCTTCAAGGTCGAGAACGGTAATCCAGAGGAAATGCTTCTTGGCAAAAATGACCTTTTGGGCGTTTTGACACGAAGATCCGGCATCCGGATCACATTCCCACTCCTCAGCGTCGATTCCCGAAAGAATTTGCTAGGCTCCGCACCCCTGTTCACGTTCATGCCACCTGCCAGTGTTGTGGCACCTTTTTCGTCTCCTTAGGCAAGTGGATAGGATAATAAGGCTGAGAAGCAGAGCAGTTGTGCTGCCATGCAGAAAGATAGGAGGTGATCGGAGATGGCATCACTACAAAAAAAACAAGGATTTTGCCACGAAATTTAGCGACGGAAAATTTTTCGTTGCTAATTTACGACGAAATTTGCGACGAAAAATAAATCCGTCGCAAATTAGCGACGGAAAGTTTTTGTCGCTAATTTGCAACGGAATTTGCCAAGAAATAAAAATTCGTCGCAAATTAGCAACGGAAAATAAATCCGTCGCAAAAATAGCGATGGAATTTGCGACGGAAAATTAGTCGTCGCAAATTAGCGACGGAATTTGTGACGGAAAATAAATCCGTCGCAAATTGTCCGTCGGAAATGCCGTCGCCAATTTGCGACGGATTTATTTTCCGTCGCTAATTTGTGATGGATTTATTTTCCGTCACAAATTCCGTCGCTAATTTGCGACGGAAAATAAATCCGTCGCAAATTTACGATGGAAAATAAATCCGTCGCAAATTAGCGATGGAAAAATAAATCCGTCGCAAAAATTCGTTTAGCGACGAATTTTGCCAAATTTTTCGTCGCAAAATTCGTCACTAAAACCTTGTTTTTTTTTAGTGTTCTAAAACTAAACCTAAGTTCTTCTAAGTCTAATCACGATGATTACCATGTCTCAATCTCTCGTTATAAGGACGAGGACTACATAAGGAATATACTCCATCACAAGACAAACTAAATATTGCCTAATGAAATCAATCTAATGCAAACTAACAAATTATTTATTGAAATTCAAACTAAATTGGATGATTGTCACAAGTTCAAATTCAAAAGAGATTGGACGATTTGCTACACGTCCAATTCTAAGAGAGATTAGATATTACAAATTCAAATTAGATAAGAAGATCTATTATAAACTCAAGATATTAGATAATCTCTTAAAATGTTCTCGTCCCAAATAAGCTTTTTTAGATTCGATCGGTGCAAATCTTATCTTATTTTTTTTCAAGACTTAGATATAGATAACACAGATATCTATTTAGTTGAATATGGCGGTTTCCTCCGCACGTAGCTCTTATGTATGCATAAATATATGGGTAAATAAATTATAGCAATTTTCAAATAGATCGGAATCGGGTGGATGTATGAAATGTAAAGTCAATGTATCTATATAGGGATATCTATAGGAGATCATATAAAAGAGATATTCTTATTTAAACCTAACCAATTTGATCTAACCAATTAGATGAATTACTCCTAAAGGGTTACATCCGAATGATGAGTGAATAGAGGGCATGCATTCTATTAGAGAAATATTTAGAAGATTCCCTATATTTTCTTTAATTGATTGTAATTGATATTTACCCTTTTAGATAGTCATCCTATAAAATCGATAAATAGGTTCGTGTACTCTTCATTTGACAATTGCTCTTAATTTTTTTATCACATTCTTGACTTGGTATCAGAGCCCTATTGTTATTTGAGAAAGCGTCAATCGAGTTTGTTTGTAACAACGACATCCACATCAGTCATGTTTCTCCACAGTGTTCGTAATGCTAGTCACTTCGGCCCATTTCGCAACAACCTCCCGTAGTTATTTGACATTCCTTTGCTGCTCTAATTGAAAAAAAAAAACATCACCAGACTTGCCGCCCTTAGACGAATTAGATCATGACATTTACTAATTCGTCAAATATGAGTAATATGTCATTGTATGTAAAAGTGTAGAAGCATATCTACTCAAGGTTCCGACGGAATTAGCGACGGATTCGAAAAATTGGTCAGTATAAACATTTCCGTCGCTAATTCCGTTGCAAATTAGTGACGGATTTGAAAAAATGGGCGCCATGTGCCGCGAAGATCACTTCCGTCGCTAATTCCGTCGCAAATTTGCGACGGAAAAATAAATCCGTCGCAAATTTGCGACGGAAAAATAAATCCGTCGCAAATTAGCAACGGATTTTGCGACGGATTGGAAAATGCCCTTTATTTTTGGAATCCGTTGCAAAATCCGTCGCAAATTTGCGACGGAAAAATAAATCCGTTGCAAATTTGCAACGAAAAATAAATCCGTCGCAAATTTGCGATAAAAAATAAATCCGTCACAAATTTGCGACGGATTTTGTGACAGATTTGACCAAAAAAAAGGAAAAATTCCCGCCCATTTGACCAAAAAAAAAAAGAAAAATTCCCTCCCATCCTTTTCCCCCCCTTCTCTCTATTCCTTTTTCTTTTTCTTTTTCTTGTCTTCTTCGCCCATTTGCGATGGAGGATTACGGAGGCCAGAGCCATTACGAGGAAGACAACACGTTCGCCTTCGACGGCGAGGAGGAAATCTACGAAGATCAGCAACTCCTGCAGTACCAGCATCAGCATCAACATCAGCAGCAGCAGCAGCAGCAGACGGAGCGGCGATATGTCGGACCTGAGGTGGACTCGTTCAGCGGCGGCGACGGCGAAGAAACCGACCGGAGGCGTCCGGTGGAACACCGCGACTCTTCTTCGAGGTTAGCTTGTTCGGGTTTCGAGGGCTGTCTGATTCGGATTCTGTGGAGTTTTGTGCTAATTGGGGAATTTCGAAGCTGGGCGCACTTGGGTTTTTATTGAGCTATTACAAGATGACGGGATATTGCCGGACGAAGAATAATTCTGGGTTTCTTTTTTTATTTGGCCCGCTTCTTGCGATAGGAAACTCTTTGTTGGAGGCATTTCATGGGAGACTACTGAAGGTATGTCGAGCGTTTTGCCACTGAATTTGTCATGAATTACTTTGGACGTGAAGCGTGTTCTTGGAAATTCTATTGTTGATTTGGATAAATTGGGGGTTCAAACTGTTTAATGCTAAGTGTCGCGAATCTGTCTAGTGGCATAAGGATCATAATTCGTAACTACTAAACGTTGCTTGCTACTCCGTATCGTTACCTGCCAGCAATCAGTATGTTTTAAGAAGTTCGAATTCTTCTGTCTTAGGGGAATGTCTAGAAGTCCCATGAAGTGGATAATAGGAAGTAACCAAATCATCTTCGGTCCTCATTGTAGATTTCAATTTGTGCTTGCGCACTGTCCTTTCCAGAGTAGTGAAATGTCGATGATTATTCTTGGCTGCCCTGAGAGATCCTTATCTTCCGATGTGTCTCACCAACTTCTCATCACTTGATTTGTGATCTATATAGTTTTGATAATCGGCATAATCCCTGTCTATGTCCTCTTATCCTATAATTAAATTCGACGAGTAATTACACGAATTACTGTCTTTTTTTGATTTGATTTTGATGCTAAGGAGATCTTCTGCTCATCTATTTGGATACTTTCCCGTCTTCTGTTCCTCGCTGAATGCATACCTCTGGCTTCAGCAACGGCGTCACTCCTCAAACATGGCGTGCACACGTCAGTAATAACCTATAATTGCAAGGGCTAGTACTTGTGCACCTAAACATGTTTCAGGATTGAGACGGGGGGTTATAGGTGCATTAGGAGTGGATGCAGCATTGAACAGGATATTTAATCATGAAAAACGTAAACATGTTTTTAGTATTGCCAAGTTGTAATGTTGACCATGCCATCTGTTCAAATATAGATAAGTACCAATACACTGTTCAACCTTGTAGCATTTTGTGTATTTTTTTTTTCAGACAGATTCACTAATTATTTTAGCAAGTATGGAGAAATTGCTGACTCTGTGATTATGACGGACAAGTATTCTGGAAGGCCTCGAGGTTTTGGATTTGTCACATTTGCTGATTCATCAGTTGCTGATAAGGTTTTGGAGGAATGCCACGTCATAGACGGTAGAGAGGTAATATTCTCTGTCCCAGTCAATTTTTCTACTACGCAAAACAACTTCCTTGTCATGTTAGAGCTTTCTTGGATGTTGTATCATGTCAGGTAGAAGTGAAGAGAACGATCCCCCGGGAGGATATGGAAGGAAAATCGGCGTTAAGGACAAAAAAAAATCTTTGTCGGTGGACTCCCAGCATTCCTGAGTGAAGGTGGCATATCCCACATTTGATTTTGTCTCTCTGAGACACGAGAATTTATCAGTTGACACCATGCTTTACTATTGCAGATGAGTTGAAGGAGTACTTCTCTTTCTATGGTGGCATAGTTGAGCATCAGATAATGCTAGACCACACGACTGGACGGTCTAGAGGCTTTGGGTTTGTCACATTTGCTGAAGAAGATGCTGTTGAAAGGATAAATATCAGAAGGCAAAGTGCATGAACTTGGAGGGAAACAGGTGAGTTATAATTCCTAACTGGGAGGAAACTTCCTCCTCCTGTTCATCGGAGATGAGCACCTTCTGACGTGGCTCCGACCATAATGCTTAGGTTGAAATTAAGAAGGCTGAACCAAAAAGGGGAGGTAGTGACTACAGTGGAAGCCAATCCAAATTCAGAGCCAGTTTCAACAACAGTGCGGGTGGTTACGCTAAAGAATATTATCCAGGAGATGGGTTTGGTGGGAAAGTAGGCAGAAATTTCGGCGGGGGTTATGGAGGTTTTGACAGTTATGGAGGCTATGGAAGTTATATTGGAAGCTACGGTGGAAGCTCGGCTGCATTCTATGGTGGATATGGTTATGGCTATGGTTTTGGGGGCCCAATGTATGGTGGCGGCGCTTATGGAGGCAGCAGCAGCTATGGTGCCCCTAGTGGTTATGGCGTGAGTGGTTTTTATGCTGGTAATAGAGGCTATGGAAGAGGCGGTGCCCGCTCGTCGCCTAGCCGCCCAGGCCGTCGCCCGTTGCCGCTCCCCGCTCGCCCGGCCACTTGCCCTGCCGTGGCCGAGGGCTGTGCCGACGATCGTGCCGAGGCCTCGCTCATTGGCCGACTGTTGTGCCGACCGTTGCGCCGAGCCCGTTGGAGCTGCAGTTACTCCATTATTTAATCAATGTTAAATATAAATTCTAGAAATGAATTTTGCTTTTAATTAGATTTAAAATCCAAATCGTCTGTAAACAATATTCGTCGCACACTTTGTCGCTAAAGAATTAATAAAAAATCATCACTAAATCCGTTCCGGACCAACGTCTGTGGCAAAAGTCAAAATTTGGAATGGCAAATTAGTGACGAATTTCACCATGGATCAGTTGGTCGCAAATTAATGACCAAAAAAAAAATTCATCAAAAATTAGCGACGAATTTTGCCACGAATACATTTCGTCGCAATTTTTAGACAAAAAAAAAAGAACATTTCGTCGCAATTTAGAGACCAAAAAAAAATTTCGTGGCACATTAGCGACGAATTTTGCGACGAATACAGTTCGTGGCTAATTTGCGACGAATTTTGTGACGGACAATTAGCGACGAATTTTTTGCGACGAATTTTTTTTCGTCATAAATTAGCGACGAAAATTGATATTTTCCATTGCTAAATTTTGCGATGCCGAATTAGCGACGGATTTTTTTCCGTCGCAAAATTCTTCGCAAATTCGTTTAGCGACGAATTTTGCCAAATTTTTCGTCGCAAAATTCGTTGTTAAAACCTTGTTTTTTTGTAGTGCATGTTTAGCCACGAGCTGGGTAAAAAGGGTCGTTTCTGCAGTAGTTAAGGGTGAAACTTTGGATATGAGCACTGGTGTTACGGCGAGGTCGTTGGTGATTTGTTCGTTCCAGTAACGGACAAGGTATTTTTTGGGAGGGATTGAGTTGGCATCGCCGGCAAGGGAGTTGACGTCTGCAGTGGTGGAACCAAAATGAAATGATCGTTGAGTGACTGGAAAGTTAGCATGATGGACGCACCTAGGATAGTTCACCCAGTTTTAAAGATGTGGTAACCCTAAAATACACTTTACAACTCAGTTATATGACAAACAAGGCTACATCACAACCGCAGCACGATGCCAAACAAACTTGGTCAAATAATCTTGCAGTATATACATGGGGCATGGATGAAACTGTAATGAACGTGCAAATGGGTGTAAGCAAAGTAACAAGCAGTTATACCCACGAAATAACAAGAATGAAATCAACTTTTACGAATAAAATAGATAGCATGATAAACATTCCTGACAAATCCTTAACTTGTGTTCACAATCTGAATGATTTACAGTCCCCATTTTCTTTGTCGATGCTTCATGTCTAGTTTAGCATATGTGATTTAGATTGACGCTTCGTTATTGGTGTTTCACATGTCTCTTCTAACATATATAGGAACACAAACAAGATCAACGAACTATGGGTGTTAATGCATGCTGTGAGATTTTGGTGGGACCACAACCAACTGTTCTAAAAGCTTAAGCTATTAGATGAAGGCGTGGTTTATTATTTAATTACTCTAATACTCTCCCGCACGCTTAGTCTAGTTTTTTTGAACTAAGCGTGGAAATATTTAATTGGGAAGGCAAATGGGGCCTAGAAAGATTTGAACTCAGGACCTCCTGTTCTAATACCATATGAGATTTTGGTGGGATCACAACCAACTGTTTTAAAAGATTAAGCTATTAGATAAAAGTGTGATTTATTATTTAATTACTCTAACACATGCAAACTTCAAAGATAGGATGAGTAGTGATTATGGTGTGTGGAAGGGGAGGGAAGAGACATCGAGAAAACTAACATGGAGTGAAAACAGCATGATGAGGAAGAGGGAGAAGAGAGACATTTTGCTAAAACTGGAGAAAAGTGTCAAAAAAGTTCTAAACCTTTTGCATTTGTGCCAATTTAGTCCTAAACATTTTTTTGGTACAAATTCAGTCCTAAACTTTTGTATTGATGCCAATTTAGTCTTAAACCTTTTGCATTGATGTCAATTTAGTCCAAAACCTTTTGCATTGGTGTCAATTCAGTCCTTCCGGCTAATAGCTATTCACGTATCGAAGAACTGAATTGGCACAAATGCAAAATGTTTAGGATTGAATTGGCACAAATGCAAAAGGTTTAGGACTGAATTAGCACAAAAAAAGGTTTAGGACTGAATTGACACAAATGCAAAAGATTTAGGACTTTTTTGACACTTTTCCCGCTAAAACTGATCTGGCTCATTTCTTTAGGGAGAGGGAATGCCGAAAATGTTGGAGGGTTCGCTTGATTGAGCACGAAATTTATAGGACTGATGGCAGAGGTAGAGAGATTCCCCTAGGACAAATGGATGAAGCGAAAGAAACAAAACTTATAATGTTAATTAACTTGCAATTAATTAGAGTTTCATATCAAATGTTCTCTGCCAAGCGAAAGAAATAAAATTTAATAGTTTTTCTACTTCAACTTGCAATTAATAAGTATTGTATCCCGTTTGATTATTAGAAAAATCTATAATACCAATCAGTCGTTGGGGTTTTTTTTTTTAATGATAATGGGGGTGTTCGTGACTCTTTAAGAAATTAACTTACCTTTACTAGTTGTGGCAGTTTCTTTATTCCACACACACCGAGTAATTATTGTTGATACATAGGCTTGTGCTTGGACAAATGTGATGATTTGAACCTAAGGCTCGAGTGAGGAATATAATTGCGGTTATCAACTTAAGCAATCCCTTGACTCTATTTGTTATAAAAAAAAAGGGTCATGATTTCCTCTGCTCAGCCTTCTTAATGGGTATTTACATATATGGATATCACCCATATTTGAATTTAGTTAAGTGTACATGTGGATGATGTCCATAACTTGTGACCTACTAATCAAAAGCATGATATAAAGGAAAATATAAAATAAAAAACAAGTTGGTGTTTGGGGAATTCCTAAGTCCTAAATAATAGAGAGCGAGAGATTGGATTTTTATTGGATTCTATCATTAGGCAGAATCTGTAGGACGTTTGAGCACAAAACAAAGGAAGGCGATGGGAAAGCCCACGTAATTGATGAAAGCATGGAAGAGAATAGGAAAAAAACACTTAAGAATTAGCTAAGGACAAAATCTATTTAAGTAGTAAGTCATACTAATCTACATGATAAAAACGCGATTAAAGAAAAGCATCCATCCATCCTCAGACAGGAAAGGTCTTAGGTTATGTAAAACAAATGGCTTAATGCAATATGCCAATATCGTAAAGGACAACTCTTCCCAAATAATGTAATTAAACAATAAAAGAGCATCCATCCATGCCTCAGATTGGACTGGCCTTGAATAATTAATCAATTCGTGCAATAATCGGATAAATTTTCAAGATGGGAAACTGCGATTTCACATGGAGAAGAGATTCTCCACGTAACCTCCATATCTGTGCATGTAATCACAATAGATAAACTGTGTAACTGGCTCGCTAGTCATGAATTCGGGTTAAAGTCGTTGGGACATGATGCCATCATGAGCAACTTAATTATAATCACTTCTACAAGAGATAAATGAAATCTCCAAGATGTGTGCTTACTTTCCGGGGATTAGGAAAGGAAAGGTCTAATTGGTTCATTTACAAAATGAAACTACATCACACAATATGTATAGCCCACATTTTCTATCATTTGATGTTCTTTAGTGGAAACAATCAACCATATGATAGGATAAATCCCTCTATGTGATTCTTGGTTCCCATGAAGAACCTAAGCTGATTTCTCCACAGTCAACAATTTTACTAGAACTCTCCATATGCAAATAGCCTGTCCACCCGATTCACCAAGACTTCTCAATCAAACCCTAAGAGCTTTTATCCAAACCCGCCAACGATTATAAAACAATTAGACGTTCTTCGTAAAAATCATCTTGTCCCAGTGAGCTGGACAAAATAAGAAAATGAATTGCCTATTGCAAGTCTAAAGATTTCTAACTCAAAAATTGGAGGTCACTCGTTTGAATTTCAATAACTGCGTGCAAGCTGCTCCAGTAAGGACCACTTGCGCAGACCACTCGAACTATTCGTGAGGCTTGTAGGGTGTTCCATGAGCCTCTAGTAGTCCACAAACTTTGGGATCACATGGAGAGAGAGGTGGGTCCTCCCCGGTTCTGTATGATATCTTCAATTGGACTGGACATCTTCTCTGTTAAACCTGTTCACCAATGTCAATTTTGCTTCCACTGTTCATCATGGCCACATGGGTCGATCACTGCCGAGCTGGATAAAAATGCTCATCCAAGAAATGAGTACACTGTAAGTGGACATTCAGCGATGCAGGCCCAAGGGCTGCTCTAATCTTAGCCCATAACAACGTCTTGGCAGTAACGTGATGCTAGAAAGATTCCGTTCGTTGCCGCAGCAATTTTTAAATAATTATATGCCGTTCATCATTCCATATGTAATAATTATTTTGGAGGAAATTGGTAAAAGCTAAAAGTATAGCTATATAAACATAGAGATTTCTCAATCATATGACAAATTCTATATAAATAAGAAAATATACAATACGAAAATTTATCATACTCAAAAATGTTAAATCCCTTTCGAGTAATATTACATGTTCTCTCGTAAATACATGACACTTCAGTTGTAGCACTTCTTAGTTGAATATTGCAAATCATCTACCTTACTCCACATGAAGAAGAAAGTCTTCGTTATTGTAATAGAGGTGCCATTATTTTATCAGGTAAATTTAGTTTTTATTTTTCGTTTTATCGCATGAGAACGACTCATATGAAATCTTTAGGATTAGAAGTCTATTATTATATTATGGGTTCTTATTGAATTTTTTTTCCAATGACAAGCGGTTAAAAAAAGCCAAAAAATCAATAAAATAAAAGCAATAATCTGATGATATTTACATTAATGAGAAATTTATAAATGATATGCAAAATTTATGTAACTGAGAAAGTGCCAACAAAAGATAAAATCGGAAAAGTTTAAACGAAAATTCAAAAGAAGAAAAGTGAGAGGTTGCAATTTCAAGATTGAACTAGGCAGCTCTTTCTCCGCAATGTCAAGCGTACCGAATTATCAAGTTGGGACTCCCAACCACCATTTTTGCACCTTTACTGATCGGGAGTAGAGGGTAACCTTTATCTATCTCTCGATGAACATCATTCACCTTAATTTCCACTACACGCCATTGAACATTCATAGTAATATCACCCATAATGGGAACGGTTAGACCCATCGGCAACAACTCTCATCAATCTTCAGTCGTCAGAATACTTCCTTCCTCGCGAGTGGTGGACTTATTGGTCCTCCGCCATAGTTCATGAAAGTTTTTGGAGGATAGTTTGCAAATTGAGAGATAGGCGTTAGGAATATCTAAACACACGGCATAGTAGAATACAAAGACATCATAAAAACACTTAAGATTTACTGATCATGACAACTTTCACGCACTAAACACAGACGCATAGTTCTGCGTATCGGATTTAGATACTATATTAGACGATAATATAAGGCGAATGAGGACTTGGGTTGAAGCCAGCGAGAGACTAAGTTCTCTCTTGATCACTAGGCCGAACCCATATTTATTCGGTGTTGGCCACACTTCGTTCTTTCATTATCACTCAGCGGTTGTCCATACCATGCTGTTCTCATATGCCCAATGGCAGACCTCGATCCGGCCAGGACCCGACCCGAGCGTGAGGAACGCCTCGTGGGTAGGCCCCCAAGCCGACGTGTCCATATGACAGATGGCGACGCCGTGGTTGATCTTAGCCTTGGACTTGCGGTCTAGTATGTCTACTTCGTAAATGCGGTCGTTTTCTAATGCATGGCAGTGATATACCATGTAAGGAAATAGATTCTGGTGACAGGCCACGGGCTTGCTCACTTCGGCTCCCTTGAGCCTAATGACCAGCCCGATCAAAACCTCTTGCTTCGAGCCTCCGGTGCCCTCCGTGGATCGGACCGCGACGTCATGACCCAATATCGAGGTGGCGAAATCGATCATGTCCTCGATGGAGGCCACGCACCTCTTGGTTTCACCATGGATCGCCGCACCCTCACACTGGCCTAGTGTGTGTGCCATGATCTTCTCCATTGTGGAATTCTCAACGGAATGGAATATTTGCTTCAGCTCTGCAAGCTTTGAGGTTGAGAATGGCAATTTGGAGGATATGCCGCGGGGCAAAAATGACCTTTTGGGCAAATTGTCCCGGAGGGCGGGCATTGACATCACGTTACCGCTCTTCAGCATTGACTCTCGGAAGAACACGCTTGGCTCCATGCCCCTATTTACATTCTTGTCATCAGCTTTCACCGTTGTATCGACATCAAAGTGGAAATTCTTGTTGTTAGCATCGGGAGGCGGCCCCCAATTTATGTTGCTAGCATCGGCAGACTCCAAGTTGCTGTCTGTCACTTCGACGCCATTAAATGATGAGTTCAAGAAGCAAAGTAGTTTTGCCTCCTCACAGAAAGATAGGAGGTGATCGGAGATGGCGTCATTAGCGACAAGTTGGGTGAAGATGGCCGCGGATGCAACGGTCAGGGGTGATGCTTTGGAGAAGAGGACTGGTGGCCTGGGGAGGTTATTGGTGATTTGCTTGTCCCAGTAATGGATAAGGTATGCTTTGGGAGAGATCGCGTTAGCCTCGCCGGCCAGGGAGTCGAATTTTGGGGCGGCTCTAGCGACGGTGGTGACAACCTGTCGCAAGACAATCCACAGGAGAAAATCAAAGAGTGACTGTGAGCTAGAAGTTTATATAAGAGAAATGATTACATGATAGCTCCGTCACTTTTAATGGAGTGATGGAGCCGTTTCCGCCACTCACTTTTCATTGTTCTTTGTACTCTAAAAAAAATAGAAAGAAAGAAGGGATATGTGCATTGGAAGTCGCAAAATTTGTTATGAAAATGCAATTGAATTTTAAAACTTTCAAAAAATGCAACTGAGTCCTAAAACTTATTACGAAAGTGCAATTGATTCCTAAAACTTTTTAATAAGTGCAATTAAGTCCTAAAACTTATCAAATTGGTCTAATCAAGTCCTTTTGTTGATTGCAACTTTTGAAAGTTTTGGTACTCGAATACATTGTACTCTAAAAAAAATAGAAAGAAAGAAGGGATATGTGCATTGGAAGTCGCAAAATTTGTTATGAAAATACAATTGAGTTTTAAAACTTTCAAAAAATGCAACTGAGTCCTAAAACTTATTACGAAAGTACAATTGATTCCCAAAACTTTTTAATAAGTGCAATTAAGTCCTAAAACTTATCAAATTGGTCTAATCAAGTCCTTTGGTTGATTGCACCTTTTGAAAGTTTTGATACTCGAATACACTTTCATGATAAGTTTTAGAACTTTACTGTGCCTTTTGAAGTTTTAGGACTTGATTACATTTTTGTGACAAGTTTTAGGATTTGATTGCACTTTTTAAAATTTTTAGGACTTAATTACAATTTTGTGACAAGTTTTAAGATTTTCAATACATTTATCCCAAGACAGTAAGTGGAGCCCACCCCATGCTAGTATGAAAGTGAGTGGTTCTCTTTGCACCATTGCTACATGAAAGTGACGGTACCGTCAAGCTAGCATCCCTCAAAATCACGATTAGAATGGACATTATGCACTTAACATAATTGTGCAATGGCAGAATTAAGGAAGTAAAATAGACATACGTAAAATTGTAACGAACATGCAAAAAAGTATAAGTCACGTAACACAAAATTAGAACCACATAATAACATGATTGGAATTATCTTTACAATGAACATAGATGACCCAACAATTTATTCCTAATAATCATTAACGTATGTTATCTGATGCTTGTGTCCGAAAGTAGTAACGTCACGCTCAATCACTTAAAATGACTGTTACAACTTACATGCTTTCATATTATCAAAGCTTTATATTTTCACTTGATCATCTACGTTTCATTCACATTTCTTTGTTAGCGTAAAGAGCACATAAACATGATCGATCAACTGACACGCGTTAAGATAACCCGTGCGAGAAATAAATAATATTATGAGGTTAGGTTTTGGTACAAACTAACATTTAGTTTCTTGCATGCGTAAATTATATTGAATAGTTCTTATGAAGCCTGGGCTGCCCATTTGGTCCGATAACCTATACACTGTAAACCAATATAAAGAGATTGGGTTTAAAAAAAAAATAACGGATAAGAAGTAATTGCTAATGGAGTAAATGGCCGCAAAAATTTTTCAGCGTTAAATTTTCTTCATAGGTAAAAAAGTATATATACTGATTAAACACAAGATATCGAATCAAACATGTAGCCCCTATCTCTGCATGAAAACACAAAGAGAGAGAGATGAGCAGTTGGATACGCATGGAGGATGAGAGAGCTCGACAAAATACTGACATGGAGAGAAGAAAGCAGGAGGAGGAGAGGGAGGAAGAGGGAGGTGAGAGCCATTGTGCTGAAACTGTTGGGCATGTATTTCAGATTTGTTCAATCAGGGAGAGGAAATGCTGATGATTGTCGATAGGGTTTGGTCGATTGAGCCAGGAATTTATAGGACCACAGATTCGATAAGGACAAAATGGATAAATCGAAAGGAACAAAAGAACCACTGTGTCTCTAGTTGAACTTGCAAATGGTTTTCCTTTTATACGTACAAATAAGTATTTGGCGTTGTGTGTGGCGACTACTCCCGTTGGAATCAACATTATAGTATTTCGTCCTAAATTGGCCCATTCCACGGAGCAATCCACGCATTATGCACATGAATTGCTATAGAAAATAGGAATTAGTGCTCTAGAAATCCTAAAACTTATTAAATTGATGCAATCAAAGTCCCTTCATAAACTCCGTTCAATTTGGCTAACAAAAAATGCTAATGCGGCTTTTTTTATAATTTTATTAAGACACGTGGCGGCGCTCATCAAGTTCCACACTAGAAAAAATTGAAAATTTTAAAAGAAAAATTTTCTAATTTTATAAATTCAAAAAAGAAAAGAAAAGGAAGATAGGAGGAAAAAAAAGAATGAAAAATTTAAAAAAAAGTTAAAAATTTAAAAAAAAAGGGGCAAGACATTGCATGAAGACGACTCCTATTATCCTTTACCCTTTTCCTCCCATGTGGGGTTTTTTTGGGAAGAGATAACGACACAAACAGTTCTTAAACTTTGGCCCAATATGAAATGCGATCTATTAACTTTTAATTTGTTTAATGTAATCCATGAACTTTAGCGTAATTTTCAATGTTATCTTTGAACTTTTAATTTATTTAATGTGGTCCCTTGACTATATGAAAATGTTCAATATAGTTTTCGAACTACATTGAATATTTTCATATAGTTCAGGGACAAAATTGAATATGCACAATAAGTTTAGGGACGATATTAAACAAATTAAAAGTTCAGGGATCATATTGAATAAATTAAAATTTCAGGAATTATATTGCACATTAGGTTAAACTTCAGGAACTGTTTATGTTATTTTTCATTTGGGAACTACAAAGGTCCTCCTTGATTTTGAAGGACGTGGAGAAGGGGGATTCAGACCAGAAAAAAGAAGGGGACGATGACGTTGCCCCAGTGTAGACATCTACATCTTCCTCCTGAACTTCTTTTTTTTAATAAATTTTTTGCGACTTTCGCAAGCGCCTGGAAGTCTTTCTCAAATTTTCAGTGTTCTCTATCGAAATTACGAATTGGAACCGACTAAACTGGGTTGATATAGAGAAGGTTGGACTCAGCTCACGAATTCGAGAGCACCTCCCCGTCGTCAGCATCTTTAATGAAGGTACAGGCTATGGCTGTGGAGGCCATGGCCAATCCTACCACAGCTATAGCCATGGGAGCCTTTCATATTTAAAATTGATCCAAGAAATTCTCCGTAGGCGATCTGTGAAGGTTAAAAACCCTTAAAAGAGATTCATTGCCTTGATTACGTCACTTTGACAAGTTTTAAAATATTATTACACTTTATGAAAATTTTAGGATTTATTGATGACGACGGGACAAAATTTGTGCCCACCTCCACAGAGAGAGAGAGAGAGATGCTCGGATCAACGACAATGCTATGGAGGCCAGTGCTAGTGGCAATTGGCGACTGGTGTAGCTATAGGCGAAGTTGATGGAGGGTAAATATCTCTAGGTTAAGTTTATATGTGCATTCATTCGACATGTGAATGCACGCCACCTGTCCTAGTATTATTTAATTTTAATTTATCTTATTGTTAGCAAGATAATATTAGGAGACTGATTGAGCTGTATGTGTGCACTAACTTTTGGATATCTATGGTGTCAATTTCACACTAGTGTCCTTATTTTTGGCGAGAAGTTCTCCAATTGGTAAATTGAGATCTTTTACAGCGATGATGATAAATCCGAAAATAATTATTAATTTTGTGGCCCACAATTTAATAGAATAAGCATTATGAGACAAGAAATGTAGGGATTATCACCTTACTCATGTATATGGCTTAATGTCCATCGAATAATTGAGAAGCTATTGTCACTCTCCTTCACAATAATTCTTTTCTTGCAATAAATGATTCGATTTTTTTTTGGAAAAGAAATTATAGAGTGTGTAGGACTAGATTACATCACTTTGATCAGTTTTAGGATATGATTACAATTTTCGAAAGTTTTAGGACTCAATTATATTTTCACAATAAGCTTTAGGACGTTTAGTACATTTATCCCTAGAAAATACTACTCCTCCCGATTCGATGACGATGAGACAAAGCTTGTGCCTCCCTCCACACAGAGAGAGAAAGAGAGGTGGGTATGCCCGCGAGAAAGATGCCCGGATTGATGGCGATGCTATGGAGGCCACTACTAGTGGTGATTGGTGTAGTTGTGGGTGAAGTTGATGGAGAGTAAATATCTGGAGGTTAAGTTTACAAGTGCATTCATTTGACATGTGACTGCACGCCACCATTGTTTAATTTTAACTTATCTTATTGTTAGCTAGAAAAAAAGGACCGATTGAAGTTTATGTGTGCACTAACTTCTGGAAATCTATCGTATCAGTTTCACATCAGCATCCTTATTTTTGGCGAGAAGTGCTCCAATTGTCAAATTGAGATCTTTGAGAGTGATGACGATAAATCCGATCAATTTTGTGGCTCATAATTTAATAAAATAAGCATTATGGGACAAGACATGTAGGATTGTCACCATACACATGTACATGGATTCACGTCCATCGAATAATTGAGAATCTATTGTCACTCTCCTTCACAATAATTCTTTCTTGCAGCTACTAATTGGATTTTTTTTTTTGGTGACTAGTGTAGCTGTAGGCGAAGCTGATGGAGGGTAAATATCTCTAGGTTAAGTTTACATGTGCATTCATTTGACATGTGAATGCACGCCACCTGTTCTAGTATTATTCAATTTTAATTAATCTTATTGTTAGCAAGATAATATTAGGAAAGGACTGATTAAGGTTTATGTGTGCACTAACTTTTGGACATCTATGGTGTCAATTTCACACCAGCGTCCTTATTTTTGGCGAGAAGTGCTCCAATTGGTAAATTGAGATCTTTTACAGCGATGATGATAAATCTGAAGATAATTATGAATTTTGTGGCTCACAATTTAATGGAATAAGCATTATGAGACAAGACATGTAGGATTGTCACCTTATCTCATGTACAGGGGTTAATGTCCATCGAATAATTGAGAAGCTATCGTCACTTTCCTTCCCAATAATTCTTTTCTTGCAATAACTATTTGGATATTTTTTTTTTGGAAAAGAAATTATAGAGTGTGTAGGACTAGATTACATCACTTTGATCAGTTTTAGGATATGATTACAATTTTCAAAAGTTTTAAAACTCAATTATACTTTCGTGACAAGTTTTAGGATGTATAATACACTTATCCCTAGAAAATACTTCTCCCGGTTCGATGACGATGAGACAAAGCTTGTGCCGAGAGAGAGAGAGAGAGAGAGAGAGAGAGAGAGAGAGAGAGAGAGAGAGAGAGAGAGAGAGAGAGAGAGGTGGCGCGAGAAAGATGCCCGGATTGATGGCGATGCATGACTGGTGTAACTGTGGGCGAAGCTAATGGAGGGTAAATATCTCTAGGTTAAGTTTACATATGCATTCATTTGACACATGAAAGCACGCCACATGTCCTGGCATTGTTTAATTTTAACTTATCTTATTGTTAGCTAGAAAATATTAGAAAAGGACCAATTGAAGTTTTATGTGGGCACTAACTTCTGAAAATCTATGGTGTCAATTTCACATCAGCATCCCTATTTTTGGCGAGAAGTGCTCCAATTGATAGATTGAGATCTTTGAGAGTGATGACGATAAATCCAATGAATTTTGTGGCTCATAATTTAATAAAATAAGCATTATGGGACAAGACATGTAGGATTGTCACCATACACATGTACATGGATTCACGTCCATCGAATAATTGAGAATCTATTGTCACTCTCCTTCACAATAATTCTTTTCTTGCAGCTACTAATCGGATTTTTTTTTTGTGGAAATATAGAGCACGTAGGACTTGATTTTACCACTTTGGTTAGTTTTAGGATATGATTGCAATTTTTGAAAATTTTAGAATTCAATTGCACTTTTGTGATAAGTTTTAGGACTTTTAATGCACTTATCCCTAGAAAATACTACTCCTCCCGGTTTGGTGAAATCTTGGGTATACTGAATCGGTGAATAATATGTTCATCTATGAATAATATGTCGTAGTCTTGAGTATAACGAATCGGTGAATAATATGTTCCTCTATGAATTCTCCTATCGTTCTTTGTGTGATCTTTTTGTAAGACACGGCCTCCACCCACTATGTAAAATAATCAGTCATAATCAGAATGAAACTATGTTTCTTGGTCGATGGAGGATATATATTGCCAATTACATCCATCGCCCAGCCTCTAAATGGCCAAGGCTTAACGACGGGCTTTAGCATGGAAGCCAATATGCGTTGCACAGGGCCATGCATTTGGCAAGACTTACAACCTTTAGCATAGTTGATATGGTCCTTAGTTATCGATAGCGAGTAGTAATCATGGTGGTGCAATAACCATTTCATCTTTATTCCCGCTTGATGTGCGCTACAGATACCGTCATGGACTTCAGCCATTGCTAACCTCTACTCTTCCTTATCCAGGCATCTCGCTTGGTCCTTTGATTGTTCGCGTATATAATTTATGTCCTATCAAGATATATTTGAGTGCTTGTCATTTAAACTGCTAATCTTGCGACTTAGGATCTCTTCGATAATTGACGAAAGGTGTTCGCCAGTCACCTTCATTATCGATGACATTAGTGGGCATTCAACTATGCTGGCCCAAGGGTCGCTCTTATATCGCCGACAGCAAGATCTTGGAACATTCATGTGGATGTGAGCCTTTTCCGCTCTCTCTTTGCTCCTCGGAGACCCCGCTGTTTGATCATTGCAATGGGCTATCCGAACCTCGTCTTGGCTAATAAATTACAATAGTTGGGGTTCTTTTTTTAATCATAATGGGGTGTTCGCGACTCTTTAAGAAATTAACTTATCTTTACTGGTTGTGGCGGTTTCTTTATTCCACACACATCGAGTAATTACTATCAATACACAGGCTTGTACTTGCACAAATGCGATGATTTGAACCCAAGGCACGAGTGAGGAGTATAATTGCGGTTATCACCTTAAGCAATCCCTTGACTCTATTTGTTATAAAAAAAAAGGGTCATGATTTTCTCTGCTGAGTCTTCTGATTGGTTACTTACATATATAGATATCACCCATATTTGAATTTAGTTAAGTACACATGTGGATGATCTCCATAACGTGTGACCTACTAATCAAAAACATGATATAAAGGAGAATAAAAAATAAAAAATGTATCTGGGGACATAAGTTAAAAATTAGTTGGTGTGTGGGGAATTCCTAAGTCCTAAATAGTAGAGAACGAGAGATTGGAATTTTTTTGGATTCTATCATCATGCAGAATATGTACGATGCTTGAGCACAAAACAAAGGAAGGTGAGGGGAAAGCCCACATAATTGATAAAAGCATGGAAGAAAATAGGAAAAAACACTTAAGAATTAGCCATGGACAAACTATCTATTTAAGTAGTAAGTCATATTAATCTACATGATAAAAACGCGATTAAAGAAAAGCATCCATCTGTCCTCAGACAGGATAGGTCTTAGGTTATGAAAAATGGCTTAATGCGATTGCCAATATCGTAGAGGACAGCTCTTCCCTAATAATGTGATTAAACAATAAAAGAGCATCATCCGTACCTCAGATTGGACTGGCCTTGGTTAATCAATCAATTCGTGCAATAATCAGATAAATTTTCAAGATTGGAAACTGTAATTTCACATGGAGAAGAGATTCTCCACGTTACCTCCATATCTGTGCATGCACTCCAATAGGCTAGCTAGTCATGAATTAGGGTTATAGTCATTAAAATAAGATGCCATTATGAGCAACCTAATTATAATCACTTCTACAAGAGGTAAATGAAAACTCTAGCATGCGTGCTTACTTTCCAAGGATTGAGAAAGGAAAGGTCTAGTTGGTTCATTTACAAAAACTCCAAAAACATCAATATGATACACTTGTGATAATTTTACCCTCCGTTAGTTTTCGTTAAATTTACCTTTAAATGTCTGAGTTGGATGACACGTGGCAGTTAACGGGTGTACCGATTTGGGATTTTACCCTTCGTTTGTCACAGGTGTACCGGTTTGTGATTTTTCATGATATTAATTCAATTTAACGGAGGGTAAATTTGTCACAAATGTACACGTTTGGAGTTTTTGGTGGTCAAAAAATTAGTTTGGGGTAAACTTGTCACAGATGTACCGATTTAAGGTTTTTCATAGTCAAAAAATAAATTTATAGTAAATTTATCACATATGTATCGATTTAAAGTTTTTCATGATATTAACCCTTTTAAAAATAAGGGTCAAGACCTTGCATGAAGACTACTCCCCTTCTCCTTTACCCTTTTCCTTCCATTTGGGGTTTTTTTCGGGGAACTGCAAAGCTCCTCCTTGATTTCGAAGGATGTGGAGAAGGGGGATTCAGACCAGAAAAAAGAAGGGACGATGTCGTTGCCCCAGCGTAGACATCTACAGCTTCCTCTTCCTCCTGAACTTTTTTTTATTTTTTTTATTTTTTGCTACTTTCACAAACGGTTGGAAGTCTTTCTCAAATTTTCAGTGTTCCCTATCTAAATTGCGAATTTGAACCGACTGAACTGGGTTGATGTAGAGAAGGTTGAACTCAGCCCACGAATTCGAGAGCACCTCTCCGTCGTCAGCATCTTTGATGAAGATACAGGCTATAGCTCTGGAGGCCATGGCCAATCCTACCACAGCCATGGGAGCCTTTCATATTTAAAACTGATCCAAGAAATTCTCAGTAGGCCATCTGCGAAAGTTCAACCCCCCTCAAAAGAGATTCATCGCCTTGATTACGTCACTTTGACAAGTTTTAAAATATGATTACACTTTCTGAAAATTTTAGGATTTATTGATGACAACCGGACAAAGTTTGTGCCTACCTCCACGCACGCACCCACGCACCCACGCACCCACGCATGCACGCACCCCCACAGACACACAGACACACAGATACGCACGCACGCACAGATGCCCGGATCAACGGCGATTCTATGGAGGCCAGTGCTAGTGGCGACTAGTGTAGCTGTAGGCGACACACACACACAGATGCCTGGATCAACGGCGATTCTATGGAGGCCAGTGCTAGTGGTGACTAGTGTAGCTGTAGGCGAAGCTGATGAAGGGTAAATATCTCTAGGTTAAGTTTACATGTGCATTCATTTGACATGTGAATGCACGCCACCTGTCCTAGTATTATTCAATTTTAATTAATCTTATTGTTAGCAAGATAATATTAGGAAAGGACTGATTGAGGTTTATGTGTGCACTAACTTTTGGACATCTATGGTGTCAATTTCACACCAGTGTCCTTATTTTTGGCGAGAAGTGCTCCAATTGGTAAATTGAGATCTTTTACAGCGATGATGATAAATTTGAAGATAATTATGAATTTTGTGGCTCACAATTTAATGGAATAAGCATTATGAGACAAGACATGTAGGATTGTCACCTTACTCATGTACAGGGGTTAATGTCCATCGAATAATTGAGAAGCCATCGTCACTTTCCTTCCCAATAATTCTTTTCTTGCAATAACTGTTTGGATATTTTTTTTTGGAAAAGAAATTATAGAGTGTGTAGGACTAGATTACATCACTTTGATCAGTTTTAGGATATGATTACAATTTTCGAAAGTTTTAGAATTCAATTACACATTCGTGACAAGTTTTAGGATGTATAATACACTTATCCCTAGAAAATACTTCTCCCGGTTCGATGACGATGAGACAAAGCTTGTGCCTACATCCAGAGAGAGAGAGAGAGAGAGAGAGAGAGAGAGAGAGAGAGAGAGAGAGAGAGAGAGAGAGAGGTGGCGCGAGAAAGATGCCCGGATTGATGGCGATGCATGACTGGTGTAACTGTGGGCAAAGCTGAGGTAAATATCTCTAGGTTAAGTTTACATATGCATTCATTTGACACATGAAAGCACGCCACATGTCCTGGCATTGTTTAATTCTGCTGATGTTAGACGTGAAAATTTTTGCAAAAATGATTAGAAGTAGCCCTTTGCTTAAAATTCAATAAAATAATTAGCAAATGGTACTTGCAATTCTTGAATCAAGTGAGATCGATCGTGTGCTTCACCCAATGTTCATTAATCTCTTATAATTCCATTTGTTTTGATATCAGCTGTTGATAGTAGATTTATGAGATGGAAAAATAAATTTCAAAAAGAAGAAAAATCTAACCATGGTATAGTACAGTTTAAGAATTTGAGACATGGAGTCATGTTATGTTCTGAATAGAGAAGAATATTATAGTAAACAAACTTTTTCACGTGCACACCTCAATAATTACAAATACTAGATCAGAGTTATTCAAACACTTGACATTTACTAACCATAACGACATTTACATATATACACGACTTGGGATGGAGCAGATACTATATTAGATAATACTTTTAAGCAAATGATGACTTGGGATGGAGCTAGCAGCTAATTTCTCTCAGTCTCTTGGTCCAACCTATATTATTCAATCTGACCCACATTTCATTTTTTTCATTACTAATTGGCCGCTCTCCAAACCGCATAATCCCCATAGACCCAGTGGCAGGCCTCGATCCGACAAGGCCTGACCCGAGCGCAAGGAATGCCTCGTAATTTGGACTCCACGCCGACATGTCCATATGACAGAGGGCGATGCCATGGTTGATTTTGGCCTTGGACACAAGATCCAGTATATCCACTTCGTAAACCCGGAGTGTCGGAAACGTATGACAGTAATAGACCATGTAAGGAAATAGAGTCTCGTGGCATGCCACGGGCGGACTCGATTTACTCCCGTCAATCCTTTTCACTTGTCCAATCAAGGACTCACGCTTTGACCCTCCGACGCTCTCCGTGGATTGAAGCTTGATGTCGTGGCCTAGTAATGAGGTGGCGAAGTCGATCATGCCCTCAACAGAGCTAACACATCGCTTGGTCTCACCTTGGATCGGCGCTCCCTCGCACCAGCTGAGTGTGCGTACCATGATCTTCTCTATGTCTCTATGTTGGAATCGTCTCTAGCATGGAAGATTTGCTTCAGCTTGGCGAGCTTCGAGGTTGAGAACGGTAATCCAGAGGAAATGCTTCTTGGCAAAAATGACCTTTTGGGCATTTTGACACCAAGATCCGGCATCCGGATCACATTCCCACTCCTCAGCGTCGATTCCCGAAAGAATTTGCCAGGCTCCACACCCCTGTTCACGTTCATGCCACCTGCCAGTGTTGTGGCACCTTTATCGTCTCCGTAGGCAAGTGGATAGGATAATAAGGCTGGGAAGCAGAGCAGTTGTGCTGCCTGGCAGAAAGATAGGAGGTGTCGGAGATGGCATCTTTAGCCACGAGCTGGGCATAAAGGGTCGTTTCTGCAGTAGTTAAGGGTGAAACTTTGGATATGAGCACTGGTGGTACGGCGAGGTCGTTGGTGATTTGTTCGTTCCAGTAACGGACAAGGTATTCTTTGGGAGGGATTGAGTTGGCATCGCCGGCAAGGGAGTTGGCGTCTGCAGCGGTGGAAACAACCTATAGCGGGACAAAACAGATAATCGTTGAGTGACTGGAAAGTTAGCATGATGGACGGACCTAGGATAGTTCACCCAGTTTTAAAGATGTGGTAACCCTAAAATACACTTTACAACTCAGTTATAAGACAAACAAGGCTACATCACAACCGCAGTACGATGCCAAACAAACTTGGTCAAATAATCTTGCAGTATATACATGGGACATGGATGAAACTGTAATGAACGTGCAAATGGGTGTAAGCAAAGTAACAAGAAGTTATACCCGCGAAATAACAAGAATGAAATCAACTTTTACGAATAAAATAGATAGCATGATAAACATTCCTGACAAATCCTTAACTTATGTTCACAATCTGAAGGATTTACAGTCCCCATTTTCTTTGTCGATGCTTTATGTCTAATTTAGCATATGTGATTTAGACTAATGCTTCGTTATAGAAACAAGCATACGCACAAACCTCCTATATATTCAAGCATTATATATGTCTTTCACTTCGTGGTCCGTGTTTCGCATGTCTCTTCTAACATATATAGGAACACAAACAAGATCGACGAACTATGGGTGTTAATGCATGCGAACTTTGAAGATAGGATGAGCAGTGATTATGGTGTGTGGAAGGGGAGAGGAGAGAGCTCGAGAAAACTAACATGGAGTGAAAACAGCAGGACGAGGGAGAGGGAGAAGAGAAACATTTTGCTAAAACTGATCTGGCTCATTTCTTTAGGGAGAGGGAATGCCGAAAAATGTTGGAGGGTTCGCTTGATTGAGCACGAAATTTATAGGACTGATGGCAGAGGTAGAGAGATTCCTCAAGGACAAATGGATGAAGCGAAAGAAACAAAACTTATAATGTTAATTAACTTGCAGTTAATTAGAGTTTCATATCAAATGTTCTCTGCCAAGCTAAAGAAATAAAACTTAATAGTTTTTCTACTTCAACTTGCAATTAATAAGTATTGTATCCCGTTTGATTATCAGAAAAATCTATAATACTAATAAGTCGTTGGAGTTCTTTTTTTTAATGATAATGGGGGTGTTCGTGACTCTTTAAGAAATTAACTTATCTTTATTAGTTGTGGCAGTTTTTTTATTCCATACGCACCAAGTAATTATTGTTGATACACAGGCTTGTACTTGTACAAATGCGATGATTTGAACCTAAGGCTCGAGTGAGGAATATAATTGCGGTTATCAACTTAAGCAATCCCTTGACTCTATTTGTTATAAAAAAAAGGGTCATGATTTCCTCTGCTCAGCCTTCTGATTGGTTGCTTACATATATGGATATCACCCATATTTGAATTTAGTTAAGTATACATGTGGATAATGTCCATAACTTGTGACTTCCTAATCAAAAGCATGATATAAAGGAAAATATAAAATATAAAGTAAGTTGGTGTGTGCTGAATTCCCAAGTCCTAAATAATAGAGAGCGAGAGATTGGATTTTTATTGGATTCTATCATCAGGCAGAATCTGTAGGACGTTCGAGCACAAAACAAAGGAAGGTGATGGGAAAGCCCACGTAATTGATGAAAGCACGGAAGAGAATAGGAAAAAAACACTTAAGAATTAGCTAAGGACAAAATCTATTTAAGTAGTAAGTCAAATTAATCTTACATGATAAAAACGCGATTAAAGAAAAGCATCCATCCATCCTCAGACAAGACAGGTCTTAGGTTATGAAAAACAAATGGCTTAATGCAATATGCCAATATCGTAGAGGACAACTTTTCCCAAATAATGTGATTAAACAAGAAAAGAGCATCCATCCATACCTCAGATTGGACTGGCCTTGGTTAATTAATCAATTCGTGCAATAATCAGATAAATTTTCAAGATGGGAAACTGCGATTTCACATGAAGAAGAGATTCTCCACGTAACCTCCATATCTGTGCATGCACTCCAATAGATAAACTGTGTAAATGGCTAGCTAGTCATGAATTAGGTTTAAAGACATTATGATAAGATGCCATTGTAAGTAACCTAATTATAATCACCTCTACAAGTGATAAATGAAATCTCTAGGATGTGTGCTTACTTTCCAGGGATTAGAAAAGGAAAGGACTAATTGGTTCATTTACAAAATGAAACCACATCAGAGAATATGTATAACCCACATAATTTTCTGACATGTGATGTTCTTTGGTTGAAACAATGAACCATATGATAGGATATATCTCTCTATGTGGTTCTTGGTTCCCATGAAGAACCCTAAGCTGATTTCTCCACAGTCAACAATTTTACTAGAACTCTCCATATGCAAATAGCCTTTCCACCCGATTCGCCATGACTTCTCAATCAAAGCCTAAGAACTTTTATCCAAACCCGCCAACGGTTATAAAACAATTAGACTTTCTTCGTAAAATCATCTTGACCCAGTGAGCTGGACAAAATGAGAAAAAAAATTCCCTATTGCATTTTAAAGATTTTTAACTCAGAAATTGGAGATCATGTGTTTGAATTCCAATAACTGAGTGCAAGTTCCTCTGATAAGGACCGCCTACACAGACCACTCGGACTATTCATCGAAGCTGGCAAGGTGTTCCATAGGCTTCTAGGTAACTGAGCCTCTACGCTCGTAAAAGAATATAATAACTTCTTCCTCAGGCGTTCTCGATGATCTCTCTTGCATCCCAAGGACAGAATACATCAAAAGAACCTAGATTTATCGATGCACAGTCCCCAAACGTCGGGATCACATGGAGAAAGGCTGGTCCACCCCGGCTCTGTATCATTTCTTCAATTGGACTCGACATCTTCTCTGTTAACCCCTCTTAACCATTGTCAATTTTGCTTCCACTATTCATCCTGGTTACATGGGTCGATCTCTACCAAGCCAGAGATATGCTCATCCAAGAAACAGTACATCGTAAGTGGCCATCCAGCGTTGCAGGCCCAAGGGCTGCTCTAATCTTAGCCCACAACGAAGTCTTGGCAGTTACGTGCTGCTAGAAAGGTCCTGTTGGAAAAAGTGTCAGAAAAATTCTAAATCTTTTGTATTGATATCAATTTAGTCCTAAATATTTTTTTGGTATCAATTTTTTTTGGTCGAATTTTTGGTGCCAATTCAATCCTAAACATTTTATCTTTGTGCCAATTTAGTTCTTCCGGCTAATTTTGGCCGAATAGTGCTGACGTGGACGCCAGCCGGTCTACGTGGCACCACCGGTGATAACGTGGATAATTTTTAATAATATTTTATAATTTTTTCTTTTCTTTTTCTTTTTTTTTCTATCCCTTTCTTCTTCTTTCAGCCGATCGCCGGAGGCCAGGGCTGGCGAGACTTGCCCTCGCTAACGGCTGGGCAATGCACGACCTCGCCGAATCTAGTGAGGTCGGGCCTCACCCATGGCCGGTGAGGCTCGACCCTCGCTAGATCCGGCGAGGGCAAGCCTCGCCCAGCCCAGCGCGAGGCTCAAGCCCTCGCCAGATGGCCATAAGGGCGGCCAAGGGTTCTCAGAGGATCACGATTGGCATGGCAAGGCTAACAGGAAGATTGGTTCCAAGCGACTTTGTCGTCGCTCCCTGTGCTCACTGTGATATCTCCGAATTTAGACCTAGATGACCAAAGGTAAATGGTAATAGAATGGGCAAGCAGTCCGAGCCAAGGATCGGTAATGGAACGGATAACATGGTCGAAACGAGTGTACTGAGGGTTGGTCATGGTCCGATCGAAAGATTGTCCATGAATTGGCCATGTGATCGACAATGGAATGATTCCCCGATCACGCAAGTCGATTAGGGTGATATGACTGTGGATTGATCCTTCGACCATAAGGGATATTAGTGGGAAGGTCCAGGACGACCATGGATCAGTGCCATGTTGGCATGTGTCGGTTGCGGGCGATTCCGCACGGTCATGCATCGGTCCCGGATGACCGTGAATTAACCCGTGATACTAAATTTCAAAAGGCCACATGACAACTGAGGGTCGATTATGCGTTGTTGTTACTCGAGCGTGGACCGGTTGCGAATCGGCCACGAATCGTTGCATTGAGTCGGGTAGGCCATGGATGAGCCATGTGCCTGGCCAAGAGCCTAGTGGCTTGGTCGCGGGCCAGGCATTGTGCTAGCCGCGCCAACCAGGCCTTGTACCCGGTTATGACCGGCCATTGTGCCCGTCAGCTAGGCTACGGATCGGCTACGTGCCCGGCCGTGTGCCAGTCATTGTGCCTGACCCTTGTACCGGGAAATGTGCCCATCATATCAGGCTTCGACTTAGTTTGGTGCCCAAGATGCCCTGGTAGGGAAAGCATACCAGGCGAGATTGATGTTATTCGAATGTCATGAATGACACTATCAAAATAATACATTCACTGAGAAAGTGTTGATTGCATGAGCGAATCAAACTAAATTCAATTGTTTGGAAAACATTCAATATCATTCAATATCACAAGATTGCTATCAGGCTTGAGAAGTGTCATTAATCATCAAATTCCCTTAGGAGAAAGTTTTTTTGTCAAAATGATCTTAACTTGTGAAAATGGCTTGTTAAACATGCCAAACAAGAGCTGCATAGTCGGAAAGGGCTTCTCATAACTCTCAAGAAGGCTATTTGATCCCATCCATTAATGTGGGAAATAGTATGATCTCTCTGTATACCTCACATTATTAGTGTCGGAGGCTTCGAGAATCATTCGCAATAAGCACACATTGACCAATCCAAGAGGTCTTTTGTAAGGACTATAATGCGGGCTTGGTCATGGTTTCAACAACGGATAAGCATTGACGGCTAAGAAATGAAATAATCATTGATCATCATTTTCGCCAGATTTACAAGTCAAGAAACCTTTAGATAAGATAAGACAACCTTACCTCCACTTCTTCAAGCGACAGCTTCTTTGTAAAGTCCTTATTTTCACTTGAATCATCCCAATCAGAAGAGACTTTGGGAAATGGTTGTAATATTGGTTCAGTGAAAGTCTCGAAAGGCTCAGAAATTCTCAAATGGGATTTAGGAGTTGGTGATTATCATGGCATCATTACCATATCATCCAATCTTTTTGAAGGCACTCGACTTTTGAAATCCAACTTGTCTCGAAAGTCCATTGACTAATTATTTTAATGTAAGAGCTTTGCTCTTTTCTCTAATGACTTTTGCATTTGCAATGATTTTTTTTTGCAAGCATTTTGCTTTTGACATTCCCTTTTTTTTTTTTGAGAATTTTCCTCTTGATGCAACTTCTTTTTTTTTTGCTCTCTTTTTTTTTCAATGGGCATTGGCCTTGCTTTTACCAGGCACACTGCTTTTTCATGCCCCCTAGTTTTCATTTGACTTTTGCTCTTTTTATTTTTTGAGCTTTTAAAACTTTCGAGATGTTTTTCACGCTGTCTCATGAGTACCAATTGTCTTGATAAATAACGTGCTTTGCCCCAGTGTAGGGAGATAATCACCATTCGGGCTTTAGAAATGAATATTCAGGCTTAACCTGGCTGAACAAAGGGTATGAGTGTTTGGATAGAGAAAGAAATGCTCATCTTTATTTTGGGATGTTTCAAGTTTCCATAAGGACTCACCTGAAGTTATCACAAAAAGATTAATACAAGTAAGGGCAAAGAAGTCTTTCTCATCTTTTCCTCCAAAGAACGTCAACCAAAACCTCCAAATTTGCCCCGTTGTGGGGTGGTTCTTGACAGGGGTATTTTGTAGAAATTCTCCACATGTAAAGGCTCAAAGGGGCTTGGCTATGGTCACCTGTAGTGTGTAGGATAGACGAAAGAAGTGCCTCTTTTCACTTTGATCCATGTACTACTTGCGAATGAATCCCTCGTCCTTAAACAACACGGGTTTTCTTTTCCACTTAACTCTCAAAGTGTTTACGGGATGTGTTTAGAAATGGTTTGCCTTTCTTCATCCTAAGCATCTCTCACTTGGCATGATTAACACCACCTCTCATTTTGTTGAGATCATTTGAGTAAATTAATCTCCATGGGGAATTTTGATTCAAAATGAATGATTCACCAAGCACAAAGACAATTTTTGAATAAGGATGATATTCAAAATTTTTGTGAAGAGCATGTTTTCTCAGTTTCCACTTTAGTGCTTGTTTTCTCTCAAAAACATCAAAGATTTTTTCTTTGTGATGAAAATTATCCATTTGATTTTCATTTGAATTTTGGAAGAAGGGTACTTACCTGCGGCATGGCGACTTGATAACCCTGTAAAGAATAAAAAAGAATGTGTTAGTTAAAGACCCTTTTAAGGATTGAAAAATTGGGAACGATACAACATTACCCCTCGTTTGCATTTGTCCTTCAAGTCTTTGATGCTTCCTATCAAAGGAAAAAAGAATCATGTCAAAAATTGTATTAAAATGGACAATTGGAAACGATACGATTTACCCTTCATTTGAATTTGCCTTCTTGGGTGTTTGACAACTCCCTTCATTTGAATTTGCTTCCTCGTATGTTTGGGAACTTCCTTCATCCGCTTTCTTTCGCCTTGACTTTTCGGCATTGTTTCGCTATTTGAGGGCATTGTCCCTTGGATGTTTTGCTCCATTTATCACATGCAAAGAAAAAGATTGGACATATAATTTCCACACTTGATCGGAAATTATTTAGGAACGATGTGCGTCCTTTGCACCGAAATGGATGGTTCCATCTCATCATGCTTTTTAGTTGGAACTGTTGTCACCATGATCGAAAGCATTTTTATTCCATTTCGTCATACTTCATGAATGGTGGTTGTCGCCCCGTGAGTGATTTGCTTCGATCATCACTCTGCAAGAAAAGAGAATAGGACGAGTTATCTCCACACTAAATTGGACTCAATGTAGGAACGATACATCCTTCCACGCTAAATTGGATGTCTTGTCATGATTTGTTGGCAAGGGGCGTTGTTCTGCATATGTTGCCCCATTATGCTTGCTTGGAGAAGAGAAAGATTTGTCCCAATAATTTGGTGCTTCACATTGAGCCAAATGATTTAGCCATATGCAACTTCATCCTGTTTGGCCGGCGGGTCTTTAATCGCTCTCCATTATTTCTTTTGTGCCAAAGCGAATGCTTCGATCATGTTCTCTTGGTGAGAAGTGTATCCTTATGCCGAATCAAGTTTCGTCGACACATGTTTTCACCATGCTTGCCTGGGGGCTTTTGTTTGGAGTCTATCCTGCACAAAAGGAGAGGTCAGATCATTCCTTTACACTAAAAAATAAAGTTCAAGAACGAAATACATCCCTTTTTCAATGTCGAGTGATTTGGTATCCTATCATATCTTCACGGATAAAGGGGAGAATGTGCGCTGCACTGTGCCAGATAGCTTTGTCAGATGCAACTTCATTATGTCTGACCGGCAGTCTTTTGCCTTGTCTGAGTCCCTCCATTTTCATGGTAAAGTGATGGTCTGTCATTTTCATTCCGTCATAGTGATGACCTCTTTCATTTGCTAGGGAATCAACTCCTCCATTTGGTTCTTCCCTTTCTCATTTCCAAGAATGCCATAAGTGAGGGATTGTACCATGGACTTCTTAACAAAATCAGGAGAAAGTCGGGAACAACTGAGAGTAGCCCATGACAACCCGATAGAGGCGAGTTATACGATAGGCTTGGCAATGATTATAACTTCGAGTTAGCTGTCAAGTGATGGAGGATGGAGATGTTCGACTCCTTTGTTTATGGCTCCTATTTTTGGGCAGGGCCTCCTTGATTTCAGTCTCCTGGGCGTGGTTGACTGCACCTTCAGGTAGCTGCTATGCTTTTAATGACCAATATTGTGAGGAGTAAAAGAGCGGCCTAATATGTGCAATGCTTTCCGCGTGCCATTAAATTTGTCAAATGGGGCACTGATGTCTTATTCACTGACAAATAATCTATAGGACAGAGTATAGGAATATTGTGGCCAGACATAGGTTTACGTCTTTAAATCTCTCGAAGTTTTTGACAATAGGGCTGAAGACAAACAGATTGTTCACGGACAATTTGCTCCAGGATGTATCCAGCGAAACTCAGAGGTCTTGGCAACGTCATCATAACAGTGCCTTGGGCTATTCAAAGCGAATGACACCACTTTCTGGAGCTTCGTAAATAGGTAGCAAAATGAGATTTTCCTCCCTGAAGCTCGCACTAACTCAATTTATCAACAACAGTTCCAAAGAATATGTACATTTACATTGCTTCCGAGTCGAGAATCAGGGGTTGCCACATGATGCACCATTTCCAAAATTTGTAAATGGGCAATCACTTGGGATCTCAAAAAATCCATCTTCAAAGTCATGTATTAAAGCGCTTCCCTACTCATATCTCTTATCACAGGATACAAGTCATTGCACTTAACTTTCTTTTCTATTCTTGCATGAATGCATTCAAATGACAGCACACCCATCACAAGCTTTCACACCATTTAAAAGCTCTTCATCAAAATAATAGGATCCTTCAATAAGGCCAAAGTATTTAAAAACATTCAACTTGTTTAGCTTCCTTCTCTCGGCATTTCTAGGAAGTCATTGTCAAACATAGAAGGCCCATTTGGAACAGAGCTAGATGAGGAGACTATCAAGTTCGTCATTCAAGGAAGAAGATGGAATCTCATTTCGTTACCCTACCGACGCGATAACGTCGAAAGTCTCAAACGTGACGCATGCTAACTCGGGATGCAATAAGCTCGTAGACAATCACAAAATGAGATATTAGGGTAATGGGAGACAGAGCTCGGAGATGGTGGTGACTAGAGAGTTTCTCTATGATGGTGGCCAGGGGTAGAGATGCGCACTGAGGCGGTGAAAACAACTTCAGAAAGTGAAGGAAAACTCCAACTATCCTCGCATCTGGATTAGGACTCGCGAGATAAGTAACAGCAATCTCCGCGATGAGAGTGGTAGGCTGACATGGTAGGGGAGAAAGAAATGGAGCTTCCTATTTTCTTCACATACTTCTTCCGAAAAAAACTATAAAATTGGTTGAGATTTTTTAAGATGAGAAGTCTCTGTGTAGTCTTGATGCCAAATGCAAAACTCAAGAATGCTCAGGTTCTGTCAATCATGAGACTCATTATCTGGATATTGTTCAAGAAGGAAGGCTCTTCATAAGCGGTTTTGTTATATGGAGAATCCGAATCAGCCAGTATACCTGAACTGGAGTTAATTAGAAAATTTTCCCCAAGAAGGCATTCTCATGCATCCATCCATTTCAGCCTCGGTCATGACATCAAAGGGCACATTTTGTTCTGAAAGCCTATCTTTTCGTCACTTCAGGGCAGCAATTTCCCACGAGTAATTTGTCTCAGTAAACTCTATCAGACATGATGAGTTGCATAACCCGAAATCACTTTCTTTAGAGCTCATACGTGCGAAGCGGCCAAAGAGGATCCGCAGCAACGTTGCAAGAGTGGCAAACGGTGTCTTCTGAAGGTAGATCCCCACCAGTCTCGTTAGATGAGCTTGTTGATGATTAAATGGAAACTCATTTATCTTTACACATATCATACATGCGCCTTGTGTGCTCATATCTTCTTGCACGACCTCATGTGGGTGTCCCTCTAGCTTGTTAGTGCCTTCAATATCCGCATGCCTAACTCTCTCAATGATGAGCTATTGCACATTTTCGGGCTCAAGTTATGCATGCTTTCAGGGTTCTAACTCCGGCCTTGATCTCACAATGAGTCAACTTTCTTGCACCTCCCATCAACAATGCAGATTGAATATCTTTCACATGGAGAGTAATTTGGTTCGGAATTTCGAGAAATTTTGTCCTCTAGGCTAGTCGACCGAGGAAACTCAATATTGCTTCTTTCACGATCTTGGCTTTCTCAAAATTTCGAGGATGCTCCCATCTTTAGCCCAATGTTAATGACTAAGAAATTTGTCCACGAATTCTTGCCAGATAGCTTATATTGTTCAGGTTGTAGACTGAACAAACACGCAACACCATCATGACATAATCAAAGACCACGCATATGGGGGCAACTAATTCTCTTCTTTTGATACCTCGGCCGCCGAATACAGCAAAAATCACGAGCACTTGTGCTTCCCGCGACGCACTTCAATTGGTGATTATGGCACGTTGCGTTTGACTTGAGTTCCAAGTGCCTACACTTTTGTGTTTAGAGGAGGAGAATGTCGAACAAATCATTCATTTTACCTGTTTGACAAAGATGAATGGACGAGTCAGTTGTCGCACGAGAAATTCTTATTGGAACGATTACAACCTTACCATCTCAAAGTATCTTTTTGCAGACCAACCTGAAAAATGATCAAGCAGAGTGATAAAATCTTATGCAAAACTTTCCTGAAACTCTTTTTTCCAAAACATTTTGAAGGTAAAGCATAAAAGCTTAACTCAGGGGTTCAGTTTGAAATATTCCAAGTATTTTCAAACAACAATGTTACAAATTAGAATCTCACTACTCAAAGACGTGAGTCGCATGATTTTCAAAAACATCAATTGGGTTCACATTAAAACCCAAAATGGAAAATGCAGTTCCCAATGATAATAGAGGGATGAAGTTCGATAAAATTCTAAGGAACGATTGTTACGCATAACCTGCAAAAGGAAGATAACGTTAGTATGTGAATGAAAAAGTGGTCCCTCACTGATGCCACCTCTTATAACAAAAGCGAGGCGATAATACATGCCCCCGTGGTCCCTATTTGTGGGCATTTGGTATTCCACCAAGATTTCGTTGTAAGAGGAGACATCATTAAAAGATCAAATCGCAGTTATCAATCGAATGCCCCTTTTATTCTAAAAGCTTCATTGCAAAATGTGGCATCAATTTTGAAAGATTGATTTGCGATTTCATTTTTGCAAAAATGAGGTGATTCCTATTTTAAAAAAATTAATACACAAAAAGTGATTTGAATTTTGATTCCGAAATGTGAACAAGAAAGAATTTTATTGAAAATGTGATTTCAATTTTATGCCCCAAAATACAATCTTGACTTGAAAGAATTTCTGCACAAAAAATGTGATTTTAAGCCTATAACTGAAAGTTTAGACAAAACCATTTGTTTTGGTAGGGCCCAATCAAAGGTGTTTGAGATTTATGCTCAAGGTTCATTGTCAATAGTGATTGCCTGAAATTTTTCAATTATAAGCTTAGATCACCTAGGGCATTCGATTGATTTCCACAAATTTCAAAAATGAAAGTTTGAACCAAAAGTGAACAAGTAAAGAGAGAAACCATACTTACATTGGATGACAAACTTTTAATCACATAAACATGCGAATGTAACGTGCGGCTCGACTTCTACTCTAGATGGCTCAACAAATTGGAGTTACGAGGGTGGGATGACTAGTCGTGGCCTCGCGTACTAAGCCAAGTCCTCGTAACTCCGGCTTAGTCAAGAATGATACCCCAATGCGACGCGGCCTCGCGGGCAAAAATAAGCATCCTCGACACCAAGAAAGAAGTTTTCGGGATTGAGTTGGGCAACCTCTACTACGCGGCCTCGCAGTCGAAGTCGTATCCAACTCAATACCATCCTAAACTTCCTAGTGCAGCCCAGGTCCGGCAGCATGGTTGTGTGTGCAACAGTGTAGTGCTAAAACATTTAAAGCATGCATAACAGTTTATAAGCAAACAATGCTTCAAGCATCCGAAAAAATAAACATTCATTCCCAAACTCCAAACCTGCAAAACAAAGAGTCAACAATTACTCCACCCCTTATAACTCCTAACCTACAAAACCATTTAACACTTTGTTAGCGGACTTACCTTAGCCTTCACGATGCGCTGCCATAAGACCACATTAGTTAACAAGCAATCAAGCTATACTAGGCCTAAGTCCTCAACTCCCCAGCGGAGTTGCCAAGCTGTCGCGACCTCCCCGAACCGGCCCCGCCGCCTAAGGTGGTTTGGCTAATGGATTACTAGGTTAAACCTAGCTCGAGCTCTCCCAAGCTCATACCAATTCGCGACTTAAGTTGAAGTTATTAACATGGAAATCAATTTCCCCTAAGAGTCGCCACTAATCAGTTTTTGGTGGGTCGATTAGACACCCAAGTGAAACACGGGAGAAATGCTTCACTTCTACGAACCAGAGATTCAATGGGTACGGGGACTTGATTACACTAGCGATCTACTAGTGCCCTTTCGGTACCTAAACTTGATTACTTGCGAATTAACGTACCAGGCAGCCTATCGAAAAAGCTAAGATTCCGTCTAACCATGCTAAAAATAGAAAATAACAACCAATAAATTAAAGGTGCGCAACCAAATAATCACAAAGAAAACAAGCAACCAGCGACCTAGCATCGTCTCTAAAAAAGAAAAGGCAATCAAAAGCCCTAAAGTAAAGCCCTCATGGCTTATCCGATTTTTGAGAAATTTTTAGAGGGTTTTTTCTCATTTTTTCATTTTTTTAACCTAAAATCTAGTGAAATTAAGCCCAAAACTGATTTCTGAACATCTCCTAATTTTCTGATTTCTTTTTTTGGAATTTTTTTTGAATTTTTTAATATTTTTGAATTTTCTGAATTTTTAAATGTTTTTTAATGTTTTTCAGACTTTTTAATATTTTTTTGGATTTTTAAACATTTTCAAGTTTTTTTGGAATTTTTAATATTTTAATATTCTTTTTTGAATTTTTAATTTTTTTTAATGTTTTAATATTTTTAATAATATAATAATTCCGGACCGGGTCCCCTGACCCGATCCGCCCGACACATGACCCGGGATCCCCCCACTCCTTTTCTATTTTTTTATTCCATTCTTTTGATTTTCCTTTTTTCTTTTGTCTTTTTCTTTTTTTAATTTTTCTTTTTACACTTCTCCCCCTTTCATGCAAATGCACGTGAACTTCTTCATATTGTTCACTACCGAAACTTCTTCTTCTGCTGAGTCCACGCCATGACCACTTCTCGGCCTCCGACCGACGGCGTGTGCCACTAGCGCTGATGACCGACATCGGGTTCTCACTCTCACCGCCGACCGCTATACCCACCGAACCGTCGGCTAATTCCGGCCACAGAACGACACCAGCGACTAAAACTCACTCTCCCACCACCAAGCTCACGGCCACAAGAAAAACATTAAGCCTAAACAACCAGATGCACACAATATAGAATAGAAAATAGTGAACTGATGGTGGCGGCCTCGGATCGTAGGCATCATCAGCGACGAAGAACTTTCCGACGGAGGGGAGATGCAAACACAGCCAACTCAGACGATGTGCGAATCGCGACAAAACACCAGAAAAACACGAAGTCAGTATAGATTCGACGAATACGAGTACTAAATAAGCACAAAAACCGAGTTCTAGACACCAATTCCACAAAGAATCATCCGGACTTCCATTGAGACATTTCATCAAACATGTGGTATCCAAGTTGAAATATACACTCTTTAGTGAGATCCGATACGATTTCTAGCTTTAGACATGATATATAAAACTCTAAACGCCCATATATCACGAAAAATTCATCTCGGTTTACCCAAAAACGTTCGGAACTTTCAGACCCAAATTCGGTGCTCAGAGCTTCTAATATCTCATTCAAGCATTTCGACGAACAGTTAGCATGCGACTAAGGACGCGAGGTCCGAATTTGATTTTGGTGTGATTCTTGGCCTAACATAGTACTTACAGACCCAAGTCGTCATTATACACTACGATCCGACTTCGGTATCACACGATTGGGTCACGACACCACTTAGTGAACTTGGTACGTGAGACTACCAAGATGCAGGGGAAAGAAAAGGGCAAGTAAGTACCTGGTTCAGTCGCCGAGTTCCAGGTCAGTCGGGTTAGTATTTCCGGCGCGTGAGAACGCTCCTGATGATCGCCAACCTTCTTGCAACGAAGGGTTCTTCGTGGGTTTCTCAGCTCGGTTGTGAGGAGCTCCGATGGCCAAAAATGAGAGAACGGTTGACTCGGGTGTTCGCGGGCTCTTAGTGCACGGTGGAGGGGACTCGACGGCGATTGGGGCGATCCTCCGACGAATGAGCGCAGCTTCGTCTTCTCCGATTCCCCTCGAGATCTCTCTCGGTCTCTCCTCTCACTTTTTGCTCTTCTTTTTTCTCGGTCCCTCTCCCACTCTCTATTCCCTCCTTTTTCCGAGCTCCCCCCCTCCTTTAAGCTCCTCAAGCTTTATCCTCCCTGTTCTCTCTCCAGTCAAACTTTCTCTTGACTCTCCCTTTGGATGTGCAGACTGTGGTTTTTCCTTTGTCGTGTGTCTGCGGATGGAGACCAAAGAGAGAGAAAGAAACGCCTCCCTCTCAGTCCATGAAAGAGCTCCCCCTTTTGTCTTTTCCTTCCTTTTGCTTCTCTTCTGTGCGCGTGCAGAGGGAGTGCTGTCCTTGGTGAAAAGCTCCTCTTTTGTCTTCTCTCTCGGAACTCTCTCCCTCGGAACTCTGCCTCCTCTGTGCCTTTGCCCCCTGCTCTGGCTTCTGCATTCTGCTTCTGCGTCTCTGCTTTTCTTCTGGCTTCTGTCCGCTGCGTTCTTCCCTTCCCCAGGTCAGCGCAGAATGGGTCAAAGAGGAAAAGGGGAGTGGGCCAACGTTGAATAACGCTGGTCCTTCTTTCTGTCTCTTTTTTTTAAAATCTTTTTATAATAATCTTTTATAATAAATTAATTTTTTTTACAAAAATTTAACTAATTATTATTTTCTTTTTTTTTTGAAAATAAACAATGGAAATATGTTCTAATATACCCTATTAATGCAAATACACCTATTGTCTACATGCCATGCAATTTAAAGAAAATATTTTTGGTTTAGGGGTTAAAAAAATTAAACTCTAATTTTTATGCGATAAAACCCTAAATGAATAGGCAAAATTTAGGTGTCAACAGTCTTTTCTTTCAAAACTCATTTCATGATTGGTCTTGAAGCTCAAATGAAATCCTCTGTTGCTAAGGGTGCTCCCAATTAGAAAGTCCTATTCTTATACGGCTCCGGTACGTCAGGGAGTTTCTCGGGAATCATGCGATTCCTGACTGCACAGGGCATGTGCAATTGCTTGCATGGAGATCTTCGCAGCAAAGCTAATTTCTGCTTTAAAGGTCTTTGATGGATATGGGCGTGACTACCATCAAGATTTCTGTGGTTGTCGGGCTCGGCCTTGACACAATTTTGTTAAATGTGTAGTCCTTTCCAGTTAGACTTGTCACTGGGAGTGTCATTATCAATAACTTTTCTGCTAATTCCCTTGTTATCAACGGGAATATAAAAGTTATTTCAAGGGTAGTATTTCTTCACAGCATCAGAGTTGACTGGGTTGGAGAATTGACGTCCATCCATCTCGGTCAGAATCAGAGCCCCTCTAGGGAGTGCCTTTTTTACGACATAAGGACCTTTGTAGTTTGGAGCGAACTTACCTTCAAGCTCAGGGGGTAGTGGTAGCACCTTTTTCAGGACAAGATCGCCTGCTTCGAAGTGTCTTGGGCGCACCTTTTGATTGAATGATCTGGCTACCCTCTGTTGATAGCAGTGATCATGACAAAGAGCCTTCAGCCGCTTTTCATCAATCATATTCAGCTGCTCCAGTCTTTGCTATTTCCATTTTGCATCAAACAGTTTCACTTGGGATAATACCCACAGCGAGGGGATTTCTACCTCAATAGGCAGGACTGCTTCCATGCCATACACCAGGGAAAAAGGGGTTGCCCTAGTAGATGTCCGAATTGATGTTCGGTATGCCATTAATGCAAATGGCAATCTTTCATGCCAATTTCGGTAGTTCTCAACAGTTTTGGCTAAGATCTTCTTGATGTTTTTGTTAGTAGCCTCAACAGCTCCGTTCATTTGGGGACGGTAAGGAGACGAATTCAGATTACGGATTTTGAATTCACTGAATAAATCATCAACAAACTTGTTGTTCAGATTCGTCCCGTTATCTATAACGATGGCTTCAGGGACGCCATAATGGGCGATTATATCTCGCCTGATGAATTTCATCACATTTCGAGCGGTGACACTAGTATATGACGTGGCCTCGATCCACTTGGAAAAATAATCAATTGCGACCAAGATGAAGCGATGTCCATTTGATGCTTTCGGATTAATTGGGCCGATCACATCGATGCCCCACATTGAAAATGGCCATGACTCTGACAACTGGTGTAATTCAGTTGGTGGGGCATTTATCTTGTTTCCATGGATCTGACAACGGCGGCAATTTCGAACATGTCGAATGCAATCGCTTTCTAGGGAAAGCCAATAACAGCCCAATCTTGTTATTTTCCTGGCTAACATGTGTCCATTCATGTGTGGACTGCATACTCCTTCATGCAATTCTTTCATAATTCGAGTTGGTTCGGTCGTGTCCACGCATCTTAGCAAAATAGAGTCAGAGGACCTCTTGTACAAGTTCTCACCATTGACGAAGAACTTAGTTTCCATCTTCATTATATACCTTCTATCTGCAGAGCTAATCCCTTCAGGGAACTGCTGCTCCTTGATGTAATTCATGATATCGTAATACCATGGTTTACCATCGGGTTCCTCGGTCACGGCCATGCAATGGGCCGGTCTGGTCAGGACTTCAATTTTCAGAGGTTCTATTTCCAAACCATTGGTAACTTGCAACATGGATGATAGCGTAGCCGGTGCATCGGCGAATTGGTTATGAGATCTAGATAGGTAGTCAAACGAGATCTCGTTGAATTCTGTTACCAATTCTTCCAGATATTCATGATAGGGTACTAGTTTAGTATCCTTTGTCTTCCATTCACCTACAGTCTGGAGTATGATTAAGGCAGAATCGCCGAACACTTTTAGTTTGGCTATTTTCATATCAATTGCTGCTTGTAGACCGAGAATACATGCTTCATACTCGGCTATATTGTTAGTGCAAAGGAACACCAATTTCGCGGCTACAGGATAATGCTGCCCATCTGGGGATATCAAGACTGCCCCGGTGCCAGAGCCAAACAGGTTTACTGCTTTATCGAAGAACATGGTCCATGTGTGTTCCTCCGTTGATAAAATGCGATCATCTGGGAGATCATCCTCATGTGTTTCCCCAGGGCATTCAGCTAGCATATCAGCGATCACTCGACCTTTCACTGATTTTCGTGATCATGTTTGGATGTCAAATTCTAAAATTAGAATTTTCCATTTGGCTAATTTTCCTACTAATGCCAGTCGGTTAAGCAAATACCGGATGTGGTCGTTTTCAGTTACGAGGAATGTCTGGTGGTGCAAAGTATATTGTCGGAGCCTATGCAACACCCATACCAATGCGACACATGTTTTTTCTGATTCAGAATAATTCAGTTCCGAAATAGTGAATTTCTTACTCAGATAATAGATGGCTCGCTCTTTTCCATCGTCGGGGTGGCTCTGGGCCAATAGGGCTACTAACGATTCACTGTGAATCATTAAATAGAGAGTTAGAGGATGTCCTGGGACTGGTGGAACTAGTACCGGGGGACTCATCAAATACTGCTTTAGCTTTTCAAATGCTTCCCGACAGTCTTCATTCCAGTTGATCTGGGCGTCTTTCCCAAGAAGTTTGAAGAAAGGCCGTGCAGTCTCAGAGAGTTGGGAGATGAATCGAGCGATGTAGTTCAACCTTCCCAAAAGGCTTTTGACCTCCCTCACTGTGGACGGGGGTTGCAGTTCACATATTGCTTTGACTTTCGAGGGGTCGACCTCGATCCCCTTGCTACTCACGATGAATTCGAGTAACTTACCAGAGGTCGCCCCGAACACGCACTTTGTAGGGTTTAGGCGTAATTTGAACTCGCGTAACCGGCTGAATAGCTTCTTTAAGGCTTCAATGTGATCCTCTCCGCATCTGGTCTTGGCGATCATGTCATTGACATAGACTTCAATTTCTTTATGCATCATGTCATGGAAAAGAGTGACCATAGCACGTTGGTATGTTGCCCCAGCATTTGTCAAATCAAAAGGCATAACCCTATAGTGAAAGGTCCCCCATGGAGTGACGAATGCCGTCTTCTCCTTGTCTTCATCATTCATCCTTATCTGATTGTATCCGGAGAATCCATCCATAAAGGAAAATAATTCGAATCCAGCAGTGCTATCCACAATGACATCTATGTGGGGGAGCGGAAAGTCGTATTTTGGACTGGCCTTGTTCAAGTCGCGGTAATCAACACAAACTCGAATTCGACTGTCTTTCTTCTTCACTGGTACGATGTTTACCCAATCAGGGTATTGCGAAACCTTGATGAACCCTACTTTCAAAAGCTTCATCACTTCTTCTTCGATTTTTTTCGACAGCTCGGGTTTGGTCCTTCGTAACCTTTGCTTCTTAAGAGGTACATCGGGATTGATAGGTAAACTGTGCTCGATAATCCGAGGGTCTAGTCCTGGCATATCAGAATAAGACCATGCGAAGACGTCTTGATGATCTTTGAGGAGAGCGATCAGACGTATGGCTTTCTCTTCGAGAAGGTTGGCCCCAATCTTTACTTCTTTTGGATCTTGAGTACCATCCAAATTAATGGTAATAGTGTTCTCAGTTGTAAGGGGCTTGAATTGTTCATACTGCTCCCAATTTCTTCGGATTTCCGTAGGGTCATCACTTGAATCATCAGAATCGCTGCTGTCAGTATCTACATCATCAGCTGGATCGTACTAACTCCCTCGCAAGTTGTAAGATTATGCCTGGAACACAGGGTAAATTGATCAGAAAAACAAATGGGGATATGGATTTTTTCATTGTCCATTCTCTTAAAACACATTTTTTGAAGAAATAGTGAAATGTCTTTGATTTTCGAAAATTTTTAGAAACGAGGAAGCATGAGATAGCCCGGGCCTCAGAATACTTTCCTTTTCGTGGCTGGATATCATCAACGGGCCGGTTTGGGATACTACCTCATGCCCTCAAAATATTATTTATTTACAACACATGGATTTACAACCTCAGAAGAGGGAGAGTTCAAAAAGACATTTCTTCCGGCAGAAATGACGATAAAAAACAAAATACAAGAATAACCCATTTTCCAGGGATTCATGCAGAAAAGAGAAGAGGAATTCTACTCAAGCGGGCTTGCGCCCATTCCCTCCACCGGTCCTTCGTCTATTGCGTCGACGAAGAAATCTTCGAAAGTATCGTTCCAGGAATCCAGCTCTTTGGCTCCTTTCTTTACTGGTTTCAGCTTTTCCATGCCGTCCCATCCACTAGGAATGCTATTCTGCTGGTCTTCATAAAAACTTGATGGTATCTGGTAGTCAACGTAATAGTCAAACTTACCACTGGGCTCGTTTATGGTATCAATAATTGTCTTCCCCTTACGTGCCTTATCAGAAAGCTCAGGGGTAGTAGCACGAATGCTAGGTATCACCAAGAGGTCATTCCTACCATGACACAGCCATGGGACACGAAAAGTGAATGCCCTGGCGTCTAGTAGGTCTTGAATTTTATTCTTCAGAGTATCGTAATCATCCAGCGAGTGCCCGATCTCTCCCAAATGATAGTCACAAGTATCGTACTCAGGAGTTTGGTGTTTTGGCCTCCTTGTGATCAGCCCCATCTGCAAAAGGATAGGGAATATCACATTCATGGATTTAGGAACCGGCGAGTATCGTCGTACATTGCCCTGCCACTGTAAGAGTTGGATATCTTGCCAAGTTATGTCGGGAAGGACTCCCGACGACGGGTTTTCTTCGGGACCATTTACTTCGGTCGCCTGCTCTTGATCGGGAAACGGCAGTGACATGTCCAGGGTTTGGCCAATGATATCCATTAAGGATGTGAGCAAATCTCGTAGCTCGCCTAACTGGTACTGCAAACATGCAAACAAATCAAGTGAGTTTACAGTCATTTCTGAGGTCGAGTCTTCGTGTATGGCTCCTACGAAGATATCGTCAAATAGGGTGACCACACTATCCAGCGTTTCTTCTAGTCCACAATCTTTCTCAATCGGTAGCATGTCTAAGTTTTCCTGTCGATTGACAGTAATATTTACAGGAAGCGTCGAGGAGCTCGGGTGACTTGAACATTCGGTAGGATGCTTGAACCCATCACCGGATTGTCCTGAGAGGTTAAGATAAATTTTTTCATCCTGCAACAATTTAGCAGGTGGCGGGAAAGTCTCCCGGATATGGGGAAGTAGCAAACCAACTTGACCCCTCACGTGCCCCTTGTTGGCCTGTGGGTTTCCTCCGCGATACCCTAGACCAGCGGTACGATGATTCCTGACGGCTTGGATAGGCTCTCGGATGCCCCGGCCTCCTCTGCCGAGTCCTTGACCTGGGGTGAAGCCATTCCCAATCATAACCTTCCCTACCATGATTGCGGCTTTTGACATATCAGGGACGAGGGGAGAAGTTCCTCGATATCCGTGCACGGTTGACACGAGCTCATGGACTGATAACTAGATTTCACCTTGCCACTTGGTTCGACATACAGGATGGCAGTTTCTTGATAGATTCGATGGTCTTCTTCTCCAAGGATTGTGATTAGCTTCTCTTGGGCTACAAACTTCACGCTTTTGTGAAGGGTTGAAGGTACGGCTCCAGCAGAGTGAATCCAAGGACGGCCCAGTAGAAAGCTAAACGCAGTGGAGATGTCCATTACCCGAAAAAGAATGCTGAACACGGTTGGGCCAATCTGGACATCAAAGTCGATTTCACCAACAGTGTCTTTCTTCATCCTGTCAAATGCTCGGACGGATGTTTTGGAGCCACGGAGCTTAGACGTGTCTACATTGAGACGGCGCAAGGTTGCTAACGGGCAAATATTCAAAGCAGAGCCATTGTCTATCAAAACTCTAGCCACATGGGAGTTTCTATATTTAACAAAGATGTAGAGACCCTTGGTATGCCCCCTACCTTCGGCGGGAAAATCATCTTCCGAGAATGTTATCTAGTCCTTCAAAAGGATGGAACCCACAAATGTCTCTAACTTATCATGCTCAATTGTCTCTGGGACGTTTACTTCGCTGAGCACTTTCATCAGAGATTTCTGATGCTTCACGGATGTTTGAAGTAGCTCTAGCAAAGAAATCTGGGCGGGTAACTTGCATAGTTGATCCACCACGTTGTATTCACTGGCTTTGATGATGGCCAGGAATTCTTTGGCTTCTTCATCGGTGACAGGCTTCGGAGGCTGCGCGTCAGCTTGGGCATACGTTCGTCCTAACCTAGTGATTAGGTCAACATCAAGTTCGTAGGATCATGGGACTGCTTTGTCATTATTGTACTGGTAAGGCTGAGGTATCTCGATCACTATGTACTCCTCGGTTAGGGGTACTTCAATCGTCAGTTCCTTCTCCTCGTCTGGGTTGTCAGTCAAAGGTTCGTTCACAAGTGTGGGGATGGATTCACTTGTTTCGGCATTCAATGCTGAGAGTTCTTTGTCCCAGTCGATGATAACCTCGGAGATGGTGGCCACTATGCCGGTGCGGTCGACATACACAATCAAATCTGCTTTCGCCATGCTGGCAACCCTTTCTTTCATTAGGGACAAGGGCAGTACTTCACCAGTAGGATAGTACCCTGCTTTCACTAGACCGTTATAAACGTCAATAGTGTATACCCTCTCATTCTTGATTCGACCAGCGTTGAAAGTGAATATGGCATTAATTCTGCTTTCATGTTCGGGTAGCAGTTTGTTTTGGACATTTGGCTTGGATGTCTGAAACGAGAAGGCTTTGGTGTCGAGCAAGCTTTGGACTCGGTGTTTGAGGGTATAGCAGTCGTCCGTCGAATGTCCTACCTCGCCCATGTGATAGTCACATTTCTTAGACGAATCGTAATTCGAAAAGCTTTCTGAGTTGGATCGTTTCGGCTCAGTAGAAAGCAGGTTTTTCTTCCGGAGTATGACCAAGACTTGAGAAAGGGATCCAGGCAGTGAAGTGAATTGCCTTTTCTTATATCGCTTCAGAGGCCGGCTGCTGCTCACTACTCACCTGGACTGTCTGGGAAGGATGAACAGTCCGGGTGTATGCGATGTTCCTATCCGTCAGGGACTCCTTCTCCTTTCTCGTGTTGAGTCTCTTGCTTGTGGAAGTAGATTCTGTGAACCACCCGTCACGCAATCCCATTTCAATTCGCTCGCCCACAGGAACAAGATGATTAAGGGATTCAGTAGTGGCACCAACCAGGCGGTGTCTGTATTCATACAGAAAAGACTTAATGAACAATTTCATTTGTTCATGATCAGTAAGTTCTGGGGTAACCTGGGCGTCAAGTTCCTCCATCTGGTGGCATACTCTTTGAAGGATTCACTCTTCTTCTTTTCAGTGCGTTCAAGGTCGTCACGAAAAAATGTGACGTCGAGGTTGAATTGATACTGCTTGAGGAATGCATCAGCGACATCATCCTAAGATTTAAAAGCATCCACATCTTTTGACATATACCATGTCAAAGCTGGTCCTGTCAAACTTGCTTGAAAAGTCTGAATCATGAGAAGTACATTATCAACGTACTGGGTCATCCGCACATGATACATGTGCAAGTGGTGTCTAGGGCATGATGTGTCATTATATTTCTCGAATTCTGGCATCTTGAACTTTTCTGGTATCTTGACTTGTTTGTATATAGACAGGTCAAGTGGGACAGCATGTTGCGGGCCTTGTAGCTGTTTCAGCATCTCCTCGACCTTCGCAAGGCGTTTGCCATGTTCTGTCATCGATGCGCTTACAAGCTCGATCTTCTTGATGGCAAGTGGAAGCGGATCGTCCTCTAGTAGGGGCATTTTGCTATCGTTGGCGGAGGCTTTGTCTTTTCCAGTAAACGGTGGCGGTAACACCACCTCGATTGCAGTGGGCGTGGGGGTGAGCTTGCCACTGATAGATTCTACCTGCTTGGTGAGATTTTCAAGTGCATTGAAAAACATCTTCATTTCGTTTTCCATGTTATTGAGACGGATCGGCACGTTTTCCTCGGCCATTTAGTTCGTGACTACCGGTGAAAATATGAAATGAATGAGTATAATGCCTAATAAAGAATCATTTCATGACCTAGTCATAATATTATTACATATTTTCTTTATTTGCAAAGAAAAAAAAGCAAAAAAAACGGTTTTTTTTAATATTAACATTTCAAACGACATCCCCGGGGTTCAAACCCCAGTCGCCCGGACCGTTTTTCGCTCATCCCTGGATACCACTGGGCTAAGGCCGCGGTGGTGTCATTTAAGCGCAAAACATATTATTTATTTAACAAAAAGTGATCCGACTTATATTAACATTAGTACAACCCATAAACACTTTTAAAGAAGAAAACCAAAACCCTAAACATAAATACTAGGAAATGTAAAGGACAGGGCTTTTTAACAAAAGGGCGCCCTTCCCGAACACTCATTCTATAAACAATGGGGAAGCCACAGTCTCTCGGAGCCGTTTATTTTCACGGACAAGCTCCGCAATAAGCGTATCCCTCATCCCCACAATCCTTTCGAGATGGTTGATCCGTGCTTGGCGACTGGGCTTGTTGGCTATATCTGGGACCTTTGGCTGTAGTGCTGCCGGGATTTGATGATGTTGAATGTAAAACAGAGAGGCATGGTGGATCCTTTCTTGCCCTTTCAATAGTCTAGGTATAAGAATATTCTCAGGCTGATATTCAGTCCATACCCCTGGACGGCACGAATTTCGCCAACGTAATTGTAGTTCGAGTGAGTGAATTGAACTCGAAATAGGTATGTTTTGAGAGGCGACGGGATCTCCTGAAGGGCCCTATACCGGCAGGCTACCCGGTAGGGATAGTATGAAGTGGAAGTGGCGCCAGATAAACCAAGTAGTGGAATAGGATTGTGAAACCTGTGAGCATAATGAGCCTGACCCTCATGGAACCATTTAGCATGCTATAAGAATGCTTTGGGATCGGGGACTTTCAAAAAGTTTATCCAGGTAGAGTAATCCTTATCAGGGGAATTACTTTTTAAGACCTTAAATCTTTGTATCGGGTACATAAGGTCATCGATTTCAAAAAGTTGCATGAGGTGCCCAAATCCTCTTAAATGGGATAAAAACCAACTTTGCAAAATTTCTGGGGCGGCCCACATAATTTTCTCGTCATTTTGTTTAAAACGATTAAGAGATAAAAATGTTTCTGCCAAAACCAAATTAACATAACCCAAGCCAGTGCAAATTTGTTTGGCCACATACGCAATCAAGGGGTTTATTGAATTTTTACGATGGGGGAAAATGACACACCCGATAAAAGCAAGGATAAAAATCAACTCATGAGCCAAAAATCTTAGATTTTTGGCTCATGAGTTGATTTTCAAAGCATTCATTTAAGAAAAACCAGGGGTATGCATTACAATGAGTTTTAACGACTCTTTTCACGGTATTGCTCTCGACTCGCAAAAATTGGGATAATTCAGGTAGAGGGGACACACCCAAAAGTGGTTTGATGAGCTCATATCCCAAAGGCTTTCTAATGGCAACACTATATTCTTCCAGAGTCGGGGTCATTTCAACCTTACCAAATATGAAAGTGAATGTCTGTGGGCACCAGAAATGTGCTAATGCCTGCATCATGCCAGAATGGACATTGATCTTGAGCAGTGGAAGTAGGCGATCAATTCTTGCTTTGACATATTATTGGCCATTTTGATCGAGTCGGTCCCACCATGCCAGAAGCTCTTTCTTAGGAGTGGGGACGAATTGGACATCAGCTCTTCCCATCGTATATAGAATGCAATCAACGGGTGGCCTAACAGTAACAAATCAAATGAATAAGTAGGCTGCATAATAAAATAAGAAGGGATAGAATATATACCTTTCCTTGAACCATGGCAATCACAACAACATGCACATGAGGAGTGAGGTTCGATTTCTATCTACACTGGTTCAGCAAAATGAAGTTAAAAGGGTGCCTGACCGTCGCAGTCTCGCGTTGGTGTCAAGTCCTTTTAACCTCGGCCAAATCGAAAGGAATATCTTATAGTCACGCGAATAACGGCTAAAGATATTTCTTTACAATTTTTTTTAGAAATAAATTTCGAGGAAAAGAAAGGCAACCTCTACATCGCAGGCTCGCGTTCGAGGTCGTATCTTTCTTAACATCATCCTAAAATGCCCTATCGCGGCCCAGGTCCGGCGGCGTGGTTGTGTGTACAACAGTGTAGTGCTAAATCATTAAAGCATACACAACAATTCATAAACAATCAATTCGAACCTGCAAGAATAAATAACACCTTAATGTCAGGGTCATACCTGGAGTCCTCGCTGCCAAACAAAAATTATTTTTGAACAGGAAAAAAATTCAGGCCTAAGTCCACTTTTTTTAAAAAAATGCAAGTCCCCAGCGGAGTCGCCAGTCTGTCGCGACCGACCTCGTTTTTTTTTATCAACATACAAAAAAGGGGGTCTTGCCTGGTACGCGCTAAGTCTAGGTTCAGGACTTAACTCGGGCTCTCCCAAGCCCATACCATATCGCGACCTAGGGTTTAGGTTTTTAACTTGCAAATGGTTTATATCAAGGAGTCGCCACTAATCGATTTAGGGTGAGTCGATTAGAAACCCAAATAAGGTGATGGGAGAATCACCTTATTTCTACGAACCAGAGATTAAATGAGTTCGGGGACTTGGTTACACTAGCTAGATAACTAATGCCCTTTCGGTACCTTTTTACCCTGTTCATTTCTAAAAACATTTGTCAGGCAATTTGGATTGATTTTCGGACCTTTCTCCTAACATGTGAAGTGATCAAACAAGTGCATAATCATAAATAATTAGCAGTCAAAATAGATATGCAGCCCAAGGTTCTAGTCCTAACTAACGCGAACAACATTCAAAACATAATAATTTATGCAATTATATTCTAATTAAAAATATGCATAATGAAAATAATAAAACAGTAGTAAAAAAACATGCAAAGTACTACCGTATAACCCTATAGGTTATCTAATTCAAACATGGTAATTTATGCCATTATAATTTAATTAAAAACAACATGCATAATAATATCACAATAATTTTAAAACAATCAGATATATCACATAATTTAGAAAAATATTAGACAATAATATATCTAAATTATAACCTAACAAAAAAAATTTCCAAATTTTTTTAAAAAAAAAATTTAGAAATTTAAATTTTTTAAAAATAATAAAATAATATTAAAACCGGGTCGGGTTGGCGGATCCGGATCGATCGGATATGACCCGGGTCAATGAACCCGACTCATCGCGTTGACCCGGATCGGATCCCCGGATCTGAACCGGGTCAGGGGTCAACCTGGGTCATTGACCCGGGTATGGACCGGATCGGACCAGGTTAGGGCCCGGTCCGATGGATGTGGACAAGATAGGGCCAGTTCGACCCGGTCGAACCGGCCTTGAAGGCCTGCAAACCGATCTGATCCGGTCTGCAGGTCGGTCCAAATTGGTTCTTGTGTGCCTGAGGCACGCGAGACCGTCGGCCGGCGAGATCCGGCGTCTCGCCGGCGACCCAGACCAAATCTAGCCCGGCTTTCACCTCTCAGGACCCCTACGAAGCTCCTTCAGCCACCCCGCTTACCGTCCGGCCACCCACTCGCCGGCCGACGACCAAAAACAAACCTGTTTCATTGAGACATTTCAATGAACACATGGCATGCATAAACAAAAATGGGAGATTTCGACCTGTTTCGAGGCCCTGCCGTCCTCGGGAGATCTGTACCTACCTTCAGAGACGATATACGAGCTATGGAGAACGACGCTATGGGTCGGGATTTGTGTGAAATGGCCGGCGCGAGTCTCGGACAGACCGTATACAAAAACAAGGACAAACAGAGCAAGGCGGGATCGAGGGAAGCTCACCGGTTGGCGACGCGACTGGAGGATTTCTGGTTGATCTGCGGTCGACGACGCGGCTACGGGGACCTGTAAAAGCTCGAATCTCTCCTCTTTCTCTCTCTTTTCTCTATGATTCTCTCTCTGTTCTCTCTCTTCTCTCTGTCTCTGTTTTCTCTCAAAAATGGCCAACCGTCTCTCTCTGTCTCTCGCCGGCTTATATAGCTGATGACGACGCGCCACTCTCTGCTCCATTACATCTGCTGACGACGGCCTGCACCGGCCTACTCCTATTCGAGACTTTTGTGGTCAATTAGGCCGGTGCAGGGGGGGCCCGTTTTGATGCCGTGAAGGAGAGAGGAAAAAGGGGGAGAGGAGATCGGGAAATCAGGGAGGACAGGACTAGCCATCAATGCCAGTCCCGTTGGTGTGCTTCCCTGGCCTTCCTCTGGCCTGATAGGGACGGTGCGGGGGCGCTCCACCATCCGTGGAGTCGACTGCCAGAACAGAGGAGAGCAGAGGAGAGAGAGAGACTAGCGCAGGGGGGAAGAAGGAGAAGGAAGGAGGAGCTGGGCCGGGCCGGGCCCAGCTCGCGCGGGAGAGGGGAAAGGAGAAAAAAGAAAGTGGGCTGGGCCGCGCGGGGGAGAAAAGAAAAAAGAAAAGGGCCGGGCCAACCCGGCCCAACTCGGTTTTATTTTATTTTTATTTTTTTAATAGACCTTATTAATACAAATGTGCCTAATTTCTATATGCAAGGCAATTAAATAGAAATATTTTTTTGTTTTAGGAATTAAAGAAAATTAACTCCTAAATTTTGTGCAATTAATTTTGGGCAAATTAAAATAGGTGTCAACAATAAAAGTACAGAGATTTATCAATCGCATGACGGATTGCGTCACTTTACATAAACAAGGAAATACACAATGAGGAACATTTGTCTCAATTGAAAATGTTAAATCCTTTTCGAGTAATGTCATACGTCCTCTAATAAATACACGATCGTTCATGAAATTGTGAACTACAGCTAATATTGAAGTTGAGATTTAACTCGCCTTAGCACTTCAGAATCGAATATTGCAAATTATCCATGCTACTCCACGTGAAGAAGAAAACCTTCTCCACTTTATTAGGAGTATCATTATTTTATGAGGCAAATTAGTGTTTACATTTTTATCATATGAGAATCATTCATGTGAAATTTTTAGGAGTTTAGAAGTCTACTATCGTAGGTTCTTATTGAATTTTTTTTTCCAAAGACAAAGGTTTAAAATAAGGAATGATCCGATGATATTTAAATTTATCAGAGATTTAAATATATGTAACTGAGATAGTGCAAACAAAAGATAAATGCAGAAAAGTTTAAAAACAAAATCCAAAATAAGAAAAAGTGAGAATTGCCACTTTAAGATTAGGGGAAATTACCAAAATAGTAATAAACCTGTTATAATAGTGCAAATTCAGCTATAAACATTTTTTTTTTCAATTGAGTCCTAAATTTTTTGCATTTGTGTTGATTCAATTCATCCGGCCAATTTTGCTGGAAATCGATTAAATGTATGCCCACCGTCCTACGTGGTACGGCCGGCGCAGATATGAACATTTTAAATATTTTTTTGAATTTTTTTTCCTTTTTTTGGTCTTTTTCCCTTCCTTCTTCATCTAGCTCGGCGACTGGCCAGAGGCGAGGGCCAGCGATGCAAGATTGGCCTCGCCATGGTTGGGTGAGCCCTCGCCTGATCTAGGAGGCCGACCTCGCCATCGCTAGGGGAGGCCAAGCCTTACCAGGGTCGGATGAGGCTCGGCATCACCCAGAAATGGCAAGGTTGGCCTTGCCAGTGGCTGGAGGAAGAAGAGAGGGAAGAAGAAAAAAAAACGACTTACAAATTCGGGAACCTCGTTGAAAAAAGGCACAAGATCATGGATCCAATGTGTAAAATTTTGTTTCCCATGTTCTTTGAACCCTTCTCTAAAGTCTCACCTGGCGGCCATCCCGAAAGAGGCAGGAAAGTAACAAAGCTAATCTGAGATTTTACCACATCTCTTCATGAGAATCAACGCTTCTATGAATTGGATATTTGTGTCTCTCTCTACGGCTATTCTTACACAACCCGATTATTTCTCTTACGTAACAAAATGAGTTCCATCGAGAAATAGCAATAGATTCTCATCCACCTTATCTGGTGTACGAATATCAGTAGAGGAAGGAAGATATGTTGTCTCTATACATGTCCATGTGTATGTGGCCGAAACTGGGGACATCGATTAGGAAGCACTGGAAAAGTATGTTTGGATGACATCCACAAATTCAAGGTTTTTTGCCTTTTTTGGGGTTGAAGTGAAAGGGACTAAGCTTTGGTGTATAAGTTCAAGTTGCACGTAGGTCCATGTCTTCTCTCTCTCTCTCTCTCTCGTCCAATTCCATCTATTGGGCTACCAAAATGATGGTTGTGGACGAAAACTCCCATCGACGACCCCATCAACACTGGTGTTCTTCTGTTTGTCACGAAGTTGGGTGATTATCTATTGCCTATCGATGATGTATGAAATGAAATTAGATCCATTTTGATTCGTCACACAATATTCAGAAGGGAAAATGACGCAAATGGTCCTCGAACTTTGGCCTAATATGAAATGTCGTTCATGGACTTTTAATTTGTTCAATGTAGTTCCCAAACTACTACTAAATGTTCAATTTAGTCCTTAGAGTATATGAAAATATTTCACATTGCCTTTTGTTAATTTGAGTAAGCAGAGTCTGCTAGTTTGGCTTCCAATGAACGGTGAATGATAAAAAAAAAGTCACATGTGGATAATCCAAATAATATATTCATCTCAAATCAGGGTATAATAATTAACGTCATCAAATAATGATGTACATTAACGCCCTGATTTTTTTTCGTTTTCTATAGTAGATGGATAAAAAGATAGACATATCCCTTACCAAAAAAAAAAAAAGATAGACATATTGATTCATCATTTAAAAAAAAATTCAACTCTACATATAATAATTAACGTCATCAAAAAATGTTTGATTTGTTGTTTGAGCAAATAGAAAGACTACATTAAACATTTTTAGGATTATATTGAACAAATAAAAAATCCAGGGACAACATTGCATATTGAACTAAAGTTCGAGGACCATACGTGTCATATAGCCTATCTAGAAAAGATCCAGTAAGGCAAGTTACCATTAAAAACGAGACTCTTTGTATAAGAAAGGGCTCTTTTAAGGTTAAATTACGAGAAAAACAAAAGTTTGTAATAAATAAATTTGATGTGCATGTAAGTGACTAAAAAAATCCCTTTTGAGCACAATAATTAGATAAATCCAAACTCTCAAATCGTCCCTCGCATATCCTTACAAATTGGTCGATTGGTCTATAAGATAGACAAAAGGTTCACGAACTCCCGAATCTATAACTCCAACCAGAGAGAGAGAGAGAGGGAGGATGACCTGGCGGCGGGAATGCCACGTGGGAGCAACCCATTCGTTGACAGAAAACCGGACCGATTACCGTGGGACCCCGACCGGAAGCCTTATCTTGTCCACCATGTTTTTTTCCCCAAAGCAGCGCGGGGGCACCAAAAGAAGGGAAAAAAACAAAAATACACTCAAGAAAAGCAAGCGACTTTGGCGTCTGAAAACAGCGTTACCGAAACTGAACCATACAATTAAGAGGTCCACTTTTGTTTCGCTGACTGAGCGGGACGTTGCTGAATCTTGCATGAAGCCGTTCTCTATAAGTTCCAATCAAGAGGTTCTTGATATTCTCATCCACTGAGAAAAAACAGAAAACCTGATCCAAAACAGGGTTCAGAAGTTAGCTCAAGCAAGGAACAGAGGAACTTGGAAGAGCGGGGTACGACTCTTATTCTTCAATCTTTCTCCTATCATTGCAATGTTGCTTCTCTCTTTACCTAATGTTAACAAAGATCACGACCAACCCAGCTTCAACGTAGATGAGCTACGAAACTAGAAACTTTGGCTCTATAGTTGTTATCTAGCTGGTCGTTTGGGGTCAGAAATTTTCATTTTCATGGCATGATCGTAGATTAGGTTGTCGTTTCCCCATTAATAGATTAGCAATTGTGGGGAGCAAAAGAAAATTGTATGGATTTATACTGGGCATTCTTACAGAATAATATTGCAGAAACCATTATGTGGCATCCCTGTATTAGCCGTAGCAATGAAAACCGCTGTCAATTATGACACGGGCTAGCTCACGACGACGACGAGTATAAATCACCGAACGAGCGAGTTTATAAAGGCGATGATTGTAAACTAACGGGTTCTATATTCTGCTATTTCAAGTGATTCCAGGTTGCAAAATGATGTTTCATTAGCAACAGAAGAGCCAGATTCCGCAAAATTTTGGATCTCCTTTTGCGCGTTTAACTGAATACCGTCATAGTTGACTAATTTTTAAAGTGAAATCTTTCTGGTTACTATTTGCCAGCCGGTGAGGAAGCACAAGTGAGCTCAACTCAACTTGGATACAGGAGCACCCTTGTGTTTGGTCAAATGCCCGAAAAGCTCAGACTCTTAACACAAAACTCTTCCTGCATAAGAGATTGATTTGAGTCATGGCTCCTCATGTGAAGAGCAATGGCGGGATCTCTGTTGCCAGGGAGAGGACTGGTCAATGGTAATTACGCTCCTATGATGAATTCATGCTATGTCTATCCAAATTTTCCGTCGTTAAGTTACTGATTCATGAATTGTTCATTTCACGTAGGCTTCTTTCTCAAGAAATTCCGACTGATATTGACGTCAAAGTAGGCAAAGCAAATTTCTCTCTCCATAAGGTTTGGGATGAATAATGAGTTCATGGTCATGTTGTGGAGTAATCTAGGGACTGGAAAATGAATATCATATTCAATTGCTTCTTGGCAGTTCATGCTAGTGGCTAAGAGCAACTACATGAGGAAGATGGTGATGGAGTCGAAGGAAGCGGAACTGACCAGGATCGATCTGTCCAACATCCCTGGAGGCCCAGAGATATTTGAGAAAGTGGCAAACTTCTGCTACAACGGCGACTTCGAGACCACGGTGAATAACGTTGCCGCTCTTCGTTGTGCTGCGGAGTAACTGGAAATGACAGACCAGTATTGTGACAACAACCTTGCAGGCCGTACTGAGGACTTCCTTGTTCAGGTGGCCTTCTCGAGCCTGTCTGGCATGATCCTCGTTTTGAAGTCATGTGAAGATCTTCTTCCCAAGGCAGAGGACCTCAAGATTGTCCAAAGATGTCTCGACGTGGCAAGTGCCAAGGTAAAGGTTCGCATTTGCGGTTGCTTCGCCTTGCAATTTGAATGCTTAGGATAAGGGGCACTGAGATATATGTAATGCGACCGTGGTTGCTATTGCAGGTATGTAAAGAGGCAATTTTCCGAGCCGTTCTCCATCAAACTGGTGGACAGTCGAGCTATCGGTGTTAAATGTTTTGTTCTTTGGAAAGATCATTGCTGCAATGCAACAAAGAGGTGCGAAGGCCCTTATCCTGGCCATGGCTATCATCACATACGCAGAAAGATCTCTCCCAGGTCTCGTACGAGACCATTCTGGCATCGGAACTAAGTCATCAGATATCAACGACTCCCATGGTCTAGATCAGCAGCCCAAGTTACTTGAATCTATAGTTATGCTTTTACCCCCAGAGAAAGCTGCTTTTCCCATTAGCTTCATTTGCTGCCTTCTCCGAGCTGCTATCTTTCTTAAAGCCTCGACCAATTGCAAGAAGGAGCTTGAGAAACGGCTCTCTTCGATTTTAGAGCATGTGACAGAGGACGATCTTCTCATTCTGTGATTCAGTTACGATGGCAAGCAGCTCTTTGATCTGGAGAGTGTTAGGAGAATTATTTTGGCTTTTGTCGAGAAGGAAAAGAGTGTGGCTGTGTTCGATGGCGACTTCCAGGAGGTTTGTTCTGCACCGATGGAGAGATTTGCCAAGATGGTCGATGCATACTTAGGAGAAATTGCTATATACAGTGAACTCAGCATCTCGACGTTCAATGCGATCGCGACCCTCGTGCCTAAGGCAGCTAGAAAAGTCGATGACGATCTGTACCGAGCAATCGATATATACTTCAAGGTAAGCAATAGAATATTGAGGACTGGTCTGCAATTTCAGAAGTATTTCTTTTGCTTTCTCATCAAAATTCAAAATATTGTTCAAATTTCAAACGGTCATGAAAAATTTATATGTCAATCCACCGTTAAAATTTGCATTTTACGTTAGTTTCGAATGTTCCGGATTTAAAAAGGTTAAAATACGTGAGTGATAAGATTTAAATTAAATAAAACGTAAAAGTCAATCCAAACCAACTTTCTAGAGTTGCGTTGGTGTTGGGATTAGTGATTGAAGAGATTTCATCACGATTAATAAGTTATTTGACAGTGAGCAATACCGAATTTGCAGGCCCATCCAAACCTTGATGAGATAGAGCGAGAGAAAGCATGCAGTGTGATGGACCCGCTGAAACTGTCGCACGAAGCTCGGCTTCATGCCTCGCAGAACAAGCGGTTACCCGTGCAGATCGTTCTGCACGCACTCTACTATGACCAGCTGAAGCTCAGGAGCCGAATGGAGAACGGCGACGTACCTGATCCCGCGGCAACGAGGAGCCAAGTGCTGGCTGATGTGTCGTTGGTCAGGGAAAACGAAAACTTAAGGTCCGAGCTAATGACGATGAAGATGTACATCTCCGATATGCAGAACCCGAAGAGCCGAGGAGAGACGTCCTCCAAGGGAGGCGCCAAAAAGACTACCTTCTTCTCTTCAATGACCAAGACGCTCGGAAAGTTGAACCCATTCCGCCATGGGTCGAAAGACACTTCCAACATCGACGACATTGCGGATATTACGAAGCCGAGAAGGAGAAGGTTCTCCATCTCTTGATTTGTAAACGGCTTCTCTTCCGGTGCTTATATTGGCGTAGGTGTTCTGTTTCTGCTCCGATGCAGGACCTTCCTTTTTGTGCTCTGCTGGAGTCCTTTCTGTCTGGCTTTTTTCTTCAGTCTCCTGGAATGCTGGGAGCTACTATGGCGCTTGTTAGTGTGTAGACAATTGAATATGTTGATTCTGTAACGTGAGCATTTTATGTCAGTGACATTGCAAGGTTTAAGATAATGGTACACACCTTTTTTTTTATCCGGTGCTAAAATTACTGGTCCAGCATCTAAATTTTCATGGACTAAAATTACTGGTCCAAAAAAAGATGGAGACCGGCATGCCTTGATCGACTGTCCAGATCGCCCATGCAAATGATGTCTTGTTGGAAAACAACATCAAGAATCTTTTCCAGTTGGAAAAGCCGGAAGAGCAAAACAACCATTAAAGTTGGTGCATACTGACATATGTGGCCTAGTTGAGGTTGAATCATTCGGACAAAAAAGGTACATGTTAATTTTTATGGATGATTTTACCATAAAAATTTGGGCATATTTCTTGAAAGAAAAATTTGAAGCTTTTGACAAGTTTAAACAATTTAAAGTCTATGTTTAAAAACATACTGAGCCTGAGCCTGAGCCTGAGCCTAGAAATGGTGTCGTCGGAGGGGGGATGAGGGCGGCCTGCACTGCACGTCCGTCAGGGCAAAGTCGTGTGGGGCTGGAGGATGGAGCAGGTGGACATGGCGGCGTCGAAGACTAGACGACGACCTTGCGCTTGGCGTAGTCGATGGGTGGACTTCCTACTATATGAGCACATAGTAGGGTCCTTTTCGCGGATTGTTTGGAGCTTATTTCGGCCCCACCCGCGCATTCGTCCAACCCATTGTCCGAAGGAGTCCAATTTAGCAAGGGATGGTTCGATGGAACCGATCACTTTTTCTTTCCCACTACTTGATGTCATCTCTTCGTATTCTCCACTACCTTTTTTAGAAAATAGATATGAGTAAAAGGATCCTACTATGTGCTCATATATCTTCTACAATAGACAAAAAATTTTTTTAAAAAAAAACAGATTTATTATAAATTGCAGATAGAAAACAATAAATAAACCCACCAATTATCGAGAGATATGGATTATTTTGCAACCATGAATGATCAAATATTAGTAATGATCCTCAAATTGAAAAGACGAACCAAAAAACGTACTTCACTTAAGGTTTAATTCACATTTTATTAATTTTTTTGAAAAAAATAAAAAATATATATATGTGCGTGTAGTTGGTCCGATTCTAGTTTAAGGAATCGGGAACCGGACCGACACTCTCAGGAACCGGACCAAACCGGCCCGTCTGGGTGGTTTTCGATTTGGGCGGTCCATTTTGCACACCCATATAGTTTAGTTGTCAATTGAACTATGAAATCGCAGATATTAGGTCGTCTTCCACAAAATTGGCTTGTTGCCCCTCTTCAAGCCCTATGGGCTCTTCTTTGTTTAGACACTCCTTGTATGGGTTTCTCAAGAGCTTGCCAATAATGAAATATTTCTTTTGCGACCAAAATATATATATATAAGTTGGTCATTTTTTACTTATTGTGATTGAATATCACGTATTGTCAAATTATTTTGCTATAATAAGATGATGGACTAAAATAAGAAATTAGATTTTAGGGATTATAAAAATTGATATTTGATTAAATCTAACTATGAATATTCTATTGGTGGGATGGACTTCCACCAAAATTTTCCTAAACCAACACAAGGCGTGATTTTTATTTGCCCTGGTCAAGAACCGTTCCATAAGAAAACACCCGCAAAACAAATTCGTCCTTTGCTATCTTCATTGGTTTTGCTTTCCACACAATGTCTGCATCTGTTTCTGCTTCTGCCTCATCTTCCCCAAACCTAAAAATAGGAATCGCAGGCTTTGGCACTTTTGCGCGGTTCCTGGCGAAGACCATGATCAGACAAGGTCACTCTCCCCTAGAGCGACTTCGAGGACTGATTATTCTCAGCTATGTGCTGATTTGGGCATCGCGCTTTTCAGGTATATGCTCATGTTCGATATTGGTTTTGACGATTCGCAAACATACACGAATACATACGCATGCGAGTTTTCAGTTTTCTGCAGATATGCAAATGCCCAATGAATGAGTGTCTTATTGCAGTAATGTGGCTGCATTTCTTGGAGCAGATAATGATGTGATAATGATATGAACATCGATCTGAATTCTCTCCCAAGTTCTAAAGTCGACGCCGTTCCATTCACTGAAGCAGCCAGCGCTACTCGTTGATGTACCGTCAGTCAAAAAGCAAGCAAGAGACACTCTCTTACAAGTATAAGAGATACCCTCCACATTGGACATGCCTATTCATACACGACGAATTCCTGTGTAAAAACACCAAATATCCATACAGATCACCGTACTCAATTAAAAAACTGCAATCTGTAGGTACTTCCAGAAGATTCAGATGTGATGTGCACTCACCCGATGTTTGGGCCAGAGAGTGGTAAACATGGGTGGAGATCTTAACTTCATGTATAAGAGAGTTCGAGTGAGGGACGAGAAAACATGCTCAAGCTTCTTCAAGATTTTCGAAATCGAGGTACCCTCTAAAGCATATCCTCGGCTAGCCTCGTACTTCCGCGTGGATAAGAAGATTTCAAACATTTTATCATTTCCTTCACAATCTAACTATGAAATACACTTACCGACAATACACTTCAGTGAGATAGATTAATAGAGAGCTAAGTTTATGCTCTGATGTGTGTCCTTCATACTGCCCAACCAGCATATTCGAGGTCAAAAGCCAAGATTGCAACCCCGAACCTTCATTTTTCTTAATTTTACTTTTTGCTTTTCAGGTAAGACAAGGTTACTTACCACAAGTTTCTGCATAAAAGAACTATGTAATCTTTCAAGACCTCATAATCCATTTAGATTAGTCCTGGATAGATATTTAGTGAAAGGGTCATCAATGTCTAGAACCTGATACAAATTGGTCATAGAGTCCTCGCGCAGATCCTCAGCCAGACTTTCTCTGGGTGAACTGAGAATCCATTTAAATAAAAAATAAGTGGTGTATTTGATAGTTAATAAAACTAAGCAACTCAATAAACTCTATCGCATGCTCAACCCTTGCCGATTGCCATCGATCGCTATTTCGGCAGACCAACGTGAGGCATATCTTCCAATTACAAAGTGAACAACCACTCTTTATGAATGTCAGGTATGTAGGATGCTTCAAATGTCTTGCACAAAACATGATGACCTGGCTGCTAAGAGTCAATTTATCACCCACGCTATTGGCAGGTATTTCCCATTCCCAGCTGACTAATTATCTTCCAAGATTATTTCCAACCGCCAACAAACTGAATATCTTACAATAAGAACTGATATTTCCATACTTGGATAGAATCTCGTCAGAAATAGACATCGAACAAACACCGATAGATACAAAGGGTTTCAAAGCTCTTGTTCGGCTGGTAATGTCAACTAGCAAATTCTCCATTTTTGGTGTATTGTCGTCGTTGTTGGTTTTTTCTTATTTTCGTGTCTTTTCGAATGGACCTATCATAAAAGTGCATCATGTGTAAGGAAGTAGAAGACATCAAAAATGAGAGCAGCAGGGTGTGAAAAAGCGAAGTTTGGATTTTCGTAATTCCAAGTCTTCTTTTTTCTCTGTTAGATCTGGCAATAAAATACCATAAAACTTTTGATACGACATGCTGACAGTTTACATAACCGCAGAGGAAAGAACACAGAGAGCAATAGTTTTGATCTGTTCAGTGGGTTATACATCCACAATAGGTTTGCGAAGCAGGTACGGAGCTGATGCATTTCACTCGGAAGAGATACATCTCAAGTTTCAGTTTGATCCTACTTTTGAAGAAGGAATTTACATTTTACCTGAGCTCATTAATGAAAAGAAATTTTTGTAATGCAGCTAAAGAACCTAGAGTTTGCCTTTGAGAAGTTGAAACACAAGCTGCTGAAGAGGAATGATGAGGAACCGGAAGTAAACCAGTAGTGCTAGTATGATGAGGAACAGCTGCTGATAAATTTCTTTATCAATACAAAGTTACTGCTTATCAGGACAGTCTCTTAGCTGTAGAAACTGTAAACAAAGTGCAATTCAATTCACTTCAGAGAGATATTTTACTGAGAGATACATTGTCAAAAATCTATTTATGGAGAAATACAAGCTCTTCACTGTTTTCAGTACTGTAAATTCTAGGTCTGGTGTCAAAACTGTTTTGTGTGTCCAGGTGTAGTCTTGCATTATCCTCATATGAACTGACGAATATTTGAAAGAATAAGACTTGGCAATTTACAGTTGGGCAAGGGAAGAAAACGTCAACTATCATTGTAAATGAATGAGCGTTTGCTCTGCCACCAGCTTACAAAATATAAAGTTCTGAAGACTGCAACAGCATACCGTCAAGTTATCACCTCACTGGTTCTTGATTTCGTCACTGCCAGCCTCTTCTGTTACGTTGCACTGCAGCATAGCTGGGTTCGGCAAATCAGGTGTCCGAAAAGAGGGCTCTGTGCTCTTCCTACTCTGTAGGCCCGTAAAACAAGCAAGATCGACCCATTGCTGCAGCATTCAAGTAAAAACCATATGTCAACATTGTCGGTAAAAATAAAACCATCCAACGGCATTATTATCGTGGCGGTGGTAGTGGCTAAAGAGCAAAGGTAACAGGGAAAACATAGTAAGGATAAAACATGCAACAGTCATGATCGCAGTAAACTGAAAGAACCCAAGTTCATGACAGAGAAAAACAGAGATCATCTTCATCTATGACACCACTCCTGGGAGTTCCTATATAGCACAAATTGCTGGGTTTGTTGCATATAAAAATGAGCTTTTGTATTTCTGTGGCTGCCCACTTTTATATCCAGAGAAATAAATACGGTTAAATCTCCTAGTTACGTGGTTTGCAGCGATGTTGATTACATGTCCTTTTGCGCTGAACTAATACTTAGGATATTTGTGGGAAAAAAGTATCATGACTCTAACCAGAGTTCCCCAGAAAGAGTTGATAGTCCGCACTATAAAAGAGAGCATATTTACGAGCAAAGTTTGGGAAGAAAATTCCTCTGATATTTGATGCTCCACGATCCCAGCAATAATCTGCATTAAATGGGTTTTCATTGTTGCAATGAAAAGAATATGAAGAGAAGCTTATACTGAACAGGATATAGTACATCACTTTTATCTCAGAAATCAAAGGTGCCAGGCACTTGTTGCTATTTCAGTTGCTTCAAGCTAGATTACCTCTTATTAATGGAAAAATGCAGCACAAAGCTAAAAATATGACAGAACTTGAGGACATTTCAAGCATGTACACTGAACTACGGGTTTTGGTCATAGTCTCTCAGTCACGCATATCAGGAGCATAACATGCTCCCTGTACTTTACATCAAGTAAATATTAGGAGTCTAATAAAATAAAATGATAGCAATCAGTGGATGCCCTCTGAATTAGTTCAAAAGTTTTATTTCCCTTCTCACATTAAAGCACTTAATATTGGACATTTGATAAAAATTTAAATTGTCAACTATTCGTTTTTAAATCACATAACTCGCATGTGGCAAGAACAATACTCATAAGTCAATAATGTCTATTCATGTAAAGTATATAATAACAAACATATGTGGATGTGTCATTCAGGTACCTTATAAGAAAATCTGTGTACAACTAGTCGCATAAGGTGGAGTTAATGTTCAGTCAAATAAAGTGGAAATTTCTAGCCGGTGAAGCCAACTTCAAAGTGCAAGTCACAGTAGGTGCACTTTCAGTTATGGTTGAATACTAAGTGGCAGGGGAATTATTACCCCACGCGTAAACCATTTACAGAACCAACTAAGAACAAACAATGGAAGCCTGAGCAAACATAACGTGTAAACCTTGTGAAGGTTGATAACAATTAATGCTCCGAAAGCCGATTCCCCCCTAAGCATCAGAGAACATGTTATGGGATGCTTAATGATTTGCATCGTTGGTTGGAGCACAATTTGTAATCTTTGATGATTTTGTCGCAGTTCTTCATCGACTATATCTTTATGGTATCTGCTAGAAACTTGCTCCTAAGGGAGATCTGCCACAAGTTACTTGTGTTCCATGTTCTACCGGTGTTATTGACCTTTAATTACAATCTTAGAGCCTCTCGGACTTTCTTCATTTCCTTCATGGGTATCGACGTGAACATCCCATTATATTCTTTTGCCTTTGTTTTTATCTTCTGCATTTGCACTCAACAAAGGAGAAATTTGTCAAAAAAATCTTAAACCTTTTGCACTTTTGTCAATTCAATCCTACACCTTTTTAAGTTTGCCAATTGAGTCTTAAACCTTTTCACTTCTTGCCAATTCAGTCCATTTGGCCGGTTTGCACTGACGTGGCAGCCGGCCGACGGCCACGTCAGCGCCAGCTGTCCGGCTAATGCTGACGTGATAATTTTTAAATATTTTTCGAATTTTTAATATTTTTTATTTTCATTTATATTTATTTTTTAAATTTTATCTGCCTTTTACCTCTGGCCGGTCCAACGACCGGCTAGAGGCGCTGGCCGGCGAGGCTCGACCTCGCCCAGATCTGGGCGAGCTCCGGCGAGGTCGAGCCTCACCCAGCCATGGCGAGCAGGCCTCGCCGTAGCGACTGCGAGGCCGACCTCGCCATGGCCGGGCGAGGCTCGACCTCGCCGGATCTGGGCGAGGTCGAGCCTCGCCGGCCGGTCGCTGGTCGCCGGCCGCCGGACTGGCCAAAGGTAAAAGGCAGGAAAAAAATAAAAATAAATAAATATTTAAAAATTCGAAAAAACAAATATTTAAAAATTGCCACGTCAGAGTTGGCCAGACGGCCGGCGTTGACGTGACGCCGGCCGACTATCACATCAGCGCCGACCGGCCAAATGGACTCAATTGGCAAGAAATGAAGAGGTTTAGAACTAAATTAGCAAGAAGTGAAAAGGTTTAGAACTTCAACGGCTTAGAACTGAATTGGTAAAAGTGCAAAAGGTTTAGAACTTTTTTGACAATTTTCGCCTCAACAAAGAGTAAAGACGGTTCCGTATCGAAATTCATCGCAAGATGAATGTAGGAAGACCATTTGAAATGAGTCCACCATAGCTATTCCTTGGAGACATTTTGAAGGTGCTTTGAAATACGCCTTCCCCGATACACCCAAGCAAGTCAAATCGTGATAAACTGTACGAATTTCTTTGTTCTTCTAAACTAATATTATCCTGTAATCCATTTGGATAGACGAGATCGTTGGTGTTCCGAGCAATCAGATTGCAAGTTACTATTCGACATTCTTGAGTTATTACAATACCATATCGAGAAGTTATTACATTACCATATCGAGGCAGTTACCTGAACGAAAAAGAATTCCAAGTGTCTTGCACCACAAGAAAGAAACCAGACTCGATTTAACAAAGCTTCTTCGCAGGGGAGGCGGGCTGCCGGAACGGGCAATTGTCCTGCCAATTAAAGAAAGCCCGGTCCACCAAAGTCCCGTTCTCTTCTTGAATACGATAACTGATTACGACAATGCATCTTTAACAAGCAAAACACAAAAAAAAAGGTCCCAGTACCAGCACAGTGAGCTTAGTCTTTTTAGTAACTCTGGCTCTTTGCGCCTAGTTTATCCAACATCAGAAATCTCTACTAAGGGTGTGCAAAAGAACCGGGACCCGCCCGGAACCGGACCGGAATCGGTGCGGTTCCCGGTTCCAATTTTTTGGAACCGATACTGTTTGGGCCGGTTCCCGGTGTGGAACCGCCCACCCGGACCGGATCGATAATATAATAATAATATATTTTATTTTTTTAATTTTAAATTAAAAAAATCTGACCAAAAAAAATTTAAAAAAAGAAGAAAATTTGTTATCATGTCTGAAGCTCTTGTGTAGTTGGGATACCTTGGTCAATTTTCCCAATAATTAATGGGTACCCACTTGATTTATGGATGATGTGGTTAATATAATCGATCATAGTATAGGAATTGTATGAAAAGTTATGTTGTTTTCCTTTTGTTCCGTTGATCCGATGTTGGTCCATAGATTTTTTTTTTTTATTTGTCAAAGAGAACTTGTTGAGACCGGTTCCATGGACCCGCCCAAGAATCGGACCGCACCGGCAGTCCGGTTCTCGGGCGGGTCCATAGAACCGACGGGCGATTCTCGGTTCCAATTTTTGGAACCGGTCCTGTAGCGGGCGGTCCACAGTCCCGGAGTGGGAACCGCCCACCCGGACCATGCACACCCCTAATCTCTACATGGCTCTGCTCTGCTCTGATTCAACGCTATGAACTTGCCCAAAATTGAAAAGTTCATAAAGAAAGAGAAGTCAAAGGAGCATGCCAGGATAAGATCGAAAAGTCGAATGAACAATCCTCACAAAAACCTCGGTGGCATCGGGATCGCGTCACTCGTTCCATGTCACCACCCGTCCCCTCAAAGGCCTCGTACTCATAATCCTCGTCAAGATTCTCCGTTGTTTTTCCAAAGATGAAGGATTTCGTTCCCATCGTCGAGAAAGGCATGAGGCCGAAAGCCCGAGCGGTTTTGATCTCCCTTGATTATGCGAACTTTACTGAGCTCCTCTTGATTATTATTCCGGCAGCAGTTATGAAATTTGCAAGGAACCTCACATTCTGCAGAAAATTGAACATTGAGAAAGTAAACCTCTAAGCAAAAAGATACCAACAGAACGTGACAAACCATCCAAGTATGCAAAAGTTTCATGCAAGCTATGTCATTCATATATTATTAGGCGGACTACAGCGCTTTGAGAGAACTCATGCTGACATCGGGATAAACTCTGGCAACACCTAAATTTATGTCATTCACCCCTTGATCTGAATAAGAGGTTTCTGCTTATAAATACACGAGGCTACATTACGGAAACGGGATAGTGGCCTTCCTTCACTCTGGGGAAAATGTCCACTCTTTACATCAATAGATCGGGCATTTAGGCGAGATTGGTCATTTAGGGCCCGTTTGGTAACGTGCCAAACAGTGAAAATTTCTCTTCTTTTGTTCCCAGAAATAATTTGGGAACAGAAATGCATTTGGTAAACTTTTTGTTCCCGGGCACATTTTTGCAAAACTTTGTGTCCAGAAACAGTTTTGGAAGAGAAACAAGAAGTAAAAAAAAGTTGCTTCTTGTTTCTCGGCACAATTTTGAGAATGAGTTCTTTTTCTTCTTTTTCTTTTTTTCTTTTCTTCTTTGTGTTGTTCTTCCCTGGGCTGTGGCCGGTCGCCGGCCGCTAGCGACCAGCCATAGCCCAGGGCCGACGAGGGCGTCACGACCCTCGCCGGCGAGGGTGAGGGCTGGACCCTCGCCGCCTGGGCGAGGCGGCTCGCCGTCGATCATGGCGAGGTCGGCCTCGCCCGATCTGGGCGAGGCCGAGCCTCGCCGTCGCGACTGAAGCCGAGCCTCGCCGTGGGTCTAGACGGCGAGGCTCAGCCTCGCCCGATCTGGGCGAGGCCGACCTCGCAGTCCCGACCCACGGTGAGGTCGGCCTCGCCGTCGCGACCCACGGCGAAGCTGACCTCGCCATCAGTCGCGACGGCGAGGCTTGGCCTCGCCCGATCTGGGCGAGGCTGACCTCGCCGTCGCAACCCACGGTGAGGTCGGCCTCGCCCAAATCGAGCAAGGCCGAACCTCGCCGTCGCGACCCACGGCGAGGCTTGGCCTCGCCCGATCTGGGCGAGGTCGACCTCGCCGTCGCGACCCACGGTGAGGTCGGCCTCGCCCAGATCGAGCGAGGCCGAGCCTCGCCGTTGCGACCGACGGCGAGGCTCGGCCTCGCCTAATCTGGGCGAGGCCGGCATTGAGGCAGGCGGCCAGGGCCGCGACGCCCTGGCCTGTGGCCGGTCGCCGGCACCGGCGACCGGCCATGGCCAAAAAAGGGAAGGGTAGAAAGAAAAAAATATTAAACAATTTAAAATATTATTAATAAAAAGAAATTTTGTGTAGTTACCAAACGTATTTATGTTCTTTCATATCCTAGGAATAGAAATTTTGGATAGTTACCAAACGCCTTCAAATGCTCAGAAATTGTTTCCGGGCACAGAATCAAAAAGAATCATTTCTGAGTAGAAATAGTTCCCGGGCACAAAATGATTGTCATGCGCACCCTTAACTAGAAAAGCAGAACTAAGCAGAGCAAAATGGAAGAGAAGCGTCAGTAGAGCACAAATAACCAGAGATACTTATTGCTTGTAATAAGAGTCATATGGTATCAATGTAATAAGAGTCATATGGTATCAATGGCCCCTAGAGATATACAATCTCCAAAGAAATATCAATCAATTTAAGAGCTTCAGCATGCTGAAGGTATTAACCATATCACATGAAGCAGGAAACATGCTTGAAAAAGGTTTAATCAGAAGGGCATGAATGATTTACAGTGATCATCGAAGCACCTCTTGCTCATAAGAGGTGCTTGTCAGTTCAACATATCTGGTATACTATTTGACAATTCTAAACAAAACAATACGATCAACCCAATGCTTACCCTAAAATCAGCTTTTCTCAGCACTTCTGCTGTAGTAACTTCAAATTCCCGTCTTTTGGTGAACTTGCGCACTCCTGGTTTCCTAAGATCGAGATCCTAAAAGAAAGATAGATAAAGCACAACGAACATAAGGACACTTGTGAAAAGCAAAACATTGCAGGAGAAAGTTAGCAACAACATAAAGGACAACAGGTTTTATGTATAATAGCTAAAACCATGACCCAATCCCTATAGGCCAATTATAGTTTCCTGCCAAACACCGAAGAAATACATAATTCATAAGTAGCAGCAGATTTCTCCCTCAAATCATAATATCCAGGCGGTGTGGACAGCATAAGCAGATTAATATAGAAGATTCACATAGGAAAACCCTCCACAGAGAGTAACACTGAAAAATTAAAGTTTCACAACAAAAATGCAATTGACCAATCAGAGAGCATAAGAAAAAGGTAGACATATCGCACAACTTCTAATCCCTCGACTGCTTTACGAGTTTAAAGCGTTTTATTGGACTACATAGAATCGCACTATGGTACCTTTATATCATATTTCATTCCTGGAATAAATTTCATATCGGGTCTAAATGAATAATCTTCTTGTTCTACTTCGTCCCAATCGAACTTGAAGTACATGGCTTCTGTCTTCAATCTCCCATCCATACCATCTGATAACGTACTAAAACTATCTTCTAAGCCATCAAGCATCCGGAAGCTATTATCTTCACCCTTCGGTCTTGAACCATATCTGGCCTTGGCAATTCCGTCAAACTTCTGGAAAAATGCATCAGTTTTTGAATCACTTCCAGAAAAGCCACCAAATATCCGCCGTTCAAATTCATCAGTAGGCTCGGATGAATTAGAACTTTGTTTGTCATTACTGTTATGACCTGCAGAACAATACATCGACAGGTTGGCAGTATCATAAAAGGAACAGGGCACATTATGAAGTTTTCTCGAGAACGCGCATGTAAGAGAATTGCAAAGGAAACCAAACCTACTTCACAAATTTGTTCATATAGTTTCATGTTGAGTATTTTCAAACATACATTATATCGATGGTTGAAGATTATAAGTCAGCCTAGAAAAAAATGACAGGCCGCTTGTCAACAATGTTTACAACCAAACGCCGCTGAAGAAAGGAGAAAACAAAGAGAACTTTATTATAACAAGCAAACTCCCCGCCAAGTAATGAAATGACACACCCACCATTTATAGTAAAAGGTATACACTTTGCATAAGCTTATTTCCCATGACAACATGGAAGCTTAAGAAAGAAGAACTGCAACCCAATCCAAGAAACAACACTCTCCATTCAAAACAAAACCAGACAAAGGAGCATTCCCAAGAATGCTTGGACCACTCCAACAGCCCAGAACGGCACCTGGAAAGTGAAAACCCAAAAGTACCTGACGCCGCATTCACCGATTGGAGTCTAGCTAAATGGGGACAATGGAACTGCTGCGGTAAGCCATTACTCAAGGATCGCATCACAGCCCGAGAAAGCGTCATCTCTCCTTCAAACACCAGAATCTTCCGTGCAAGGGCGTTAAAGTCGGCTTTTGGACTCTTGTGAGACTGAATCACAGCAAGATCCTACGAATTTGAGCAAATCACTAACCAAGAAACGCGAATTCTTTACATTGCTCACGCTGACAGAGTAATCCCACATCATGAGGATAGCGAAGTAACTCCCAATGCCAGAAAAACGAACGAATTACAGACAACTTAAGGTAATAGATGGCGGCAGTCCCACTCAATACTCAAGAAACTTGAAAAAAAGAACAAATTGAAGCTCAAGAAACAGCACAGGGGAATGAAACAGGCCAAAGTTCGCAACTTTATGGAGAAACGACGCCAAGAAACGCCAGAGATTCCAAACCCAGAAACGAGAAAGCCCCCAACAAAGCAAACGAAAAAGAAAAAAGTGGAGGAAAGCCAAGCAAACCCAGCAGCCGAAGCGGGCGTCGCCGATTTGGGCGGCGACGGCGAGCGCTCCCAATCGATTTCAAACAGAAGTGGCTTCAAACAGTGTCGAAGATCAACGCAGACCACGAATTTAAGCTGGGAACTAGGGTTCTTTCTTTTTAGCTCCAGAAAACAAATTTCAGCATATAGAGAAAAATATCAGACAAATTATTTTGTTTTATTATCGGGAGAAATCCAATTAATTTTAAGTTAATAACGACAAACTCCTTCACAGATTTAATCCAAAACTAAACCCCAAACCGATACACCCATGACAATTTTCCGTTAAATTTTACTATCAAATTACCGAGTTGCGGTTTTATCAATGTTTATCGCAGGCATACAAGTTTATAATTTTTTGTGGTATTAATCCAATTTAATAGAAACTAACTGATGGTAAAAATTGCCACAAATGTACTAGTTTTAGATTTTTAATGGCCAAAAAATTAGTTTTGGATAAATTTGCCACAAGTAAAACAGTTTTAGATTTTTTGTGGATAAAAAATTAATTTTTTGGTAAATTGATCACAAGTGTATAAATTTGAGATTTTACGTGGTTTTAATCCTTAATTTTAATAGAAAAGTGAGATAATTAATATTTATTGGGAATATAGGAGATAGCTTATTCCCAATGAATGTATATGATTTCCACGGCCCAAAAAGATATACATTATTTCCTACTTTTAAAATCTAACTTAATACAAAGTTGCAGAGATATAGAGAAATTGAAAGTTATGCAAATTGGAAAAAAAAAACAAATGAATTGGAGCAATTTTAAATGGTAGCTCATTCCATTTCGATATCATTTGGTCGGACGAGGCAATTGAAATGAGATAAGAGAAACTGTGATGAATTGTGAAGAATTGTAAGATGATTTAATCTAAAGATTATTGCTTTTTACGACGTGTTGAAATGACATGTATTCTTTTCATTGTTGTTCGAGCGTTTTTTTTTTTTTTTGTAATAGCAAAGTAAAGAAGTGTGCTTACCAAATCAAATTTCTAAATGAGGATAATTTTATTTTTTATCCTGCCATTTGTGTCTTTGATTATTAAATTGTCAAATCGAGTCCTTTAACTTGATTTTTTTTTGCATTAAAATTGAGAAAACACGAAACAAAACAAGAATTCTAAGGAAAGAGCCGCATGGCGTCCCCGACCGTCAAATGACGATTGAGAGATAAGGACTCTCTCGACTCCGGTGAGGGCGGCTGACCGTGTTGATCAACCGACCGCGGCCACTATCGATCTCAGCCGATGCTATAGAGTGGGTTGGTGGCAATAGCCAAAGTGAGCCATCAGAACCACAAAGTGGACCGAAGTGATTGACAAACCAAGAAAAGAAAAAGAGAATTTAACTGGAGAAAAAAAAAACGAAAAGAAGAATTTGTACAGCCAGGTTGGATTTCAGAAGTCGCGGTCAATGCGTTTTTGTTGTTATTTGAGTTTTATTGTTTCAAAATGTCACAAGGAATAGCAAAGTAAAGAAGTGTGCTTATCAAATCAAATTTCTCAATGAGGAGAATACCATTTTTGTCGGGCTAATTAAAAAAAATAATAATAACTTTACCTTGAGTGACAATTATAATCCGAGCTTTTTTTGTCTTAATAAAAAACACAAACTTTTACTCGAGTCCTAAATTTGGCTCCCGTAACGTAAAATTTTCAAATTGTATTTAAATTTCAAATCTGACCCAAACAATTCTTACAACTTTAATTGACTAGGCAACAAAGTTCATTAGGGGTCCGTTTGGCAGCTGGCCAAACAGTAAAAATTTCTGTTCTTTTGTTCCCATAATCAGTTTGGGAACAGAAATGCGTTTGGTAAACTTTTTGTTTCCGGGCACATTTTTGTTAAAAATTGTTTCCATAATCAGTTTTGGAACATAATCGAAAAGCAAAAAAAAGTAATTTCTTGATTCTGGGAACAAAAATGAGAATCACTTTTTTTTTCTTCTTCTTTTTTTGTTTTCTTGTTTTCTGTTATTCTTCATGGGCTGTGGCCGGTAGCCGGCCACCGGCGACCGTCCACAGGCTAGGGTCGGCGAGGGCGTCACGGCCCTCGCCGGTGGCCGGCGGAGGCGAGGGCGAGGGAGGCGGCTCACCGCCTGGGTGAGGCTGCTCGACCCCCTCGCCGTCGCGACCCACCGCCTGGGTCGCGACCTACCTCGCCGTCACGATCCATCGCTTAGGTTGCGACCCCCTCGTTGTCGCGACAGCGAGGTCGGCGAGGTCGGCCTCGCCGAATTTGGGCAAGGTCCGACCGCGACCCAGGCGGTGAGGTCGGCATCGCCCAACCAAGGCGAGGCCGACGGCGAGGGGCGAACGCCTTGGCCAGCCGTGGCCAAGGAAGGAAGGGGAAGAAAGAAAAAAAAGAAATAAATATTAAACAATTCAAAATATTATTAAAATATTATTAGAATAAAAAAATTTGTGTAGTTTACCAAACGCATTTCTGTTCTTTTTCTATTCCAAGAATAGAAATTTTAGACAGTTACCAAACGCCTTAAAATGCTTAGAAATTGTTTCCGGGCACAAAATCAAAAAGAATCATTTCTTAGCAAAAACAGTTCCCGAGCATAGAATGGTTACTAAACTCAACCTAGATTGTCAAATCGACTCCCTTTAACTTAAAAAAAAGAGGATAAAAAACAAAAGAAGAAATTAAAAAGAAAAAAGAGCGAAGGATGAATCATGCCTCAAGCGCAAGTAAAACCTAACAAGCATGCTCGCTTGACCCGCGACCTCAGGCGAAGGTCACGCCTTGAGAAGAGAAGCGACGGCCGCACGGCGTCCTCGGCCCTCGAGTGAGTATTCCAGAGCTGAGAGACTCTCCCTCGCGACTCCGGCGAGGGCGCGCGAGGCCGACGGCACTAATCGACCGACCGACCGACCGACACCGCCATCAATCTCGGTAGATGCTCCACAGTGGGTTGGCTGCGACCACCAACATGAGCAACGTTGCAACCACAAGGCCGAAGCGATTAACAAACCAAAAAATAAATAAATAAATAAAAGATAAATTTGTCCAGCCGGGCTGGATTGCAGGAAGTCGCGGTCAAACGCCACCCGAAGCTCGTAAGCGCGCACGTCAACCGTCGCGTGAACGCCGACCGACGGTGACGGTCACCAGGCAAGGCAGTTCCAGAACCTTCTTCCTTCCAGTTCCTCACCACCGACACGTCACCGCGCGCCGTGACCCACCTGCGGGTGACGCTAGCGCCTCCCCACATCACCCCATCCCCCCTCTCGCCTGCCTTCACGCAACTTCCCAAATCCCCCTCCTTCTTATCGGCCCAATTCCCTAAAAAACCCCCAACTTTAGCCTTTGTTCCAATTATATCCCAAACTTTTTTTTGTCTCATAAAAAACCCCATACTTTTACTTTTATCCCAAATCTACCCCGTTTACTATTGATCCAATTTTTTAATATTATTTTTTTTTTCGAATTTTTTTTCTTTTCTTTTCTTTTTTTTTTTTGTTTCACCTTCAACCTCCGGCCGGTCGCCGGTCCGGCGACCGGCCAGAGGCGAGGACCGGCGAGGTCGGCCCCGCCGGCAGCTGGCGAGGCTCGGCCTCGCCCAGCAACGGCGAGGCCGACCTCGCCATCGGCCCCGCCGGCCGCCGGCGAGGTCGGCCTCGCCCAAGCAACGGCGAGGCCGAGCCTCGCCAGATCCGGCGAGGCTCGGCCCCGCACGGCACTAGCGAGGTCGGCCTCGCCCAAAGAACGGCGAGGTTCGGCCTCGGCCGACCTCGCCGGCTGGCGGGGCGATGGCGAGGTCGGCCTCGCCAGTTCTTAGCCGGGCGAGGCCGAGCCTCGCCAGTGCCCGGTGGCTGCGAGACCCTCACCCGAGATCTAGCGAGGCTCGGCCCGCCGCCGCCCGGCGAGGTCGGCTCGCCCGCCGGCACTGGCGAGGTCGGCCTCGCCCGGAACGACGAGGTTCGGCCTTGGCCGACCTCGCCCAGTGCCAGTGGGGCCGAGCCTCGCCCGGATCCGGCGAGGCTCGGCCCCCGCCGACCGCCGGCGAGGTCGGCCTCGCCCGGAAGAACGGCGAGGCCGAGCCTCGCCCGGTGGCCCGGCGGGGCCGACCTCGCCAACCCTCGCCTCCGGCCGGTCGCCGGACCGGCGACCGGCCGGAGGTTGAAGGTGAAAAAAAAAAAGAAAAGAAAAGAAAAAAGAAAAAATTCGAAAAAATAAAAATAATATTAAAAAATTGGATGAATAGTAAACGGGGTAGATTTGGGACAAAAGTAAAAGTTTGGGGTTTTTTATGAGACAAAAAAAAGTTTGGGATATAATTGGGACAAAGGCTAAAGTTGGGGGTTTTTTAGGGAATTGGGCCCCTTCTTATCTAATCTTTATCTAATTTAATCATTTAATTAAAATAATAATAATAATAATAATAATAATAAAAAGGATCCCTCTTTTCCTCTTTTTTCTTTAAATTCTGATTCGCTAGGAGATGTATTTAAAAAAGCAGTCGTTTCTTCTCTTCTATTCCAATTCATTTTCTCAATGGATTCAGTCGAAGCAAACTGGCCAACGTGTGTGATAATAGGGTGTTGATTAAAAATCTGTCTATCATTGTACTTCAGTTTCTTCTCCAGCTTAATTATATCCCGTTCAGGCGTTCATAGGGGCATATGACATATAACACTATGCTGACTCCCTTCCTCCTTTCCTTTAGCCAAATCATCACCTATGATAATGGGAAGCTTTTTGCCATAGAGCTTGTCCCGTGATCCCCTCACCTAGATGGTGCGAGATTATGGAACCGGTGAAGGATCTGGCATGTGCAGCTACTTCCTTCCTCTGCTATGCGGATCCTCATCCGGCGAAGTTCTATCGATCTTCATTATCTCCAGGTGTTCGATCTTGAAGGACCCTTCTTCATCGACTATGCCTCGAACTTCCTCTGAAGATGCCGTGTAATATGGCACGTTTAATGTGTCTAGTTTCTCTTCCTTGACGAATCCCTAAAACAAGGTTTGAACGAAGATAAAATCGAAATGTGAAAGTGAAAATTGTTTCATCGCGACACACATCTCGTAATGTTTGGAAAGATTTGGTCGTGACAACCACAACTAATTTATTCTTACAAATGAAGAAAACGGATTACAGAGTCTAATGTTAAGATACGCGAACTAATAAAAAACTGATTTATAATTTTTGGTAAAAATTCCTTTGGAAGGCTTGTCAATGTGTCTGGACAACACTTTATCCTTGCACTGAACATAATGAAAGTTTCGTACTCAACAACTTACTTATTAGGATGTACTAATCACATATTAAAACCCCAACATCTATCTAATTTGCACATAGAATCCATCAATACTTTAATATCCATCTCTTTCCATGTGAGAGTGTATGAAAGTTGAGAAGCTGATTTAAGATAACTTACCTCTAAAACCAAATCAGCAATTGCCTCTCCAAGTTTTTCCCAAATGAAGTAGCCGCCTGGGCTCGCGAAGTCGTTATCTTCCCTCCCATTAAGTATCAACACGAGGTGATCATTACCGACCATCTCTTCACCACGGAACTTCAAAAATGTCGAGAAATCTGCTCGGAACTGAGCTAAGTAGGCCTCCTTCACTGCGTCGGGACTGGTCTCCGAAATGTAGATCCTTCCCTTGTTCAACAGGAAGCCTTCTTTGCTCGTGAGATTCAGTACCTTCATTAACCTAAAGTTCCGAATTAGTGCAAGATTAACATGGACTTCTATCGTGATTATGATGTGCTTGCATTACAGCTCTATTTTGGGCATATATGGATAAGTTGAATGATCTGTCGAATGACTTGACAACTATTTATCTCTCATTATATTGTCCTTCACATGTTATGTCGTCCAAGAATTAATTAATCAGATTTGGAGCATGCAACAGTTAAATTTGAATGAGATGATGGAGAGATTTGGGCCTCAGTCATCTTGTATTCTAAACAACTGGATATTATCGGTTGGCCTAACACATGATCTATAAAATACTTCAACCTTAATGTCGCAACAATCACTTGCACTACACAGATATAAACAATCAGATTTACCTGAGATGGCCAATGGACGCCATAGGAAGAATGAGCGAGGTGCAAGCAGTTTCTAGGGAAGAGCCTTCCATGGAAAGAACCTGGAGCTCCCATTACAAAGCACGATAAGCTTTCATATATAGTTTTGCAAGAAGTTCGACAAGCTTTTGAACAATGTATTGAAATCATCCCTGGGAAGATCGTTCAGATAAAATTGGAATTCAAGTGTCGGGCAATTTGAGCGCGCACACTTTTTCTGTACACTCTCTATAACGGTCGACACAAAAGCTTCTGTGCTAGGACCAAAAGCACAGCCCAAATCAGCCGCATTTAGAAGCTTGCACGGGAAGGAACTTTCCTCAAGTAGAGAATCAATTGTACTCGCTATCGTGGGCTTGGCCGAAGACGCAAACTTTTGCTGTAATGCAAGAAACGAGGTCTAATTTATCCAGCAAATTCAACCATTGCCTAATTGACTAGAAAGCAAAGAAACTTTAGTTAATTTCCTAGATTCATTCTTATAAACCAACACGATCCCGGAGTTTAGATAAAAATTGAACCATGGCGAAAAATTACAAGAAGAAAGAACCTGAAAGGAGAGTTTAATTGAATGAAACAAACCGTGTAGGTGGAGGTATGAGCGTAGCTATGTTCTCCATCTCCTATGCTCATGAAGAGAACTTGTTTCCCGTCCATGGCAGAAGATTCGATCACTGAGCTCTTGATGATTGCAAGTCCACCCTCTCCCACTGATTTTATACTGTCACTGCTAGAATATGTTTCTGCCACTTCCATTCCGGAGAGGAGAAGAAGAGTAGGCTATCTTTCATAATCAAGCATGCTATTTCACTCCTTCTCCCACTAAATTCCGGATTTTCCTCTTTTGCTTTGCTTCTCCAAAAATAATGCTACAAGACAGGTTGGTGGTCTTGGTCTGCTTCAATTACATGATTTCTTTTTTATATCAAACACGTCCTTTTTTGACGGGTAGACTTTTGAATCGATAGAGTACTTCAATAACCTCGCGCATATACATCGGGTAAAATTTGGGCTATTTACTTACATTGAACATATATGCCCATTGGAGATAATTGAGGACTTAGGTTTTATTTTGATTAATTGAGAAATTAGACTTAAAAAAGTATCATGCCCCGTCAGTGGAATTTCGCACATTAGAAACTACACGTGGTAAATGACCAAATATTGTACGTGGGAGCCACGCCGGACTCCCGACGCTTGAATTCGATCGACAACTCAAAACTGGGGGAAAAATATAAGAAATGGGGGAAAAATAGATATCATCAATTCCTTGATTGGCTCTGTTGCGGCCCTTCCGAGGTGAACAACTTAGAGAAAGCAGATAGATTACTAAGGGCCCGTTTGGTTCGGCTTTTCAAATGCAACTTGGGGGAATGCAAATACCTTTAGGTGAAAGCTACTTGGGGAAATGCAAGTAGTGTTTGGTAAGAAAAAATTTGTGAAGCTACTTTGGCCTAAGTAGTGTTTGGCAAATTTTTTTTTGCAAAGGGCTTTGGCAATTTTTATTCTTAATATTCCGATTTTGCCCCTATTACTGTTCATCTTCTTCACCGTGAGGGTGGCCGGTGAAGGGCCGGCGAGGGGCCGGCGAGGTCCCCTGACCTAGGCGACGACCGCTTGGGGTCGGGCGACCGCCCAGGCGCCGTCGCCTGGGTCGGCGGTCGGTTGGAGTCGCGCGACCCAGGCGGCTGCCGCCTAGGTCGCGCGATTCCAGGCGCCCAGGAGGCCGTCGCCTAGGTCAGGCGGTCGTCGCCTGGGTTAGGCGACCTCACCGACCCGTCGCCGGCCAGATCCGCCCTCGCCGGCCCGTCGCCGGCCACCCTCAAGGTGAAGAAGATGAACAGTAACAGGGCAAAACCGGAAAATTGAAATTTGAGTGAGGGCAATTTGGGAAGGGAAAAATAGGCTTCAGCATTTGTGGAATGCTGAAAGCCCAAAGCTGGTCCGGACCAGCTTTGGGCTTTCGGCATTCCAACGGCATTCCAAATGCTGGCTTTCGGCTTTCCGGACTCGGAAAGCCGAACCAAACGGTTCAGCATTTTGGGAAGGGGCTTTCGAGGCCGAAAGCCTCTTCCTAAAGCTGAACCAAACGGGGCCTAAGTAGGCGTACGGTCCTTCTTGTGAGGTAGCTCCTTCGCTTAGCTCGGGACCTCCAAGCCCTACCAGTTGCCACTTGGTTTCTCGATTCAATTAATTAATTTAAGTAACTTTGGAGTTTCCCCTAATCAATTGCGGGTCGATTATGTTAAGGAAAATTCCCAATAGATTTTGAAGTTGACAAAACTGTCCATGAGTGTTTTGTAAGTCTGATAAATGCTTTAAAGTATTTTGATTCAGGAAGTTGTTTTTGGAAGAAAAGCATATGTCAATCTTGATCTAGTTCGTGTTCAGATTGTGAAAGAACTTCAAACAAAAGAGATTCAGACTCAGAACGAGAAGTTCAAACTCGGAACGAGAAGTTCAGACTCAGAACGAGAAAGTTCAAATGCAGAATTTATTCAGACGCAGACACAGAATTTCTTCAGACGCAGGCGCTGAAATAATTCAGATGCAGACGCTGAATTATTCAGACGCAGACGTAGATGCAGAACTCAAAACGAAAAATAACAGCTAGTGATCTGGTATGGATTAGAAGGAAAGTTTTGATTGTCTCAAACTCAATCAAATTAATTGACAATCAAACATTACGACAAGTATGCATTACAACGGATAAAGCTCTACTTATGGAAACCAAGATTCTGATTGTATGGGCGACCAGAATCAGCGGGATTCAGATTTTATCAACCAACGGCTACTCAATCCGTTTTATACAAATCTGTCCAAAGGTGAATATTAGAAGATGATCCTCTAAAGACTGTCCAACGGCTAGTTTGGAAGTAGAGGAGTATAAAAGGAGATCAACGAGGAGCAGAAAGTAGAGAACGAAATCAAGAATCAACAAGTCCAAAGTCTGAGCATACTCCGATTCAATCTCTTGTCTTTCGTGAGCTTAAACGTGTAATCATTTGAGAGGTGTAGACAGTGTTATAAGTGTGTGCATAGGTGTGAGATAGTGTGATCTATCGGCTTGGTATAAGCAGCACCAACTTTGGGGAGAAGTGCTTGGGTTTAAGCGGCACAACTTGCTGTAACTTCTCATTGATTTGATTAGTGGAATCCAGACAAGAGGTGTCGGCGTGGGAGAGTGGACGTAGGCTTGATCTAAGCCGAACCACTATAATTGTTTGTGTGCAGTTTTCTCCATCTCTAATATCTTATTATATTATTTATACTGCTCACAAGAACATTTGTCACAAAGTCTGATCAGAATCTGCTTGTTGTTCAGACTTTGTTCTTGATCTTTTACTTCCGCTTTAAATTAGTAAAGAATTTATTTAGATCACCTATTCACCCCCCCTCTAGGTGATCCTTGCTATGCTCTATGCATGCCCATTGCCCTATATATAATGCGTAAAGCATGAATAGCTATGCATGACTATGCACAGACCATTAAACTAAAAAACTATTTATCATTGTAGTGGAAAAATAACTAATATGCAACATAATCTAATTTTTTTGGATTTTCTTCAGTTAATTAACATAATAAACTCAAATTGCCGAAAGAGCTACATGAATATGCGCAAATGAATGACATGGATTAACGAATCAATGCTACAATCTCCTAAACGAGACATCAACCATTTTTCTTGATTTTTCTCGACTAATCAAAACTATAAATGCGAAGTTAAATTCCTAAAGACTACATGACCATGAGTATGCATGCAATTAAACAAAATGCATGAAATTAGACTAATTTAATCAAAACATCAATGAAAAGCCTAACATAAACTTCTAAATGTGGAATGACATGCATGCTAAACTATATGGAAATAAACAGGACCTAATGCAATATTTAGATAAATATAAGCTAAATGAAATGTTAATCACAACGAAGGTGACGTCATAACCAAAACTCTGCTGATTAACATGACATGCATAATTCATTCTAAATCATATACAATTAAATGCAACTTAAAATGTAACGTGGTATGAACGCGACTTTCTGAATGATGTAACATGCATATTCTAACCTAATATGCATAATCTAAATCACTAAGCACCAAATAACATGCACAATGGTATCAAACTATATGCGATAAAATTAAACATGCATGAATTCTAAATGTAACCTATTTGAGATACTAATTAGAATTCTTTTGTATTTTGATTTATTAATTTAATGAAAACGAAATTATCCCTATAATACTATACATGACCGAAGTTTACTAAGATAGTTAGCCCATGCTTTGTCCGGTTAGTTCGAAATTCAAAACCACCAATTTGTATTTCTTATTCAAAATGACCATATTTTTCTTATTGAAAAATTATTTAGTCAGTCCACTAGTATGATTTCGTCGTCGGATGTGCCCGGATCTCATTAAGCAATTATCATGTGATTGTGCTTGGGTCCTTGGGTACCAAGCTTCCATGCCTCAGTTATCGACGCCAGAGCCCAGGTTCACTAGATCAGGCCCAGGTACTGCTCAAGTTCCTAGTGGCTGGGTTCGAGAAATCCAAACTCCTATGACCAAGACCCTGGCGCTTGGGCTTGGAAATCCCGGTGGTCGGGCCCAAGTCCCCTGAGGCCAGGGCCCATTCCCAGACACACGAGCAGGGTTTTCGGCACTCGAAAAATAATTTGATATAGCATGTGGATCCCTTATATCACATAAATATTGCATGTTTCTTTAGAAAATTATCCCCTCGGATCATGGTATAAGTTTAGGATAGAGAGCTTTATTATAGTAATTATACGGTCTAAGATCGTACACTTGGCTCGACGTTACACGTTTTTCTCTAAGATGGATTATGTTCATAACATAGTTTATAGAAGAGTTGTGTTGGGCTAGAAAACAAAGATCTACCAAATTGATTTACCGAATCACATAGATAGTCAGTGGACACATCTAAACAAATGTCACCCGTCGAAAACGTCTGTCAACATTTTCACATAACTCTATTGATTATGAATTCTATAAATATGTGGAAAGAAACTGTGCAGTTGAATCTAACTAATGAGGACCGCTGAGGAGAGTGGGGATGCAGTTACGGTTATTGATGATGACCACACACAAAATTAGGGAAAAGTGTCGGAAAAGTCATAAACATTTTACATTAGTGCCAATTCAGTTCTAAATCTTTTTTTTTTGTGCCAATTCAGTCATAAACCTTTTGTCTTTGTGCCAATTTAATCATTCTGGCTAATTTTGGTCAGATTTTGCTGACGTGAACGCTGGTCTGCTTGTGGCACCGCCGGCGCTAATGGAGACAAATTTTAATAATATTTTAATTTATTCATTTTTCTTTTTTTCTTTTCCTTCTTCTTCTACCTTTGGCCCGTGACCTGATACCGGCCATCGGCCATGGCCGGCCACTTGGCCTTGCCCGGAGAGGCTGCCATCGCCCAAACGAGGCCACCGTCGCCGGCCACAGGCGAAGCCTGGCCGACCCTCACCTGGGCAAGGGCGGGCGAGCCTAGGTGAGGGTCGGCCTCGCCGGATCTGGTGAAGGGAGCCCTCACCGGGGCTCGCCCTTGCCCAGGCGAGGGTCGGTCGGGCCTCGCTTGTGGCGAGCGACGGCAGCCTCGCCCAGGCGAGGCCAGACGGCCGACCATGGCCGGTGGCCGGTGTTCGGTCACGGGCCACAGGTAGAAGAAGGACGAAAAGAAAAAAAGAAAAAAATCACAAAATTTTTTTAAAAAATCGAAAGAATATTAAAATATTTTTAAAATTTTCCATGTCAGCGCCGGCGGTGCCATGTAAGCCGACCGACATCCACGTCAGCAAAATCCGGCCAAAATTAGCTGGAATGATTAAATTGGCATAAATACAAAAGGTTTAGGATTGAATTAGCAAAAATCCAAAAGCTTTAAGGCTTGTCTGATACTTTTCCCTAGTTTTATCCAATCGTCCACAAAATTTGATTTCAATTTGTCATCTTTCAGGTGCTTTGCGCTTCTAACGAAGATCACTCGGTTGTTGAACCTTTGCTCCCTCTAGAGGGGGGCCAAACTTGGGGAACGGGTTTCGTCTATTGGGTGAGCCTGAAAAACTTTGTCTGATATTTACTTACCTGAACACCTCCTGTTGCCGATTGCCTTTTGTGGAAGCATATGCACGTTGCCGAACTAACTGCTTATGGAGAAAGTTAGAAAAATGAAGAGCATGCTTGACTAAAGCCAACTCCAAAGTCTACTTTACTATTCACAGTGTAAAGCACTTCCTAATCTCGCATGTGCACATACACGCACTCGTACACGATCGATCACCTGAGATTGATTGATCTATGTTGATCTTGCGGCACCCACTTACGCAGACACATTTGTAAAGCCATTCTCTAGAAAGATTAGTTGGGTAGCGCATGGTAACCATTCTGATTCTATTCAGAACTAGTTTTCTGTTCCTAGAAATAGTTTTGGACCAGAAACCCGTTTGGTAACGCAATTTCATTTTTCTATTTCTGGAATAACTTTTTGTTCAAGAACCGATTCTGGACCAGAAATCAGAACAAAAAAAAAAGTAGGTTTTCTATTTCTTGAACAAAAATCAGAATCATTTCTGAGAGAACTCTTTCTCTTCAAAAAACACAAAAAAAATTAGAAATCCAAAAAATTCCTAAAAATCTCAAAAAAAATTCAGAAAATCCAAAAAAATTGAAAAATTCCAGAAAAATTCATTAAAATGTCAAGAAAATAAAAAAATTCAGATTTCGGGAAAATAGGAAATTTGTTGAATTTTTTCAAAAAAAAATCAAGAAATCAAAAATTTCAAAACTTCACAGAATTGCTTAGAATACATGTGGCCACCCACTTTTTGAGTAAATTTTAAATTTTTTGAGATGCTAAAAAAATATAAAAAAATATAAAAAATTTCAAAACTTCACAGAATAGCTTAGAATACCCGTGGCCAACTATTTCGAGTGAAATTTAATTTTTTTGAGATTCCCAAAAAAAATAAAAAAAATCAGAAATTTCAAAACTTCACATAATGGCTTAGAATACTTGTGGCAACCCACTTTGAGCGAAATTTAAATTTTTTTAGGTGCCAAAAAAAATTAAAAAATAAAAACTTCAAAACTTCACAGAATGGCTTAGAATACCTGTGGCCACTCACTTTGAGCGAAATTTAAATTTTTTTAGGTGACGAAAAAAAATTAAAAAAAGTAAAAAAATTCAAAACTTCACAGAATGACTTAGAATACCTGTGGCCACCCAATTTGAGTGAAATTTAATTTTTTTTAGGTGACCAATTAAAATTAAAAAAGCAAAAAATCAAAAATACCATTTGGGCACCTCAAAAAATTTAAATTTCACTCAAAGTGAGTGGCCAGAAGTATTCTAAGCCATTATGTGAAGTTTTGAAATTTTTTATTTTTTTTTTGCATCTAAAAAAATTTAAATTTCACTCAAAGTGGGTGGCCACGAGTATTATAAGCTATTCTGTGAAGTTTTGAAATTTTTATTTTTTTATTTTTTTGGGCATCTCAAAAAAATTAAAATTTACTCAAAAAGTGGGTGGCCATAGGTATTCTAAACAATTCTGTGAAGTTTTGAAATTTTTGATTTCTTGATTTTTTTTAAAAAAATTCAACAAATTTCCTATTTTCACGAAATCTGAATTTTATTTTATTTTCTCGACATTTTGATGAATTTTCTGGAATCTTTCAATTTTTTTGGATTTTCTGAATTTTTTTTGAGATTTTTAGGAATTTTTCGGATTTTCTAATTATTTTTATTCCATTTCTAAAAAAATGGATTTCTGTTCCTGGAAATAGAATTTTGTGTTGTTTATCAAACGGGTTTTTGTTTCAGGAAATAGAAATTTTGTGCTGTTATCAAACGGGTTTCTGTTCCAGAAATAGAAATTTTTGGTCGTTATCAAACGAGTTTCTTTTCTCATAAACTCATCCTGGAACCGGAAATAGAAAAATCTATTTCTGTTTCAGGAACTCATTCTGGAACAGAATGGTTATCATGCGCACCCTTGGCAATAGGATACGATGTGTGACATCCAGCTAGCAATTGTTATTTCTCTTCAAAGTTATGCACTTCCTATTTGATCAATCGTCTACTTCCAGCTGTGTTAATCGAACATTGCATTGGAACATATTCGATAAAACACGCATATCAGCTAAAATATTGGTATAGATCTTAAAGCGTCAGACTTTTGCGTCCTTTTGCTCAAGCGCCGCTGCTGGTTCTTTATTCAGGGACGATGGAAAGCCAGAAGAAGTTCTGACCCTAAGAAGAAGCAGTCGGAGAAGATAACACCGGTATTTTTTGTAACTGTTAGTTTATCCTCTTCTTGATCAAGACTTATTCAGCTTGAATTTTAGATTGCTCTAGGTGGTCCACTCTTCTTCTTCATACGTATGGCTTCTGTGTTCAGCCAAAAAAATTATTTATGGCTTCGGTGGAATTGTAATTGCGAGCTCTGTTTATGGTGCATCATCTGTTTGCTGATGAGAAAGGCGATGCTACGTTCAAGGGTAGACCGTTTATGACTTCTGGTGGACCATGTGTTTCATCCATTCCTAAGGCGAGCGATGAAGCGGATCTTTTCTCAATTTTGAACCCACATTCAACTCCACCTCAGAAGTACCTAAAATAATGGATCTTCTTTGTATGTGCGCGACTCCATCAGACGAAATTGTCATGTATAATGTCACTCGAAACTCTCATCAATGGGATCGGACACGCGAGTTCTTGGGACATCTCGCTCTTGTACATTATTCGGAAATTCAAGAGTCAGGCTGAGATGATTTGCGCTCTACTACCTCATCGCCGAGGGAACGAGTTCGAATCTCTAGTCGCTAGAGTCTTAAGTGGGGAGCCCTGGTGGTGGGTTCCTGGGCTAGCTCCCCTACAGGTATAGTCGGTGGTCGTCATTGGGCCTGTCGGGCCCTCGGAGGCCATGAGCACCCGTAAGGTTGTGCCAGGCTGGATCTTGGGTATCAAAAAAAAAAAACAAAAAAGGCTATATTCCTGTGATGGTGATGGTCTTCTTCTATCTCCCCTACAAATTGAGGAGACTTCATTGCCTCTTGAACTCTCTCTGCCTTTCTCTTTGTGTCGATGACGATGGCGACTGGCTCCTGCTCGTATTCACTGTGATGGGATTTTGACCGTGATAGGAAATTGCCTCTTGCAAGAACCATAACTATGTTTTACATTTACATTTAGTATGCTTGGGTGATGAGATTGGATGCGCGGGTACGTGCGTGCGTGTGTTGCTCGTGCTAACATTTCAGGCTCATTAAGATGCCTAGCAAATTATATCAGGCTTCTGACCAAACAAAAAAATTTATATCAGGCTCATAAGACTAGGGAAGGAGGGGACTCCACCCCCACCACTTTAAATGAGCCATTGGTTATCTTATGACAGAAAATACCTTTGTGATTAGCACAAAACTGTGCACGTGCACCTTTGCGGACCACTTTTTCCATCGATCGGGATTCAATCCGGGAACCTTAAGCAACAAAGAAATAGAAGAGAAAATTAGCTTATCGACATAAGAAGAACTTGACCCCAACTCTTTTGCAAAGTAAAAGAACCAAATGTTGAATAAACTAACTTGCTCTGTCATTCGCTAATGATAAGATGTTTCTCAGAAGCTAAACAGGAAATAATTAGTCGATAGCAGCCAAAACCACGGGTAACCAATGCTTCAGAGCAAGGCAAGGAAGAAGAGACAGAAGTTTTGGGATATTTATGATGAAACTCACCTGGATAGAGTAGCAAGTGGCGTTCCCAGATAAGCATATCAGGTGAAGAACCCATAGGGAACTGAGAAACATCCCTATACCTGTTTGTTCTCCATAACGAGCCATCCTACACAGAATGCAACACATTATGTTAGTTGCATTATATTATGTATGCAAAGAATGCCGCAACCACATCCTCACAAGGTTCCGCATATTTACCTTGTAAGCACCAGCATAGAATTCATTCCCAAACATGTCTTGTATCATACCACAAAAGGGCACAAGCGTATTGGGCTGAACATGTCTGATAGTGCTTGCAATTGCTACTGAGAGTTCTATAAGCTAGAGATTCTCTAGGCATAAGCATAATTTTTAATAAAGGGAGAACACATTACATAACCATTCCTGCATCTTTATTACGGATCAGAACTTAATGATATTTGTTAGACCCATGTGCGCCAGCTATTAGGTGATAAATGCCAAAAACTTGACTGTATTAAATATTAGAAAGAGTGTTTCAAATATTTTTCTATTTCCATATCACATATTACAAACTCCAAGAGAGTTGCAAGTCTGCAGAGAGCATAATTATAATGAAGGTCCGGGGATTTAGCACTCAGCCACCCGAGGAAGGCCGAAAGTACATGCAGATAGGTGGGCTGATCCTAAAGATAGAAAGTATTGACGAAGGAATGGTCCATATACCATCACCGCATATTAGACCTGAAGCAACAGCTCCTCCATAGTCCCCTCGTCCTTCTTATTAATTCTCTCCCAGATGAACAATATTACGGTTCCCACAAACATATCGATTGCAAAGTAGGCTCCAATGTAGAATGGGAAAGCCATAGCCATTGGAATCGGGATGAACTGCGAGACCTTCTTGGGTGTCATGTCCCTCCGGAGGTTAATAATCAGAGCTGCCACGAAAAACCCTAGGCACATGGCGAGACAGTTCTTGGGAAGCTCAGAGAAGCCCTCACTGCCCAAGATTGCCATTTCCCTGTATATTATGGCATTTGGTGCTTTGTATGGTCCGTCCGATGAACCGATATCAAAAGCAGTCCAAAACAACCAAAATGTGAGTGGGCCGACGATACAACCCATGGCAATTCCTACTAGCTGACTCACGAACATTGATCTTGCAGATGATAAAGTTAGATAACCGGTCTTGAAATCTTGCATAAGATCAGCGGCTGTGGTGACAATGGACATCATAACCCCACATGCTGCTAAACCAGCTATCACGCCCCCATTAGACCCAACCAAAGATGCAATGATGAAGAGCCCAATCTTTCCATAAATCGAGCCCAAGTTACAGTCTGTTAGCCCAGTACCATAAGAATTGCAGAAGGCAAGGGCAGGAGCAATGATGTACGAACCTAGAACCAAATACCACCGAAGAGGTGGAAAGATCATCGGTGCCGTCACTGTGGATATTGCGACAAGGCCCACATAGCCAGATGCTGCAAACCAGAAGGGCATTCGGTCTTTCAAAAATATCTGATCTCTTTTCCATTGCTCCATCACTATCTTGGAACTCTCGTCATCTGCAAAAATCACAAGAATCAAACAGTACACAAGGGCTATCTAAAGGGAAAAAAGAGAGCCTATGCATAGATGATCAAGGACAACGTTCTTCCACAGGCACTAAATAAAAGTGAAATGAAATGACTATCGCACTAATAGAGAAGATGCGTGCATGTTACAGTACAACTAAATAATGAATGCTCATTTTCGAGAAAGTGGAACTAAATATGTCCAAAACAACCGGACGAAGATAACAGAAGCATTCAGAGTATACTACCATCCCGAGCAGGTACCCAGAATCCATAATAGAAGCTTGAGATTTATATCTTTTTTGGTCAGTTCTGATTAGATAACCTGATCTCAAGATCAATTCAGCAATCAGATGAAACATCTAATATTTGATGCACAGCGATACAGATTCATTCATGCATGCTGAACAATAGTGACTCCAAGAGGCAGCAGGTATAATACGGGGTGCCCACTAGAATATGCAACCGATTGGCCACATTAATTATAGGAAGAATTTCTTAGCAACTTTTACCACTTTAATAAACCTTTTAGCTCAAATATAGCTTTCAGATGTTGATTTTTAAGAATTCATTATCTGAGCAATCATCCTAGATAATAGATGAGAAAGCCGTACCATCGTGAAATGAATATAAGTAGGCTAAGTTCTCATCCACTAGCTTCAATTATAAATAAGCAACATAGTTTATGTCCTTACCAAGAGACTCCATGATGATCGGCAGGTTGCTAGTCTCACTGCCTTTGTTGAACATCTCTTTGACAGTTATTCTTATTACCTTGATCAAATTGTAGAGACCGTCCCCGAGAATAAGTGAAATAGCTATGAAAACCTGAAACAGAAAGGAAACAGAGAGGAAAGTTGCTTCAAAGTCAGTAAAGCAAAGAGAAAATTTCACAAAAATGTGCCATCTCCCTGTGGCCGCACAGGCTCACCCTAAGTATTTGCTGGTGGGATGTCTCCATCTAATGGAGATCTTTCTCCCTTTTTACCTTGATGTGGGCCAGTACTCATCTTCATCACACAAAACAACATTTTGCAAGCAAGCACACTTGGAAGTGTTTGTTGTGAATAACATAAATGTTCTCGTGCAGTACCTGATACCCGTAGAGACCTTTGAAGTCATTGCTGCCAAGATCAGCTGGATACCAATCCCCAGCATGTTTTGAAATGAAAGGGCAGAGGAAACCCCATGATATAATTGCCCCAAGTAGAACTGAACAGTTAACTATGTGGGGACAGATGAGACCACATCCAACATAAGTTGGGCTAAAGTCAAAATAGAACCTGCATAAAGAGCATGATGCGTGATCAGCAAGGAAGATACACATATTAGCAATCTTAGCATGTAAGAGAAAACCAAATACTAGAGATAAACGACTAGCAAATATATCTATTTTATTGAACGAAAATGGATGTGCTAGACGTTAGAAAACTAGCAAGCATATCCATTTGACTCTACCTATGATAGTACATGGCACAAACTCCTCGGAAAGCAGTTTAATGAGTGAGTGCCAGAAGTAAAACATGCAAATGACATTGAGAGGCAGGTAAGCATGTGTGTATGAGAGAGAGAGAGAGAGAGAGAGAGAGAGTTACGTGTTCTTAAACAGAGTCAAGCCAAGGCTGGGAAAATGATCAAATCCACATGAATTGCCAATACCACCGAAGAACCACTTGAAGCAGCTCCATAAAAGACTTATGCTCAACCATTTTCCGAGGCAACCAACTTGCTTGCTGGGAAATCAACACAGCAGTCGCATAGCTAGTTAAGAGAGATCCAAAGTGAAGAAAAGAATTGTACAGAGTCGAAAGACTAAAGTTACGTTAGCTGTTCACACTACTTTCCTGATTAGTAATTTTTTAACAGTTTGTATAAGGAACCTTTTAACCCTTCAAGACTAAATCTGGCGAACGCAGACTACAGATGGGAAATGTTTTCCAGGTCCACCATTTTAATAAAATCCCAATCACCTGAGCTTCATAGCTGCAAGCCTGAAGCTCTATAAAGCATATGGTTTCCCTCAGCCTCGCTTACCCAGCAAGTTCAGCTCTGCTGTTTGTGTGAAAGCTGTTTATTAGCGTAGCTGTTGCAGTACCACTTGGATAAGCAAGCTTATAATCCATGATCATAACCTGTGATAATTGGACAGAAAAAGAGAAGATTAGAAAAGGATGACACGCGCTGCTGGTCGTGATACTTGCAAATATATATATATTTACAGCAGTATACTTCAGATTTTAGCGTTGTAAACCTACAAATCAAGTATGTGCATTCACCGACCTTTTGAAGAGGAACAAGGCTAAAGACTCCCACAAAGCTGACAACAAACGAGAACCCGATCATCCATCCCAAGCCTAGGTTTTTAACATCTTCTGCCCGATTACCAGGATAATCAGCACCAATGCGCTGATATATCTTTTCATCCATTGCAATCAAGTATGAACCTCCACCTATCAATAATCAAACGGCAAGTTAAACCCAAAAACAAAAAGTTGTGATTATCAAAATTTAGGGGGAATGCTAAGAAGATGTTCCAAATGCGAAGTTGCTTGGACCAGTTCACCAATCAAGCATCTGTATCTACTCGATGACCTAACCAAACATCAGAGTCATGCAACAGTCAACAATGCGAACCCGATGCCATCCATCTACATGCATTAGCAGATATACTCTTCTAACAATCTGAAGTATGGAGCCTCGTGTTTTACTATTCTAAGCAGGAAACTTACTTTCCTTTTGATTAGAAGGAAGATTATCCGAATAGACTCACCGCCAGAAATCATCAACAACATTAAAGGCTCGACGGTCATAAAGTGGATAAAAGAAATCACACAACAGAAGTTTAGTTTCATAATATTGCCAGCGATAGCAGCAACCAATGTTGACTGGACAGAAACGCATAGCTATTCCAACACGACAGTGAAATTAAGCTTTTTAGCAGTTGAGGGTAACAGCAACAACCGAAAACCACACGTGATGCCGAATCTGACTGTGCCAAAAAAGAAAAACTGACCACCCAAAGCGAGCCCATAGCACGCGACCACGCAGGTCTGGATCACCGTATTTTCCTGGCGAGTGAAGGGCATGACCGAGAGGCCCAGCCGCGACAGGAACCCCGTCCATGACTTGACAAACAAGAACCCTAGCAGCCCGGAGGCAATGTTCAGGGACGGTATCCTGCCGACAGTCAGGTTGAGCTTGTGGGTGATGATGCAGAACAAGCTCCCCAGCACAGCGCTCCCTGCAAGCGCTCGGACCGTGATCTGGTCCCTCCAATTGGGAATCCTCTTCTCCTCGCTGTCGTCATCGATGCTCTCGCGCTTTTCGGATATCTGAGAGCGCGGATCCAAAAGCTGTTCTGATATGTCAGTATCCATATGGAGAGAGGCTTAATAGAGTTGAAGAAGCGGCGGCTCGGGCTCAATGGCACCAGGGTAAAGCCGAAGGCGTAACGGCGGCAATCGCTGGCTGCGTGACGTAGAACAGTTAGCCTGTGATTATCTTGAAGAATGTGATCGTCGTAATCGCCGAAAATCTAGGCAGTTTTTCTGATTAGGCAGTTTTTTACAGGTAATTTTTAATTATCAATATTTCGTTTGATTTTATTAAATAAGATTAGATTTGATTTTATTAGATTATATTTTATTTTATTTTATTAGATAAGATTTGATTTGATTTGCTTTGATGTTATCTTCGTTAATTCGGATATCTTTAGGAGTCCTATCATTATCATTATAAAGGACGTCCAGCTTTGTATTCAGATATTATGAAATTGAATTGAATTCAAGTCGAATCGTGGAAGAGTTTTCCAAGTTATCGCTTCTATCTGCGTCATTTGGTATCAGAGCAGGTTTCTCCTGTGACGATGGTGAATAACGTGAATGTCAATCTCCCCGCTGATGAGGGCCGTGAGAACGAGCCTATTACGTGGGCTGAGTTCAATCAGTTCGTGGATCAAACCGATCGGAGGTTTCAAGAGATCCTTGATGCCATCCAGCGTTTGTCCACAAACCATGCGCCTGGCAATCTTCCAGCCGAGCAAATTCCTGTTGTTCGTGATCCCGAAGATGCTATGGGGCGTGGAGGAATTCCCCGACAAAGGCGTCAAGACTATGTTGAGGATACGGAAGACGAAGACGATGATTTCCAGGAGATGCAGATTCGTGGTGGTCGCCGATACAGGGGATTCCAAGAGGAGCATGTTCGTGGGAATCGACGTCAGGGAGGCTATCGACGAGATCCTGAGCAGTATCAACTAAAGGTAGATCTCCCTACTTTCAATGGGAATTTAGATATTGAAGATTTCCTTGACTGGCTTTGGGAGGTCGAAAAATTCTTCGACGCTATGGATATTGACGAAGATCACCAAGTGAAACTTGTGGCGTACAAGTTGAAGGGTGGCACTTCAGCTTGGTGGGAACAGACTCAATTGACGCGACGTCGACAAGGCAAGGCTCCTATTCGATCATGGGGTCAGATGAAACAGAAGTTGAAGAAGAGGTTTCTCCCAACGGACTATGAGCAATCGTTATTTCAAGCAATTCGCAGTGCCGACAATCGAATAGATCCGTCCAAGCTTATACGAAAGAGTTCCTTCGACTCTCCGCTCGCAATAACCTGGATGAGTCCGAGGCACAACAAACTGCTAGGTACATTAATGGTTTGCGACTTAATATTCAGGATCGGGTTTCTTTGCATCGACTATTCTCTGTCAAAGACGCCCAGGATATGGCGCGAAAAATTGAGGTGCAATTGGAGAGGACTAGCCCTAGTACTCGTGGTAGTAATTATTCGGGTCGTGGGTCATTCGGGAAAGGAAGACAGCCTGATGTTGCAAGTTCTTCTAGTCAACAAACACCTGATTCGAGCCGAGTTCCAGGGGGCACTACTGGAACGCCTAAGGAAGCAGTCGTAGCAAGCAATCACACTCCCAATCAGAATACCCAGAATCCATATGCCAAGCCCCAACCGATCAAGTGCTACAAGTGTAACGAGTTGGGCCATCGTTCCAGCGATTGTCCTCGTCGTAGAATGGCCAATATCGTTGAACATGACGAATATGTGTATGAGGAAGATTGGGAAAATGAAGAAGAAGTGGGAGTGGAAGATGAAGTGGGCGAGCAAGTTAATTGTGTTGTGCGTCGTCTATTGCTTGCTCCGCGGACAAAAGATACCTAGCGGAATCAGCTTTTCCGCGCTCGCTGTACTGTCAACGGCAAAGTATGCGATATCATTATTGACAGCGGAAGTTGCGAGAACATAGTGTCAAATGCCTTGGTGGATCACTTGCAACTAAATACGGAGCCGCATCCTGCGCCCTACACAATCGGGTAGATACGCAAGGGAGCAGAACTTAAGGTAAACCAATTATGCCGTTTACCTATTTCGATCGGGAAATCATATCAAGATACTATTGTCTGTGATGTTGTGGAGATGGATGCGTGTCATGTTTTACTGGGTCGGCCATGGCAATATGTTGTTGATGCTACACACCGAGCTAGGGAGAATACGTATTATTTTGTGTGGAAAAGGACTAAAATTACTTTGAGACCGAAGAGTAATTCCCCTCAGATTGTGAAAAAGCAGAATGCAGGGGTTATGATGAACAACCGGAAGCGTGAAGGGATGTATATGATTGTGGACAAGGGCGACCAGCAAATTGTGGTTCGTGTTCCCGACATTCGTAAGCCCTTATTAAAGGTATTCAGTGATGTTATGCCTGAGGATTTACCTGACGGATTACCTCCTTTGAGGGATATCCAGCATGAGATTGATTTTCTTCCAGGTGCTAGTCTTCCTAATTTGCCGCATTATCGAATGAATCCGAAGGATAATCAGATTCTACAGGAGCAGGTGGGAGAGCTCCTTCGAAAGGGCTTATTGCGTGAAAGCAAAAGCCCATGTGCAGTTCCTGCGCTTCTCACGCCAAAGAAAGACGGCACCATGCGTATGTGTGTAGACAGTCGTGCCATTAACCGGATTACTGTCAAGTATAGGTTTCCGATTCCACGACTTGATGATATGCTAGACAGACTTGCTGGATCACGGATTTTTACGAAGATCGACCTTCGAAGCGGATACCACCAAGTTCGCATCCGCCTTGGCGACGAATGGAAAACGGCCTTCAAGACAAGTGCGGGTTTGTATGAATGGCTTGTCATGCCGTTTGGACTCACTAACACGCCTAGTACTTTCATGCGTTTGATGACTCAGGTTCTCAAACCATTTATTGGCAAGTTTGTGATAGTTTTCTTTGATGATATACTCATATATAGTCCGGATGGGCGTCAACACATGGAGCACTTGAGGGATGTCCTACTAACCTTGCACCAAAATAAATTGTTCATTAATCTGAAAAAGTGTAGTTTCATGACAGAACGCCTCTTGTTTTTGGGTTTTGTTGTTGGCGCGGATGGACTTCACGTTGATGCAGATAAGGTGGCCGTGATTCGCGATTGGCCAGTTCCAAAGAATGTTGGCGAGGCTCGAAGTTTCCATGGCCTTGCAACATTCTATAGGCGTTTCATTCGAGATTTCAGTACTATTATGGCCCCGATCACTGACTGTTTAAAAAAGGGCAAATTCCATTGGGGAGATGAAGCTTTGGCCAGCTTCAAGCTTATCAAAGAAAGCTCTCAACGGCACCAGTATTGATGCTCCCTGATTTTGAGAAAGTGTTCGAGCTGGACTGCGATACTTCGGGTATTGGAATCGGCGCTGTTCTTTCCCAAGAAGGTAAGCCTATTGCTTTTTTTAGTGAGAAACTTAATGAAGTTCGTCGGCGGTGGTCTACGTATGAGCAAGAGTATTATGCTGTAGTGCGCGCTATAAAGCATTGGCAGTCCTATCTTTATCAGCAGGAATTTGTTCTTAACACCGATCATCATGCTCTTAAATATATCAAGAGTCAGAAGCACTTAAATCGAATGCATGCACGATGGGTTTCTTTTCTAGAGCAATTTAATTTTGTGCTTCGTCATAAAGCAGGCCATTTAAATAAAATGGCAGATGCGCTGAGTCAACGTGCTGCGACACTCGTGACCATGCGCACTAATGTTGTCGGTTTTGATTACCTATGTTCTCTTTATCCTGAGGATGATGATTTTAGTGAGATATGGGAGAAGTGTTCTAAAACAAGTTGTCACGGCGATATGATAATTCAAGAAAAATTCTTGTTTTTTGTCAATAGATTATGCATTCCTCGTGGTTCCTTGCATGAACAACTCATTCGAGAGCTTCATGGTGGTACTCTCGGCGGACATTTGGGGCGAGATAAAACTGTAGCCTTGGTGGAGGAGCGGTACTATTGGCCTCAACTGAAGTGAGACGTGGGGCGATTTGTCAATAAATGCTACATTTGTCAGACTGCTAAGGGCCACTCTCAGAACACTGGTCTTTATACCCCATTGCCTGTTGCTTCGGGTCCTTGGGTAGACATATCGATGGACTTCGTGTTGGGACTTCCTCGCACTCAACGGGGTTTAGATTCTGTTTTCGTGGTGGTTGATCGGTTTTCGAAGATGGCGCACTTCATCCCTTGTAAGAAAACTTCGGATGCTTCACATGTGGCAAGTTTATTCTTTCGTGAAGTAGTCCGTCTCCATGGTGTGCCGAAGACAATCACTTCCGATCGTGACACGAAATTTCTGAGCCATTTTTGGCGTACTTTATGGCATTTGTTTGGGACTGATTTACAGTATAGTAGTTCTTTTCATCCCCAAACGGATGATCAGACGGAAGTTGTGAATCGTACTATGGCGGATATCATTCGCTGTCTCTGCAGTAATATGCCTAAGCAGTGGGACCGGTATCTTGCTCCTGCTGAGTTCGCCTTCAACAACTCGATTAACCGCTCTACCGGTACATTTCCCTTTCAGGTCGTTTATGGGCGTACACCACAGCATACTCTGGATTTGGTTCCTTTGCCCAAGATTCCTGGCTATAGTGTCGAGGCAGAGAATTTGGCGACCAGAATTAATGAAGTCCAAGCTGCTGTTGCTAGTCAATTGGCTGCTTCTAATTCAAAGTATAAGGAGGATGCTGACAAACGGCGACGTTCGAAAATTTTTGAGGTAGGCGATGAGGTAATGGTTTTCCTGCGAAATGAGCGTTTTTCTGGAGGTACCTATAATAAACTGAAGCACAAGAAGATTGGTCCTTGCCACATCCTGCAGAAGATCAACGACAATGCCTATGTAGTTGACCTTCCTGGTGATCTCAACATTTCCCCTACATTTAATGTGGCAAACTTATTTGAGTATCATGCTCCCGATACACCCCTCTATCCTAATCATAACTCGAGGGCGAGTTTTCTCGAAGAGGGAGGGAATGATGTAGAACAGTTAGCCTGTAATTATCTTGAAGAATGTGATCGCCGTAATCTCCGGAAATCTAGGCAGTTTTTCTGATTATGCAGTTTTTCTGATTAGGTAGTTTTTTACTTTAGGCAATTTCTAATTATCAATATTTCGTTTGATTTTATTAGATAAGATTAGATTTGATTTTATTAGATTAGATTTTATTTTATTTTATTAGATAAGATTAGATTTGATTTGCTTTGATGTTATCTTCGTTAATTCGGATATCTTTAGGAGTCCTATCATTATAAAGGACGTCCAGTTTTGTATTCAGATATTATGAAATTGAATTGAATTCCAGTCGAATCGTGGAAGAGTTTTCCAAGTTATCGCTTCTATCTGCGTCACTGCGGCTTTGGAAATCTCACACAGCTTTCCTCGGTCGGGTCGATCCCTCTGATAAACCTCCAGATGTCCAAGAAACAGACTGAGCCTAAGCCTGAGCTTGAGCCTGAGCCTGGAGATGGTGTCGTCGGAGGGGGGATGAGGGCGGCGTGCACTGCACGTCCGTCAGGGCGAAGTCGTGTGGGGCTGGAGGATGGAGCAGGTGGACATGGCGGCGTCGAAGACTTAGACGACGACCTTGCGCTTGGCGTAGTCGATGGAGTGGACTTCCTACCATATGAGCACATGGTAAGGCCCTTTTCGCGGATTGTTTGGAGCTTATTTCGGCCCCACCCGCGCATTCGTCCAGCCCATTGTCCGAAGGAGTCCAATTTAGTAGGGGGTGATAAGTTCTGGTACGATGGAACCGGTCACTTTTTCTTTCTCACTACTTGACGTCATCTCTTCGTATTCTCCACTACCTTTTTAGAAAATAGATATGAGTAAAAGAATCCTACTATGTGCTCATATATCTTTTACAATAGACAAAAAAATTTATTAAAAAAAACAGATTTATTATAAATTGCAGATAAAAAACAATAAATAAACCCACCAATCATTGAGAGATCTGAGGAACTAGCAGAGAGAGAAAATGGGTATGAGGGCGGGCAAATTGGTGGAGAGGGTGGGCAACGCAAAATTAGCGACGAACTTTTATGTTCGTTGCTAATTTTCCGTCGCTCAATTCTTTTTTTTGTAGTGTAATTTTACGACGAAATTAGTAATGAATTTTGCGACTAATTTTGCGACTAATTATTTTTCGTTGCAATTTAGCGACGAAATTAGTGACGACCTATTATATTAACAATTCAGCAAATAAAAAATTTAGCGACAAATACGGTTTGTCACTAATTAGCGACGAATTTTGTGACGAATATGCCACGGAAGTTATTTTCATAGCTAATTAGCGACGGATTTTTTACGAGAAAAAATTCGTCGCTAATTAGCAACGAATTCTTTTTTCGTCGTAAATTAGCGACGGATTCTTTTTCGTTGCAAATTCCGTAGCAAATTAGAGACGAATTTACTTTCGTCGCTAATTTTCCGTGACTAAATCCTTATTTTTTTTTGTAGTGTTATGTAACTGAGAAAGCGCAAACAAAAGATAAATTCAGAAGAGTTTAAAAACAAAATCCAAAATAAGAAAAAGTGAGAATTGCCACCTTTTTTTTTTCCAATTGAGTCCTAAATCTTTTACATTTGTACAAATTCAGTTCATCCGACCAATTTTGCTAGAAATTGATTATATGGATGATTGCCGTCCTACGTAGTACGGCCAACGCTGATATGAACATTTTAATTTTGTTTTCCTTTTTTTCTTTTTCCCTTCCTTCTTCATCCAGCTCGGCGACTGGCCGGAGGCGAGGGCTAGCGACTCAAGATCGGCCTCGCCATAGCTGGGTGAGCCCTCACCTGATCTAGGAGGCCGATCTCGCCGTCACTAGGGGAGGCCAAGCCTTACCAGGGTCGGACGAGGCTCGGCATCGCCCAGAAATGGTGAGGTCGGCCTTGCCAGTGGCTGGAGGAAGAAGAGAGGGAAGAAGAAAAAAAAACGTCTTACAAATTTGGGGACCTCGTTGAACAAAGGCACAAGTTCATGGATCCAATGTGTAAAATTTTGTTTCCCATGTTCTTTGAACCGTTCTCTAAAGTCTCACCTGGCGGCCATCCCGAAAGAGGCAGGAAAGTAACAAAGCTAATCTGGGCTTTTACCACATCTCTTCATGAGAATCAACTCTTCTTACACAACCCGATTATTTCTCTTACGTAACAAAATGAGTTCCATCGAGAATAATCGCGTTAGCAATAGATTCTGATCCACCTTATCTGGTGTACGAATATCAGTAGAGGAAGGAAGATATGTGTCTCTATACATGTCCACGTGTATCTGGCCGACCCTGGGGACATCGATTAGGAAGCACTGGAAAAGTATGTTTGCATGACATCCACAAATTCAAGGTTTTTAGCCGAAATTCAAGGCCTCGATAGGTTGGAGTTTTTGGAAAGCCTGGATATCTCTTGGTGCACTTCAATTGAAAAGCTAGACCTTTCAAAATCCGCGAGGCTGAAGAATTTAGAAGTTTCTCACTGCGAAAACTTAGCCGAAATTCAAGGCCTTGATACGTTGGAGTTTTTGGAAAGCCTGGATATCTCTAAGTGTGCCTCCATTGAAAGGCTAGACCTTCCAAAATCCGGGAGGCTGAAGATATTAAATGCTGTTGACTACATAAACTTAGCCGAAATTCAAGGCCTCGATAGGTTGGAGTTTTTGGAAGACCTGGATATCTCTGAGTGTGATTCAATTGAAAAGCTAGACCTTTCAAAATCCAGGAGGCTGAAGAAATTAAAAGTTGTTGACTGTGAAAACTTAGCCGAAATTCAAGGCCTCGATACGTTGGAGTTTTTGGAAAGCCTGGATATCTCTAAGTGCGTCTCCATTGAAAGGCTAGACCTTCCAAAATCCGGGATGCTGAAGATATTAAATGCTGTTGACTGCATAAACTTAGCCGAAATTCAAGGCCTCGATACATTGAAGTTTTTGGAAAGCCTGGATATCTCTGGAAGTAGGTCACTCAAAACAATTCCAGAGTTATCTGGAACGATTTATCAAAATTAAGACGGGCCATTTGGTTATCTAAGATATGGATCAAAGTATATAAATTACGAGCAAGTCCCTCAATGTGTGGTAACGGAAATAGATGAAAAGGCTTTCTAAGCGCATCATTTGTCATTAGTCTTCAGGTAGGATCCTTCATCCTATGTAGAAAAATAAAGATTTTCGACGTTTGATTCTGGAATGCTGGAGGTACTGAATAAAAATTGATGTATGCAGGTATTTCATAGCATGCCAAAGGTCATTGTGTAGGTCAAGAAATGCTAAATGAGGCTGGCGAGAGCTCGAGCTCGCCGGCCATGGCGAGCTTCGCCCAGATCTGGGCGAGCTCAAGGACGCCGGCCTCGCCCGGATCACGTAGTCGAGGGCTTGGCGAGGCCGTCGCCGGAGGCGATGGTGTCGCGCGCGAGCTTGAGGAGGAAGGGCCCGAGATCCGGGTTGTCGAGGGCCGCATCGGGCGGGATGGGGCTGGCGGTGGAGCCCGGCGACTCCGGCGGGGGCTTTCGTGGGGAGAACTTGGAGCGGGAAGGGGAGGGGGAGGGTGCCATGGCCGGCGAGCTCGAGCTCGCCGGCCATCTGGGCGAGCTCGGCCGGCGAGCTTTGCCCAGATCTGGGCGAGCTCCGCCCTCGCCGGCCCTCGCCATCGCACAACCATGGCGAGGGCCGGCATGAGCTCGAGCTCGTCCAGATCTGGGCAGAGCTCGCTATGGCCGGCGAGCTCGAGCTCGCCCAGATCTGGGCAGAGCTCGCCGGCCGAGCTCGAGCTCTCGCCGACCTCAGCTTTGGCCCAGTCGCCGGACCGGCGACCAGGGAAGAAGAAAAGAAAAGAAAAAAAATTTTGGACAAAATTGCCCCTATTCCAATGCCGGAAATGTCGGCCGGTCGCCGGCCGGCGGACATTTGGCCGGCCGGTGAGCTCAGGTCCTTATTTGATACTAGTTTGGGCACTTTGGGTCCGTAATTGATACTTTGTCCACTTGGGGTCCTCTTTTAAAAAAAGGTACCCACTTTGGGTCCTTATTTGATAATTTCCCTATAATAATTTACGTCATCAAATAACGTATGATCTGTCATTTGAGCAAACAGAAAGACTACATTGAACATTTTAATGACTGTATTGAATAAATAAAAAATCTAAAAATAATATTACATACTGAACTAAAGTTTGAGGACCATACGTGTCATATAGCCTATTTAGAAAAGATCCAGTAAGGCAAGTTACCATGAAAAACAAGACTCTTTGTATAATATATGGCTCTTTTAAGGTTAAATTATGAGAAAAACAATAGTTTGTAATAAATAAATTTGATGTGCATGTAAGTGACTAAAAAAATCCCTTTTGAGCACAATAATTAGATAAATCCAAACTCTCAAATCGTCCCTCGCATATCCTTACAAATTGGTCGATTGGTCTATAAGATAGACAAAAGGTTCACGAACTCCCGAATCTATAACTCCAACCAGAGAGAGAGAGAGAGAGAGAGGGAATGACTGGCGGCGGGAATGCCACGTGGGAGCAACTCATTCGTCGACAGCAACGGGACCGATTGCCATGGGACCCCGACCGGAAGCCTTATCTTGTCCACCATGATTTTTTCCCCAAAGCAGAGCGGGGGCACCAAAAGAAGGGAAAAAAACAAAAACACCCAAGAAAAGCAAGCGACTTTGGCGTCTGAAATCAGCTTAACCGAAACTGAACCATACAATTAAGAGGGTCCACTTTTGTTTCGCTGACTGAGCGGGACGTTGCTGAATCTTGCATGAAGGTGTTCTCTATAAGTTCCAATCTAGAAGTTCTTGATATTCTCATCCACTGAGGAGGTTCAGAAGTAGCTCAAGAAAGGAACAGAGGCACTTGGAAGAGCAGGGTACGTCTCTCCTTCTTCGGTCTTTCTCCTATCATTGCAATATCGCTTCTCTCTTCACCTAATGTTAACCAAGATCATGACCAATCCAGCTTCAACGCGGATGAGCAACGAAACTAGAAACTTTGGCTCTATAGTTGTTATCTAGCTCATCGTTTGGGGTCAGAAACTTTCATTTTCATGGCATGATCGTAGATTAGGTTGTCGTTTCCCCATTAATAGATTAGCAATTGTGGGGAACAAAAGAAAATTGTACGGATTTATACTGGGCATTCTTACAGAATAATATTGCAGAAACCATTATGTGGCATCCCAGTATTAGCCGTAGCGATGAAAAACGCTGTCAATTATGACACGGGCTAGCTCATGACGACGATGATTATAAATCACCAAACGAGCGAGTTTATAAAGGCGATGATTGTAAACTAACGGGTTCTATATTCTGCTATTTCAAGTGATTCCAGGTTGCAAAATGATGTTTCATTAGCAATAGGAGAGCCAGATTCCGAAAAATTTTGGTTCTCTTTTTGCGCGTTTAGCTGAATACCATCATGGTTGACTAATTTTTAAAGTGAAATCTTTCTGGTTACTATTTGCCAGCCGGTGAGGAAGCACAAGTGAGCTCAACTCAACTTGGATACAGGAGCACCCTTGTGTTTGGTCAAATGCCCGAAAAGCTCAGACTCTTAACACAAAACTCTTCCTGCATAAGAGATTGATTTGAGTCATGGCTTCTCATGTGAAGAGCAATGGCGGGATCTCTATTGCCAGGGAGAGGACTGGTCAATGGTAATTACGCTCCTACGATGAATTCATGCTATGTCTATCCGAATTTTCCGTCTTTAAGTTACTGATTTCATGAATTGTTCATTTCACGTAGGCTTCTTTCTCAAGAAATTCCGACTGATATTGACGTCAAAGTAGGCAAAGCAAATTTCTCTCTCCATAAGGTATGGGATGAGTAATGAGTTCATGGTCAGGTTGTGGAGTAATCTGGGGACTGGAAAATGAATATCATATTCAATTGCTTCTTGGCAGTTCATGCTAGTGGCTAAGAGCAACTACATGAGGAAGATGGTGATGGAGTCGAAGGAAGCGGAACTGACCAGGATCGATCTGTCCAACATCCCTGGAGGCCCAGAGATATTTGAGAAAGTGGCAAACTTCTGCTACAACGGCGACTTCGAGATCACGGTGAATAACGTTGCCGCTCTTCGTTGTGCTGCGGAGTACCTGGAAATGACAGACCAGTATTGTGACAACAACCTTGCGGGCCGTACTGAGGACTTCCTTGTTCAGGTGGCCTTCTCGAGCCTGTCTGGCATGATCCTCGTTTTGAAGTCATGTGAAGATCTTCTTCCCAAGGCAGAGGACCTCAAGATTGTCCAAAGATGTCTCGACGTGGCAAGTGCCAAGGTAAAGGTTCGCATTTGCGGTTGCTTCGCCTTGCAATTTGAATGCTTAGGATAAGGGGCACTGAGAGATATGTAATGCGACCGTGGTTGCTATTGCAGGTATGTAAAGAGGCGATTTTTCCGAGCCGTTCTCCATCAAACTGGTGGACAGTCGAGCTATCGGTGTTAAATGTTTTGTTCTTTGGAAAGATCATTGCTGCAATGCAACAAAGAGGTGCGAAGGCCCTTATCCTGGCCATGGCTATCATCACATACGCAGAAAGATCTCTCCCAGGTCTCGTACGAGACCATTCTGGCGTCAGAACTAAGTCATCAGATATCAACGACTCCCATGGTCTAGAGCAGCAGCGCAAGTTACTTGAATCTATAGTTATGCTTTTACCCCCAGAAATAGCTGCTTTTCCCATTAGATTCATTTGCTGCCTTCTCCGAGTTGCTATCTTTCTTAAAGCCTCGACCAATTGCAAGAAGGAGCTTGAGAAACGGCTCTCTTCGATTTTAGAGCATGTGACGGAGGACGATCTTCTCATTCTGTCGTTCAGTTACGATGGCGAGCAGCTCTTTGATCTGGAGAGTGTTAGGAGAATTATTTTGGCTTTTGTCGAGAAGGAAAAGAGTGTGGCTGTGTTCAATGGCGTCTTCCAGGAGGTTTGTTCCGCACCGATGGAGAGAGTTGCCAAGATGGTCGATGCATATTTAGGAGAAATTGCGATATACAGTGAACTCAGCATCTCGAAGTTCAATGCGATCGCGACCCTCTTGCCTAAGGCAGCTAGAAAGGTCGATGACGATCTGTACCGAGCAATCGATATATACTTCAAGGTAAGCAATACAATAATGAGGACTGGTCTGCAATTTCAGAAGTACCTTTTTTGCTTTCTCATCAAAATTCAAAATATTGTTCAAATTTCAAAAGGTGGTGAAAAATTTATATATCAATCCACGTTTTAAGATTTGCATTTTATGTTAGTTTCGAATGTTCTGGATTTAAAAAAGTTAAAATACGTGAGTGATAAGATTTAAATTAAGCAAAACGTAAAAGTCAATCCAAACCAACTTTCTAGAGTTGCGTTGGTGTTGGGATTAGTGATTGAAGAGATTTCATCACGATTAATATGTTATTTGACAGTGAGCAATACCGAATTTGCAGGCCCATCCAAACCTTGATGAGATAGAGCGAGAGAAAGCATGCAGTGTGATGGACCCGCTGAAACTGTCGCACGAAGCTCGGCTTCATGCCTCGCAGAACAAGCGGTTACCCGTGCAGATCGTTCTGCACGCACTCTACTATGACCAGCTGAAGCTCAGGAGCCGAATGGACAACGGCGACGTACCTGATCCCATGGCAACAAGGAGCCAAGTGCTGGCTGATGTGTCATTGGTCAGGGAAAACGAAACCTTAAGGTCCGAGCTAATGACGATGAAGATGTACATCTCTGATATGCAGAACCCGAAGAGCCGAGGAACGACGTCCTCCAAGGGAGGCGCCAAAAAGACTACCTTCTTCTCTTCAATGACCAAGACACTCGGAAAGTTGAACCCATTCCGCCATGGGTCAAAAGACACTTCCAACATCGACGACATGGTGGATATTACGAAGCCAAGAAGGAGAAGGTTCTCCATCTCTTGATTTGTAGACGGCTTCTCTTCCGGTGCTTATATTGGTGTAGGTGTTCTGTTTCTGCTCCGATACAGGACCTTCCTTTTTGTGCTCTGATGGGGTCCTTTTTGTCTCGCATTTTTCTTCAGTCTCCTGGAATGCTGGGAGCTACTATGGCGTTTGTTAGTGTGTAAAAAATTGAATTTGTTGATTCTGTAGCGTGAGCATTTTATGTCAGCGATAGAAAAAAAAAGGTGTGTGCCATTATCTTAAAAGTGATTTATTCACTTTAATTTAGGCATCTTGCAGTCTGGTCTGTATCATATTCCCTGTAATTTCTGAAGAAAACTCCTACATATTCAACCTTGCAATGTCTGTAGCATCCGGGTTGCTTCTGATTGCTGGGTTGAGTCCTTGTGCCTGATGAAATTTTTCAACAGCTTTCAACTGTCAACTGTCAAGCTAAACTAGATGGACTACCGATGGCAGCATTCGTTTACCCAACTTTGTCCATGGTGTTACACATAAACCTCGAAGAGATAACTCTCGCCCACCACAAGGATGAAGAAGCCAGATCAACTTATTTTGCAAGAAACATCCCATTTCTGATGAATGAGAAGAAACATACTGACCAATCACTCTGGGGAGAGTTTCTTCAATTACAAGAAGAAAGAGTACTGCAAAAACATTGTGGCCTTCTATTACAGAACAATCTTTGTCTAATCGACATAGACGATAGAGATGGCAGAATGGATGCAGGCTTTTGGCCGGGAATTGGCTTGTCCTCCTCGAATATTTTGTACTTTTCTCTTTCCTACAAGTTGTTGGTTAAGTAAACCGCGTCCTCATCGTTTTCAGGTTCAAGTTTTCTAAGCCAATAGGAAGAATTCATTGTCTGTTTACATGTGAACCTACTGTCTCACTCTCACTTACTTCTCTCTTTGTGGTCACCTCAACTTAATGCATTGAAAGAATTGTCCGACGTATTAGAGAAATCTCACGTCGGAGAATTGATATGTTACGCAGTAGTTAATATATCCTAATTGATCCATAACTCATTAGCTTAAACTTTTGAGTGAAAGTGAATCCAATTGAATATGTTGACGAATTCAGATTTGAGCTCCCTCTTCGCAATCTTTCCGATCGAAGGTTTCGGGTATCAATACCAATAGTAGATTAGTGGGAATCAAGTAACCAACGAGGAGCCAATGGTAGACTCTATAATTATGTTTGGAGAAAGAAACGAGGGATGAAGTTGTAGATTAAGGGAAGCAGACCTAATACTGAGCTTACACTTATGGTACGCATAAATTAATATATCATAGTTGACCCATAACTCATTAGTTTAAGTTTTTAAGTGAAGATATGTCTAACCGGATATGTTGATGACTTCGGACTTCGGCTCCCTCTTGGCAATCTCCCAAGTGAAGGTATCGGGTTTCTGCTGCGCACTCCCAACGCGGGTCAACCTCTCATCCTTTATCTTTGGCGATCAACCACTCCTATCGTGCAATTGGTCTGCTTCGCATCATCATTTCAGTAAATTTCAGTGCCCCGACTAGGGCACCGTAATCTACATCATTCGAAAGTTTCGAGTGAGGTAAGGTTGGTCATCATCTTGTGGAAGCGCGCGGGCCGAAACAAGACTTGGCCGAACCTGGGTCCACCGCACTGGATTTGTCATGAATGGCTCACGTGATCGCGGGCCATTTTGAGACCTACGAGACCAACGGCTGCCATGGGTTCGGAGCCAAGCAAGTCTCATCCCATAAGTAGAGGCAACAAAATAGCGCCTTGTCCTGTATGTCTGTTGCCAGTGTCGGTGATCACTCCACATTTATGGGGGCTCCGGTTTTCGTCTTCGAAGTAATTACTCTCGACGATCCTCTCATTCCTTACTCAACCACCAAATTTTATTGCATAGTTCTATCAACTACATTTATACCGGACAGGGGGCCACAGGTGCAGCTCAGTTGCACCCATTCGCGATGCTGCATTCATCACTCTCACCTTCTTCTCTTCTACTTGACAGTGGACTATTTGTACCTTATGTTAAGCTGATATCGGCTTAACTTTTTTCGTTTTGACAATTAGATGAGAACTAGTCGACCTCGAGAGATTCCTCTCTATTGTTGCGACTTGTAGGTGTTAAATCAGCCATTTTCCGCCACTCGGCGGCTCGAGGTTGTCGTGCATCATTTAATAGAGTTTTCTTCACCAGTCTGGTCGAACCAGGCATTCGAGCGCTAGCTGAAACTAGATGTACATAGCACGTGTTTCTTAAATTACAGAGCAGCAGGAGTGGAAGTCAGTGAGTATGCATGGAGAAGAGGGAAATAACAGGGACTGCACGAGCAACCTTGGTGTGGGGGAGAAACTTGAAAGCAACAACTCGGACTCACTGCAGTGGTCCAAACGGCAGTTGACAGCGCTCGAGTACGGGCCGTCCCCAATTTGTCTCTGTTCAAAGTCAAATTGCCTCTGATATCGATACTTTATGCACGTAACAACACTCCTGAGTTAATGGAGAAAGTAATTCCAGAAAGTAATTCGTAAGCTGTATGTGTACAGTGTACACCGAGGACGCAATTAATGGAGCCGTTAATTGTACTTGGCACTGCACGTTTGAGTGAGTGATGAGGAAGGAGGAGAAGGGAAGAAGGCGAGGTGACAACTGGTGAGAAGGGGACAGGAGAGTTAAACTTCACTGCGTGGCTGTGTGGTCGTCGCTGGAAACTCAAGTGTGGCTCGGGCATGATAACAGGAGTAATGATGAAATCTACATGAGAGTCCAAAATGGCTTCCTGTCTGGACTGGAAAGTTGGGTCACCACCATCCAGCACTGATATGCTTCTTTAGGGGACCGTCCCATACATCCGTCCTGATCCTCAAATCCCGTCACCACCACCCTCCATTTTTGTTCGATAAAAAGATCGGCGCTATTTGCTCTGTGTGCGAGGTATGGGAGCAGAGGGGAGTCAATACAAGAAAGGGCTGTGGACAGATGAAGAAGACAGACTCTTGGTCGACCACATCAGGGTCCACGGAACTGGCCGCTGGAGCCGCATTCCTAAGCTCACAGGTGATTTTCATCATATCCTACTTCTTCTCCCACTGCTATTCTAACACGCTTCTGTTGCATTGCATGATTAATTTCACCTGTTTTCCTTTCGCTCTTCCACCGAAATAGGCCTCAACAGACACGGGAAGAGCTGCAGATTGAGGTGGCTAAACTACCTGAGCCCCGCCGTGAAGCGCGGCAAATTCTCCGAGGAGGAAGACGACCTCATCGTCAGACTCCATAAACTCCTCGGAAACAGGTTGCGTATGTTTCTCTCTCCTATGCATGGTCACATAATACACGACACTAGTAGGATGCTCGTTGGTTGCATGGATCTAAGACTCTATTTGTTATACTATTCTAAACTATAGCAAAATCAATATCCACATCGATCTAATTCTCGGCTCGAGTGCAATAAATGTTGTTCATCATATGAAAATTGCATTGAGTGAACACGTTGACTATATATTATGCAGGTGGTCACTGATAGCAGGAAGGGTTCCCGGAAGAACGGACAACCAAGTGAAGAACCACTGGAACACCCACTTGTGCAAGAAGCCCGGGACCGGAAATTTTAAACGTCCGAGAAGCGATCCCGATCCAGAGCGTCGAGCTCAAGAAGAAAAGGAAACCACCAATCTCTGTCATCCCAACAACGATTCAAATGCGGGTGATTGCGATCGGCTCCCTCACCGTCAGAGTACGATTAGTACCGGTAACACCAATGATGTCGAAGTCGGAGAGGTCTCGATGAAGGGGAAACTTCTCACGGGAAGTGAGGGTAGTGATGGTGACGAGTGGATGAGGGGTCACTTTTTTGGGCTTGGATCTCCCATGTTATCTAGTAACAGATACTTCGAGCTAAGTAACGTGGGGTTGGAAGACCTCGTTGTAGACAGTTACTCTCTCGACCAAATGTGGCAGCATCTCTAGTAGTTTCCTTTCAGCTTAGTTATCATTTGGTTCTAGGTTAACGTTTGATTTATGTACAGTTTCAAGTTTCTGTACAGATTTCAGTACGTAGAACTAGAATCCATTAACATCCATCGCCATTCAGGGACCCCATCCATTTAAAGATGGTAAACTTTCATTTCACTTATCTCATTGGCAAAATCATGACGCGTTATCATGAGAAATAACTAAGGAGTCGAGATGCATTTTGCATTGCAGTGCGCTGCGACATGTCCCCTCTGAAATAATGTATTCCATCACATAACGCGTATAGCACATGATATATGCGAAGTGGTTTTATTGCAACATAAAACATGTAAGGCATGTTGGTTTGATAGGAGTATTATTAAAACAGACGGTAGATGAAAAATGAAGCTTTGAATATATCGATGACATAGTGTAGTGGCCCGCTAGGTGGAAAGACTCGATGGAACGATCGCTTCGGGTTTCTTAGCCCAGTTAAAAATTTGATTGGGCCGCCGTAGGCCTCACCAAATTTAGGTGCACGAAGCGTTAATGCCATTGAGCCCAAACCCCAGTGCTCATCGCTTCAATTTAAATCGGACCATAATCTTGACGACTAGATTGGCATAATTCGAAAACGGGTGATTGATTTTGATGTGGGTCGGTTCAGCGGCCGGAACCTGAAACCTAACCTATAGGTGCCGGTTCCATAAACTTTGGAACTAGAAGCTGACCAAGTTATACTTTGGAACTGGTTCGAGGCCGATTGCCGAATCTACCAGAAAATTAGATTTGTTTAGTGAAAATTACATATTGATATTATATGTCATTATTCTAGCCTACAGTTAGTAAACTCTTGCTAGTCGCGCGGTTTAGATCGGGAGTTGCATTCTCCCTAATTGTATCCCACTAATTTTTTTTATCCTGTAATTTTTTTCCTCGTCCATGACCTTCAAGTGCTTAGATCAATGTTAGCAATCCCTGAGGTTCTTTTTTCTCGCGAACGAGCTCGAACATTGTCGATCAGGCCCGATCAATCCCAAATCAGCAATCCTGTCTTTGTGATATATGCTTCCTGCTTATTCTTGGAGAAATGAAACTTTGGTAAAGAACAGAACACCGACACCGCTCTTGTCATGAAATACCTCCGGCTCATCGTCTTGAGCCTTGATTAGTTCGAGAACAGGAAAGAAAGCCGCGGTCAATTTTAGCATCTACATGAAGATGTGTTATTCGTCAATTCGAGGACATATAACACCGTCCACACCAAAGAGAAAACTTATGGAAACGGGGATCGGATAAAGATGTCTGAAAGATTATACATATAGACCTGTCGATCCATCTCTTCGTCTTCTGGCTCACACAGAAAGAGCCGGCGAGAGTTTGAAGTCGAGATCCCAGAGCTCGAATGCTCCCTTGACGAAATCATAGTGTGCTCCCTTCACCGCGACGGTTTGCTTCACCGCGGCCTCTCTCACGAAAGGATAGGTCAGTAGATTGCCCAACGACACGTTCACTGCCTCCTGCACTCGAAAGAAACAGGTTTTTGAGTGAGTCGCGAGTTCACAGATCGATCTTCTGAACGTTGGTAGACCCTTAAGTGCGTATTCTGAATGCGAAGGATCAATGTTCTTTCAAAGGTTCGATAAATTTGACTTCAAAGTTTCAATAATGTTGTTCGTATTCCGAATAAATTATTCAGACTTTCGCTGACTGAAGAACTATAAGCTTTTGCATCCTAACCAAGGAGGTAGGTGCCTCTTGTTAAAGCTTTCAGGAATCACTTTCGGTTTACCTTCATCATATGGAAGTTGGAACAGACATAAATATGGTGATTATTGACAAACTCCTTGCCTGTGTGCACACGCGCGCGTGCATGAGAGAGAGAGAGAGAGAGTATAACCTTCTCGCAGTGAGCGCATTGCTCTGCAAAGGTCAAGCTGCTGTGATCCGATTTCACCTTGGTCTTGGCGGGCGCGCATATATTAACCCAATGTTCGATGAAATCACTGAAGAATCCATTTGCATTTCATAAGAATGAGAAATAGTCACAGTCAGCAACTGATAAATCTTGATCCAGCAAGCCTATCCTGATATTGAATGCACAAGCAGCTATTTGGCAAATCAAGGAGCCTCTTTTAAACACATTTGTCTATGGATTTGTATGTAAATTTTTCACTAGCTAGTGTAGTTCGTTCACCTATTTAGGATAGAAAAAATAGAGTTGTATTACCTAGACGTGGCTCCATCGTCCGGGATGGACATGAGGCCCTTTATTCCTCCACAGCAGCTATGTCCGATCACCACAATGTTCTCCACCTAAAGTACATTTAATTCCACACTTTCCAAACTTCTTATTCGAATCGCAAACCATGACAGACGCAGAAACTTGGAATAAACAAAACCTCGCGAAAGTTTTAACATGAGGGGGGAGCGAGGGGGAAGAAACAAAGAAAGTTCACATGGAATCCATAGATTATTATATAAAGTCTCGGATGCCAACCCCTTCGGTACGTCATCGAACAGAACATTGAGTAAAATTTTAATGCTCCGGGTGCCTGATTGCCTAAATTTCACAAGATTTATTCCGAAGCCTATGAAAAGGAATCAATGAACTTCTATTTACATGCAAGGGCAAAAAAAGGGGAGCAACCAAGCCAACTTGTCTAGGCTATAAAGCATTATGCCGGAATCTCTCTCCTTTTCTTCTAGTTTCCTATCAGGAAAATAAAAGGGTTTCGAGTCATCGACAATCGTTTAGCTTGTGGTCGGAAGTGCCGCAAAAAAGCGGGGGACACTCTAATGACTTGACGCCGAGAATCATCCACCACCACAAACAGGAAAACCCAAAAAGATTGGAAAAACAATGAGGGAAAGGAAAAGAAAAGAAAGAGAAAGAAGCATCCATTGACGATGTCAAGAGCATAAGTGACGATAAAGTTGATGTTAAGAAAAGAGAGGAAGCTCTTTATTGTATTCACCTTCAGATGCAGGACCGCATATTCAATGGCAGCCCCCACTCCCGAGTACTTGGTCTGCAACAGTTTAACCCAGGAGTCAAAAACAGGGTAGCCACTACATGTGCAATCAATAAGAATTGATAACCAAGGAATTATAGAATGAGAGGTACAGAGGCAGGTCCTTCCAGTTTCAGGACAAACCTGGTCGTATGGAGGTACCATGTTGGCAATGTTTCGCACCATGAACGCTTCTCCTGGTTGGAAGTCGAGGATATGCGACGGGCACACCCTCGAGTCCGAGCACGCGAACACCAAGAACTGCACTCACGACATCCGCACGAGTGAAAGGAAATCCCACGAGCTAAGCTCAACCGACGATTCTCGAAATAAAATGGGCTGTTTCACAGTTGACTTCCATCCTCATTATTCAATGATTCGATAGATTTTAAACGGTGATCGCTCGAAAAATGAACTATTTCTTGATCGGGACTAAAACTAGTTTCTTAATCCGTATATTACTCGTATGTTAGATGGCTTCTGCTACAATTTGTCTCATCACGTGGTTGGAGATTCCATCAAAGCAACTATCAATAGGAAAAGGTATCATTTGGACCGAGTACAAACCTTAGGACTCTGTCCCTTTGCAAGCTCGCCAAACAAAGCAGGATTCTTCCTGAAAAATAAGGCAAAAAAAAAAAAAAGGGCTCATACCATCAAGGCATCAATGCAAGAGACATAATTAAAAAATTCTTTCTGTGTCATTTTCTTACGCAAGTGACAATCTTTTCTTTTAAGGTCATGTACATGTCATTTCTTGAATAACGTGCAGATGAGATGCTCGAAAAGGTTCACAAACTAAGCGACCATCTTCACTTTTAAGGTCATGTACATGCCATTTGCTGAATTATAAAAAGGTGCACAAACTACTTTCCAGCGACAATCAACAACAATCGAAAACAAACTGAGCATATTCGAAGAGACCGGGGAAAACGATGCTTCCACTCTGTCCCGACTTACTCGAATTTCTCTTTCTTGAAGCGGACGAACCCGGACTTGATCCTCTCGACCGGGTCGAACCCGTTTTCGGCGGCCACCAGCTCCGCCGTTATCTGCTTGACCTTGGCTGCCGCGACGCCTTGGAGCTCGCACTTGTCGCTGAAATCGAGGAACCACCGACGACAGCCGTCGGATCGTCATCATCAGTGCCATCATCATTCACCGGCCCGTTAAAAAGAGGAACGGGAAAAAAAGGGCGGTTCGAAAGGGCGCGACACCGGACGGGGGCCTAACGGTGGGTCCGCGCCACAAGGCTCGGAACTACCACAAAGCGCGTGGGGCGCGAGTAATTTCCGACAAGAACTGCTTGTCGTGGGGCGTGAGATCGTAAAATGACGCTTAAGGACAGCTTTCACAGGTCTAATAACGATGGAGATAGAGAGAGAGAGAGAGTTGGGGCTCGGGAAATGAAGCGTCGTTCGCACCTGAGAATCTTCGACAGCTCTGCGATAGCCTCCTCGTACTTGTCGTTCGCCATGTCGTCCTTCTGCGAACACCATCGGGAAAAAAACAAAGTCAAACGAGAGTCCCGCGTAATTCCGGTCGTCGCTAAACGCTACTACTACCACGAACGAACGCGATCCGATCATGCACAGGACTCGATCGTCAGGCACTGAACACGGATTGCCAAGAAACGATCACGATCGATCAGAGAGAGAGATCGAAGCTTCGTCACAAGCCTCCCTCCGTTTTAGGATCGACGATCGCAATCCGGGAGAACCCAGCATGCAGAACACAAGAAACGAAAAGGCACGCACACGAAGCGGGAAAAGGGTCAAAGAAAAAGGGGAGGGGGGGTATCGAACTCGAGTGGAGCTATGAACAGGAACGACAGGGGAAAGCAGAACAGTCGCGGAGCAAAAGGGGCGGGCAGCAGCAGCATCCGGACGAACCTTTGCCTGCGAGATTCCGCGGAAGCTGGGGCGCTTCTGAAATTCGGAGGAGAACGAAAACCACTACCAAATCTCTCTCCCGAAAGCTCTCCTTTCCTTTTGGGGAGCACGGCACGCACGCAGACACACAACTGCTGCCACCCGCATCTTTTCGCACTCCATTTATAGGAGGGGGTGGCCGACCCACGGGCACCTTGGACCACCACCCGTGATTAAACCCGTAATTAGGCGTTTTATTTTTGTTACAGATTTATTTTCTCAACTGGGTTTATGGTTATTAAACCAGATTGATTAAAAGAAATGATTCTCTTTGGGGAACCCTGAAGATAAAATAAAACCAATGATGTACGCGACTGTTTGACCGGTGGTAACGTTGGCGTAAGCCGACGCAGGAAGACGGGGGGCGTGCACTGTGCAGTGTTGAGTAGCGGTGACATTGAAATTTTGGAGGTGTGTGTTGGATCCATTGATCGAGCAGTGCCGCACATGGAAATTGAAAGAGACGGGGCCCTACCATTTCCCTAGAGCTTTGATTAGTTCATTGACTACGACGGGCACTAATCGTCGATATTGGAATATTGATGGATCCCATATCATGTGGAACGCCAATAAGATGCAAACGGATCTTATCTATCGATGGAGAACCGTGGGAGAATCGAGGATCGGGGAGTCCGGGACTTGGGGAGCTTATCGCCGAGCCCTAGTTTGTCCATAATGAGCTGTCCCGACTAATCAGACCTTTTATTCGTATCTTCTGGCCTATTTTTTCATCATCCAATTCCGATAATCGGGATTGGTCACATTATCGGTGGAGCTTGTAATGCCATCGGCGGTTGAAGTAGTTTCTGTACTGGCTAAAATTTCTGGTCGCTTAACATGATCTCCACCACGTCCTCTAGCTTCTTGCGCGGTTTGGGGTTCTCCACTACGTAATCTCCTAAGATTTGCAAATTATAAGTCTATACTACCCACTCGTTAGAGCCACCGAGTGGATTGAGTACATGCAGCAATTGACCATTTTGCTCTAAGTTTAGGACTATGTAGATTCTACAACCAAGAGTAGATCATATTGTCGCCAAGGGCTAAATTTTCTGTTGAATTTGTATGGTCAAAGGAGTCCATTGGACTGAGCCAAGAACGGGATTGGAACAGAGAATCGAAGATCGAACCAGGGATATTTATTCGGAATGTTCGTAAAAAAAGCGATGAGTTTTCCTTATGGTCACTTACAATATTTGGATTTACCGTTAGATTTCGTATTAATTGTAATTAACATCTCAATAAATTCAATATATATATATATAACGCCGTGTATTCAGTAAAACGCGTCAGGAGAGTGGCTAACGAGATTCCAACGTGATTCGCGGTTTTGTAAAGATTAAATTTTGATTTGAGGAAGCACACCGGGACGTGGGCCAAGCCTTCAAGGATGCTTCCACGGAAAAAAGTCAAAAAGTAGGAAAGGATGGACCATGGCGTTGGCGGCCACGTGTTGAACCAGATCGGATAGGATATGAAAAATGATTTTAATGTATGGTCTTGTGAGGGATCCAAGAGGCTGTCCAACCATGATTTAACGGGCTAATTTCAAAAAATCAACTTTACTTTAGATGATAATTTTGGCAGGAACTTTCTTTTATCTCAATAAAAAGCACCAATTTTTACTCGAGTCCCGAATCTGGCTCCGGTGATGTGAGAATTTTTAATTATTCGGGCTAGATTTGAGATTTAAGTGAAAGTTTGTGATTTTTTATGATACAAAAAAAAAGTTCGGTCCAAAATTATCACTCAAGGTAAAGTCGGTATTTTTTTTTTTTTTTGGAATTAGGCCTGATTTGATGTATACTCGGAAATTAATTATAACCATAGTAAATAAACCAGCTTGGCTAATAAAAAGAAAATATTAGGAAAGCTGGTCATAAAACAGATGCTTAAGAAGGGTTGCTGCAATGGCTAGCGCGTCGAAGCGTTCAGAAGTTGGTTTGGTCAAATTCAAAGCTAAGCGACTCCTCCATCGCCAGCTCTAGAAAGTCTAGATGGCAGATGCTGACTTTTGTTGGTTTTTGACCCGTGCGAATCAGTTCATGAACACGCCAGGAAAGATAAATTAAACTACACTAATCACTGTTGACCATCTTGAGAGGGAGACCAAAGCCAATTTGATTTCGAGGATCCGCTTACGTTTTTTTGCTTTCGGCAATTAACCGGGAAACTCGAGTGTTACAGTTGTCCTACATCGGTTGTGAAAGGGATTGGTAGTCAATTTATAAATATGAGAAAAAGCCTTACACTGATATCAGAGCCAGATTATCACCAAATCTAAACCCAATTATCACACAAGAGAGTTACGGATTGTGTGAGGGAGAGATCCTTGTGGAAGGGGCTGGTCGTCACTCATCACTTTATAAATGTGAGGTCCAAGACCACCCAACATCAAGCTCGGTCGATCATGTACATGTGTTAAAATTCGACTGAAAAAACCTAGCTGTAACACCATGTTAGAAAGTCTAAATAAGTTTATAGATGAAGGGAGACTGCGTGTATATAAAGAGCATACAAACCCCATTGATGGACGACGCGGGATATTTCAACAATGATTACAGGCCTATAGAGTATATTAGCGAATTAGAGCCGAATTCAACGTCGGCCGAGCCGATCTCGAACATTGGCTTAGGCAAAACTCGAGCTATTCGTCTCGGTTCGCTTGCCCCCCCCCTCGAAGATCGGGGACGGAAGTAGAAGTTACGGCAGACAAAGCATGTGCATCGGATTGATCGGAACCTAGGAAAACTAGTAAACTATGCATTGCCGTGTGATCTACGGACTCAATCCATGTCCCTTTTCTTCAATTCACATCCAAATTAAAATAACAGGAGTGTGAAAGGGACGGTGGTCTCTCGACTGGGACTTTCCAATACCGGGCACCGTTAACCAAAGTCCACTAAAATGACCCCAAAAACAAAAGCCAAAAAAGTATTTTAATGCATTTATAGGAAATTTTCAAGTCCGGACCAATGGAATGTTGGCCCCCATAACTTTCGATTTGGGAACACGATAGGAATTGGGATTGGCTTCTGGTCACGAGCAAAGGGTCATGTCGAGACTACCGCATGAAGGGACACAGAAGGAAAACGACGTTGTTCCCTTGAAAACTTCAGCCAATCGAGGATCGGATGGGGTTGGGTTGCCAACGAGATAATTATCCAAAAAATCCTGAACTTAATATACGGTAAGTTATTAAGTCATAAATTTTTTAATTGAGCCAATTCGGTTTTACACCAATTATCTAGATATTTTGATCGGAAGAATTATATTGGCAAATCGTTAAAAAGTTTATAATTAAATTAGCTCAATTGAAAGATTCGAGATTGAATTGGCTTCCGTACAGCAGGATTAAGACTTTTTGGATAATTTTCCCGAATGCTAAACCAGAGCCGTGAGCCAAATCTAGACAGAAAAAATTAAAAAAACAATCTGGCTGGCCAATAGATTATGATAGCCAATGCCCCCCAAGTGCCAAGTTGATCCACGAGCATGGCCATAGTTTGACCTGTCTAGATGAGCCCCATTGATTGCCTCAAAGGTCCAATTTGGGCATGTGTTTTTCCTAAATTATCCACTTTCTTCAATTATTATTGGAAACAGATGGGAACTTCGAGCGGTGGTTCATCTGAGACAGGCTTCAGCTCAGGGAGTTTTGGGGAGACAAATTGTCGTCCTCGATTCGACTTCTGGCCTTGGGGCTGCTTCTAGAGACGAGATTTGGTCGCCGCTAGCTCGTCCTCCGCCTCAGTATAATACGCATCTCCATGAATCTAAACCGGCCTGTTCTTTCTATCACCCGTTTTAAAAAAGAGAAAGAGCACGCTGCCTTAGGGTTCTGCAGCAAAAGAGTTCAAGAATCCTAATCTAATCAACCAGATTTAGAACCTCAAATCTGATGAGCATGGAAAGTCTTGATAGCTAATGATGCTGTCGACATCGACAAACTTTTGGTATTATCCGATGGGATATTCCCCATCTGGGTCGAACCCGGAACCAAGTAAGTAACGGAAGTGGCGGATCAAGAGCTCTCAAGGAAGGAGGCCGGCGAATGCAACGATCGAAAACTCATTGCATTCCTACTCGAAAAGTAAAGCTGATTTCGATCGATTACGACGATTCATTAAGCATTTCGCTTTAATGGGAACAAGTAGACGCGTTTTTTTTTATTTCATTTTTCTATTTACCAATACGTTTTAATTCCTCTCGGGGCCATGTCCGCTTGGGTTGCGAATAGTAAGAGGACGTACCGTGACGCGGTCCTCTGTACAGCAGCACAGCAGCATACACTTGCTGAATTTGCCGGCCATGCTTCGCTCCCGGTCCCGCCCTCCTTGTACGTAGCTGGATCAATGGCATGCTGGTTAGTTGGTTGCTCATTAGAACACGCAATCGTGTAGCTAGTAAGCAATGAAGTTGTACTATTTGGAATTTGGGATTAAACGGAAGGTACACAATTGCCAAAACGTAATTGTACACCTGCTTGTTCCAATGCTCGAAAACTGTTCCAAGTCTAATCTAACTTCTAAAATATGTCTTTTCTCGATTAAATATCATGCCATGTAGAATGTTAACAACATGGGATTTATGACAAGATCAATGCCTAACAAATCAACCACACTAGTCGCGGCAGATTCCTACTTTTGCATGGAACGCCATAGTTATAATACATGTACACACATAATGACGTAATTCGATAGAAACAGCTATCCATATACACTAACGGTAAGTATTCTAGGATCTTCAAGAGAAAGGGAAAGAGAATAAGTAAAGACTACATGTTTACTCAATTGGCTTCTTTTACTTTACACTGTATTAGGGAAGGATATTTATACTCGAATAATATGCATAGGAAATGAAATTAGCTATATTTGAGAATAACGAAATATCAAAAAATAACACTAATTTTTAATAATATCTTTGAAAACGGAAATCTCTAATCTCCATAAATCTCGAGTTTTTGCATCGTCTTCTCCACTCTCTAGTGAGAGAGAGAGAGAGAGAGAGAGAGGGTACCGTGGGATTTGAACTGCGGATGGGCCTTAGCAGAGTGCAAAAAAGAGTTGGAATTAAAAGGGAGAGATACTTTCTTCGCTGGTGCGGGGATGGTGAACTGAAGACAAGACGAACGAATGTGAGAGAGAGATAGAGCATTAGACAGTAGACATGGACGACAGAACGAGAAGGGCCCAATTCCTAAATTTCCTTCCTTATCTTCTGTCTGCTCTCCTTTTGGGAATGGGATGGTTGTCGTGCCATGACTTTGTCTCATAGTCACGGGGATAGACAGATGAGATAAGGAAGGAGGGCCTCCCTTCCCTTCTTCTTCTTCACGTACCTGACGATGAGATGGGAATCCGATGGTGCAGATTCACTTGCATTTTCCTCCCAGTCCTTTTGCCCTTTTTTCCTTTCTGTGGTGGCTATTTTTCCCGTGTTTCATCTTCGTATATTCACACCATTGTAGTTGCTCCACGTATATTGGACCATGAAACTCACTATAAGTGCGTTTGGTTCGGCATTTAGAGAAAGCCTTTGGCCAAATGTAAAGGCCGAAATGCAAGACCGGTAAACTATAATTAAAAAGTTCTTTTTAGAGAATGCAAGCATGTTTGGTAAAACATCGTGGAAAGCAGCAAAGGATTACAACCAAGGTCAACAAGGATTACACTCCTCAAACGTCACGAAAAGCAGCGGAGGAACAATTGCTGAAAAACGGAAATTACAATCCTCAAACGTCCTAGAAAGTCCGAAGTATGAGCTTGAACAAGCAATTCCCTTCTTAGGCCATATCCGTCCATTTGGGCTTTACTTTCTTTGAGACAAATAGCAATTGTTTGCTTTTTATTCTTCCGTCACACCTTTAAATATTATCTAATTTAAGAAATTATGAAGACATCATATACAGATCTGATACTTGCGTGTTGTGAAAGTTCCATGTGCTCTTGTTAGGTAAGTTCCATGTGCTCTTCTTAGGTAAAATTCTACTTTTCGCTCTTGAATTCCGTACGTTTTTCTTTCCTTGTGAAAGGCTTCAAACCTTTAATTTGTCTAACCAAATACTTGGATTTAAATAAAATATCCCAATTAATTCCCCTCGTGCACTAATTTCGATCAATCCAAGCTAACGAGGTTGTCGGACCATATGGCAATTTGATGTGCAACTTCAATGGACAGGCACTGTACCTCGATCCAAGAGGCAACTTCCTCTCCAGGACTTCGAAAAGGTACTTCTGGAACACCAATAGGCAAAAAATGAAAAGAACAGGGAATTATATCCTATATTTCATTTTATTCCTATGGAGTTCGAACGATCTGTGGAGTATTATGCATCAAATTTTCGATATTCCGCTGTAAGAAAATTTTTCCTACAAACTTGCATTGCCTAAATTTTCTTTTCCTCAAGTGTCATTTTCCATTGTGATTTATTCACCGTGGCAAAATTTTTTAGATGTCATACTCCACGTGGTGGTCCGATGGTTATTATGCGACTCAAATCAACCGATATTGATGCAAAAAGGGCTTGAACATTTACACGAGGTCAAAAACTAAATTAAGCAAATTAAAAGTTCGAGGATTTGATCGGAAAAAGCACATAAGTTAAAAGATTGAAATGTATGGTTTTATCTAAAACAAAATCAAGGGTTCGAAAGAAACTCCACGAGCAGGTGTTGAAAACCGCATAGGTTTTAACAATCTTTTGTATTGAGCAAAACATCATTTGACATTTTATTAATTGGGAATATAATGAAATGTCAAATGTGCCAATTTAGTCCTAAACCTATCATGCGGAGGCCAATTCAGTTTTAAACCTTTCAATTGTGCAAGTTTAGTTCTAAACATTTTGACGATTTGCCAATTTAGTCCTAAATACTTTTTCTAAGTCAATTTAATCCTAAACATTTTGAAGATTCACCACCCGCCTGGGTGGCGCTGCTGGAGCGCGCACTCTTCCTCTCGCAAAAGGTTGAGTATTCGAATCCCGGATGCCGCAGGGTGACTTAACCGGTGCACGTGTGTGGTGGCTAGCACGTGTCGCCCCCAGGGTTTACCTCCCGGTTGTCGGCCGTGCGGGGGTTCCCTGGGTCAAAAAAAAAAAACATTTTGAAGATTCATTAATTTAGCCATAGACCAATTATAAGGATATTTGGTCGGATAATTGAAAGGTTTAGGATTAATTGATAAATCGTTGAAAGGTTTAGGACTAAAGATTAAATTGGCACAATTAAAAAGTTTAAAACTGAATTAGCTTCCGTAAAATATGTTAGGACTTTTTGGACAATTTTTCCTTTATTAATAATTAGTTGGTGCTTGAAGATAAGTCAACTGCATTCGTCGGCCCACCTCTTTGTAGTCCACACAGTGGAGGCACTTGGCAAGTCATTATCAGTCGTCCGAACTTTGGTATAAAGATTACATGAATTTTGATAACAGATCGTATGTATGTAACTATAAAATTCAGCATGAATTCCTTTTGACTCGATGATATGTCAATTTTGGTATCAGACATCCTGACTTTGGTCTAAAGGTTACATGAATTTTGATAACAGATCATATGTATGTAACTATAAAATTCAGCATGAAATCCTTTGAATCGATGATATGTGAATGAAATCTTAAAGAGCACCCATGTACATGTCACCATTCGACGATGGATATGTTAAAAAACTGCTCATAACGACGGTGAGTATAGCAAAAATGTAAGAAAACATTAGAATTCCAAAATTATCATTTTTTTCAGGTTTTTCATGATTAATAAATTATAGTGAAATTCTTTGTTGAGAATATTTGATAGGAAAAAATCCATAAAAACCCCGAATTATGCATACCGTAACACATTTACCTATAATTATGTTATATTATATAGTTATATAATTATATTTTTTACTTAATATAAAAAATTCTATAAACATTTTTTGGTGATATCAAAAACTCCAAATCATGTTAATTGCGACATATATACCCTAAATTTTTTTCCCGTGACATTAAAAACCCCAAATTTATACTTATATGACATATTTACCCTCTAATGATTTTTCAGTTAAAACAACATCGTTTTTCTATGTCAACATTTTAACTTTTGTGGAGGGTAAATGTGTTACACAAAAGTTTAGATTTTTAGTCTAACATAAAAAAGTTTAAGATAAATATGTCTATGTAAGCATTAATTCAAGGTTTTTGATGGGGTTTAGCCCTGTTTGGATAAGTGCCCGGTCCGATTATGGAAAGCACTACGGTAAGAAAAAGAAAAAGAAGAAAAAAAATTAGTTAAAAAAGAGATAATTGTTTCGCGCTCCATGCCTGTTCATCTTCTGTCTCAGGATCGCTCGATCAATTAATTCATCCGACAGGTAAGCCTCGCGCTATCTCCGAATCTGCCGGTGAGAATCTGTTTGTCCGAGCTCTTATCGAGTTATTACACGTTGGTTTCAAATCAATCGTTAACTGCCCCCATTTGATTCAACTGAATCTGTTTTGAACAGTACTTGTTTTGCTTTTCTGATGTTGCTTGACCGCTTGCTGGGACTTATCTCTGTGTTCTTGTCTTGAAGTGCCCCGAATATGGCGGAGGACTTGGCACCTCGTTCTGGGGTGTTGTCGTCTTGTTTCTTTTTCTGTCTCTTGGGTTTAGCTGACTTCGTTCTGTTCTGTTTGTTTGCTCATAGCTATAATTGTATAGTACTCTTTGTATGTATGTCTCCGATGAAAAGCTATGCAGGATGATCATGCCGTCACAAGTGAAATCTGTATTCCGTTACTTTTGAAGTTGCATAATTTCTTCTTGACATCTTGTTTTATATATAAACGAATTCGACGATGGATGATCATTCGCACCTAGCTGCCTCGAGTGCTTTTTCTCGAAATCGTGTTGAAGCGCCTATAAATATTTCTCCAAATGTTTTAATCACGTCATTAATGACTGGTGGTTTCTTTATCTGAGAATTCTGGTCCTGATTAGCAAAGAAAAGAACAGCAGCTGCTACTGACTTGCGATGCGCAATCTCAAAGAATTCATTGCTGTTTGGAATGTGAGAGGAGTGAAATCTTCTCAGTGTCATTGCCAATGATTTTGTGCAAAGTGCTCCTTCAGAATGACTGGTAGATGTGATTCAGTTTAAACAGATTAAGATTTCTTCAAGAACCATACTGGCTGTTGGAGGTATGGAAGTTTGCCGGTGCAAATGATTACTCTGAATCTATAAGTTTAGATGATTTTACAGCGTACTCTTTGTACCCTCGACTGATGCCACCACCCACATTTCCTCCAATGTTTTCGTTTCTAATCATGTCTTTACTCTAACACCCGCAAAAATTCTGTGTCTACCCACTTTCAAATTCAAATTGTAGTTTTCATGGATCATTGCATACTAATTGTTGTTTACGGTGCAGATTATCATGGATCCAACATATCAAAGGTAGGATTTTTGCCTAGTTGTAAAATTATCGTTTCACAAATGCTACCACGCCATAGCCCCCACAGACTCTTGTTTACCTGATGATGCAAGATTCTGTGTTGTTGCCTTGATTTGCAAATCACATTGAATTTTGGTCTCCCTAGAATGATGTGGTCATAGTCAATTAGTCAATAGAGAAGAGCTGAGCTGTGCTCCCATCATCAGCTGTTTCTAGAGTTAGTTCGCCCATTAATAAAGCTCTTTGTCTTTGCTCCAGAGAAACGGCTTACAAATGCCATCATGTTCATGTTCAGCCAGTGACTCAATCATTTCCTTCCCCTGCATTGTCCTTCATAGAAGACTCGACTGAAGAAAGACATCTTTCACGTGTTAAGGGTGCTGAGTGTGATAGTACACATTCAAATTCCCGGAAAAATTTACACATAGTAAGAAGCTAACAATGCTCGGGGTATTGATTTGATACTTATTTTCTAGTGGAATTCTTCTACAATGCTCTAATGCATTTGGCTTTTTTATTTTGGTTAAAGCTGTTTTCTAGTATTCTCAAAAATTGCGACAGCAGGTATCTGATAAGTCTTGTATTTTTGGTCCATAGTCAGCATGTCTGATGGAGGAATTCCTTGAACTTGCCAAGGAAAACACGGATAAGGATCTGGAAACCTGTGGCATCCTTGGTGCTTTCCTTGTAAGATTTACTCTTCAGTTCGAAAACAAGTAACACTTTATCTCATGATCATCATTTTAACATGGTTTAAGCTTTAAAGGATGCTTAAGATTATGACAATTTACAGAAAGATTCTTCTGTGGGTATCCCTATCTGTTCAACTGTTCAAAGCTTGCCACAAATTGAGGAAAAGGGGGGGGCGGCGGGGAGGGGGTTGTTGTGGTTGGGGGGGTGTCACCTTATCCGGTTCATATTGTAGACCTCACGGTGAGAAAAATATAGTTCTGCCGAATGCAGTATGTGCTTTTGAACGAAAAATACCTCTTGTCTGTCATGTAGAAGCCTTTGAACAAAACTCACAGTCAAAGTTTTCTCCAAGCATGTTTGTTGATGCTACACAAGAAATCCTTTCGTATAGCCCCAAATACGCCAAAAAAGTAGTTCTCATGGTTACTTTTGAAGTGACTACGTCGAACATCAGCAGTCCTCATCCTTTTGGTCATCTTCATTTTCTTTTTTCAGAAGTTGTGGCATTTTGTTATGATCTCCAGAAAGGGAATCTTTTTTCTTTTATAATTATACTTCCTTCTTCCCCAATTTTTTAATCCATCCAATTGACAATTCACGTTCTCTTTCTTTGTTCTTATGTATTTGATGGAGAAGGGAGATGCATTCAATGATTTGTCCAGAATGACCTGGAGATCAGAATTTGTTTTATCAGAGAAATAGCTTATTAAATTACAGCACTGAGTTTGCGGTAGACTTGACACTGGTCAGACCTACAATGCAAGAATCTGCACCTGAGATCCAAATTATTTTCACAAAGTAGATTATATGATTACTACGTCATGGTTTGTACAGGATAAGGGTATTCTATATGTAACGACTTTGATCATACCCAAACAGGAATCAACCTCTAATTCAGTGAGTTTACATAGGCCCATGTATTCATTTTCACGAAGTTCTACTTGACACTTGGAGGTCCAAATATCTGTAAATTGATTTCCTGATCTGAATGACAGTGTCTGGCTAAGAACGAGGAGGAAGTTTTTGCAATACAACATGAACACTCGCTAATTCCGGTTGGATGGATCCATGTATGAGATATGACTCTGACAGACCCTTTTTGCTTTTTCAATGCTGATTTGCTGACTCTGCTTAAGATTCTTATGCAATCTTCTTATTGACCTACATCTTTTTCTCAGTAAAGCTATCTTGATTTAGTTTTAGTTCTTCTATTGTACTTCGCTGATTCCTGCTTCAATGCATATGTGTGGATGGTAAATCATCAAAGATTTCTGGATTATCAGCAATATCCCTGCTTAAATACTTAGGACTTATTAACAATAGGGACGAGGAGTATATTAAGTAGCTAATATGAACAGATAAGGGAAGGCTATAGGGTTTGTACTGAACAAATAAGAAAGGTGAGGGTGCTAGCCCACTACTGCATAGTGAAGAAGTTGCCCAATGTGACCTATTTTCTATCTAAACCCTCATCTGATTTTGTTCTTTTCCCGCCTCACTGAGGTAGTAGGAAAACTTTTTCCGGTGTGCTAGTGGATGTTAAATTTCGTTGTTCCTCTGGATATGGATGAGTAAGACGTGGCGAGTTTCTGTTATCTCTCTCTTTACAAATATGTGTCCTGTTTGTTCTAAAGAAGAATCTATTTGTTTTTCAGACACATCCTTCTCAGAGCTGTTTCATGTCATCGATTGACTTGCACACACAGTATTCATATCAGGTACTTGATTCTCTCTGTCAAAATGCTAGTCAGGGAACTCTCATAGATGATATAAGGGGGACCGTAGGGATGACAGGCAAACCGAATGTAGAAAAGACAACACCAATCTCCCATCTTCAGCACCGCTTTGTTATTCGCTTACCTCCTGTCTTCAGGACAACTTACTATATCAATGTTATTAATTCCCTGCCAAAATCCTGATCTCATTATACTGTCTACGGTGAAAACCAATTTAGAATATTTTCAAGGCTAAGGCAAACAGTTCTATTCCTGCCAGCCTCTCTTGCAGGGATGATTTATGAAGTTTTGGCCATTCTGTTGTGACACTCTTTTAATGCCTTCTCACAGGTCATGGTACCTGAAGCATTTGCAATTGTTGTGGCTCCAACTGATGCATCGAGGTCTGCAAACATTTTGAGTTTCCATCGCTGCAATCTAATTCATGGATGTTTACTGCTAAGAAAAATAGCTTGAACTGACATACATTAGATGGATTACGATTTATAGCTGCTATGTGAGAATGGTTTTCATGCCTTGACTAGATATGGCAATGCATCTTTGGTAATCCAGCCAGCTGCAACTTATACACGATAAATGCATGCATACATGCTCGTCATCATTACCTTCTGTACACGTGTAACCTTGTTCATACCCTATTATATTCGTCACCTCGATGAGAGCCATGTGCATCTGCTTCAGAGTCATTAGTGTACGCATGATTGGGAGTGATTTATAGCTGCTATGTGCGAATGGTTTTCATGCCTAGACTAGATATGGAAATGCATGTTTGGCAATCCTCCCAGCTGCAACTTCTACACGATAAATGCATGCATACATGGTCGTCATCATTACCGTCTATGTTCATGCCCTATTATTTTCTTCATCTCGATGAGAGCCATGTGCATCTGCTTCAGAGTCATTAGTGTACGCATGATTAGGAGTGATTATTACATGCTCTGCGAGCATTGCTCCTGATGCATTTCAACAGTCGGATTCAATGTATAAGATCCTCATGCATCCAACAGTTGAGATGCACCGAAAGCAATGTTCAGGAGCACTGTAAGAATCCCAAGTTTTGACCTCTGCGAGCTCTATTCTTCGGAGAATGCAATATTCTGGGCGTTTTAAAAAACGCATGCATACATTACCATTTTCTAATATCCGCAAGTGGCTAATTCAATATATTCCAAGCCCTCCAACACGCATCTTTAAAATGCTGTGCATATTGCTTATGCTTCTCCTATTTGACAAATTTAAACTCTCCAGTCTCCCTGAGTATGGAGATATCTAGAAAGGGACAAGAATATTGTTTTCAAAGGTGCGATAAGAATGAATGATCTTGGAAGGGTGAAAGATTAACTTTTCATAGATAACGTACTTCTTCCACGTACGTATATGCACATTTGTTGATTTGTATATCACAGGTTATGAAATGAACCCGTGTTAATATCGAATTCAGGAGCTACGGCATGTTCCGGATATCCGAACCTGGTGGGATGAACGTCCTGAGAGAGTGCCGAGAAACGGGATTTCACACTCACAGGGAAACTGCCGACGGAGCTCCTATTTACGAGCACTGCGCTAATGTCTACACAAACTCGAATCTGAGATTCGAAGTTTTCGACTTGCGATAACGAAAGTATCGCTGACGAGGTCAACAGAACCAGCAAGCTAGCGGGTGCGGTCAAGCAGGAAAGTAATAGAAATCGTTCCTAGAATACATGGCGACGGATCTTGGCCAGCATGTAAGTACCTTCTTGTGCTTCGCTCTTTGGGCGAGCAGTGGAAACAACGAATTATCCTCGCGGACAATTAAGTTCAGCTGTACTTAGTTGACGCTTATTACTCTGTAATTCTAACTCTATTCAGGAATAAACATGAGTTGATTGTCTTATGATGCCTTTTGGGAATAGGCGCACGTTTTAATTTCCTTTCACACGCTGTGCAGGCCTTGACCTACAATCTTTCTTTTTGACCAAATAAAAAAAGACCTGGAAGCTTCCTCCGCCATTCTCGGTCGTCATCTGAAAGCTCCAACAAGGCGACTGAGAGGAGAGTTACCTAATCCCACTTCTCCTTTTGTGTCCTCTTAAAATAAACAACAATTGAACACCAAGAATCCAAAGAGAGTCCCTAGTTAAGAGGTTAATCAGGGATCTGCCGTGAATCCTCGGTGTTTGGTTACAAGGTAACGTCACCACAGAAGAGGAGCTGAAACTCCCATGGGAGCCTCCATGGTCTGTCCGTTTGATATATAAGGTCGGCGGGCTCCACATATGCGTTCCTTACACATCTTGTGCCCCCAGTTCTCGTGCATCTTTGTCTTCTCCGAAGAGAGGGAGTACCCTTTGGAAATTTTACATCCTGACGATCCTGAAATCCGGACGAGAACCGAGATAGAGCCTTTTAAGGACTTTTCTAGTACGGAAGACATATGGGTCTTCGCTAAAGTTGTGGCATTGTGATGACCATGAAGCATTTCCTCCTTTTAATATTGCTTTTGGTGGAGCCTCTCCAAAATGTGTTCTTGTATTGATAGCCATGATACGCACATTTTGATTTCCTTTCACACGCTGTGCAGGCCTTGACATTTTTCTTTTTGAAAAAAACAGGACCTTGAAGCTTCCTCCCCCATTCTCGGTCGTCACCTGAAAGTTCCAACAAGGTGACTGAGAGGAGGAGAGTCACCTAGACACCAAATCCCACTTCTCCTTTTGCGTCTGCCTAAAATACACAGGCACGAGCTGTAAAAGCGCAAGATATTTCCTCCTAAAATATCCTCACGACTCGCATTTCGTTTTCAGAACGTGAACAAAAGGAAACGACGGTGAGGGAGTCGCTTTCTCAGCAGGATAAGGATACAAACACAGCGAGAGGACAGGAAAATAGAGGGCGGCTTCAATGTTCTTTCCTTCCATCCGTGCTGACATTTCACGTGACCTCCTGTATATTTTGTTTTAAAGCGTCGGCGAATCATTGACTTAATCAATTGAGGAAAAGTGGGCAATTTTCAAAACAGCGTTTCAAATTTTAATGCAACTTCAATTGCTATGACTATTATCCAATCTTTGACTAATCGCCCAAAAGGGTTTTGTCCTGCGTGAACTATCGTTCTCAAATGATGAAGAATCAAACAGGTCACATTCCATTCCCAATCAAAGAAAGAAAAAACCAGACATGTCACATGCATTGTTTTGGCTTAACAGGGCCTACTTTCGGCAAGAGCCATCACTCTTGATGGAGGAAAGCATATCCAAATCGACTGTACATATCATCAACTGGGTATTGATGAAAGCAAGAACCAAAATCGAAACCACTACTGTTACGATCTGAACAACCCCGAATTCACTAATCGGGAATCGAAGTGAATTCGCCACCTATCCCTACGTCTACCTCTTAAAAATCTCCCATTTTTTTTTGGTCAAGTAAAATCTCCCATTTCAGGACAGGACTAATATCATCTCCCACAGGACTTTGATAACATCCTGTGCAGACAACATCGACTGAACAAATCTTTGCACGAATTGAATCAATGAATCGATGGTTTTGACCCCTAAATGCTAATCGGTAATCCACAGCGGTTTGCTCAAAATGGGTGCAGATTCTTGCTCAACCCATTGACGCTGGTGAAGAACCCGAGCCCGAGCAGGTCCCGCCGGTACGGCAAGTACGACTTGCGTTTCTCCGACTCCTTCACCGCCCTGCTCTTCACGTAGTGCATCTCGTGCGCCGACGGCGGCGCCGTCGCCTTGCCCTTCCCCTTCCCTTTCTTCGCCTCTTTCCTCTCGACGGCCTTCTCCGTCGGCCTCTTCGACTTCTCGGCGCCGCGGTCGCTCGGCTTCGCGTCGGCGGGAGGGCTCAGCATCACGACGGCGTCCCTGCCGTCGCTGTTGCTCCGCGGCAGCAAGTCCCGGAACCGCCACAGCTTCGAGGACCCGGTCGAGTTGCTCTTCCGGCAGCTCCCCGGCGAGGGCGGCGTCTCCTCCACGATCCTCGCCGTCCACTCGCAGTACGTCCCCCGCGGCTCCTCCGCCCCGCCGCCGGCGCCCGCCTCCGCGAACACCCTCTTCACCCGCGACGGCGAAGTGCCCGGCTCGGAGCCCGCCTCGGCGCCGGCGAACACGAGGCCCCGGTCGAAGAGGGGGAAGAAGGGGCGGATCCGGCCGTTGTCGAAGACGTCGTCGGCGGAGACCGGGGAGCCCCCCGGGTCGAGACAGGCGAACTCGAAGTCCGAATCCCCGTCGTCTTCCCCGTCTTCGCCGTCGAGCTGCTGCCGCGGCTGCTCTTGCTCCGCAGATACGGCAGTGGCACCGGACCCATCAGGCCCGGCCTCGGAGACGCCGAGCTTCGCCTCGAAATCCGCCGCCAGCTCGTCGAAAGGCTCCGACTTTGCGGCCGAGTAGTGGGCACTGAAGGAGGAGGGGGGAGACATGGGCATGGCCCGGTACACCTCCATCTTCTTGGTGCGCTGGTGATGGTGGCTTCTCTTGAAAAACTGGGCTGCCACTGCGGACACGATTCAGAGATGGGTGCTCGGGTCGGGTAGGCAGATAGAGAGAGAATGAGCGAGGTGGGATGGGAAGGAGGAGGGAATAAATACGAGTGGTTGGCGCGGTGGTGGGAGCGTTGTAGATACCTACGAAGTTCCAAGAAAGCTGTCTGAACGCGTACGGTCTGGTCCGTTCACAACGGGGAAGTTTCACTTCCTTGTGGCGGACGGAAACGAACGGAGGAAGCTTCCGAGCCCGGGGGGCTCCGAGTCCGCGCCCGGGAACCCGACCCGCTCGTGGGTCACGGCGGTCGCGCGTTTGTTTTGGGGAGGGGGGCGGTTTTGACTTTTCCTAGCGTTTTTTTTTTTTGGCTTCTTTTCCGGTCGGACGCCTCTTTTTTTGGGTATTGAGAAGAGACGATTTGTTCATTCCGTTTTTCGATTTTTGTTTTTAGGTGGAGCTCGTGGGATACGTGAGTGGTGGGAATGTTGGCCTTGCGACGCACATTTCCTTTTCTTTGGGTCTGACATCATGCGTGACGTCACCCGCGGTGTTGACCGATTTTTCGCGGTGGATGACATGGAAATCGCATGGACATTGGCCGAACAAGCCTCGAAGATAATAATAAATTTCCCTCTTTTGAATGGCAAGAACGTAGGTATGTTATTAACATGGGAAAACGACGCAATATGTAACGTGGTTTCGAACTTTTAATTTGTTCAACGTAATCTCTAAACTTTAACCTAATGTGCAATGTGGTCCTCGAACATTTTCATATAAACTAAATATATACTGAAGTTCAGAGACTGTTTGTGTCATTTTTCCTATTAACATTTTTACTATACTACACAATGTTTTTGTTGGTATTAACAAATGAATCGGTTACTTTCATTCCATTTTATATATTCAATCATTATTGCTCATCTGTCGCCAGAAAGAAAATTGGCACAATTAAATTTATTATCACTGCTTGATCTTTAGAGCTGTTTCGCGTAATGCGATACTTTCTTCCCGCTTCACGAGACCAACGTTGAATTGCCTTCAAGGTACTCTTTGCCCCTTCTCTTCCAATTCGCAGACATCAAATCCTTAGAAAATTAAGGGTTTCTTTTGAACTTGAATCTTACAGTTAATATATTACATGATGAATACAATACATTGCACTCGATTTCTCTATTCTATTCATTAAACTCGAGAGCCGTTTCTCGAAATCAAGCACCTAATTTGATTGACTTTTTTCACTCGACGAATTAAGCCGATGCCGAATCTTAGGAGCAGCGTCGTGAGCGACTAATTCCGAGGGATTGACGCGCTTAACAAATGTAAGCTATTATATTAGGTGCCGTGGCAAACACTAACCAACTTGCTATACTTGTGCACTTGTCAAGTTTCCAATTGGAAGTAATTTGCTGATTAGAAAAAATGTGGGCGGTTCCTTAATGTGCTTACAATTCTAGAAGTCGACACCGTTGACCCTTATTAACATTTGAAATTTCGCAGCTCAAATCCCGCTGGCATTTTGACATCGTCCTTCCTTAGCACAAAAGAAGTGAATTAGTCTATTCGAAGCATCCGAAATCAAACGTGTGGTCGGAGGAGGCAATGGTTCTAATTTGCGATGCAAGCAAGCCCGTCATGCCCCAAACGCATTGCCCTCCCTTTGGGCACGATTGATAAGCAAATCCACCAAATAATCTTTTGGTTTTGAATGATCAAATTCCATTAAAGATAGAAATCATTTTCAATCGCTTCAATAGACTAAAACCTTTAATCGGGAACGAGATGCCACTAGGCCTCTTTTGTTGAAGACGGATTTTGGGCACACCCCGTAGATTCGAGCCCAAGGGTCCTAAATCAGGGGCATTGTAGGGGTCTCGGGTCCCCAAACCTAACGACAGGGATCCTAGGGTCTGGTCTAGGCATGGAGGTCCCGGTCTAAGCGATAGGGACATAGGTCCCCGATCGGGTTGAGGCGTCACGTTCAGCCTCGAGTGATGTGTCCAATCCCTCGGCGATGCGGGTCCGAGCGCCGGCTCCCGAGTTCGAACAGGCGAGTACACGTTTGATCCAGACCCGCTGAACGAACCGGATCGCCATCCTCTGCGAAGCTCACGGCATCCGATGGCTAAAGCCGGGGCCCCGAAGAGATGACGTGGCATGGGAAGAAATCAAAGGGGAAGGGAAACAAATGAAAAGGGGCGGGAAACGTAATGGAGCCGCAGTAGGTTGCGCGGTAACCCGAGATTCAAGGAGACAGCGTTCATTCTTCTCGATACAAAAAAAAAAAAAGGAGAAAGAAAAAAGAACAAACAAAACAAAAAAGGAACGGTAGTTAGTTAGTTGGTCTCAACAGAATCGTGCCTACCAGTAACCCTCACCACTTCCCAAAAAAAACAAATGAAAAAATGGGACATTTTGCATTACATATTGTTCACGTCGACGAGCCATTACCATCTCTCTGTCTCCCTAAATTAAACCATTTCTCTCAGAATTTCTAGGGTCGGGAACCTCACCTTCATTCGATCATCGTCTCGCCAAAATCTCTCTCTTGCGCCTGGGAATTCCGACCGGCATTGCTCCGCACCACCCCTGCAGGTTCCGTTTGATTCCCATGTCTGATCGTCTGCGCCGTTTCTCGCTTGTTCGAGGGTGGTGACGGCGGGCAGGATGATGATCCGCACGTCTGCATTGTACCCCATTTGATTTCGTGCGCTCTCTTGTTGGAAACCCGGAATTTGGGTACCTAAGTTTTTCCCGAGAGGGAAGGAAGAACAGATAGGAATAGAGAGAGAGAGAGAGAGAGAGAGAGAGAGAGAGAGAGAGAGAGAGAGAGAGAGAGAGAGAGAGAGGTGTGGGGGAAGGGAAGAACCGGATTAGGATCGCCATGACCGGAGCAGCACGGGACGGCGGTTCTGAACAGCCGCGGGGAAAGAAGTCAGTTTTTGGAGATTATGAGGCGTTCTGTTTGATAAAGCTGGACTGAAGAAACCGTCTGAATTCTTGGAAAAAGAAAGGAGATCATGTCTAGCTCAGGGACACCCGGTTCTTCGAATTCGACCTCGATCCAATCGAACACGACTTCGACCGGTGCCACTCCCATCTCTCTGCCGTCGCCACCGGCCTCTTCTTCCCCTCCATCTGCCAATGGCACCGACGGGTCATTAGTGGGTGCGCCGCCGCCGCCCAAATCGACTTCTCCGCCCGCTTCACCCCCGTCTCCACCGCCGCCTAGTTCCAACCCATCCGCACCTCCTTCCAATTCGAGCGCTTCACCTCCTAGTCCCCCGCCACCATCCAGTTCCCCACCGCCGCCCCCGGCACCTTCACAAACAACGCCGCCTCCTAAAGCTTCCCCGCCACCGGCACCTACATCTAATTCGGGTTCCTCGCCGCCTTCTCCACCGCCCCCACCTCCAACATCTCCCCCTCCCTCCCCTCAGCAATCCTCGACTCCATCCGGATCACCTCCACCTTCTGACCAGCTTTCACCTCCTCCGCCCCCTGCACCGGCGAGTGGGACAGGTGGAGTTCCATCTCCAGCTAACAGTCACCCTCCTCCGACTTCCAGCACCGGACCGTCTCCTCCGATAGCATCTAATTCGCCTCCACCACCTTCGGTTCCTACAGTTAGCGGGTCGCCACCCACCACAACGCCCAGTTCAACTCCCGCAACACAATCCGGGTCGGCACCTCCATCTCAAACATCTAGCAGACTTCCGGATTCCACCAGCAATTCCAGTTCAGGAGGATCAAGCACATCCTCAGGAAGCACTAAAACTGCCGTCGGCGTGGCAGTAGCTGGAGTTTTTGTTATCGCACTTATCGCTTTGGTTTTCTTAGTTAACAGGCGGAGAAAACGAAAGGAGGGCGCTTTTGCCTCGCAGTATGTCCCGCCCACTAACTTCGCACTGCAATCAGGTAAAAAGATCATTGGCATTTTTCTCTGATACTGAGTGCATGTTCATCCGGTTTTGATATTCTCCTTCTTACCCTCTTATGCAGATAAATATTACTATGGGCAGCAATCGCATATGATGGGTGTAAATGGCCATTCAGGTCCCTACTATGCGTCGCAAGGCCAGAACTCATCTATCGAAAACAGCTACGGGAGTCAGATGGGAGGGAACATGTACAACGGAGGTGGACCAGACTCCGATGTAATAACAAGTTCCAAGAGCTTCTTCACTTATGAAGAGTTGATGGAAATAACCAGTGGATTTTCTCGTCAAAATATCATTGGCGAGGGCGGCTTCGGGTGCGTTTACAAGGGTTGGCTACCGGATGGGAAAGTAGTTGCTGTCAAGCAGCTCAAGGCAGGCAGTGGACAGGGGGACAGGGAATTCAAGGCCGAAGTAGAGATTATCAGCAGGGTTCATCATCGGCATTTGGTGTCTTTGGTGGGCTATTCGATAGCCGAGAACCAGAGGCTGCTTATATACGAATTCGTCCCCAACAATACCCTTGAGCACCATTTGCACGGTCAGCAGAGTCTTGCCTTCCTTTCGTAGGATAAGATTTTCTTTCTCATTTTAATACTCATAAGCACACTGGTTTTTCACATCAGGGAAAGGATTGCCAGTTCTGGAATGGACCAAAAGAGTCAAGATCGCCCTAGGCTCTGCAAAGGGTCTGGCATACCTACATGAAGATTGTACGTATTTCACTTGTCATCTAGTGTTATCGCATATACCCCCTTCTCAGCTGACTCATAATGTCCAGGAACTCCTTAATTAATATATAGGCAAATTGAGGTGGAAAGAAGCATCTATTACACTGTACTAATCTATTCTATACCCATGCTAGCATACATCAGCCCCATTAAGGTGATGTATGGTAGTATGTGTGACTATTGAGTTTTTTGAAGTGCATAAAACCCTTCTTGATCTAGCATGTATAGGTCACGAATAATATCCTTAAAAGCTTAATGATAGCACATGTAATTATTCCTTTCCTCGTATCTTATGTTCTACAGGCCATCCAAAGATTATCCACCGAGACATTAAGTCGGCAAACATTCTGTTAGATGATGCCTTTGAAGCACAGGTAATTTATATGCTTCACTTGTCAAACCCTTTCTCTTAATACCAATATGTACTTTAACTAAGTTAACAGCTAGGGGGTTCTAATATGTTATCCTCTCAAACACAGGTAGCAGATTTTGGACTTGCCAAACTAACTAATGACGCTAATACTCATGTATCCACAAGAGTCATGGGGACATTTGGGTGAGTGTTGTTTGACAGATCGATAACATAAACGCATAGAGATCCCCAGTAATTTTTCATCTCAACTTCAGTACTCTTCTCTGTCGAATAATAATACTGGCTTATGGATAAGGATGCGTATGTGTTGCCAGGTACTTAACAGGAACTGATGTCTTATAGAGTAAATTGCGTATAACTGGGTAGAAGGATCTGACTATCAGGTTCTTGGCACCTTACATATGATATTTTTTAGAACTAAAAGAATTGTCAGCTCGCTGTTACCGCCTCTTCTATTTTTATTTTTCTCCAGAGGGTAAAAGACTGGATTTTTTGCCTTTTTTAATGATATCAGAATTCCAAAATCACCAATATGTTGAATGCCAGGATTCCTCAACTTTTTGTTCCGAATGTCAAGTGCAGTTTGCTCCATCAATAGAACATGAGTTGGGTTTCGTTACTTCTTTTGCTCCTTCTCCAATGTTTCGTTTTTGACTTACAGGTACCTGGCACCAGAGTATGCATCCAGCGGGAAACTGACAGATAGATCAGATGTATTCTCCTTTGGGGTTGTGCTTTTAGAGCTTATCACTGGCCGTAAACCTGTTGATGCAACTCAGCCTTTGGGTGACGAAAGTTTGGTTGAGTGGGTAAGACACTGCAGAAATTCCTGCTTTTCAGATTGTTTACAAGTGCCATGTTGTATCGTGGAAACAACGGGGATTTTGGTTTGGTCCTAGAGTAACTTTTGTGATATTTAGAGAACGTTAGTGGCTCTATCACGGATGGAGCTCCAATTTCCATTAATGACGAAAAAGTTGTTGGAGAAATCACATGCAATTCTCTTTTTATTAAGAAAATAGCAAACGAAGAAAGATGACGAGCAATTTAACTACGAGCACAAAGTACTGACCACTATGAATGAATGCTCTACAGTCAAATGACAAGTTGCTGATCTGATGATGGCAGGCTCGTCCATTGCTTATCCGAGCCCTTGAAACTGGGGACTTGAGCGAGCTAGTGGATCCACGGCTAGAGAAGAGTTATGTGGAGGGTGAAATGCTCAGAATGATTGAGGCAGCTGCAGCTTGTATACGCCATTCTGCTGCAAAGAGGCCTCGTATGGTTCAGGTAGTTGGAATGATGAACTCACCCTACACTATTTTAAATTGGTTTGCAGATTTTCAAGCAAAAGTGACTGATCATCAAAATTGTGCCGAGAGTTTGCTTCACTTGAGCTACTTTATTTGTGCAAATATGGTCTTACAGCGTTTTCTTTATCTAGCTATCTTTCACTTGAAATGTAATCTCCAGTGAAAAATATAGGCCCCTGTTGCGGATTCGAACAGCTAATCATGTGGCATTTTACTCAGGTTGTAAGAGCACTCGACAATGATGGCGACATGTCCGATCTAACAAATGGGGTGAAATATGGTCAGAGCACCATCTATGATTCAGGCCAGTATAATGAAGATATAATGAAATTCAGAAGGATGGCTCTTGGCAGCGGCGATAGCTCGGACTACGGACCTTTCAGTGGAGACTACAGCTCTAGAGTGGTTTCTGGGCCTCAAAAGATTCCGTGGAAGCCTCGGGACAGTTCAAGCGAGTTCACGAGTGGTGAATCCGAGACTCGAGCTATGAACCCACTAAGCTCAGAGAACCGATTTTCTGGGGCCCAAGGGGGTTACGGCGTGCGTAGGTTCGGTTGAAGGCGACAAGACATGCACACCTGTGCACATGAGCTCCTTCCCACCGAATATATCGAACATGCAGCAACAGTGGAAGGCCCCCGCTGAATGTAAGGCCTCTGCTCGATCTTCCCGTGAGATTAACGACCAGGACACCGATGTGTGATATGTTGTTTCATTTTGTTTCCCCAAATGACTGGCAGTGTCGGTCGGGGCACGGGAAACGTGTAGACTGTGAGTCGGATTCAAGAGACCCTTTTCGAGTGACAAAAGAAGCATGCACGATATTAGGAGTTCATCATGTTAATCCACGGGTACATTTGCTACAATAAGCTATTGAGAGTGACCCCATTGTGAATTTTTGCTAATTTTTCTGGACTAAGGAAGTGGGTGTCTGTTTATAGTTTCCAAGCAAGTTCTGGGATTGTGACCCTGTCTTGATTTAACTCGATGTTCAAAGAAAAAGTATTCCAGATTTGCTCATTACTCGCGTAACATGGGAATGAAAACTCTGATTCTAAACTTACTACTCGGAGCCTCTCGTTCCAACGAGTGCAGGGTAGACAGTTCCAAAGGCATCAAAGGGAAATCAATCAGTTCCTGGTAATGCTGTGAGCGAAACAATGCATTACCGAAAGATGTTGCTCCAGCTGAATCTTGAAGAAGAGGGAAGAACAAAGAAAACACATTCATTCGGACGCAACGCCTGATCATACGAAAACGTCGAATGGATCCGGGAATAGAGGGCATACGTGCAGAGAGTAGATATTCTGCTCAAATCCTCTGTTTTTCTCACTGATCATTGTCGACACTGATGAACAGTTCATTAAACTGGCGAGTCATTTCCTTGTGGAGATTATAAAGAGAAGGTGATCACTAAAGAGAGATTTGGTAAAGGAGTGCAAGACCCTTCTGTTTGCTTTGGTTTGGTTTGAAGGGATTCCAATGTTTGGTGCAATTTTATTAAACAGAATGCGGTGTCCACCTCTAAAAGGAATTGAGATTTCTCCGCCTCCATTCCTCATTCTTCATCAAATAACAAGATCGATAGTTGGTTAATATAAACATGAAATAATATATGTGATGAACAATACTTGATTATTCCGACTGTAGTTAAACAGTAATAGTTATAAATTATACTTAAGAAACAATTATAAATAGTAATCAACAAAAAGATTAGAATCATCATTTCATTCCATTCCATTCCATTCCATTCTACCGTACAAACTCAACATTGTAAAATCACAGACCTCGGTGATTAGGCCTAGGTCGATTGAGCTAAACGAAACACTGGGCTTAGACCTTGTCCAAGTGCTTCCATTTGAACTTCATTACAAGTCCGGCGGTCCACAAGCTCGCTCCGGCTTGCCCGAGTGAAATCGGCCCCAAGATGACTTTTGAATGGGCTTAGATAAGGCTATTTAGTTATAAGCCAACAACGCTGACTGAACCCGAGTCAAGCCTGATCCGGATCGAAGGTGTCGTGTATATATTTTTGGCAAGCTTGGGCAACAAGTTACGGTAGACTGGATCGGGTATGACGACTCGACAGGCCAAGGCCAAGAGGTCCACTCATCGTCCGGACGAGTTCGGACAGCGATTTGCGTTCTTTGGACTAGGTTGAAGCAATATTTTTCTCCTTTGATGAGTGGACTGGACAAAGAAATTTCCCTTCTTCCATTTATCCATATAACAAGAGAACAAGCTCTACAGAACTACAAGCAAACATTACAAGCATAGATCAGAGAAAAATTTCTGAAAGAACTAGGATCCATCACGAGACATGACAGATATATATATATATATATATATATATATATATATGAAGCTACGTATTCTCTCCTTCAATGTGTATACCAATACCATCATGGGCCGACCGTGGGCTCGCCATCATAACCATTAGAAGGCATCATCTTGCTTCCTTTCTTGAAGTCGAAGACAAACCCACCATCTAATCCTTGTTTGTTGTTGTTGTTTCCTTTGTACTCTCCATACCTGACCGGCCTATTGGCAGTTTTGATCTTCTTGTGATCGAACCCGAACTCGATATCGCTCTCTTTGGGGGGCCGACCGGTGGTGGCGGTCGCGTGTTTCTTGCTTGCTCCCTTGGGCTTCTCGTGGCGGCGTCGACCGCAGAACCGGCCGAGGCAGCAAGCCACGGCGGACACCAGGACTATCACGGCGAGCACTATGAAGACCGCCCCAAAAGATCCGTCGGAGTGGAGCCGGGACATGGGCGGCGGCTGCCCTGGGACGTTATAGGGGTACATCATGAGAGGCTGTTGGGTGGTGGTTGGCTGCTGTTGGGTGGGGATTGGCTGCTGCTGTAGTTGTGATGCCATGGTGCTGTGTGTGTGTGTGTGTGGGGGGGGGGGGTGTGGGGTGAATGTGTTGGGACTGAGAAGAGGAAAATGGAAGCGCTTGGGGCTGTGTGTTTATATGAGGACTAGTGCTAGAAGTGTCCAATCTGCTTTGTTCTTTGAGTGAAGGCAAGGAAGATTTATTACAAAAGCACTGCCTAGGACAAAGGGTGAAGTGCATGTGTCGAGTTGTATTTAAGTGTTTCTTTAATTTCTCTTTTTTGGGGTTTAAACAAAGAGAAGATACGTTCTTTAGGTAAAGCAGGAGCTAGGGATACAAAAGAGATCTCTTGGGTTTCTTTGCTGCGGAAGAAAGGGGAGGTGTAGTTGCTTGGAAAGGAGAGAAAGTGGGATTTTGGAAGCTTTATTTGTTCATAGAGCCAAACATTAGGCAATTGGCATGACTATGGAGACCTCCAAGACAGCTCTTTTTGACCATTATCTTTGAACGATTGTGGGAACAGGACAATGATTGATGTGCAGCCAAGAAACTTCAAAGACCCCTTTGTTAATGGTGAGCTAATGAGCGAGCATTTTTTCCAACTGGAGACACAAAGCATTTCAACATAAAGAAAGTGCTTTTTCACCCCCAACATTTAGCATTCAGCTGAACAGGTTTAGCTTTGTAGTCGCCGGAGGCAAGACGGGTTTATAGCTTTCGCCATTGATTTGTGCAGGTCGTCCCTCGTACTTCCTCGCGTAGATTCTGAAGAGGCGAAAAAAATCATCTTCGCCATAAAATGGGTGAACCTCCCTCTTCAAGACTCAACCTTCAATTTGCGGGAAAGGGAAAATGACACAAACAGTCCATGAACTTTGGCTCAATATGCAATGTGATCTCTTAACTTTTAATTTGTTCAATGTAGTTTTTGAACTTTAACTTAATGTTCAATTCGATCCTTGAACTTTTAATTTGTTCAATGTGGTCCATGGACTTTTGGTACATGTTCAATTTAGTCCCTGAACTATACGAAAATGTTTAATGTAGTCCCTGGACTTGAATTAATGAAAGGACTACATTGAACTTTTTCATATAATTCAGGGACTAAATTGAACATGTACCAGAAGTCCAGGGACCACATTCAACAAATTAAAAGTTCAAGGATCGAATTGAACATTAGGTTAAAGTTCAAAAACTACATTGAACAAATTAAAAGTTCAGGGATTAAATTGCACATTGGACCAAAGTTCAGGGACTGTTTGTGTCATTATCCCTGCGGAAACAGTAATGTCAAGGATACCAAAACAAAACGCGCGAGCGACATGACTATATTAACTACAGAGCTTAAGACAGATGATTATGTGACTGATTGCCCGAATCACATAGATTGAAACCGCCTGATCAAATAAACAGAAGCGAAGAAAGTCTTTTTACATGCAGCCGCCTTCTCATTTGAAAAGGATTGAACAGCGATAATTGTCCTGTATGATTGGATTGTCACGGGGATCTGTGAAAGAAAGCTTGGAATTGGTGCTGGACACAAATTTCCAATTCCCAAACAGGGAGGCTTACCAGAGGAGACATGATGGGGTCATGCTTTGGGGCTAATTGTGCTGTCTTTATTCCTTTCTTTTGCAAAGAGGATTCTCCCTGCTCCAGTTTTAAGTGCGTCTCTAAGGTGGGTGTCTCCTTCCTCCCTTTTGATGATTAGAGAGCCCTTGAAACCCATTTTCTTAGTCACTGCTATCATATAGCATCAAAGTTTGCCAGATAGTGGTAGGATCCATGAGCTATGAAAAGGCTGCCTGAGTCATCATTTGATGCGGAGCATCAACAATTGTTTCATTCAATTACAAGCAGCCAGAAGGAGAGACGTGTACCTTCTGGTGGACTCAGCTCGAAAAATTTATTTCAAACTTAAAGTGAGCTCGTACAAGGCTATTTAGTACGTCAAGTAGGGAAGAAAGGGATTTTTTTAATGATTGATTTTGTGAACAAATACATCGGAAAGAATCAATTGAAGCATAGAATAAGTGTGACTAGGTATGCACTGGTGGAAATCTAAGACAGGTATGATGTCCCACAACATCGGCCCTTACTGTCATCATTCAAAAGGACTATCTGTCCAGTCTTGAGAAGTTATTAACCAATACCCTAAGGCTCTCAAGATCCACTCAAAGTGGTAAGTGAATAGCGTACCCGCGGAACGAGCCCGTTTTATTGAACGAGAACTGAAAGTCTAATCCTTTAACGCCATGAGGCCTTGAGGAGGGAAGAGAGTGTTTAGAAGAGTATTGGCAGGGGAATATATATGGAACTCAAATCTTGCCGAGTCTTAACTTCATTCAAATTTTACCTCTGCTTTTTATAATAGAGGTAAGGGCATAACAAACTTTCAACGATATCCATCTGTAAAGGCAACAACAGTGCTCGTGTAGTCTTTCTATTGTGATTGTCTCTATCCATCTTATCATTCATACAGCGCCTAATAATTACCGAAACTATTGATGAGTTCTAGAAAATAATTAGATTGATGGGTTGGTTCCTACTCACTAATGACTGATTAAATAGGTAATGATTATGGATCCACAATCCATGTTAGGAGCCCATTCCGTCGTCTTGATGGGTTGGTTGCATTCGGATGATCTCGTTGATAAATCAAATCTATCTATACAAGTGGAACTCTGACTCATTGAAAATCGGTGGCATCACAACCAAAAGGGACCAAAAGAAGGACAAGAAAGATCTCACACCAACCAAATTCAAACCAAAAACTCCAAACTATCACCTAAACGGTACCATCCCTCTTCTGCAATTAAAAGCAGATGCTCTCAACTTTATATATTTTGCATCACTTTGTTCATTTTCCTGTGTGCAAGAAGACAACACTCATGGACAACATCATGATCCTCCTCCTCTTCCTCTTCTTACCTTCGACATGTCTCTCTCTCTCTCTTTCATTCTCTCTCTCTCTCTCCACAGATTTTAAATGAACTCTACGAAAAAGCTAAAACGCTCAGTTTTGCTGATAGATAGTGTGTGAAGCATGAACGTTAATTGGCAAAAGCATGTTGTTTCTGGATGGATTTTAGTCTTTACATACTAATTCTCGTGTGTGATGCAATCTGAACATTTCTTTTGAAACACTGCAAATCTATGGATCGAATTTCCTTAGCCAGCTGACATTTTGTACTTAAGTTTCATCAAGATGAGAAATTGTCCTGTAAAAAATTGGAGTTGTTTAAGTTACTTTTGATTTGGTGCTCTGCAGCCGGTGCTCCCGTCGGAATCTGCTACGGCCGTGTCGCGAACAACCTCCCCCCGCCGTCCTCTGCCGTCGAACTACTCAAGTCCAACCATATCTCGAACGTCCGCCTCTTCAACACCGAGCCGGCGACTCTCCGATCCTTCTACGGCGCTGGGATCAATCTCATGATCGGCGTCCCCAACGAGGACCTCCCCGCCCTCTCCTCCGGAACCACAGCCACCGCCATCCAGTGGCTCCAATCCAATGTCTTCGCTCACGTCCCGCCGAATCAAGTCCGATACATCGCCGTCGGCAACGAGGTCTTCCTCAGGGACCCCTACTTCACTCCCCACGTCGTCCCTTCAATCATCAACCTCTACAGCGCTCTCCGAACCCTCGGCCTCTCGGAGACCATCAAGCTGTCGTCGCCGCAGGCGGCTTCAGTGATCGTCAACACTTACCCTCCCTCGTCGGCGACGTTCGATCCCAGCCTCCGATCAGTGATCGTCCCGCTCCTGCAGTTCTTGCACGACACCGGATCACCATTCATGGCGAACGTGTACCCGTACATCAGCTACGTGAGCGAGGCCAGCCACATGTCGCCGGACTACGCACTGTTCAGGGGAGGAGGGGAGCCGGTCCACGATGGCCCGCTGGCATACGACAACCTGTTCGATGCGAGCGTGGATGCCTTCGCGTGGGCGATGGAGAGGGAAGGGTTCGGAGGGGTGGCAGTGGTGGTGGCGGAGACGGGGTGGCCGACGGCGGGAGGGGAGGCGGCGAGCGCTGCGAACGCGCTGGCATTCAACGGGAACGTGGCGAGGCGGGCGGCGAGCAGCGCCGGGACGCCGAAGAGGCCCGGCGTGGGCGTGGAGGTCTATCTGTTCGGACTGTTTGATGAGAACGAGAAGGTCGGCGAAGAGTATGAGAAACATTTCGGGATCTTTGGGCTTAATGGCGCCAAGGCCTATAATTTGAGCTTCAATTGAGCTTTTTCATTATATTTTTTTACATGATATTGTAAATAAGACGGTCGATGACCAAAATTAAACTAATATTTGTTGGCCAAAAAAGGGCTAAATGTATTTTCAAGGAGCTAGAAAACAAAGCTAGGAAATTTTTTTTTATTTTTTTTATAAAATACATTAGGTAAAGGAACAACTGTTCTTCAAGGGGCTCAAACCAGACTGTTCCTGAGATTTGAGGTGTCGTTCACCCAGGAAACCAAACTCAAGTGATGCAAATGCAATCCAGAATGTATGATCAACCTGAAAAATGCCAAATTGATTTGAATGGTCACAATTGGGATTATCACACCGTTCTCTGTTCATTGATGGGTAGTAATGCATTTGCTATGTGGCTAGGCCGGACGACATGCGTTCTGAGCTGCATCTGGTTTCTGCATGAACTGCATTTCTTAAGCATAAGGGCGAACTCGCTAGGTTGCTGTTGACTGTTGAGAAACAATTCACCTGTGACCGTGAGTGAAAGACGGCCCGAACCTCGAAAAGAGCCGACATTCTTTTAAAAACTATGGATTCGGAGGCTGCGTCGATTGCTGTTTCGTGCTGCAGATTATGCGATTCCCCATTCGCTCCGTCCGAGCAGTACTTCTCCAATCCTGCCGACTGCTGGGCATATTCCTTCTCTTGGAACGGGGAATGAATTTCCGGAGCCGCCCATCGTCCGTCGCTAAGCTCTCGGAATTACTTTGTATTGTTCAGATTGACCATAGCAACAGTGGAGCAATCAACAGGTCCTAGAATGATATCGACTCACACTTTGTTTAACATTTGGTGGTATCGACTTGTATAGATGGTACTGCGCTCGGCACAGAGACAAGGAACAGAGGCGACAATATAGAGATGGCTGATGGTGCTTCTCATGATCTAACAGTCCTCCTTTCTTCAGAGAACAGAGACTTCCTCATCCATAACAACGGCAACCGGGTATTGTTACGAACAATTGAACATAGATATCTTAATTGTACAGTTTTAGTTGGCCCCGAAGAACCTGCCCTCGGAGAAGCCGGCTGATGTGGGAGTGGCTTTGGTTAAATTTCAGAATGAAAAACCGACATATTAATCGTTGCTGGGCTTTACTCAGAGAATTCAGAAAGATTTGAAAACTTGAAAGATCTGAAAGCAATGCGACATGCATTCTGTTTTCCTGATATTGTTAGGTTAAAATCACCGATTTGACAGCCAAGATCACGGTGTCGAGGCCTACTCCTTTACGCCCGAAAAGCGTGCTGAACTCGCTGAGATTACTAGGGCGAAGAACAGGGGGCGGACACTCGAGTCGGTTTTAGTCTTGGAGGAACAAGAATTCGTGATCGATCAAAGGTAGCCCGTTTGTCTGTTCTACATGAAATAAACTTCGATGGTCTATTAAGGTATGAATCACAAGGGCAAGTAGCTTTGCTAATGACCGTCTTTCTATTGAATTTGGTCCTCTCGGTGGGGAAGAACATCTTACTCTATTTCTCAGCAATTAATCACCACATCTTTGCCCAATGAATCACCCACGGTTTCCCTCGGATCCCTTTTTTTTCCCCAATCATCCGACTTCGTTCTTATTCTGGTAATAGATTGGCGTTGGTCATATTATCAATCCCTGAGACAAATAGCTTGTTTCAAGTTTGAGTATTGACATTATGCATATTATAAGATGCAATTAAAGCAGGAGCAGGAGAAGAAAATCCATTGCAAGATGAATGTGCGATGACGAGGAAAGACTAATTTTACTAAAGAAACTGATACAGATACAATATGCGTTTAAGACAAGAAATCTCGATCCGGATGCCACTGTAACAATTATAGGAAACTAACTGTCATCGAGTATGGCTTCCGATTCTCTCTATACCTCTAGTTTTACAGCCTTGATTTCCTTTTAAGACTGTCGAGAGTCTCAATAAATACATTATACATGTTATGGGAGCTTCCGCTTTTGTTGCTTGCAGAGTTTGTGCAGGCTACCCATTACCTATCTACCTGAAGAAAAGAAACTCCAGCAACTGCTATGATGTGAACACGTTACAATCTATCTTCTTTTCTTCATTCGCATCCCAATGTGGGGCACTGTGTTGCATACCTTCAGAGCAGGATTCTCTTCTCGGGCTTGGTTGCGCCAACTGATGAACCATCAGGTCATCAAATCCATGCCTTTCAAAGCTTGTAAAAGCACCCAACGCTCCAAGAAACCCTTCATGTCGCAGAAACATTGCTTGGGCCTCGCCTTTTGACCTGTAAAATGGGTGAATAATCCTTCAGAGTTTTGGCAGAAGATGCTAGGCGATCCAAAAACTAACAGGACAAGAGACAGTAAAACACATTCCTGACAGTTCGACAACTTGACTTCAAGTGCTAGGAAGAAAAATGGGAAAGAGAGTTGACAATTTTTAAGTCATCAAAAAAGAGTGAACACAAGCGCATGCACATATAGCTAACAATTTTCCATGCAAGGTAACTTATGTCTGCACAGAACCTATAGAATGCGACAGACAAAGTCCAAAATCTAAGCTAGGTTTGTATCCTAAAATCAGTATCAAAGATTAAAAAGTAAATGGCCAAATTGAAGAAAAAGGAGAGTTTTGAGATTACCAATATTGAACTCCGACAGAGATAGTATCCATGGTATAAGCATGGCTCCGGATGAAAAATCCTCCGAAGAATATCCGCTTGAGCCCATATCGAAGTGCATTTAAGTAGGCAATCTGAGGAGTGAGAACAAAATAGAACATTAAAGTATTTATTTAATAATTCTCTGTTTCTTTTCTATGACCACCATCAGTGATCCAGTTTCCTATGGTCTACCATCACTAGATCATCTTACAAATCTAAAAAAGATGTAAAAATCTTAAAGAATATCATGATGAAGTTGACATTCAGGAAAAGTTTTAGAAAACTTGATCACACTCTTCACCAAGCTCAACAGTCGAAATCAACATTACAACCTAACATACCAAGATGATAAGATCATTCAACAGAGGTTCGGAATAAGAGAGCGGTAAACACAGATACAGCCTCCCAGGTCTATTCTTAATTATTAACAAATATCGAAAGAAATCGAATCATCCAAATAGCCTGCCTGTAGGATGCGCCCTAAATGACGATCAATTCTGTAGAATCAGCATATGCAAAGTGGTTGCAATCTTCAGGTATCAATTGTTGTAAGCCACTGTGATCAGTACAGCTTCTAGAGAAGACCAACAATATCGCCAGAACTATTTCTTTGCTAGAGATAATAACAATAATTTTAGAAAAAAGCACCAGCGGTACAAGAACAACCAGATGCAATCAAGACTATTGGAACATACCTGCCCAATATTATTAGAAATCATTCTCAAAAGAGACCGTGAAATATCTTCAGGTTTGTAATCTTCAAGCTCTTTATCGATTGAAATTGCTTTACCAAAGCTAGAAGCAATATTTGTTGATGAGAGACCAATCTGTGATCACAGATAAAAGAGGAAGAAAATAAAAAGATGTCCCTAAGTCATTTGTCATTAGATGGAAAGTAGTAAGATAGAAATTCTCGGTGAAATTAATAACAGAAGTTGTCAAAGCACATAAAGCGTGCATTAGAAATATGAAACTTTCCCACATGAATAGTTGTATATTTGTAGAAGCGTCTCAAACATTCTCATTATTTTTACTTGCTTGACCAGTGCTCTAACAAAGACACTTGATATATAAGAACCTAAGTTACCTAAGTTACAAGTATGGTTCTAGGATAAGATGCTAGTTTCTTCTAACTTCACAATCTTGCAGAAAAACCTGTTTAAGAAGGCTACCTTCGAATAATCCGTTCCTCCATAGATGTCCCCAACAAGCATATCTATGACTCTGTTATTTCCAACATGGCTCAACTCAAGCAACTCATCAAAACTGCAGAAAAGGATAGATTCACCTTATTCAGATGAAATAAATTCAAGAGTCAAAATCAGTTTTAATTTGAGCAGGTGAAGAGAAACACCTCTGGCATTTTGTTAGAAGTTTTCCCAACCCCCAAAAGGTGCCTCCACCGACACTTGTCCCACTAACTCGCTCAAATTTTCCATCCCCATCCACCTGCAAATCACAAAAGGAAAGAGTTTTGTATGATGAGAATAGTTCAAAATAATAGTAGCAGACTGTAGTAGCAGTAGTAGTAGAAGAAGATAGTTTCGAAAAACACGATTAACCTTGATCATGCTGACACCTGATCCAATATTAACGAGGAGATATGGGTACAAATCTTTATGATCAATCTGCACAAATTCTTTCTGGCCATCCATATAGATAAAGGCTTCACGCTGGACAGCCTGTCAAAACCATTTGCAATTGACATCAATAGATGTCATTCCAAATTAAGCCACAGAGAGAAATATTTTTTGTTTATGCAGCATGATGGGGTCATTCGTCCACCTTAATATGACATGTGTAATCAGAACCTGAAATTTCAAAACATTATGGACAGAGAACCAAGATTTATTTATTATATAATCAATATCAACAGTTTAAATGCTATGACGCCAACTCATTTTCCTGATTTAATTGCAGAAAGGCCAACTCAGGGAACAAGGTTGATTCAACAGTCAGAGGATGATCTCAACCAGCCAAAACTCTCCTGATGAAGATTCTTGATGTGACGAAAGGATAGCTTCTGAAGAGTAAAAGGAAAGGCCATCTCCAAATCATTGGACTTTCATGGTCAGATTAATTGCATGTTATGAAAGTAGAACCACATTTTAATATCAAGCCTTTGTTACTCATGATGTTATCTTCATTTTCACCAAGTAAGTCTTCAATTGGCGCTTCTCCTAATGCAGATGTTCTTAATATCCACACAAACTTGCATAAGGGAATCTCCATACTGACAGAATGCGGAAGGCCAGGCTTCTCATCTTCCCCCTTATTCATAATAGAGTTTAATAGTTGAAGAGGAAATAGATGGAATGATACTGCCTCACTCCATACAAGTATATATTTAGCATGAATAAAGTATCTCGACTTCTAGTCGACTTTTAGACTGGAATAATGAGCACTATAATAAGCCTCTAAATGAGAGACATAAATCTTGAAAGACATCATATATTCAAGGGAAAGTGGGTACCGTTTTGATAAAAAGTCAACTCACAGATTTGCTTTCCCAATCTTACCTTTAGCAGAAAGTTTGCTCCCGCGACAAGACAGTCCATTTCGTCTTCCTTATCAAGTACAATCCCAAGTTTCTCTTTGAAGAGATCCGTAAACTTGAATGCCCCACCTCCTGTAGCCTTCTCACAAGAGACCAGTAGTCAAGAACCTTTCAAGCAACAATCAACAAATTTCACTGTTGTGGGTGGAAAATGGAATCTTAAGTTATGTTTCTTAATTGTCTTCATCAGTAACTCCGTCCTAGATGCAATCTCATTGAAGACGTGACATAAAGAATCACTAGACAGAATATTCTTGATTAAAGATTGTGATCCAAGAAACCAAAGTGACAAAATATTCATATGGAGATGTACTCAAATCTCTAGAATAACAACATCATTTTCGCAATCGATGCGCAGATGCAAAAGAATCCACCGACCAATTCCTAGTTTCATCTTCAATAGATACCTTGATAATGATCTTGTTCTTGGAAGGAACCTCGTGATGCTGGCCTGCAGTCATCTTTGTCCATAAGAAACGGATTGAAGTTAAGAATTACTAGATAAACACTACTTGTTGTACAAGGTTGTGCCCCTAATGGTAGCACCGGCACACACTTGACCGCATTCAGTAAATGCCAGCACCTAATTCAAAATGCCGGGGGCTAAAGACCCGAAATTGGCGGAGCGGGCCCCTCAATTTCGACTATAAGAGAAACTCAGGACTCGTTTAGAAAGTTCTAACATCGCGGAAAAGCCGCGGAGCACACCACAGTGCACAGACGTAACAAGAATACCTCCGACGTGCAGCTGTTTCGACCGGATAAACTCTATGCAATCATTGATTTTGCTGGTTTCGAACTTGGCAAAGTGAAGCCTTCCTTCGGAAAGAGGGTGACTGCTCTCGCCATTGGAGACCCCTAGGCTCTCCTTGGAAGACCAAATCTTATTGTCTTCCGGCAACCAATCGCTGTTCCTCGAGTAATACACCAACTTGATCAGAGACCCTGCAACACGTCAATCACGCCACTCACGACACTAGCAAACCAACAAGAAATTCGCCCCCTCACCCCCAAGAAACGAAAGAGGAAGAAGGAATCATCCTCCATGTCGCGAGAGCAACAAAACAGGCCGGTGAGAAAATTTGCACCGCAGGGGCTCGACGGCCCCGAACCGAAACGATCAATTCCCGCTTCCGCGCGCCAAAACCGGGCGAAATCCGAACCGAAATTTGGAAAGTTCGAGGGGGGGGGGCGACCGGTCACCTCCGATGTCGATGGCCAGATGAGGCGTCGGGCTGCGGGGCTCGGCCGGCGACGCCATGGCGATGGGGGCCTCGTCGGGGAGGAGCGCTCGATCGGCGACGACCTTGAGATCCATCTCTCGATCCGATTCCGATTGCGCCCCCCCGCCTTCCCTTCCCTTCCCTTCCCTCGTTCGATCAGCCAGCAGCTAATAATACACACACACCTCCCCACCCACCTAGTACCTAACCCATAGCGAACTGGCAATTCGCGACCATTTAATAGCGTGTCGCTTGGACGGTTCCGTCACGTCAAATGCGCGAGGGCAGCACTCCCAGGACGGACAGAGAGAGAGAGAGAAAGATAAGAATGATTTGGTGGGCGATGCGAAATTGACCTCGATCCGAGAGGTCTCGTTCTCGCGAACGGAGAGCGGAGCGCGTGCGGTTAGTTTTAATAGCCTTGTGTCTCATTCGTGACCTTATCGACGGCACGACATTCATTAGCTAAACCTTGGCGATTGCTAAATACACAGCGCGCCCCCACCGTGTTCCGCGGATCCCCGGCTCTCTTTAACTCTTACCTTCATCGGATGTTTTTTGGGGGAATGTCGGTTGTCGCGAGGGGGATTCTCGTCGTTCGCGAACTTCCGCCGTTTCGCGCGATGCTTTGTAATTCCGGTGCTCGGGTATGTGTTCGAGCGTTATTAGAGACGCGATCTTCGGATTTCACCGCGAGTGAGACCATATAGGTAGACGTGGTAAAATGAGTTCTAAAACGCGTGTCAGTGCAGGTCATAAATAAGTGTTAAGTTTTGAAAACAGGATTAAGTGAGTCATAAATGTGTTGCCTAACAGCTTAATGGTCTTGAATGGGTTGATAACTAACCCATTTTCATACTCATGTGAAAAACAAGTGAACCCTTTCACCAGTATCTAGTAGTTATAAAGCTCTGTTGATTTGGAGATGCCAAAACAGGCGAGGGCCGAGCAACCCTCGTCGACACCAAGTGAAGGCCGGCAAGGATCCAATCAAGGGTCCCGACCTTTATCCAGATTTGGCGAGTGCCACCAAGCCATTGCTGTCTGCGAGCGAGGGTTGCTGCCCCACGACCCTCACCTATGACCTACAAGGCATCGTGGCCCTCACCTAATGGCCAATGAGAGTGACAGGCCCTCGTCGAACTTAGAAAAAAACAAGGAAAAGAAAGAAGAAAGAAGAAAGAAAAAGAAAAGACAAGAAAAGAATATAAAATATAAAAGTTCATAATTTTTTTTGAAGAAATTATAAAACTTGTACATTGAATTTGTATTGCATGGGAATGCTTTAGCAATATATATATATAAGAAACATATAGTCGGATTGGGTATGGGTCGCTAGTTTTTTATCGTATAAAAATTGGTCAAAATTGATCCAATTGGATCAGACCATTTCAATTCGATCAATCCGTTTGACGAGTCTAATAGCAGGTGAAAATATTATTTTCATTGCCGACTTTAATGGAAAGGCAGGCGGCATGCTTCCATCGCAATATTCGTTAGGTCGCTTGGTTATCATGCATCTCTTATGATAAGCTCTGCTCAGAGAACAAATTCGATCGGCTAATAAACTAAACACTCTTGCGCCCCCACGTGCTCGTGAAACAATGAATATGCGATGGGTCACCTAAGTAGGTAATCGATTCGATTCGCACCGGTCACATTTTATGCAAGCAATATTTCCTTTCCCCATCAATAACACGATGCATCGCTCGAGATTACCTAACTTGGCCGATTACATTTATGGAGTGCCATAGTCTGGAGGCTCAATTATGTAAATTTGCATGGAACTTTGATTTGATAGGTTCGATGGTCAAAACAGGGAGCCCCACCTCACCCCATCGCTGCTGACTCGTGCCATTTGGTTGGACCCGCACTTCGGAACGGCGTGCGGGGGGCGCAAGAGCAAACTAAAGTTGACCGTAAATTCCTCCCTCGCGCAGCAACTCTGACCATTGAATTTGGATCGTTCGAAGTCGCGGAGCTGTTGACTCGCCCCCAACCAAACCATTATCCTTGGCTTTCCCTTCGCATTCCTCGCGGGGACTTAAAGAAAGGGAATCGAATCTCCTGTTCTTTGCACGAGCATCATCATCAACTGAGCAGAGGCCACCTAATCCTCACCCCGTCTCCCACCAGCGGTAAGCCCGCGACAAACGTTTTCGTCCTTGAAAAGATGCGTTCCATATGTCACATCAATATAATAAGTACAAAAGACCAAGGTGGTTAGGTCTAATCTCTCGATAATTACGTCCTCCTCCGCCCGCTCGATCATCGACAAAGTACTAAGATATCAAGATATTTTTATGGTGGATAATTTTCGGGAACTATTAGAATATTTTCTCATTCGTATTAGAGTGCACGTGTAAGTTGCTTGAAAAAAATTTCATATCGGAGAGTTGATGTGATATAGAACGGTTAATATATCCCAATTGGTCTGTGATTTATTAGTTTAAGCTTTGAGTAAAGGTGTATTAAACTTTCCGTTGCACGCTCCCAACAATTCATTCATTTATGCAAGGGCGAGTAGTGCTTGCCATTAGGGGTGTGCAAACTGGGAAGCACTAGACCGACTATATATACTTTTTTTATTTTTTATTTCTTCAAAAGAATTAGTAAAATGTAAAATAAACCTGAAGTGAACTTAATTGATATAAATTCATTGAAAAAAATTTGTAAAATGTAAACTAAATCCTAAATGACTAGTTCTATTGGACCGAACCGGGAATCAATCAACTCTACTCGCCATACCGAAACGCCTAAAATATCTGGCTCATATATCAAAGCTGCACCAGTCAAAGAGGCCTCTTGAACAGGTGATTGAGGGACTCTTTGGTGACCAAATAGCAAATGAAATACTAACAATCCCTCTAAGAACTGATGTTTTAGAAGACAAAATTGTGTGGACGGGAACTAAATCAGGTGATTTTTCAGTGAAAAGTGCCTACCATGTCATTAGAACAGAAGCCTCAAAACCGATTAGCAACCAAATATCAACCTCTTTTCAGCCCCCACGGATGCTATGGAATAGAATTTGGCATATGTTATCCCCCAAAAGTTAATTCTTTTGTATGAAGTTTATGTCAAAACACCCTTCCAATTAAGGACAACCTGTTTGGTAGGAGAATCATATCCGATCCATTGTGCCCGATCTAACGAAGCCTCCCAGAGACTAGCAAGCATATGTTTTTGCTTTGCCCTTGGACGAAGCCTATCTAGGAGAACCCAGCCCTGCAAATCAATATTTAAACCTGTTAAACGGGTGGGTCAGGTCGGGTTTGGATCGGGTCATAAATGGTCCGACCCAAATTGACCCATTAACCCTTTTATGACCAATTTATTTGTAATGTAAATATCCCGACCCATACCCGACCCAACCCATACCCAACCCCGACCCGACTCAACCCGACCCGACCCATATTACTAAAACACTTCTATATTTAACTCAATATAGGAAAACTTGTTTCTTATGACTTTTTTTAAAAATTATACTACTAAAACATTTTCATACAATACAATTTTTAATTATTTTTTTATTTTATTAATTTAAATATTTTTTAAAATCCAATTTTTAATTATTAATTTTCCCTTTATTTTTGGCCGGTGCCTGGCGTCCGGCCACCAGCCACAGGCGAGGACGAGCTCGCCGGAGGTCGGCGAGCTCGAGTCTCGCCGGATCGGCGAGGCCTCAGGCTCGCCGGAGGTCGGCGAGCTGGAGTCTCGCCAGATCAGTGACGCCTCGGGCTCGCCGGAATCAGGCAAGCTCGGCCTCGCCGGCCTATGGTGAGACTTGAGGTCGCCCGATTTCGGCGAGCCTGAGGCCTCGCCAACTTGTGGCGAGGTCGTTCCTCCCTTGTGGAGGGTGGCCGGTCGCCGGCTGTCGCCATGGCCGGCCACCCGCCGAAAAGAGAAAGAGAAAAAAAAATAAATAAAAAAAAAGAAAAAAGAAAGAAAAGAAAAGAAAAGAAAATAGATTTTTAAAAATATATAGTTTTATAAAAAGGGGTGGGCCTAATGAGTGGGTTGTACACTCAACCCATTAAGACTCTTTTATGATAGGCTTAAAACTTTAAGACCTATTTAAGATGGGCTCCTCAAAGTTGTATTGACACATTTATTTTTTATATGGGTCATACATAGATTTTAAGACCCATTTAACAGGTCTATCAATATTCAAAGCCAAGGTTTGACCCGTGTAGAAGAGTGGCTGTTGAGTTTTGTAAGAAATCAAGGAAACTCACCAAAATTTGAACTGGTCTCAGGAGTCCTATGGCTTATCTGGAAGACACGAAACCACACCATATTCCGAGGTCTCCGACCAGAATCGTCTAGTATTGTCCAATCCAACCAGACTCTGCTTGAAAATTATGCAAAATGGAATGACAGGGGAAATTTAATAGGGAATCAATGCGAGAACTCTCGAGCTCCTAGTACGACTAATCAAGCGTGGAAACCACCGACGAAGGAAGTTTTAAAAGTAAATATTGATGGAGCTTACTCACCCGGCTCAAACGAAGGCGCTGTAGCCTGCATTGTGCGCAATATTACCGGGTCTCTAGTCGATGGATTTGCTAGATCGGTGAGGGCTGCATCGGCGTTTCAGGCGAAAACCATAGCTCTTGTCCATGCATTGCGCTTTCTCTCTCCTCGAAGAAGTTTTAAGCTGGAACTCAACTCCGACTGCTTGAGTTTAATCTCCTCCTTGAAGTCAGCTGATCAGCAAGGGTAGGAAGAGCAAGCACTCTTTTCGGATATTAAAATCAAGTTTTGTAATAGGGAGCAAAATAGAGTTGTGGATTGGGTTGTCATAGCCCAATACACGAATTCTCTCCCTTCTAATTGGATAGCCAACCCCCCCGAAACTCTTTTGGACCTACTATGTTTAGATGCCCCCTGCTATGGGCTTTGTTTCTTGAGTTATTAATAATAAAAATTTGTGTTTCTAGACCAAAAAAAAAAAAAGAGGCCTCTTGAAAAGGGAAAAAAAATTTGAAAAGAGAAATCGGATTTCTCTGAACGGATTCGGGCCGGTTCGGTTCGAACGGGTTGAATGGGCTTTTCTGTCTCTGTCTCTCTTCCCTGCATATCTAGTTGGGCCGACGAAGAAGACAGTCGAGCCTCGCGATCACTTTGTTTCGGTTGCTCCTCCTCTGGAATCGCGAGAGCTTTACACCTGCAGCTCTGATGATGAGTGATGGACGATCGTGGTGTAAACGGGAGGGAAGCGCGCTGATCGCGAGCAATGCCGTATCGCCAGCGCACGGGACGCCATCGACGACGCGACGGCGATGACAGCGTGGGAACGTGTTCCGGCGAGCCGGAGAGAGAGGCGGCCGAGAGGGAGCTTCCGGCGAATCGCGCGGCGTCTCTCGATGTGAGTGAAGAGCCTCTACATGTGATTGGAAAAACGCTTCTACGTTTGTCCGTCTCTCGCGAATTCCCGCACATTTCTATTAGGCATCTTCGGTTCGGATTATCCGTTTCATTTCATCGTCGCGTTTAGATCGATTGATGTGATGCGATGCGATGCGAGCTCGATGATGAAGTGGAAGCAGACTGGGAGCACGAAGACGTTGAGTTCGTCGTCAGTCATCAGACGTGTGTAAATATTGGAGGTTGATGATTTGTAGCAAGTATCTGTGACGACATTGTATGTTGTGAGGTTTAGCATGTCACTTAGTCTTAGTTATCTGTAGTGCTACTCCTCAAGCCTCTATGAGCGAGCCCTGGTTACTTCTGGCGCGCGATTTCCTTGTTCCGGTTAGCCAGATTTGGTGTGCTGAATAGAAAAGTAGATCATTCGCCATGTCTCTGAGTCTTCTGCTCGGTGTGGTATTGTGTTGATCGAGAGAGAAGTAGCTGGAAGGTACTCGCGAGTGCAGTGTTGCCCCATTCTCTTCCCTACCTTGTTTTCATCGTGCTGGTGAGCTTGATTTGATGTGCCGAATCTAAAAGTAGGTCATTCGTCGTGCCTTTGATTCTTCCACTCCGTGTGGTAACGTCTCGATCAAGAGAAAGATGGCCGGAAGGCACTCGCGAGTGCGGTTGTGCCTCAGTTCTGTTCTACCTGCTTGCATCTCAATCTTAAGGAACTTTTTCCCTGACTGCGAGGACTGGCACGAGAGGAGGAGGGATTTCAGTGTTTCCGTGCTCTTGTTTCTTACACTTTCATTTTGCCTTGGCAGTATCTTCAAATTCTTCTATTATATTCTCCTGTTCTATTTATTCAGCGCCAAGAAGATACCAACAGATGCCACAGTATCCCCTGATTTTGCTCCAAATGGGTCAGCTTGTCATTCGTGTTAGGGAACACATGGCATGGGCGATAAAATTGGTCAGGCATCAGACTTCTCGGATACATCTTATGATTGTGGCTTCCAAATTGTCTGGGATAGGTTGATTGAACAGCTGATAGCATAGTAATTCTGTTGTCAGAGCAGAGGTCAGGGTTCATTAGTATTCAACTGTCTACAATATATTGTCCTCAATGTAGGGCACAGGTGTTCAGAAGGTTTGACTTCTAGCAGTAATTGTTTATATTTATGTAGTAAGGAAAACAAAGGATTTGATTGTCCAGTGTAATTTTCTATTCAGAGGCAGCGATAATCCATCATCTAACAGCCATTTTTGTGCCAAGGACAAATTCAAAGGACGCTGATCATGCATTGTTGAAGAAATGACCTCTGAGAATCTGGCAGGTCCTATAGATTCACCCTGGAGCCAAGAACAAACTTAATCAACGGAGTAAGATGCTAGTTGCCATATCAGCCATTTATGTAAAACAGAAAAAATAGAGTCTAATTTGATGAGTCTTCTTCTTTAATAGTCTTATGGCGTCAATAGATATGCTTTTCTCTTTGGGAACAAGCATAACAGATTTATTTGGTTTAACAGACTGCATATTGATATATCGTGTGAGGTATGCTTGATGAAAGAAGAAAGTAACTGATACTGTTTCCAGCATTGCTGTGGTTCCTAAAAGCATATAATCTTTGATCTACAGACTTTTTTCAATGATCTTATAGAGGGCTAAAGCAGTGTTTGGATATGTGGGATGTGCCTGAAAGACTGGATTTGATGGCCCTTAGTTGCTCAATGTGCTGAAATTGTTGACAAAAATTTACAGCAGTTGCAGGAGAATCAATCTCACTTGGCTCAATAGACTATGAGACTCGAAATTTAGTTAGGTTACAAAAGTTCTGCAGTTTTCCTTGCAGTATTTAAATATTTTTCTGGAAGCTGACTATAGTTTTCCAAACTTTTTTTTTCTCATGCCATCTCCAATATCTTTTATGTCTTGATTAATGCTTAAGCTTATAAATTCCAGCCGGCACCGGAATGTTGTTTTCAATACATTCACAATTACCTACTCGTGCAATCGATCTGTCTTTTCTTTTGCATATCAGTCGATGGTTTTTTCCTCATTTGATGTTGCTAGGATATGATTATTCTTTCCCGAATGTTAATAGTTGCTGGAAGATAAGCTTCATCCTTTTGCTGCTTTACATATATTTTGCTAGAGAAGGTGCTCATGGACCATATTCTTCTTATTGTTTAGTGTCCAAAATTCTTAATTAGTATCAATGAACGATAATATATTCTGTTTGAATCTAGAAATCAGCAGTTTTGTATTATATGTGTGACAAGACAATATATAATAATGAAGGCTGTCGTGCACTTTAGTATTGGACTTTAGCTAATAGTGCTGCTGGTATACTCCCATACCTGGGTCATCAATATAACCTTCCTAAAGAAGAATAAACAAGCACTCCCCAAATATACAAACTCTATCTATCTCTCAAATTATATGAAGGGGCCAGGAACTCACGCCGACCACGCAATTGAATGGGGGATGGAATACTGAGATTAATCTCAACATGAATCATGATCAGATTGAATCCTATTTTTTGATGGCTTCCCTATTTGTAAGCAGTCAATTGGCGGAACTGTAGGAGTGCTCAACAAACCAAAAGTCTGCCAGCAGAAGGGATTATAGAGGTGGTACTGTTCTTGCACTGGTTTCAATTGTATAGCTGTGAGAGTCACATCAATGCATGGTAGGCTATCGCTGCAGGCAAAGTGCACTGGTTTAACCGTGTATGTTCCTCTAATCCTTTCATAAGTAATCCCTGACAATGCCACAGCTGATGATTGATTCTTGCAGGTGCTTTTGTCACAATAAAATTGATCAATGATGATTGGAAACTGCACTTCAGAAACTTGAATGTTTGAGAACATTACTCCTTGCACAGATCCTGATCCACCCTGGAGAGTATAAATTCGAAACGACATATTAGAGATAAGCCAGAACTTCAATTTGTATGAGAAAAGTAATTATTCAACGCAGCGGTTCTCTTCTGACTTTGATGTATGTAGCCATCTGACAGCAAGAGTAGGTACATCTGTTGGATTTGATCAGATTATTGCTATCTTCCGTTTTCACTGAGTAATTTAATGGTTTGCGATTGAAATGTTTGGTATATAGCTCAAATTGGAATGGTTTTTATTCGAAACCTTGGATTGAATTAAATCTAGCCCTAACAAGTCTTTGTTCTCTTGGCCATTTGCCCTTTGTTAACTGGCTGCTTGGCTTCTAATGCTGTTCAATGAATAAGAAGAGCTGGTTGCCAAGCAACTTGAGGTTGCAGCACCTTTTTCTTTTGTGCTTTTTTCTTGTTCCCTTTCTTTCCATACCTAATTGTGCAGAGTTTGATTGAATTTTAGCATATGGATGTTAATAGTACCTGCCATGTCTTTATTCTCACTCCAGTCATTGTGTTGTGTATGTTGACATCTCGGATGGTGATGTTCGAGACACATGCTTTTGTATTATCCCGGCCCAGACTTCCAATGCTGATCCCGTGTCCTGGTCCACAATTCACATTGTGTATGTATACATTTGAGCATCCTGTTTGTATTGATACGCAGTCATCTCCTGCACAAATTATCAGCACAGAAGAGCTTATTTTAGTTTATGATCTCATTGAACCATTTATAAGGGCTGACATATGTTGTGGATGAATAATCTCATTTTATGCCGAATTTCTAGCATTCACATTATGTCTGATAGCATGTTGGTGTTTTGTCATGAGTTTTTTCCAGCTCAAGGAATAATGAGGCCTTGGTACCATGTGGTGCTCCGTGGATCTTCCATCCGACAGAAGCAGATAATGTGAAAGTGGCTGGAGGCAGTTGCGCTAGTTGTTAATAAAGACAAAAGTAAGTTTGGGGTATGCCTTATGCAACAGAAAAAAGTGGTGTTATTGTGTGTGGACCTCAAACCCAATCTCATCGTATTTCTTGCTGGTGATTTAGGGAATGACGTGTCAAGTAATTGTTCATGTTACAGGAGAGCATGGAGAATTGGTTGCCGCCATGTGTTGGCCGACTAGTGGCTACATTTTGTTGATGCCACCAGCAGATATATAAGGTTTCGGAGGAGGATAAGCTTGTGCTCTATTACCAAGTAAGTTTTCTGCTAGTATATGTGGTGATAAGCTATGGCTTCAATTTTTTGGACTGCATTTTTTGTTTTTGTCTGTCAATGTCTGGGCTGAGCTGGGGCCCACATCCAGGTTCACAAGATTTATAGGAAACACCTATTTCAAGGATACTAACTACTTTCTGAGAATATGAATAGGAAGAGTTTAGCTAGTAAAGAGCCTTAATGGCATTGCTCTCGAATGTCATAGTTTTGGACTGTGATTTGAAAATCGCCTTCGTTTTTAGGGGTTATAAAAGATGTTCGGCTAATGATACCGTTATTGATTAGCTAGTCGAAAGGGGAAAAGAAAATGGAAAGGGAAAAGAAGTGTATTGTACCACAAGCAAGACTGGAGCTATGAATGAGCACATCTTTGGAGTTTTGGAGGTGAATGCCGTCTGTGTTGGGGCTGTCGCCTGGAGATGAGATGCTCATGTCATGAACCAAAACTCCCATGCAATTGTCAAATTTGAGGTGGCACTGGGGGCTGTTTTGAATTGTAATGCCCGTGACCGTCACATTGAAACTCCCATAAAACCTCAGAGCCTGTGCAAAAAACATAATTAACATTTCTAATGATACAGGAATGCTGGGACTTGGGAAGTTGAGCATTTGTGAAACTGGGCCTTACAGTGGGCTTGATGCTTGGCATTTTTGCACTGAGCTCATTTCTCACCTGTCACAATATATATCAGAAGCCTAATCAGTTATAGCAACTAATTACTGGAACAGTGAACACAAATTCACAGGATGAAATCGAGCATACTACTTTAATGATGGTAAACTCTTATCATACATAAGGTGAAGTTCAAGAAAGTTACCGGCATTGGTGGATTTCTTTCCACGGAGCTGTTTAACGGAATCAGGAACCGTGTTTCGTCGTCGATGGGATCATCAAATGGGTAGTCCTCCCACCAAACGGAGCCTCGGCCATCAATAGTTCCTTGCCCTTGGATTGTGATCCCTCTTAGCTTTGTGAACTCGAGCCATTGTAGCAGACCTTTTCCCCATGCTTCGTTCTCTGTTGGAGCAACTATGGTTCCATCCAGCTGAAAATTAATTCGAACTCTTTTAGCCTCCCAGAAACGGTGTTTTCTCGAGCACACTGTCTCACAGAATTTATTTTTTACCTGGAATAAAATGTTTGCCTGGCAATATGGACCCGAAAACGAGATGGGTCCCACGAGGAATGCGTATTCTGCTGGGACGATCATCATCGATGCCTCCACTTTGCATGCAGCGGCCCATGCATCTTCAAATGCCTGCAATTCATTACAGCAGAAATAGCAGAACACTTTTCTTAGGATTCAGCCAAAACGAAAAAGGAAAATAACAACTCGCTTTCCGTTTTTCTTATTGTCAGACAAAACATTTTTCTTAGGACCAAACGCTAAAACTTTGGTCATCGTTATACAGTTGGTGTTGGTTTGTAGGAAAACAGTAGACAATAATTGTTGGAATCATGTGGTCCCAACAGCCACAGCAAGAAACCTTTTAGGGTGGGTCCCATAGCCCACACCCTGGTAGTTCAGTTGTCCTTTCCTGTGCAATTTATTGTTTGTTACATGGTAGGTAATCTTTTTATATTCTCGAAATTAAGTTGGAAAATTCGATATGTTGGTAGGACAAGAGGGTCACGCACGTCTAGTTTTAGCATCTTTTGCCAATTCCTTCCTAATGATTTTGAACTTGCTAGTAAGAGAGAAAGTTAAGATGACCAATAACTTAAGCTTCAACCCATTTACTATTGTGACTAGTGTTAAGAGGTACTAAAAAAACTTGACTTAATAATCCGGAGTCATGGAAATGCATGATTGAAATTGAAAATTAGGACACGAGAAAGATTGATTGGCGCTTTCTGTGGAATCTTAAGTTGTCTCTTTGTATGTAGCATTTCACTTTATGCTCTCAACCGGGTCAAGTGACTGGTTGAGCTCCAAGGATGCTTTTCCGGCTTGTGAAGTTGTTCAAGGACCATTTCTAGACTACAGCGATTTCATTGTTGTGCATGTTTTGATAATCCATTGAATCTTAAAACAATGCCTTGGCTCTAACTAGCCTAAACTAAAAAGGAAGAAAAAAAGTTACTGAATTTTGCTCTTGTGCCTTTGAGAATGCTAGTTATATTGTATCATCAGTGAAAGTTTTTTATTTTTCTATTTTTGCTGGTCGAAGCACTCTGTTCAGAGGCTACTTTCTAGGGTAAAAGTTTAATAGACTCAATATAGCATACCACACTGTAAATATGAAAAGTTTCCGATTACCCACAGAAAGAAAGGACGATTGTCGATGCCACATTGTATTTATGAAAAGTTTCTCCTTTAATCTTTGAGAAGTAAAAATGAAATGTTTGCTTGTTAAACTAAATTGACTGTTTTAATTGGCATCAACATGCATTTAAAGACTTTCATAGTATTTACTTTGCGTACTAGACCAACAAAAAGTAATGCGAGAGCGAAGAGTTGGGCTTCTAGTTTGACCTTTGTGTCATCAGTACTTCCATCACCCTTGGCCCCGAAATCAAGCACATTAAAGGTGGCAGAGCGGCCACCCTTGTAACCTTTCTGTGGCGGCAAAGGTGGCGTGGCTTCTACTGGTTCAGGACTCGGAGGCAACGATGGGGTCTTGTGAGATGGAGCTGTTGGAGATTTTGATCCTCCATGGTGGTTGTGATGGCTACTGCCATGTCTTTTTGTCTTCTTCTTTAGCAGAGATGCTGAGGTTTCTCTGCTGTGCCTCCAATGCTTCCCTCTTCTGGCATTGCACATTTCAAGACTTGAAGACCAAACAAGAAATGCTATGACAAGCATAAATGTGATGCTTCTGAACCTCAATCCCTCCATGTTTTAGTGTTGTGTGTGTGTGTGGAGGGGGGGTTGGGCACAGAGAGAGAGAGAGAGAGAGAGAGAGAGAGAGAGAGAGAGAGAGAGAGAGAGAGAGAGAGAGAGAGAGGGTTTAGATGTCCAATATAAGTGGTGGAGGGTATATATATAGGGAGCGAAGTGAAGAGTTGATGATACTATGCAGATATAAGCAAAGAATTCTTCCGATAATTCTTGGTATTAATGTCTCATTCGTTCCTTAAAATCTCTTGCTTGCTCTTTATGTTAATTGTGTATTGTTCCTTTGTGTGAAATATTGGTTGGGAGTGCTTGTCCTTACTAGATGGGGCCTTCTGTTGACACATGTCACAATGTTTTTGCATGTGACTCCTCCCTTTCGCAAGCATATCTTTTGATGGGGATCTATCTACTAGCAAACCAGACTGTAATCGATCATGGCATGCATTGCCGGCTAGCCAATTATAACTACTATGAGTACCACAGTCCGTTCTTTCTCATGCGAATCATTCAATATGTGATTGTGCATGCATACATTGCCAGTGAATTCATTGATGATGCCTACTAATTCAGCGGATAGAATATTTCATTCTCTAAGGACCGAGACATATTTATCAAGATCCGATGTTGTTTATTTCATAGACACGATCATTTTGTAAGCTTGTCATGGTATTCTGCCTACACTATATTAAGAGATGCATCATCACGCATATCGTCTACGCAGTTTTCATTCAATAGCTTGGTTTAACATGTCGTTCGAGTTATGTTGGCTCTTCATTTTCCGAATCAATTTGGGGATTGCGCGTCTCCTTTCACATTCGCATGGCCTCAAAATTTTCCAGGAATTAAATAATGGGAGAGATTTCCATGTAAAAAGTAGCCAAAAGAGGGACACGTGAGTGGGTCTATGAGTTGTGGAGGAGGGAGGGAGGGGTGGGGGGGGCACTGATTATAACAGTTCTTTTATGGTCACATGCATCGCTCACGGGCAAGAGTTGTACTTTGTCTTCTTAACCCAACAATCATGGCTGAAAACTGGTAACCCCGTCTGCTATATTTCCTCCTCCTTATCCTCCTTTTAAGCGCACACTTTCCAAACCCCACATTGACCACGAATCTTAGATAGCCACATATCCACAGAGAGAGAGAGAGAGAGAGAGAGAGAGAGAGAGAGAGAGAGAGAGAGAGAGAGAGAGAGAGAGAGAGAGAGAGAGAGTATTTTGACTGATCTGAGTCATGTCTCAGGCCTCTCTCAGCTGAGCCAGAGCCTACTTTTACGTGACGTTGGAATTTCCGAGGATAGACCAAAAGAGACAGAGGCATAGATGCTGGGGTAGAGATGTAGTGAAGAGACATTGCAAATGTATGCATGCCCATGGTTTCGCCATACCAGTTAGAAAATGTACATACCAGTTAGAGATGTAGTGAAGAGACAGAGAGAGAAAATGCGAGAGTCCAAGGGTCCAACTAACAATAACTAAATACAGGAAAACACATGACAGAGGAATTGCTTTTTTCCAGGTCACATGTTAAATCCCAGTTCAGTGCCAATTGTTTCAGGACCAAACAATTTAGTGTCCAGAAACAAAACGATGAGAGAACAAACAAAGGCCTGCGTAATATTAAAAAGGCAATTACAGGTACGGAAATAGCATCTAAGAAAATGCTACGGCCAATAAATCATCGTATGATTCGTCGATAGCCGCTTTGAGCTTTCCGTTTACTGAAGTATATATATTAGGACTTGAAGCTTCTTCTTCTTCTTCTTCCTTTCTTTTTGGGGCGAAATATATGTCTGGAGTGTGCGTCGTTATCAGCACCAAGTGATACCAAACTGAGTTATTGTTGTGAATGTGAAATGCTAGTAGAGTCTTGTGGTCCTTCGAACTCTCTGGACCGGGAACTCGTTTTCAGGATCATTGGATCCGAATGTGTTACTCAACACCATGTTTAATTCTTCAATTTAAGAGGGAAGGAATATAACATATCATGTGTCTCTGACTCCTGTTGTGAATCGAATCACGCAATGGACATGGCCGAAAGAAATTACTCGTAATGACAGTAAAACTTTGTAGAAGGATCATACATCGACCGAGTTTCTATGTCTGTTTTGTTTGTTAATAGAGATAGAAAATACATGGAAGAGCACAGTATGAGTCAACTGACTTGCCTTGCTGCGCGCACTCTTCAGAGTCCACAGAAGGTGACAATAACGTCTGAGTATTTATGTTGTTTCTGTTGCTTTCTTTTTGTTGCTGTCATGCATCTCTCTCTCTCTCGCTCTCTCGCAGCGCATTTGGCATTTCAGTTGAATTCAATTTCCATCTTAATTTGACATGACAGGAGTGAGGAGGATTCATTAATAGAGAATAGAGTGGAAATTAGCGAAGTGGTTTTCGCATGAAAATTGATTGGAATAACTACATTGGAACTCCGCGCAAAAATTTAGAACTCAAGTCACAAAATTGGAAAGTTTATAATCGAAATGGTGTCTGTACATAGATTTAGGACCGATAAGACAATTTTCCCACATCATGTGGTCAAGATTTTCGAAGAAGAAAATCAAGATCTCTTTATTGATCGTTGGGGCTGGTCACGATTCCATCTGACCTCTCAAGCTAACCATCAAATATAGATCGATGACCACCTCAACAAAACCAAATTTTTTTCAAATATCTTCCGATAAAAGCACCTGGCTGGCAAAGTATGCCTTGCGATATTCTGACGCAAGGATTAGATGTAATCCTTGTGTTCTTTATGGCTAGACTAGCCGAGGGCTCAGGACACGGTACTTTAATCAATCATGTGATTATGATAATCGATCTTCTGTTTCCGGGGGAATATGCGCAACGCCACAATCCAATCCAATAGGATAAAACAAAGATAGCTGCCGGGGTCGATTTGTTATGTTATGTGACACCCATCACCTCCCTATTGGCATGAGATGAGATGTACATATTGCGAGGAACTTTGAGTACGACCTTCCTCGCCGTCGTCTAGCGCGTCTACGAGCGCTCGTGAACTTTTGATTGCCTTCTCGTGATCTCTCGTCTCTTTTGGAATGATTATTTGTTTGTTTTATATATATATCCCATCCCAATAATTATTAAGCCATCCATAGGCACGCCCTTCTCATTTTTTTTCCGATATCTGAATCTTTTCCCATTTTGTCCATGGCTTTTCATGAACTTGTTGCACAGGCTGTGGCTGGACATGAAGTTAACTATGGTTTTGCAAGTGGCCAATTCTAGCTTTTGTATCATATTAACGTGTATCCGGACTCCATGTTTAAGTAGGGTGATTTTGAAAAGGAGACTTTTCGAGAAAACGATTCGAGATGCTTTTACCGAGTTCGAGGTGCTAGTCCCGACGTTCCGTCACTCGCATTATTCATGCCCCGATCATCGCCGATGACGTCGACCACTCGTCCCCGTCTTGTTTGCATGAATCAATCTCGGTTTGCCTCTTGAATGGATTCGAGTTCCCAAGAACGGGAAAATTACTAAAAAAAAGTTCTAATTGACCGATTTAATCTTGGACCTTTTGACAATTTATCAATATAGTCGTTCCGATCAGTTTTGGATAGCAATGGCTGATATGGACACCGGTCGTCTTACGTGGCATGGCCAGCCGTCCTAAGTAACGTTTCAAATGTTTGGTCTAAATGTATGCAAAGGTTCCAGGCATTTTCAAAAACCTGTTGTCCTGACCAATGAGCTCACCCATTTCTCTTTCCTCTCTGAGAATATTATTGTGGTGCAAGCTAAAGACAAAACCGGTCCTTCATTTGAATCGTTTCCTCATATTGGGGATGCTGAATTTAGAAGTTATCAGTTCATCGTCATGCTTGGTGTCCGGACGTACTCCAAAACAACGAGGCAGGGGAAAAAAATAGTATACATGAAGACGAAGAGTAGCTGATGATCTACTGAATATTTAAGATGAAGAGCTTCAAAGGGAGCAGATTACTTGGTTTTGGGTATCGATTCGGAATAATTTTAAAGGCTAGCGACATCCGTCCCGCCTTTCGTTTGAACGGTAGTTGCTCTATGACTGAACTTGTAGTCTGTAAATCTTAAGTCAAAAACTTTCTAAAACCATCCATTTACCCAACTCCGCTTGTCATTTCCAATGCTGTCCACTGGTTTTTGGGAAGCTCGCTCGACGGACGTTCTTCTCCTTTTTAGCCTCGACTTTTAAGATCAATAGACTCGACAAGAACAATGTGCACTCTTGTTTTACTTGGTAAGTAATAGGGCTTGCTCAACTAAAACCAACTCTACTGCACGGTAATCTCTTCTTGGTTTTCAGCCACAAAATCATATGCGGCCGAAGAAGACTCCATAATAATTATATCAAGGACTAGAGCCGTGGAAATTTCTGGAGGTTGAAGTTAACCTGCACGATGAACGATGCATCTGAACCCAAACACTTCCCGTCATGAGCGTCCCTCGTGTTTATTACTTTCTTTTCCCATGGTTTGTTGAGCATGTGAATTCCTCTGGTGGAGCGAGCGATTTCTATTATATGATTTAAAGTGGGGAGCCACCCTAAGTTTTTAGAAAGACAAAAAAAGCGCTCTTGTCTCGACCTGCTTGTTTGCATCGTGAGGAGGGCTCGTTTCATGGCCAGACAAAAGCCAATCCTCTCTGCGCTCACGGATCGTTCCGAGATGGGAGAGTGAGAGACCCATGTACCCCCAACCCCACCCTAGTTTCCGTAAATCTTGCTGTTCTGAGGGACAAGATCTCTTGCATGTTTCTTCATGGATCTGCTACCTCTCTAGCTTGACCTGCAGTAGATGAAAATGGGTTATGGCCCTGTTAACCCCGCCGATTACCCCATCACCAAAGGCATACATGCACGTCCAGACCAGGAGTAGGTCTTGCGTCAAAGGGGAAACAAATTAAATGTTGATGGAAGTGTTGGCCAAAAAAATGTGGGAATTACATGTGCCTTTTGTGGGTTATACGTCATTAACTTAACTTATCTAACAAAACGAGTCCAGACGATAATCCATTGCTGTACGTGAAGATCGAAAGGGACTCGGCATCCATATTATAAGCCCGTGCAATAATAATTGGGGGGGCTCTTTGCGGAAGCTATGTGCGGCATGTGCACCCGATTTCAGTTGGAATTGTTGGTTGAAAGAGCTAGTTTTGTACTATTCTTGGGAACCTTTTGCTTCAATCACAACCTTCTTCAGATGCGTTTTCAACTTTCAAGTAAAAACAGCATTAGGGTTTAAGCTTATCATGTATTGATGATGGAGGTTGGTCTTTTTACAAAGAGCTGTCTTTAACCATGAAAACTGACAAACTACTCCTATTATAAACGAAAAACTTTGCTTTTCGACCGTGTACATTTGTGTTTTGTTTTCTAACCACGTCTTTGTGCTTTTATTTTATCTAATCAATTCATTCCACTTTTACAAACTGACATGGCTGTCAAACGACATCGTAATGCGACGTGGATAAAATTTTTCCGATGTGGACATCCATGTGTGTGTCCACAATGGCTGAATTTTATCCACATCATATTCTAATATAGTTCACATTGGCTGAATTTTTCTACATACTTCCACATAGGCATTCGCATGTTTTATCCACGTCATATTTTTACGTTGTCCGTCGAAAATTTGATCGGCTTTGGTGTGGAAGGGGTTTGTGATGAAAATGTCATAAAAAAAAAAAAGAGACTACAATCAGTAGAGAAACATCCACATTCAAGGAAAAGATGTAACATTAAAAAATCTAATAGAAATGGATCTGGCTTTGATCCATATGGATCCCAACAAGACAAAACCTCTCCCTTACAAAAGGGAAAGAAAATCCATGGCCTTTGATCGATAATTAAACCCTAGTACTGGATGAATTATTGCGTGTGATTTAAAATTGTATCGATTCAATTCACGAACTCCTAGAGATATTCCCTCGTTCTATAAGTCCAATCCAACCATAGCCTCCTCGCTTTCAATGCAGAATCAAAATAACACACAGTCGCGTCAAGTACCACCAAACAATCACAGCTCATGAACTTCCCCTCAAATGACAGATAAAGCATATTATCTTCGTTAATTTTTTCTTCTTTTTTTTTTTGCGTCCGGCATTTACACGCAGAACCTAAACGACAGAGTTTGGTTTGTGCAGACTTTGTCACGCCCCGAACCCCAACGGGCTCGCGACACCCCTTCCACGGTCGTATTGAACGCGACGTCCCAGGACGCGTCGCCGACCCAAACGAACTACGCAAGCGGAAGCAAAATAAAACAACCCAGACAACTAACAAGATGACAAAAGGATAGCACGAAACAATAATTTCATAACATCATAAAGCAGTCACTATTACAAAACAATAACTCCGTCTACCAAATTTAAAACCACAATTTTCAAAAGGGGGGCGGTGGTTGACAAACTTATCTCCTCTACAAAAGGTACTCAAAAGACAGGGTAAATGATCTATCTTTCAATCCCTGTGGAGCTCTGGCGGCATCTCCGAATCGATCACGGTCGCGGATCTGAAATGGTTATATAATAACCGTGAGAACGAGTCTCAATAAGCAACCCCCCTATACCCCACGTAGGCCAATGCGTACCCAGACAAGTCGTACATGCAATCTACCCCATAATATATAAAATTCGCATCATTGTACTTACCTCGTCATCAAGCCCATGCCAACTCTACACGTTAGTCACAACGTGATAATACAATAATAGTAATTAAAGAGCACATCACAACCGCTCAAACACCAACCACACTTGCACTCAATCAATCCAACTAATTCAACCAACCAATTCAATCACACGCTCAACCAGCCAATTCAATCACACTCAATTCCCATGCGTGGCCAAACATCTTTCTCACAACCCGCGCCACTGCGCCTCAGGTCCATTCTCACTGCCCGCGCCACTGCGCCTCAGGCCCACTTGGCACACCAGCCATTCATGCTTTCACACGGACCGCCGTCAACACGTCCCAAGTCCGTAGCCCTCCGATCAATCCGGGCTCAATTTCCAATGACCGACGTAAATACGTCCCGGTCCAACACACCTCTAACGGGCCACCGTCAACACGTCTCAAGCCCGCATCCATTTGGCACACCGGCCATTCATGCCTTCACACGGACCGCCGTCAACACGTCCCAAGTCCGTAGCCCTCCGATCAATCCGGGCTTATAATCGACAGGCATGCACACGCCATTCAATTCAATCAATTTCACGCCAATTGCATTAAACCATCCATATTCACAACTCACCACGTCAATCCACAAACCCGACGTTCAAGTCGGCCACGTACGATCACCCAAATCATGCACATCATTTTATCCAATCCAATTAGCACAATCATATCATAATATAATTAAATTAAATCACGCTCTAACCGTTCTAAACCCAAGACAAGTCATAAAATACCCAAAGTACTAGGTAGGGTTTAGGAAGTCACTTACTTCAATTTGGCTCGGGAAAAACCCGCACGGGCTCAAAAACGGGCCGGATGAACAAGAACGGGCCCGATGAACAGTTGTTCGAATGAACAAGAATTGGGTCTGGATGAACAAGACTGAATGAACAAGAATGGGCCCTGGATGAACAAAGACTTCGGAATGAACAAAGACGGGCCCGGATGAACAAGACTTCGAATGAACAAAGGACGGGCCCGGATGAATAGTGACGCCCCCCCTCGGCTGAACCGTACGAGCAAGGGCGCGGGCTTGGCCACGGCCCGGGGCACGCTCGGGCTGGCTGGGCAGGGTCGCCGGGGCTAGGTGGTGGCGGACGGGCCAGGCGGCGAAGCGGCTGCACGCGGCGGCGGCGGGCCGGGAGCTCGAAACGAGGAAGGCGCGGAAAGAAAACGGGGGGAAAGGGAGGTCGGGCGGCGGCGGAGGTGGCACGGCGGCGTCTCGGGTGGCCGGGCGACGGAGGACAGGCCGGCGGACGGCTCGGCAACGCCGGACCACAGCGAGGCGCAGCAAGCTTCGCTCGCGTGCTGGCGTGGACAGGCCGGACAGCGGACAAGGCCGACGAGCGGCGGTCGCGGGCGACGAGCGGCGGCACAGCTCGGTCGGGCGACGACGGCGACGGCAGCGACGGCGACGGGGCTGGAGGCGACTGTTCGGGCGAGCAGAAGCAGAAGCGGAACCAGTCGGCGAAGGAAGAAGGAAGAAGGAAGAAGAAGGAGAGAGAAGGAAGAAGAAGAGAAAGAAGGAGAGAGGAAGAGATGAGTGGATGAGTCTGACAAGGGGGGGAAAACGTGCGCAAGAGGAAAAAGGTGACCGGAGAGAGAGAGAGAGAGAAAGAGAGAGAGAGAGAGAGAGAGAGAGAGAGAGAGAACGTGCGCGGTGGAGAGAGGAGAGAGGAGAGAGAAAAATAATAAAAAAAATTAACTTCAATCAAATATTAAATGCGATCCGATGACCCAAATTCAAAACCGAAAGCGATCTACCGGTCCAAAATAAGCCTCGCATATAAAAAGGGACAAAGGTCGAATTAATTAAATCAAACTATATCGAGGGAGGTCTACTAGTCCAAATTCGCACCCGGTCAAAAACTCCTCTTTTTCCATTATTCCTGACAATCTCAACGCTGGCTACGATAATATTGACACCGTCCAATTTATTTCGTCCTGAAACTCCCGAAAATCGACTGTCAAGTTCGGGGTCTAAATAACGGCCAAATTCGATCGAGCGCGATTCTAGCGAAATCTCAATTTTAAAACAATAACCGAGAGTGATCAGTTCCCGGGCGAGATTTTACTATAAGCACACTGACGAATTACACGTTTTATAAATCCCAACTATGGGCCGAAATTCGGAATGTCACAACTCTTCCCCCCTTACAAAAATTTCGTCCTCGAAATTTACAATCCAACCCAACTATTCAAACAAATGGGGGTACTGGTATCGCATCAACTCTTCACTTTCTCACGTCGCACCTTCGGTTCCATGGTGTTCCCAAATCACTTTAACCATCGGAATTGTCTTGTTCCTCAACACTCGCTCCATTCTGTCCTCGATCCGAACTGGCTTTTCCACGTACGACACTCTGTCGTCCACGTCTATTTCCTCGTAGTTCAGCACGTGGGTCGGGTCCGGTTCATACTTTCTTAACATTGACACGTGGAAGACGTTATGAACTTGCGACAAATTCGGCGGCAAGGCGAGACGATATGCTAACATCCCAATCCTTTCCAAAATCTCGAATGGGCCTATATACCTTGGACTTAGTTTCCCTTTCTTGCCAAATCGAGATAGTCCTCTCATCGGCGAGACCTTAAGAAACACATGGTCGCCAACTCGAAACTCCAACGGTCTACGCCTTCGGTCTGCGTAACTTTTCTGACGGCTCTGAGTGTTCTTAGCCTTTCCCGGATAATCTTTACTTGTTTCTACCGATCGTTGAACCAACTCCGGACCCGTTATACTTCTTTCCCCACTTCATCCCAACACAACGGTGTTCTACACGCCCGCCATAAAGTGCTTCAAACGGCGCCATCCCAATACTCGCTGAAAGCTGTTATTATAGGCGATTCGACTAAATGCACTGTTCCTCCCAACCACCTTTAAAATCCAAAACACATGCTCGCAGCATGTCTTCCAATGTCTGAATCGTCCTTTCAGACTGGCCGTCCGTCTGAGGATGATAGGCCGTACTGAATTGCAACTTAGTCCCCATGGCCAATTGCAGACTTTTCCAAAAATTCGCAGTAAACCGGGGATCACGGTCCGAAGTGATCGATACCGGTACTCCATGCAATCGGACTACCTGCCGTACATATAAATCCTGCGTATTTTTCTAGCTCAAAATCCTTTCGCACCGCCGGAAGTGCGCCGACTTGGTCAATCGTCCACTATCACCCAAATAGAGTCGTGTCCCCTCTGGCTTCTTGGTAATCCCGTTACAAAATCCATCGTAATATGCTCCCATTTCCATTCTGGGATTTCCAACGGTTGCAACATCCCACCAGGTTTACAATGCTGTGCCTTCACTTGTTGGCACGTCAAACACTTGGCCACATGCTTGGCCACATCCGCTTTCATTCCGTTCCACCAATAGTGCTGTCGGAGATTCTGGTACATCTTCGTGCTGCCCGGATGAATGCTATAATTGCTCCTATGAGCTTCCGATAAAATCTCTTCCTTAAGCTCCAAATCATCGGGCACGCACAACCGTCCTCGAAACTTAAGAATTCCGTCCTCGGACGCTTGGAAGTCCGGTTTCCTCTTAGTGCCATCCATCTCCAGAATTTTCTGAATCTCAGGGTCCATAGACTGTAACGCCTTAATCTTGGTTTGCACTTCCGGTTCAATCATTAACGTTGCCACCAAACTGGAGAGGCGTCCTACCTCGAACTTAAACTCTGAGTCTCGCGCTTCTTCCAATAAAATCCACTCTTTGACTATTAATTGCGCGATGCTCGATTTCCGGCTTAAGGCATCCGCTACCCGGTTGGCTTTTCCGGGATTATACAAAATATCACAGTCATAGTCCTTCAAAAGCTCCATCCAACGCCTTTGCCTCATATTCAATTCTTTCTGCGAAAATAAATACTTGAGGCTCTGATGGTCCGTATAAATTTGGAACCTTTCTCCATATAAATAGTGCCTCCAAATCTTAAGTGCGAAAACAATTGCTTGCCAATTCCAAGTCGTGAGTTGGGTAGTTCATCTCATGAGGCCTTAACTGACGCGATGCATAAGCAACCACCCTTCCATGTTGCATTAGCACGCATCCCAATCCTTTGAGCGAAGCATCGCTATAAATCTCATATCCTCCCGGTCCTGAAGGGATCGTTAGCACTGGCGCAGTCGTCAATCTCTGCTTCAACTCCTGAAAGCTCACTTCGCACTTCTCCGTCCATTCAAACTTAGTCTCCTTCTTAAGCAACCTTGTCAATGGAGTGGCTATTGCTGAGAATCTTTCCACAAATCGTCTATAGTAACCTGCCAGTCCTAAGAAGCTTCGAACCTCAGTAACCGTCGTCGGTCTCGGCCAATTCATCACTGCTTCAATCTTTGCCGGATCCACGGAGATTCCTTCTCCGGAAATTACATGCCCAAGAAATGCTATTCGGTTCAGCCAAAACTCGCACTTGCTAAACTTAGCATACAGTGCATGCTCTCTTAACGTTCGTAGAACCTTTTCCAAATGTACCTCATGTTCCTCTGGGGCTCTTTGAATACACCAAAATATCATCTATGAAGACGATGACGAACTGATCCAAAAACTCCTTGAATACCCGATTCATTAAGTCCATAAAAGCAGCAGGGGCATTAGTCAGTCCAAACGGCATTACCGTGAATTCATAGTGCCCATACCTCGTCCTGAATGCCGTCTTTGGAATATCCTCCTTTTTAATCCTCAGTTGATGGTACCCCGTCCTCAAGTCGATCTTTGAAAACATCGATGCTCCTTGCAACTGATCAAATAGGTCATCTATCCTTGGTAGTGGGTACTTATTCTTAATGGTCACCTGATTTAACTGTCTGTAGTCTATGCACAACTTCAAAGATCCATCTTTTTTTCTCACGAATAACACCGGTGCTCCCCATGGAGACGCACTCGGGCGGATAAAGCCTTTATCTAGCAACTCCTGCATTTGGACCTTCAATTCCTTCAATTCAGACAGTGACATCCTATAGGGTGCTTTCGAGATTGGTTCCGTCCCTGGGGCTAACTCAATCACGAACTCCACTTCTCTATCAGGTGGCAGTCCCGGCAATTCCTGAGGAAAGACATCGGGAAAATTGCACACCACGGCTATATCTTCTAGCCTCGGCTCTCCAGCCGTCGAATCAACTACATTTGCCAGAAATCCTTGGCACCCTTCATCCAGAAGCTTGGCTACCTCGAGCGACGAAATCCAAGGGATCGAGGTTCCTCCTCGGTTTCCCACAAACTCAAATCTAGGATGTCCAACCGGATTAAATTGGATCATCCTGCTACTACAATCCATAACAGCTCTCTGTTTGACTAGCCAGTCCATACCGACAATCACATCAAAGTCATGCATAGATAAAACCGCCAAATCTATCCTTTCTTCCCTATCACCGATCACTATCTTACAATCGGGACATCCAAACGCAATCAGCACTTTATCATTCAGTGGAGTAGTAACACACAGCATAACATCAAGCGGTTTTGGCTCAATCCCAGATAATTTAACGAACTGCTCAGATATAAATGAATGCGACGCCCCCGGATCAAACAAGGCATATGCAGCATGATCACAGAGAGAGATAGTACCTGTGACCACGCCAGGCGCGTCCTGAGCCTCCCTCCTTGCCATTGCATACACCCGGCCTTGGGCCGGCGGCCTATTCTGATTGGCCGGCTGGATAGCTCTAGTTTGATTTCCATTCCGGGGCGGCGGCGGCAGGAGTGCAGGCGACCCAGCCTGCCTATTGTTGGGGCAGTCCTTCATCTGATGGCCCCTTCCGCCACATACAAAACAGACTCCGCTCCTATTTGGGCACGGTCCATTCCAGTGCCTTCCTCCACATAGCCTACATGGGACGTTCTGATAACGGTTTGGCTTCCCAATATTCCTCCGAACGGGAGGGACAAAGCGACTATTTCCTGCCATGGGCCTTTTCCCAAGTTGACGGTCATCCCTAGTCGGGGCATACCGCGATCCAGAAGCGGCGGCCCGATCCGTTTGATCTCGCTCAATTGCCTGGGCCCTTTCATATATCTCGTTATAGCCCCTCAAGTTCAATGAGATCATCTCGATGCGAAGGTCAGGTTTCCCCATCCCGGAACCTCCTAGCTTTGTCCATTGGGTCCTCCACCATTCTGGGGCAAATTTGGACAGACCTTGCAAACTCGGCTTCATGCGATCTACGACCTCGACCTTGGCGGAGTCTCATGAATTCGGCCAATTTCTGTTCTCGGGCACTTTCCGAGAAATACTTGCTGTTGAAGGTCTCGGTAAAAACGGTCCAATTTGGGGCAGTACCAGCGGGGAACACTTGACCCTCCGGTGGCTCTCCACCAATCGGCATTTTCTGAAGGCCGGTAGGACCGCTAGCGTTACCTTCTCTTCCTCGCACACCCCAAAGACCTCAAAAGCTTTCTCTAGCTCTTCTACCCATCTTGGTGCAGCCTCGGGGTCACCTCTCCCATCAAACTTTGGGGGTTTCAACCTCAGAAACTGTTCGACCAGCTTGGACATTGGCCTGATCGCATTTACTCGCACTGGACCAGGATTTCCACCAATTACATTATTCCCTTGATCTCCATTATTCCCAACAATCTCGCTGGCAGCTGCAGCGGCGACATTAGCACTTCTTTCCCCCGTCTGTCTACCTGATAATATTCCCGCATCCTCTAGCGCCCTCCACATTTCATCTACCCTGGGGTCCCCCATTAGTTCAGCTAGAGGGACTACGCGACCTCGACCTCGACCTCGACCTCTACCTCGACCTCGGCCACTCATCTTATTGATTCTCACAAAAGCTCACCTGCTAAAATCCCACACAGGAATTAAAAACCTAGGCCAACTATACCAGTCTAAGCCCTAGGCAGTGAATCACAACACAATTCACTAAGCAGGCAGCCAATCACAATCGACAACCAATCACAACCAACATAATTCGTGCATTTACCTCAAGTCCTGACGCACCTGCACCTTACACATTATTGCATAAAAATCACTTAGCAAATCACAATCACACAGTCGGGGGTACGCATTGCACACAAATCTCCCTAATTGGCTACCCCAAAGTCATCGCTCCTTATCACTCCAGGTTTCGACCACTTGGATCGAGCTAACCTTGCTCTGATACCAACTCAACGGGGATGTCACGCCCCGAACCCCAACGGGCTCGCGACACCCCTTCCACGGTCGTATTGAACGCGACGTCCCAGGACGCGTCGCCGACCCAAACGAACTACGCAAGCGGAAGCAAAATAAAACAACCCAGACAACTAACAAGATGACAAAAGGATAGCACGAAACAATAATTTCATAACATCATAAAGCAGTCACTATTACAAAACAATAACTCAGTCTACCAAATTTAAAACCACAATTTTCAAAAGGGGGCGGTGGTTGACAAACTTATCTCCTCTACAAAAGGTACTCAAAAGACAGGGTAAATGATCTATCTTTCAATCCCTGTGGAGCTCTGGCGGCATCTCCGAATCGATCACGGTCGCGGATCTGAAATGGTTATATAATAACCGTGAGAACGAGTCTCAATAAGCAACCCCCTATACCCCACGTAGGCCAATGCGTACCCAGACAAGTCGTACATGCAATCTACCCCATAATATATAAAATTCGCATCATTGTACTTACCTCGTCATCAAGCCCATGCCAACTCTACACGTTAGTCACAACGTGATAATACAATAATAGTAATTAAAGAGCACATCACAACCGCTCAAACACCAACCACACTTGCACTCAATCAATCCAACTAATTCAACCAGCCAATTCAATCACACGCTCAACCAGCCAATTCAATCACTCAATTCGCATGCGTGGCCGAACATCTTTCTCACGACCCGCGCCACTGCGCCTCAGGTCCATTCTCACTGCCCGCGCCACTGCGCCTCAGGCCCACTTGGCACACCAGCCATTCATGCTTTCACACGGACCGCCGTCAACACGTCCCAAGTCCGTAGCCCTCCGATCAATCCGGGCTCAATTTCCAATGACCGACGTAAATACGTCCCGGTCCAACACACCTCTAACGGGCCACCGTCAACACGTCTCAAGCCCGCATCCATTTGGCACACCGGCCATTCATGCCTTCACACGGACCGCCGTCAACACGTCCCAAGTCCGTAGCCCTCCGATCAATCCGGGCTTATAATCGACAGGCATGCACACGCCATTCAATTCAATCAATTTCACGCCAATTGCATTAAACCATCCATATTCACAACTCACCACGTCAATCCACAAACCCGACGTTCAAGTCGGCCACGTACGATCACCCAAATCATGCACATCATTTTATCCAATCCAATTAGCACAATCATATCATAATATAATTAAATTAAATCACGCTCTAACCGTTCTAAACCCAAGACAAGTCATAAAATACCCAAAGTACTAGGTAGGGTTTAGGAAGTCACTTACTTCAATTTGGCTCGGGAAAAACCCGCACGGGCTCAAAAGCGGGCCGGATGAACGATAGCGGGCGATGAGCGGTGTTCGGAATGAGCGATGGTGGCCCGGATGAGCGTACTCGGAATGAAGCAGTAATGGGCCCCGGATGAACAGTACCCCCGGAATGAACAGTGACGGGCCCGGATGAACAGTACCCCCGGAATGAACAGTGACGGGCCCGGATGAACAGTGACGCCCCCCCCCCCCTCGGCTGAACCGTACGAGCAAGGGCGCGGGCTTGGCCACGGCCCGGGGCACGCTCGGGCTGGCTGGGCAGGGTCGCCGGGGCTAGGTGGTGGCGGACGGAGCAGCGGCGGCGGCCGGAACAGCGGCACGCGGCGGCAGCGAAGCTGGGAGCTCGAAACAGGGGAAGGCGCCGGGAAAGAAAACAGGGGGGAAAGGGGAGGTCGGGCGGCGGCCGGAGGTGGCACGGCGGCGTCTCGGGTGGCCGGGCGACGGAGGACAGGCCGGCGGACGGCTCGGCAACGCCGGACCACGGCGGACGCGGCGGCAAGGCTGGCTTTGCTCGCGTGCGGCGTGGGCCGAGGCCGGCGACAGGCGGACAAGGCCAGCAGCGGCGGTCGCGGGCGCAGCAGCGGCACGGCTCGGTCGAGGCGGCAGCCCAGCGGCAGCGGCAGCAGCAGGGCGGAGCGACTGTTCGGGCGAGCAGAAGCAGAAGCGGAACCAGTCGGCGAAGGAAGAAGGAAGAAGGAAGAAGAAGGAGAGAGAAGGAAGAAGAAGAGAAAGAAGGAGAGAGGAAGAGATGAGTGGATGAGTCTGACAAGGGGGGAAAACGTGCGCAAGAGGAAAAGGTGACCGGAGAGAGAGAGAGAGAGAAAGAGAGAGAGAGAGAGAGAGAGAGAGAGAGAGAACGTGCGCGGTGGAGAGAGGAGAGAGGAGAGAGAAAAATAATAAAAAAAATTAACTTCAATCAAATATTAAATGCGATCCGATGACCCAAATTCAAAACCGAAAGCGATCTACCGGTCCAAAATAAGCCTCGCATATAAAAAGGGACAAAGGTCGAATTAATTAAATCAAACTATATCGAGGGAGGTCTACTAGTTCAAATTCGCACCCGGTCAAAAACTCCTCTTTTTCCATTATTCCTGACAATCTCAACGCTGGCTACGATAATATTGACACCGTCCAATTTATTTCGTCCTGAAACTCCCGAAAATCGACTGTCAAGTTCGGGGTCTAAATAACGGCCAAATTCGATCGAGCGCGATTCTAGCGAAATCTCAATTTTAAAACAATAACCGAGAGTGATCAGTTCCCGGGCGAGATTTTACTATAAGCACACTGACGAATTACACGTTTTATAAATCCCAACTATGGGCCGAAATTCGGAATGTCACAGACTTCAGTGGAATCTCCAACTCCGAAGTACATATGCATCTGTCACCTTGCATGGAGAGGAACTCCCATGAAAAAATGCCATATAAAAAGTGAAACCAGTCAGTGTTTTGGTGTAACTTTTGTGCTACTTTTCATTAGTTTATTCATTCAGTGGGGCTGATTAGGTATTACGGTGTCGGTTAATTTGATGGACTTTCAGTGGGGCAGATATATGCTCTGTCCATGAATCTATTGAGCGTGTCCCCCTGTTGTCCCATTTCCTAAACTTTACCGCGAAGACACATCACGCATCAGAAACACAGCCGTAGCGTCAAGCATACTTTGGCCTCATTATGCATCATGGCATTAGGAAAATACGAGATCCTTAAATTAATCGCAACCGGGTGTTCGCGGACAATGGTCATGTTGTCTTTGTTTTATGCTAGATAATCGCAATAATTGGCGATTAGTGCAAGCGGAAAATGGATGGGCCGCTAGAAATGGAAGTGCAAATGGCTGGATTTGGGATATGGAATCATTCATTTGCTTGAGATCTTGAAAGACTAATCAACCACCTGGAGCCTAGTTGGCTAAGGGTCATTTCAATGATTAATACTAAAGATGAGTGTGAAATGCTAAGCCAAAATTTGCTATTCAGGTTTTGGACAGGGGGTGTTTACCTATAATTAAATACCTTTTGTTTGTCCTTTATGAGGAAATAGAGAGATAGGAATAATCACTAGCTTCCATTCACTTTCTTTTTCTTTTTATTTCATTTTCATTTCATTATGTTTCTTTTTAGGAATCGTGTAGTCGGATTCTTAACTTTTTTTTGTCGACAATACGGTGAAATTGGGAGACTCGCATTGCTACTCCTATGAAATTACTATAAAGATCCACGCCCATTACGAAATGTTTGATTTATGTCAAAACTACTTCCATCCACTCAAAACCCGAACGTTAAAAGTTGACGAGCCCGACTGTGCAGTCCTGTGGCGGTGCCAGAGGTTAAAATATATATTGCATAGAAAGAAAAATTGAAGTACAAAGAAGAGAGAACGCTCAAGGCTCGATCGAGTCTTGAATTTAGGGTGAACTTTGAAACCCAATTTGACAGCTGAGGCCTTGAAGGAGGGAGGAGGCCTCATTAGTTATTCCAATAAGAAAGAACCCCCAATCTTTTTTTGCCTCTTCCTTTAACTTTGATGCTGTTCATCTTCACATCCGTTGAGGCTGATCATAAGAGATTCGAAAGTTTCTGAGTATTTTTGTTAAATCATGTTTAATTTGCGCGATGCCAAATCCGAAAAAAAATAATGTAACACACTCGGAAATCACCTCGTCGCAATCTAGTAACGAGAGATTTCCGACTACATCACTCGGAAATGAATATAAGACTCCTTGTGAAGCTTTTTGAGTTATGATCAAAGAGGGCATTGAGTGTAAGAGTAAGTTGGAGTTTTGTTTTCTCTTCCTTTCATCATTGTTCTGCTAATCACCGTGAACACCCCACACACGTATATAAAAGAGATGAGTGAGATAAAAAAAATCGATAACATCCGCAACCCATGCTTCAATTTCGATACAAGGGCATAAATGTTATCGTCTCTCTCTCTCTCTCTCTCTCTCTCTCTCTTTCTCCGAGAAGAATGCAAAGAACCACGAAACCCACTGCACATGTTTCGTGGGCCTGAACTACGATTCATTCAATGGGGTTCTGGCCTTTGGCCTTTCTTAGAACCCGGTAATTCATCTTGCGGTTGCGCTCGCTGGGCAGTGGGCAACTTGAGCGAGGTCGGGTGAATAACAGGAGGACACTCTTCACGGGTGTGTGAAGAAGACCGCTTGAGCGAGCTCGTCGCAGACGAAGATGATCATTCCTGGGCACCACTGCTTCACTTGTCTGTCCTTTCTTATTGCATCATTTGCTTATCCTGGGTCCAACCGTTAAACTCTCGCGGTATCACTAGCTGTTTTCTTGGAAATCTAATATGATCGGCGACCGAAGATGGAGATCCATCCAGACCTAATTCTGCGAGGTGGACATTGAATTGAAGAACATAGAGAAGAGCATGGTTTCGTGTTCTCTGAAATGTAAAGCCTTAAAGAGGTTGAGCAGAACTCTTTTCAACCGTTATTCTCAGTCTTGATGCCTCTAACCTAACATATATGTCAGCTGACTCGATTAAAAGAGGACGGGGCACCTCTTTATTACTCGGCAACAAAGTGCCGATATTGGTTGAAACTTTGGTTAGTTATCTGAAATCGTGATGCTGATGTTACGATCATGTTCTCCTTCCATGAAAGAGCGTGCTCATGGAGATTTGTTTTCTCAAAGTTCAAGTTTGATTCCAGACAGGTATCAAATTATGAAGGAAAAATGACATGGGTTCAGACAAGTATTGCCGGCAATCACGATTACTCGGTCAAGTTGGGTCGAGCCAATGTCACCAATCATATTCTGCCGATTCAGTGTTCTTTTTGGCCATTTCTATGGTTGGAGACAAGACCACGTACGATTATTCAATTAACAAAGCTTTCCCATTTTATTTTGTGGCTTGGAGCATTAAAGTTTGTAGCAGAAGCTCACTGAGGAGACCATGCGAAGATACCAAATGAATTGTATAGCAACCGCTTGTTCTAAAAATTTAAGTTATTGAAGAACGATGTGAATTATATGCTGGAAAATTCAATGGTTCTTTGAAAAAAAAGAATTTTAAGACAATGGAGAATGCACACATTTTGGACCACGTCAGGTAGAGAAATTTGCTAGGCTTAATTCAAACTATTGGAAGAAACGAAGATCTCTCGAAATGATGATCACATTAACTCACTTGAAGACGACAGTGGGGCCTGAGAATTGATGGATGGAAATAAAGGGGAGATTGCACAGGTGATGATGAACCCCCTGAAGGATTGCCTTGCATCCTATCCAATCTTCAAAACCCAATTTTATTTTCCTTCCTTTTTCTCTCTCACCCTCTCTTCAGAGCCAAAAGACAAAATCTTGTCTCTTATCTCCTTCGGATTTCTTATCACTACTCATTCTCACGTTTCATCTCTCTCTCTCTCTCTCTCTCTCTCTCTCTCTCTCTCTCTCCAGCTATATACTCCCTCGTTCCCTTCCAAATATCTTGTTGCAATCTGTTTTCTTGTCTCTGCTCAATAGTTCTTGACTTAGGTTTCTTTTTGTCCACTTTCACATTCCTATACGCCATGTATCATCAGCCTGACCACCTTCCTTGTTTGCATTGCCACCCACGTTCCTACATTCGCCTCGGATGCACCTCTCTCTCTCTCCTCGCACCCCACCCACCACCCCCCCCCCCCCCTTCTCTCTCTCCCAAAAATGCTTATGTTGTTGGAGAAAACAGGTACAGCATCTTATAGAGAGATGGTTGTTACTGCGCATGACCCGAGATCAATGCATCAAGGCTTTGTCCCACCATGCTGGAATTCGTCACGTTCACAGGTCTCTCTTGTTAAGAACTTAAAACTATTAGAGAAACTTACAATTATGTGAAAGACCCAGTCGTCGACATCACTGATGGACTGGTTTCTTTTACTTAAATTCTTGGCTTCCTCTTTTAGCTACATATCTCCTAAACTAAGGTTTTAAGTAGTTTAATGGGCTTTCCTTAGCTCATTTTTCTTTGGTTGTGTTAATATTTTGCATCTAACACAAATTTACAAGCAATCCCCGACGCCTGAACACGCATATGGTTAACATCCTTCATCTTTTCTTGCGTAGCATACGTACATATCATAATCATTCTTTTCAAATGATGGTTTTTCTCTCTTGCAGTTTGGAGACAACTTCTAAAGGAGAATAGGGACTTTTTTCAAGCATATTTCAGTGCTACTGCTCATGGTCATAGCCCATACAACGCAAGTAAGTTTGTCGAATCCATATGTATATGGGCATTTATATCTGAAATTGCATGCTGATGATCTAAGGTTGCATTGATGTCCACGAGGTGAACAAAGAAAATGAAGCTCTCTAATTTTATATTCTTATGCATCCAGGTTCTTTTCTTGGGTATAAAGGTGTCGGTTTTACATCTTACATATACTAATAAACAATCATGTTGCATCCTAATTCAGGTCCATGTTTTCGGACATTGCCATGGTTGGCGAGGAAGAGACAACGGAAAGACGGGAAAGCAACAAAGTTCTGTAGGAGAAGTTATGGTTGGGGTCGATCATAGCATCGATTTTTTAGGGTTTTTATTAAGTTGATTTCATTTTGTCACTTTTCTTATGATGATCAGACGCCAGCTATGGAATTAGTTATTATAGTAATTTCAGCATCTTATTATGCATGGAGCAAGATTGCTCTCGCAATCCTTTTGCGGACATCCATGCCAGAAGCAGTCCATGAGGACAAGTCATTTATGTACCCTCACCCAAAAGAGAAGTAGTAAGCTAAGAATTTTAAGTTTGAATAAATAAATTGGTTCGCAAAGTAATATGGCAAACTGTGAAACGTCTTAGCTTGAACAGGTGAACCATCATCGTAACCAAAGAGTTTGCTACATCAATTTCTTAACTTTTGTCCATAAGCTACTATTGGTATCTCTACCAAAAGATAAAAGGGGAAAAGAAAGATGAATGTAATGGACATACCTATGGAAATCACTTCATGTTTTTTAGCACAAAATGAAGATAACAAGTAGTTGCATTAGGACAAGAAAGCAAGATATACTGAACAACTCAGTCAGTCACAGAAGTCTAGAGCTCAACTTGAGTTCATCAGTGAGAGGGAGAGAGAGAGAGAGAGCACTTGCGGTGGAACCTCATTTCCAAGAGAGCATCTAACCAGTTGAAGTCATAATGATGCACTTAATGAGAGAGTTTCAACAGTACTGAAAGAGAAAGTTTCTTGAAGAAGCAAACTCTCTCTCAGTTCAATAATCAAAGGGCGTCTTTTCCCATGTAAAATGCCGGGCCACCTTTCTTTCACGGAACCCTTTGCCTTCTCCGTTCACCTGCAAAAGTTTTTCCAAGACACAAAATCATGCATCCATTTTTGGTCATTTCCAACTTATGAGCTGAGCAAAGTAGTTTGGATCTTTACAGTGTTTTCAGATATGCTTTCATGGGTAACTCATAAATTTCACAACTAATGCTTCAACTTCCAGAAAATGACAATGTCTTTATATTGAATGAGATTAATGGTTTCCTTTTCTTGAACCCCTTTTGGATGACCAGTGGCTATCCTTTTTAAGGTTGAGACTCAACCGTTAAGTCCATTTGTGTGTTATAACTTCTTGGAATCCAACACTTTCATGGGTAATTACAAGTCTCTCAGTTGTTAGTGCATGCTTGTTGAAGGAACTTAGACTTCTGTAATTCTTTAAGATTTAAGATGCTTTTGAAACAAACTAGTTGCCAGCTTGTCCATAAAAGAAATAGTGCTAACATTTTATTGTATTTTTTTAATGAGCGCTCCATGAGCCATTGTTAAGCAACCAATTAAGGAAACTTTATAGTTTTCAATGCACTAATTGCCCTCGTGTTACGCACAATCAGGGTCATGAAAATTAAATATTCTACATAAAGTATATACTTAACAAGACCCTATTTGATTATGATCATTTTAGATTGTGATTATTTGGATGAGAGTTCCGTCAAAGTTTAGTACTTGCGAAGCTTCTAAGGACATCCATGTCTTGTTCCCTAAGGATCCATTTCAAGAACATCCTAAATAAGCATATGCTCGATTAGATGAAGTAACTTCAAAAAAGCCTCAAGGACCTACTACATTGTCGGGTGATAATGAGAAGCCTTATTATAGATACCAAGGGAAAACCCACAAACTGCTCGACCATAATGGAACGTATGTATCTAAGTGAGCACATGAACGGGTGGGTGGCAATACATGCTTATGTAGGAACATAGTTTGCATCATTAAAGGTGGTGTGCAAATGAAAACTTATGAAAATTAAGCTCACAAGTCCAAGCAGTTGGAATTTGGACGTCGACGGAATTTCCTCTACCGCAATTTTTCAGGACTACGTGAAGTTCTGGAATTTATATCAACTCTTATACCCATTAAGGTTTCCCAGTGTTGATAGTAACGTTATCTAATATAAGATAAGATACAGAATAAAATTACTCCATCGTGGTTACGATGTTAATAATTAGGATGTTATACTTGCATTGCATCACTGAATCAATTTGCCAATGATATTAAATCGCAACTATTTAGCAAACATGCGCATTGCTCTTACTAAGCACTGAGCTATATCACAGTTTTCTGCTAATAAATTTAGTACCTCAGTTGAATCATCAGAGATCCATTTCTCCCTCTCCACTTCCTGGACAAAGCTCTCTCCGTTATCCCCTTTAAATTGATGTTGCGGAAATTGTGCCCACTGAAAATGGGAAACGTAACTCATGAATTCAGTTGATTAGGTGCAGCGCACATAACTTTGGCTTGGAGCAACATGTTGATTTTCACCAAAATTTTGTTAAGTTGGAGGATATTACAAAGTGTAAATTATAGATGAATTCAACGATTCGAAATAGAAGTTACATTCTTGGCAGCTTGACTGAAGGCTTCTTTGTGAGGAATGTTTGGATTTTGCGCCTTGAGCCTCCTGATCTCTTCTCTGCGACACATATTCACTTTAGATTTTCTCAAATCTAGTAATAGCCCACAGGTTTAACAGATAAACACTCGGCTTACTTAATGAAGCAGTTATAAGCAGATGGAGCCCTTTGTCTCTTCTCTGGTGCTAAATAAAATTCAACAATATTGTTAGTGCCTCTGATCTACAGAGAAATCAACCAGACATTAGCATGTCAATTGCATGAACTTGACTTAAACGAGGAAGGTCCTTACGTTTGTTAACAACGCGAGTTATGGAAATGGTCTGCTCATCTTCAATGTCAGAAGAATTCACGAAAGAAGGGCTGTACAGTTCCACATTTTTCTGGACTTCCATTTCTTGAAACTCTTCTTTTGGCTAGTCCAGGAAGTAAATATTGATTAGGATTAACAAAATGAGAATCGACTAAGTCAAGAATGAACTACAGGGACAGTGATGGGACACAATTGTTACATCTTCAATTCATTCATGGGGAGAAAGATGATAAAAGTAGAATTTGTAAGGAGCTTCCACACAATTTGGATCTTCAATTGTGTATATGCTAAAAAATAGTCAAGTATAATACACATGACTAGGCTCTTAAAGACTTTATGTACAAAAAAAAGCAGCATTATCATGAGGATGTGAAGTACAATTTACTGGTGAAGGCCACAATAGCACATTCAAGAAAACTAAATGAAGCATTTTGTTTCTGTCACAAAGAGTTATAAGTACCCCGTCGTGGCTAAGAGAAGCTAGAAGATGGAGAGGAACGAAGGAGGCTTTCATCATGTTGACAGAGAGGAGGCTTGTGCAATGACCACACCTCACTGTGACCACCATGGACAAACTGCTGCATGGAACACTTACCTGTATGCATGACATAATACATAGTGAAACAGAAATGAACAACTGTAGTGTAACTATCTATGCCATTGCATTTCTAACTACAATTACCAGTAAAATGGTGGTGCAGAAACCACACTGGACATAGCAAATCTGCTCAGAAAGATTGAGGAGATGATCTATCGTTGCCATGAGAGAGAGAGAGAGAGAGAGAGAGAGAGAGAGAGAGATAGCAATGCTTGTGATTGGAAATATTGCAATATCCAGAAGGATTAATAGATGTGTTGAGCTTGTGATTGGAGATATTGCAATTTCCAGGAGGATTTATAGATGTGTTGAAGGGCTCTGAAGTCCTATCTTCTTTTTTTCTTCCATGATATATGGTGCTTATTACAAGGCTTTTTTAAGTTTCTAGTTGAGGGCATTATCATAATAGTAGACAATCATTTTATTATGCCAAAAAGAGGTCGAAGACTAGCTTTATGGAATAAGCTCTTCCTGAACAAAAGCTTAAGCATTATTTCAGGATGTCTCAGTGATCTTGCCTAAGAATTAACACCTGACTGTACTAGTGCGACAGCCCCAAAAACTTAAAACCTAGTCAAGTCGTTCTCTTTTCTTTTGGACTTCCTCACAGTTTCAAATGATAAAAAGGAACAAAGTTCTATGCAAGTAAAGTGACTAGTGCCTCTTTGTTTCATGGGTTGTTGTCTGTTTATTAACTCACTTCCATCTCTCAACGAGCCGTCTGTGCTTCACTTTGACAGTGAAAGTGCACAATGATTACCATTTTAGTGAGGAGGGGAAGTCTCTAGAACGGTGTACAGACAAGGAAAAGAGGAATCTTAGCATTTGTCTTTCTTGAAATTGGGCAAGTATAATTGACATGCACCCCTTCAACTTTCTGTGCAATTGTTGTTCAATTGTTGCTTCACATGCATTAAACTCAAGCAAATTGAATTTGCTTTTTTCTTCTTTCGCAGTGTGAAGCTGGCAAACAGTCCCCACTCACATGCAAAATCTTATCACCTGCACTTCTCATTCTTCATTCAAAAGACCTGTTACTGTTAGCTTGACCAGCCAAGTGACCTAGGGAAGTTTATTAAATAGATCATATGGTCCCGTCGCATGGTAGAACTGACCAGCCATTCTCCATAGGGAACAAGTTTCCTGGTAGTGAGTTATATCAGACGGTATGACCGGGTTATGACAAGGAGACCGTTCCCTAGATGAGGAAGATTTGTTCCTACGAACTTAATATGCTGTTCTCGCATAGTGAGTCACATAGAGTGAGCTAGGATTTAGGAGTGGAGTAGGACCTTTGTCGTAGAGAAAAGGATTTTGTATGAAAAGCGCCGAAGCTCTTAAAGTAAGGTAAGCCCTGCTGACTGAGAACTCTTTTTAGGAGGCTGCACATGCGGTTATGGAACTTCACTAGTTTGTTTAGCAAACACCTGATTATGAGGTGAAGGTCCTAAATAAAACACAAATCCTTCTTCTTTTCTTTTTGGGTGCTAAGGAAACCTTTGGATATGGAGTTCCGCCGGAAGGTGAGCATTCTATCGGCATTGACGCTGTCGGACTTGAATCTGCATGTGAATCACACACTCACAGATCGCATTAACCAGTTTTTACAGTCAAGCATAAAAACAGAGTTCTTATTAATTTGGTGCCGTGATGTTGCTCTCTAGCTTGTTCCGTCGGAAGACATTAGGATCGTTGATCCTCTACAGTTACAAATTCAATTTACCGTCTGAAAGGGTAGGCTATACTACTAGTCGGAGATTTTCAGAGCCTTGGAGAATTAAGAGCCAAGTATTCAGCAACGTGATCTTACTACTTCGATCCCAAAACAATTTAATCTCATTTTCAGAATGACAAGTATAGTTACTGCAAAGGTATAAAATAAAAGTGCCAAAACTTGTGTACGACGCTCACTTTAGTGCCAAAAGTTTTCGCCGGCTCGCTTAGGACGCGTTTGGTAACACTTCTATTTCTCTATTTTTCTGTTTTTCTGTTCTCTGGAACAAAAAAAGAATAGAAACCTGTTTGGTAACGCATTTTAATTTTCTATTCCCAGAAATAAAAAGGTGGCCAAGAAATAGATTTGAAGCAGAAATAAGAAGTAGAAAATATCTACTTCTTTGTTCTCAGAAATAGAAATAGAAATAGAAAGGTAAAAAGGGTTATGTAAACCCTAAAATTTTTATTTCTTACCTCTTCTTCCTTTCGAGCAGCGGCTTCTTCGGCTCCTCCATCATCCGTCGTCTGCAGAGCACCGGCCACCACCCCTATTACTCGCGGTAGAGGTGCAATTCCGACCTTCCTTCTCGCTCCTCGAGGGCCGGCGCGGCGTTCGTTCCCGGTTCGAGGGTCTCGAGCTCCCGATTACGCGCATTACGGTTCCATCCCCTCCTCGATTGGCCGGCGATGGACGTCCGTCGATCGGATTTAGCCCCCGCGGTTTCTGATGTCTGGCGGTTTCTGGCGATTCGTCTTTGCAGGTAGAACGACGCCGGGACTTACGACGCGAGGACGAAGACCGCCGATCCGAACGGCTCGATTCGGAACAAGGAAGAGTACTCCCACGGTGCCCATGATGGCTTGAAGATCGCTCTTGATTTCTGTGGTGAGCGCTCCCTGCTCTTTCTGAGCTACCTACCTTTAGGTTTCTCTGCCTTCGCGGTGTTGATTCCTTTGGCAGAGCGGTGTCTACGCCTCTTCGACATCCGTGCCTGAAGTAGTTTCTGGAGTTCATCTATTCATGCATCGACGGCAGTTTGGAGGACGAGCATGCAATTGTAGGTTGCGATTGTGCGAGTCCCGTTGCATGCTCGTTTGATACTAAATATATGTAGGTGCATGGAGATTTGAGAGTCCAATTTCCATGGACGTATGTCTTTTAATACTTCAATTATAGCTTTCCTTCATTTGCTGCTATGGGAGGAGTTGCTTTTGCTTATGTTTTGTGTCATTTGATGAGTAATGGTTGACTTAATCATCTTACGATGTTTAGTGCACACGTGCGGGGCGCGTCGTCTGTTATGTCGAAGACAGTTAACAAGTTTGTTAACATGATGCTATGTACTTACAAGTTCTTGAAGGCCAAGCAGTGCGTTTGCAATTTTAGTTGGCTTAACGTTATACTCTGGACTTATCAACGGGATTTAATCTGCGTACTCTGATTTACTTTTGTTACTTGCCTGTAGCATAGTGTTAGGTTCATCTAAGCAAATTTAGATATATTTCCAATATTCATCAATATAGAATGCATGAAGATAATTGTTGCTTTAGACATTGATACTTTCTTTAAAGAAATCCCTACAGTCTTCATAAAGTTGAGGTATATGTATTATCTTATGTTCAGTTTATGAGAGCATGCTTAAGATGGGTGGTTTAGTATTCAGTCTAATGCTTCCATGATTGTCGACCAAGGAAATTCTAAGACCTTTGCATATGTTTTACATGAGTTACCCCGTAGATATGTTATGATTATAAGAGTTTCAATTATACAACTGTACGAACCCATCATGGATAATGTCATAGCTTTGATGAATCAAGTTTTTTTGTGAATGGAGTTGAGATATAACTTCAGTCAGTATATTTACATTTGCTTTTCTGTTGGATACAGAGGAGGTGAAGTCCAAGTGTCCAAAGATTACATACGTAGATCTATACCAGGTGAAAAGACTGTTTAAAGGATTTGTTCTTCCATCTTACATATTATGAGTCGCCTCTCCCAATAGGTGGACGAAATCTCTGTTGATATGACTAGCTTAGTTTGAAAAAGACTTCGAATTCTTGCCATTTAACTTTGAAGTTTTATTCCTTCCAGCATGCAACATCTTTAAAACTAATGTGCATGCACGTATGGAAGCCCTTAATTGGCATAACCCACATATTCTCCATATTCAGATGCTTTAAGAGCAAATCTTTATCTATCTTGTTTTCAATCCCCTGGGCATTTAGTTCTCAGTTGCTTGTAGGAAATCTCCTCTGTCTAGGTCAACTGGTATTGTTCTTGGTTGATTAGTGGTTGGATGATGTTATATATAGCTGATCGATTCTAGTGGTTACTATTAAAAATGATTTATCAATTTGCAAGTATTGATCATTATGAGCGAAATGCCTATTTCAGCTAGCAGGAGTTGTTGCAGTAGAAGTCACTGGAGGTCTCACTGTCGACATTGTTCCCGGAAGAAAGGTACTATGTTTTAGCTATATGTGAGCAAGATAATTCTTACGAGTGCCTTATTCACTAAGTTTTTTTCTATCTGTAGGATTCAAAAGTTTCTACAAACGAAGGAAGACTTCCAGATGCTAATCAAGGTATTCTGTTGTGTTAACTTTCCCTTTGTTGTCTGGCCTCCCTTCATTTCCCTCCATCCCTCCGTCCAAATATTATGAGCCACTGTGCTTCTTATTGCTCCAGGCAAAACGTTAAATAGCTATTTATTGTTTTCCTTAAGGTTGCTGCCTGTTAATCTTGAAATGTATGTCCATCTCATCTGAATGTCAATTAGTAAGTTTCCAGGGGAATGATTTGAATGAGATAAGAAGCACAATATATATGCTTCTCTTGTTGAGCATTTTCTTGTGGGTGGGTTTGGGATGTGATTATGTTGTTGTTGGTGATCTTTCATTTTGATTAACTAAAACTGAAAAAAAAAAAAAAAGAATGATATTTCTTGTGTATGGACGCTACATTATTCCTTGTCTCAATTGCACTTGGTTTGTTTGATTGGATTCTCCCTGTGAAGCATGATATTTCTTGTGTCTATTAGTCTTTTCTTGTGTGGTTTTTGGAGGAAAATAGAACAAAGACGAAGGGTTATAGAGGACAAATTTGTTTGTGATGCTTGTTCTGTTCAACTCCTCAGATTAACTTTGCATTGATTAAATTGGTACTTGCTGCCTGTTGAGCTCAGGCACCTGCAGCTAAAGAAGTTTGTGGCAAAAGTAGCTGATAAGAAGGGGAAAACAGTTGAAGTGGAGAAGCAAGAGCAACTAGATCCTCTTGCTGGAAAACTATAGCTTAGGAAAAATATTGCAAATCAAATGGCAAGGAATCACAATATGCCTGAGATTCCATGACTTTATGTTTCTGACTTCTGTTATATTGTTCATAAATATTTGGCAATATTTTGTTAATTAGCAGGTATTATTATTGTTGTATTTTTGAAATCCAAAGCCTGTGCAGCATTTCAAACAGAGGTTTGGCAAGCTTTGAATATTTGGCAAAGCATGAGTTGATGGGATATTTTAGTACTAGGAGTATAGAGAATCTCATTGGAGTGTTGGCATTCAACTACATTTTTCTTGCTGCAAATGAAGACTACTCCTCCACCTACATGTTCAACTTTATTGGATGAAAACAAGATGTAAATATTTATATATATAAGTCACAATCAAATTTAAATTGATTTTGTAAACTTAATCATTATAAGAAAATGAAGGATTCATGTCTATATAAATCAATTTTCAAAGTTACTGTGACTATTTAAGTGATTAATAAAGCGAATGGATCGTATTCAAGCGCCTACTAAAATCGGCATCATCCACGTGTTATTATAATGCGTATATGGAGTTTATATATATAGTGGCAAAGAATTCTATGCATCATAGGAAAGAGTTCATAAAGAGAAAGAAATGTATAATCCTCTTAAGTGACAAAAATTAGTGACGTCAGCTGTTGTAAATTATAGCACTGTCAATGTTGACCTAGAGAGTTCTTCACATTCGTAGGATGAGTTCTTGTTTTGTTTATTTATTGGTAATAAAAACAACTAACACATGGTTAAGATGTAAGTATTCTTTTTTATCTTTTGGTAATTTAATATGAGAATAAATAGTATTTGTAATAGCGGTTGTGAAGAAACTTTTGAAATAGATAAATATGGTATTCAGAATAATTGGTTGATTACAATAATTAATTATGGTGTAAAAAGTAGTGTGAGTTAAAAAGGATTAGACAAACCAATAAACAATGCTTCTTGGTTTTTTTCATTTATAACTTGTTCTTACACTTAAATAAAAGATATAAACTTGAATGAAAAAAATTAGAAATAGAAATTTTTTTGATTGTACCAAACGCATTTCTGTTCTTTTTCTATTCCAGGAATAGAAATTTTGTGCAGTTACCAAACGCATTTCTGTTCTAGAAATAGAAATTTTGTGCAGTTACCAAACGCCTTATTTTGCTCAGAAACTCTTCCAAGAAATAGAAATAGAAAAAACTATTTCTAAAAAGAAATTGTTCCCAGAAATAGAAGTGTTACCATACGCACCCTTAAGTGCCAAATCGGAAGAAAAACGATCACTTAAGTGCCAACGGCGAGAAATTCCGGCCAAATTAATACGTGGCTTTTATAATTAAAATTTTAAACCGAGTTGGAATTTTTTTAAAAAAATCGGTCTACGTGGCATTTCCACGTGTATAATTCGATTTTTTAAATATTTTTTCTGAAATTTTTTTCCTTCTTTTCTTTTTTCTTTTTCTTTCTTCTTCTTCTTTTACCTTGGGTCACCGCCGGTGACCGGCGGCCGGCCGCTTGGCCTCAGCGACGGCGAGGTCGGCCTCGCCACGACCAGGCGAGGCTCGACCTCGCCCAGATCCGGCGAGGTCGAGCCTCGCCGGCCGTGGCGAGGCCGGCCTCGCCGTCGGCCGGGTTTGGCGACAGTGAGACCGGCCCCGGCGAGGTCGAGCCTCGCCGGCCGTGGCGAGGCCGACCTCGCCGTCGCCAAACCCGGCGACGGCGAGGCCGGGTCTCGCCACGGCCGAGCGAGGCTCGACCTCGCCCAAATCCGGCGAGGTCGAGCCTCGCCGGCCGTGGCGAGGCCGGCCTCAACCCGGTGACGGCGAGGCCGGCCTCAACCCGCCGACGGCGAGACCGTCCTCGCCACGGCCGGGCGAGGCTCGACCTCGCCCAAATCCGGCGAGGTCGAACCTCGCCGGCCGTGGCGAGGCCGCTCGCCGCCGCCGGGTTTGGCGACGGCGAGGTCGGCCTCGCCACGGCCGGGCGAGGCTCGACCTCGCCCGCATCCCGGCAAGGTTGAGCCTCGCCGGCCGTGGCAAGGCCGCCTCAACCCGGCGACGATGAGGCCGGCCTCGCCGTCGGCCGGGTTTGGCGACGGCGAGGTCGGCCTCGCCATGGCCGGGCGAGGCTCGACCTCGCCGGATCCGGCGAGGTCGAGCCTCGCCCGGCCATGGCGAGACCGGCCTCACCGTCGTGGGTTTGGCGACGGCGAGGCCCGATCTCGCCATGGGCGGCGAGGCTCGACCTCGCCGGATCTGGGCGAGGTCGAGCCTCGCCCGGCCGTGGCGAGACCGGCCTCGCCGTCGGCCGGGTTTGGCAGCGGCGAGGTAGGCCTCGCCATGGTCGGGCGAGGCTCGACCTCACCCCGATCCGGCGAGGTCGAGCCTCGCCGGCCGTGGCGAGGCCGGCCTCGCCGTCGCTGGGTTGAGGCTGGCCTCGCCCGGCCATGGCGAGGCCGACCTCGCCGTCGCCAAACCCAGCGACGGCGACGTCAGCCTCGCCGTTGCTGAGGCCAGGCGGCCGGCCGTGGCCGGTGGCCGGTCACCGGCGGTGACCCAAGGTAGAAGAAAGAAAAAGAAAAAAGAAAAGAAAGAAAAAAAATTCAAAAAA